>NC_084828.1:9203887-9828887 GCF_033115175.1 Lepus europaeus | reverse complement strand
GAGGGGGCATCCCCACTCCAACCAGAAGCTCCCAGCACCTGGAGCCCCGGAGTCTGCTCAGTACATGGAACATACAGACAAGCATTCAGCAGTCATTTGTGAGGTGAACCCAGGAGAAGGGACCAGGCATTCACAAGGTCAAGGGAAGAGCACTGGTGACAAATTGAGTCTGGAACCCCCTAACGTGGGACTGAATTTGGTGGGGGGTGAAGAGCAGACAGAGGGTCACGAAGCCTGGGGCAGAATCAGCAGGTAGGAGAGAAAGGAGCAGGAATTTTAAGAAATATGGGGGCCCGTTTCTTAGAGGAGCCCAGTGTGGTCAGTTGTATGTGTAGATATGTCTGTTCTAGCCAATTAGAAGACTGGACGGGGTGGAAAACAGGCAGCAAGACCGGAAGCAGGGGATTCCATAAAAAAGAGCCCTGGGCAGCATCCAGGGAAGATGTGATGGTGGTACTGACATGCACCAGCCCGGGAGCAGCAGAGAGGTGGAGGGATGGAGAGAGGTACACACGCCCTGCTGTGTGTCACTCAAGTTGGACTCGAGGCTGATCAGACTGCCCTCCCTGCTGGGTGTCTCACCTCCGTCCCACCTCTTCTTCCCCGTCTTCTTATCCTCCTTAGGATGCTCTTCCCTCCACTTTTCTTCCCAAAAGTTCACAGCCTTCAGTGTCCTTCCATCAAGCCTCGTCCTCAGTGAAGTCTTTCTGATTGTCAAGGCTGAATACAATGCTTAGAATGTCCCAGCCCTGATGATGTATACCCTCTGCATGAGCTACGGCTCTGGACTCCAGTTGGGTTTGCTCTTCTTTGCTGTTTGAAGAACTGACAGGTGACTCGGGTGCCTCCTAACCATCTTTAGTACCACCACATTAGGGCTGGAACTTGGTCTACTATTTTAGATGTGCACACTCAAAAATACCTGTTGATGGAACAAGCGATGGGCTGTAGCAGTCTCGGCTGCCATGTGTCTTTCTCTTCATTAAACATCTTATTTTTGTTTGTATATCCCTATTTCTTTGACTGCTATTTCCTAACAACTCTACAAAACTATTTTTTAAACATAGGATCTGTCCCTGGCGGGCTGCATTTGGCAGCAACACTGGTCTGAAACCTCCAAAGGCTTGGTAAGAGCTGTGAGGAAGTACGCAATGTGTTCAATTAAGTCTCGTTACTCAAAGTAAATGGAGGTGCTTAAGCCAGCAGTCTTCAATTCTCAATTGCTCTTATGACTAGACTGTGAACTTCTTAAACACGGTTTATTCATCTCAGCGCCTGTAGTGCAGTACGTGCCCAGGCATAGGAGGTCTCCAGACATGTTGGTTGAAGAGACAAACCATTCCATGAGCGCTGAACCTTCTGGTGGGCCTACCTGCAAAGGAACAGCCCCATGGTGGTAGCCCCCTCTGTGGTTAGGGACCCCACTGAGAGGCAAGCATCACCACCCCAGAGAGGGTAGCACTGTATTTTCTTTGCTGAACCTGGAACCATGTATGGGTTAAAAGACTACAGCAGGTGGGTAGGAATGTAAAGATAAACTGGGCCAACTCTTCTATCTCCCCTGCCACTTGCTCCCACTTGGAATCTCCACTTTCTCTCTACTATGTTTATTCATCTTTTGTCTTGCCTTATCGTATTCATTGTATCATCAGGGACCCTGGCAAAGTGGTCTCCTGTTCTCCTTATCAGATCAGGCAACGGAAGAACACTGAGGATTGTTTCTCCCCCTTCTTGTTCCTTCTTTTTTCTTGTGAAGGTTTGCAGTTCCTTTCATTTGCCAATATTAGCACATGTCTATTTTGGCATCAACTCGCAGTGTCCTGATGTATGGTATCTTGCATCCTGCTAGTCACATTCTTAATGTCAGGAGCAAAATTAAGATGGTATTTATCCAAGGATGCCGGGAAGGAGGCTGCATGTGTGGGATGCATTTGGCCCAGGTCTTGCTTAAGTCCAAGTATTTGATTAAGTTTGCCACCATCTCTGAGTGAAGTACTTTCCTCCTCCTCTTTTCCTTGTGGTGATGGGAGGGGGGGGGTTCCTCCTATTTTCTGCAACTGTCTACTTAGGCAGGCATCAATAATTCAGGACACAAGCTCCCTTCCAGAAAGCCCAGGTGAGGGCAAGGGGCTCATTTGCTCCCCACTGTGAGGCTCCACAGAGATCACACAAGGCTCCGGGCTGGCCAGACCTCAGCTGCACTTGGAGAGGGAAGGGCGGTAAGCATTGACTTTGGAGCCGAGATCTGCTTCTATTTCTTTTCTTTAGCTACTTACCAGCTCTCCTCATTCTATGAACATGCCAGAGGCCACATTTCGGGTGGCAGCCCCGTGACCATTCTGAGCAGCAACGTGCCACCCAGAGAAGGGTCCCAGCCCAGCCGCAGACCCTGACTTCTTCTTCGATCAGACCAGGTGAGGGGACTTTGGATTCATTTCTCTGTTCTCAAATATTTATGGGAAACTCAGAGTGGCCACGGTTTAGAAAGGCAGCCTCAAAGCCTGAGCTACAGTTTATTTTTTTATGGGGTCTGGAAGGATTCTGTGACCTGCTCTTTCCTGTAGGATGTGTGCAAATTTCACAGCTGCAGGGGTCCATGGAAGCAGGTATTTAATCACCCCTCTTTCCCCAGTGACTCGAGGTGTTCAGTCTCAGGGACCATTCTAGTTCCACTGTTGAGTCTGGTTTCTCCAAGAAGTCTCCGACATCTCTTCTTAGGTGCAAGATTTTGATTTCAGAACAAGACCTAATTGGTCTGAGATGTCACTGGGGATTGCAATTCCACTTGTGAGAAACAATGCCTACTCCTAGATTGGGGAGGAGCAGCATGCGTGCACCCCTGCCACCCTTCCCATTCCCCACACAACATATTCCCTGCTGACTGGGGAGGTCTATTTCCATTCTCAAAGGTCTCCAGTGAAGACTCAAGAACTTTCTTGGATGCCCCAACCCCCTATGCAATCCTCCTCACTGGCAGAGCAACCTTCTTGTACCCCCAAACACTCACACCACTTCTTAGGGCTCTTCCTCCCTTTCCTGTCTCTCAATCAACAATGCGTCATTTGGCCTCATTCTCATAAGACGTTTTTGCACTTGTGTTTGTAGTTGTGAGCCCTGTGGCTTCTTTCCTGCAGTTGCTTAACTCCTCTTTCTCTGCCTCCAGACTTTGTCTAGTCCAATTTGTCCTGCCAGCTACTGCCAACATTATCTTCCCATAGTTCCAATGAAGTCACTCCCAGCTCATTTGCCCTTACTCCTACCAGGAGTGTATGAGAGCTTACTGCTGACTGGTGAATTGGACACAAAAATCTCATGGGAGGTCTCTCTCAGGGGCTAAATCTTAGACTGACCTCTAGGCTTTCTTGCTCTATGAGTCTCTCCACCATCCTGGTCTTAAGAGTCTGTCCTTAAGCATTGAGCAGGTTCCACACCATGCCCATTTCTGCTTATCAAAGTTTTATCCATTCCCTGGCTGCCACTTGGTCACCTATATGGATGACACAGGGTCCCTGGACTGCTCTCTCATAGTAGGTCTACTTAGGAAGGCAGACACAAGCACTGGCATGTCAAGGCATTCCATGCCTTGGGGACATAGCGGGGGAACCGGTACTCTTTCTTAGAGATGAAACAAACTGTTTCTTGATGGGCAGGAAGCAGTTAGACTTCCAAAGCTGTTGGGAGGCTATTCCAGATAGCGGGAACACCATAAGCAAAGGAAACTAAAAGCTACTTATCAGAGGTCTAATTACAGATAGTAGAGAAGGGCCACACTCAGCCACTACAGAGAACTCACCATGTACTCCTTGCTTTGGCCTGTTTCACTTAGCTCACCTAATATTTTGTAAACTGGGTTTTCTTATGATCAGATAAAGACACCAAGACACAAAGAAATCCAGTAGCACCAGCACAGCTCACCTTGGCCAGTAAGGAAAGTGAGGAGCCCAGGTCTGAATATAGGAATCTGACTCCCAGGACCTAACACGACATAGCCATCTACCCCTCTTCGGTTCCGACTGTGGTTACTGAAAAGCCCAAGGTGCCTTCAAAGTTGTGAAGTTAGCAGGGCCCAGGTCTGGCTTGACCTCAATTCCTTGTGCAACCCCACATGGGTCCCAGAGACTTCCTGGGTTTTAGCTTTTTCATTTGTAGCAGCGTTTCTCAATGGAAGATGATTGTCTCTGGTTCCTCACCCCCAACCGACACACACACACACACAGGGGACATTTGGCCATGTCTAGACACATTTTAAGTTCACATAACTAGGGGTGCAGGAGGGTTTGAACTACTGGCCTCTGGTGAGTAGAAGCCGGGATGCTGCTTCAACCCCATCCAAGGGACAGGGTGCCTCCTCTGGAATTTCTGTAGCATCGAGGTTGAGAAACGCTACCCTGGATCATGCAGCCAACATCACAGACCACCGGGAGTGTTCCAGGAGCTAATGGTCATGGAACTAAGACAGCTGCCATTGGCTTTATTTTCAGAGTCTCTAAGGAGATCCAATCCTCTTGGCGGGATCGTCTCTGAGTTTACTTCAACGAGAGCACCCAGGTCCACCAGGAACACCACGTTGGCTTCCAAATCAAATCTTGCAGGGCCACACGGCTCCCTGGCCTGCTGGCGGTGGCACCTCGACTCCCATTTTGCAGGCTTGTTTTCTCCTGGAGTCTATACCTCCTTCCCCTGTGTTTCGTCTTGCCTCCTGCTGGCACTGCCTCTGACAGCTGGGGCTTACTGAGAGACCAATCCCAGATGAAAATTCTCAACACGGCCCCACCAAGCTCCCTGGCCTGCCCCAGGCCCTGAGCGAGACAGTCAGCCATTTCTTCTCTGATCAGTGCTACTCCTTTACCCGGCTATCTTTATTTACTTTGAAAATCATTTCCTCTGTTTTACTCCATTTTCCTTTGAGCCCAGTTGCCTGCTCGGTTCTCTGTCTTTCTGTTTATTTCTACTTCTCATTTTCCGCACTGATCGGATGCCCTGGAAATACAGCAGGAACAGTGTGTTCTCTGTAATATTTGGTTACACTTAATATTTCTCAGCAAAACGCCGCCTTGGAACACCACACAGTAAAAATCCAGGCCTGCTCTGCTTACACTGGACATCAGCTTCAGGCCAGGCTCCGATTCCTGTTGGATCTGGCCCTCCCTTAACAGGGATTCACAACCAGGCTTAAGTGGAAAGGTTCCCACCTGGCAAACCACCAAGCGTCCCCACAGAAAGCAATCTCTTCAAATCAGTGAGAGCCTCTAACACACTCAGTTCTTGGCTGAACAAAGATTCTGCATCCCAGAAAAGTGCCAGAGGCATCCAAGGGTGCTTCCAAAAAAGTCCATGGAAAATGGAATTAAATGATATGTTTATTTTGGTGCGAAAATTGTTTGAAATTCATGCACAATTTTTTTCAAAATGTGTGTTTTCCATGAACTTTAAAATTTATTTATTTGAGAGGCAGAGAGGGAGAAAGAGAGACTGGCAGAAAGACAGAAAAAGATAGAGTTTTCATCTGCTGGTTTACTCCTCAAATACCTGAAATGGCCAAGTTTGGGACAAGGCCCAAGACAGGAACAAGGGACACAATCCAGGTGTCCCACATGGGTGGTGGGGACTCTGTTATTTGAGCCATCTCTGCTGCCTTCCAGGGCTTACATCAGGGAGAGACAGGAGTCAAAAGCCAGAGCTGGGAGTTGAATCAGGCACTGTGATGTAGGCTGCAGGCATCTTAGCTGATATAATAAACACTCAATCCATTTTTTAAAAATATGTGTTTATTTATTTGAGAGAGAGAGTGACAGAACTTTGGTACACATGAATTTCAAAAATTTTTGTACATAGATATCTTTTAATTTTATTTTTCCCCAAACTGTTCGAAGTCCCTTCATACACCAATAGATCCTGCCACTTTCCTTAGCAGAGCAGTTTTTTCTAACCTAGGCTTTGTCGTCAGTGCTGGCAATACTATTTTGCTCTGATGCCTCTTTGTGATTACATCATTCAAAATAAACTAACGAGAGGCTCTTTTGTGCTATGGTAGTTCTTACAGCTGTTGGGTGAACTGATGCCAGCATTCTCCAGAGCTCCACTGCCTGCATCACAGGCGACTGAGCTATCTGGGTGCTAATGGGGATGAAACTCTTCACTTAGGAAAGCACTTGCCGGAAATAATTGGCTTAAATACAGAGTCTCCAAGGAGACCCAATCCCCCCCCCCCCCCCCCCCCCCGCCCGGTGGATCTTCTCCACATTTGCTGTCTTTGTCTGTTTTCTGTTGTTATAAGAAAACACCTGAGATTCAGTCACTTAGAAAGAAAGCAGTTTCCTGGCTCATGGTTCCAGGGGCTAAAAAACCCAAGAACCTGGCACCAGCATTTGTGTGGCTTCTGGTGAGGGCCTCCTCGCTGCATCATAACATGGAGGAGTCAGAGCAACGGCGCCAGCTCCACTGTCGTCATTGGCGCCACATACTCACGACCTCACCTAATCCTAATCACCTCCCAAAGGCCCTAACCCCACACCATCCACACAGGAATAGGGGGATCCAGTTCCCCAGAGATGAGCTTTCAGGGACATAGTCAACCCCAACCTTTGCTTCATTGATAGGATCCACTTCCTACCTGAATCCCATATTTTCTTTTTGTAAAAAAATTATTTATTTGACAGGTAGGGTTACAGACAAAGAGAGAGACAGAGAAAAAGGTCTTCCTTCCGTTGGTTCACCACCACCCCCCAAATGGCCACTACGGCCAATGATGCACCAATCTGAAGCCAGGAGCCAGGTGTTTCCTCCTGGTCTCCCATGTGGGTGCAGGGACCCAAGCACTTGGGCCATCCTCCACTGCCTTCCTGGGCCACAGCAGAGAGCTGGACTGGAAGAGGAGCAATTGGGACTAGAACCAGGCTCCCATATGGGATGCCAGTGCTGCAGGTGGAGGATTAACCAAGTGAGCCACAGCACTGGGCCCCAGAATCCCATATTTTCTTTGGATTAAAATCCTAAAACATTTAATATTATACAGGACTCCCTCTTGGAGGCCTTGGTCTCAAACTTAAGAACCAATCTCTGCCTTCTTAGTTGAAAAATACTATCAGGAAGCACTGTGAGTAGCACAAAGTATTACGATGTCAACACAAAACAACATAGACCCTTTCCCATACCCATCAGTATTTCCCACCTTGGAGTTCCTCTTGGGGTACAAAGATATATTTTCCTGTGTGGTTCTCAAAAGGCAGAAATATAAATTTTAAAAAAAATCCAAAGCCCCAAAATGAAGATGGCTAGCTTTTCTGAGATTGCACTTATTGCTTACCTTACAGAATTTGGTTAACTAACATCAGCACCGGACAATCTGCAGTGTCAACTCTTAACAAAAGTCTCAACTATACAAAGACATCTGCACATGCCCTGGAAAGTTTCGGGAGCAGCCCATTGGGCCGCTCCACCCCACAATCACCAGACCCCTGTCTTGGTCCTGCTCCCTTCTGCTAAGCTGAAGAACATTCAATTCTAAGCAGTGGCAACACTATCACTTCCCCAGCCTGGGACCCTTGGTCTGCTGGGCCACCCATTAGGCTTGTGGGTTGGGGCTGAGAGAGAGCTTGAAGTCATTTCTAACAAGGAAGAGGGGTTGGGTTAGGGGACAAGTAGAAGTGGCGAGCCATTGAGGAGGTGGCGAGAGCTGAGACCAGGGGGGGCCTATGGAGCAAGGATGGGGTAAGGGGAGCAATGTCACATAGAACAGGACATTAGAAAGAAGGGTACATGGAGGAGGCTCTTGGGAAATCTTTCTGGACTACAGGGCTATAAGCCCTTCTTCCCCAAAGAAGGAGAGAGTAGGAAGCACCGCCATGCTCGGTGTTGCAGCCAGGTGCACGCCCTGGCTGAGATGGGCCTCAGGGAGAACTCGGTTGTGTTCAGATTCCATGAGTTTCTCTCTTGCTCATGAGTGTGTTCTGTGCTTCCTCTCCATGGACACAGTTCTCATCAACAGCCAGGAGCCAGCAAGTACAAAACAGGAAAATCAAAGAGAATGGGAACCTTTCCTGAGGCAAGTATCTAACCCCCTCCAGAAGACCTTGTGATGCATAGAAAAGAGTGGCTTTCAGACTGAGTTATTTGGGGAGGATGAGAATTATTAATCAGAAAATCATCAGACTAACCCAAGCACACTGTGGTTTGTTTGATTCAGAAATGAATTTAAGCTTCTGTCCATAACAGGTCGTTATGGGATTAAGATTTAAGTGACAACCACAGACACCTGAAAAAGTCTTTCTCAGGAAAGTTTCTTTATAATTAAGGCTCCCCTTAGGCTTCTAGAAGGTTCTGTGTCATCTACAGTAATTAGGACTGGAGATGAGAATGACAAAGGGTGGCCAGAGCGCCAAGGAATCCAATTCTTTTGAACTACACACTTCTCTGCAACTGAGATACTTCAGAGTCTGGAATGTTTGCAGATCATGGATGAAGTCCACCATGTTACTGCATGGTCCCTGTCCCCTTGGGAACACAGGCATTGCTGAGAAGTGGCACCACGCACACACTTTTGGATTTCTCTTCATTTTCCTCACCCTCTGGGTAAGACTAGGAAGGCATGGTTAGCAAGACAGAGGGAAGGGTAAGTGATGGAGATGCTTGGGGGACGTGGGGTGAGAGGGGCATTCTACATGGAGAGAGGATCTGCAGATCCGGGGCAAGGAAGCCCCTCACCCTTCTCTCGGCTGACCAGCCTCTTCATTTTGCAACCACGAGAGATTTTTTTTTCCATCCAGGTGAGCCCACGACCGAGGTGGTGACCCACTCCTGTCTCAGGACCATCGCACAGGGCAAAGAGCCAAACCCTTTGCTGTTCATCCGTGTCTACCAGCCCCTCCATGCCTGCATGTCAGAGCCTCTCTGAAACAAATGTGGAGTTGAAAGGATAGCCTTCAATTATTTCATTTCGTGAAGGGTAAAAAGGTTCTTGTAAATGACTGCCGCAAATCCTGGAAACCCGGTTAAAACAACTGGGTACCAGATGGCAAAGGAACGCGGTTTACTGTAAAGTGTTACAGAGCATTTACAAGAAGCAATTACACAAACAGCCCTGAGGATCCAAGAGCCCATAAAAGGGCGGCTGGGGCAGAGGCATTGTTTTAGAACATGTATGATTTTCCCCCGTCCACACAGGAACCTTACCTGTTGTCCTTCACCTTCCAAAGGATTCCAGGGAGAGGCTGCCCTGCCACAGCACAGAGCTATGCTCCATACAGAGACACTGCACAGGGCGGTTTTCTAACAAGAGACAAGGGAGCAAAGTGTGTGCTGTCATGATCAGGGCTCCAGCCTGGGGGGCATGGGGTTTGCCTCAGGTCGAGGGTCCAGGAGGAAATCCCTCTGCTATCCGGGATGCCCTGGCTTTCGCCATGCTCTCTTTGCATTGAGAAGGAACACATTTTGCTTTAGCTTTTCTGTTCATTCACAGGTATGCCTTGGCTTGTACGTAGATGCAGTGTGTAGAGGATAGTGTGAGCTAGAACCCGTGAAGTTGTGATCTCTCATTCTGCTCTCCTGGCATCAATGCCCATTTCAGGTGCCCCAAGCCCAAGTTCCTCCCTCCCTGTGCTATGACCTCATCCAGATCACTTCTCTATCTCATCTCACTCTGGCTAGACTGGGCAGGGCTTCCCATGTGGTTATCAACTTGACTGTGATCTGTACTCCAAAGAGACTGTGCACCCACCCCAGTACAAACCTGGGGCAGGTGGTGGCACGCAGTTTCTCAGGCAGGCTCCCTTTCATCCCATATACACCTGTCCACCAAGTGATTCTCTCCAACAGAGCTTTCCTTTGGGAAATACACAGTCAGAAAAAAAATACAGCTAGCACACTGCCCCAGAGTGAGAGAAACATGTATGCAGGTAGAACTTCCGACCATGGAAATCATAGTAACTGTTCTCACGGCCACACCACACATCTGCTGGCAAATTTTCATCCTGGAGGAAGGGAGATTAGAAACCAGTCTACCATACTGATACTTCCACGCTAGCAGCTCCCACAGACCCAGGCTGAGAGAGGGAACTCCAGAGCCCTCAAGGTAAACTGAAATAGTGCTGGAAGTTCGGAGCCAGATGGAACACACCTGAGAAATGCTCCTGGCTCCCCAAGTGTCCATCAAGTGATGAACAAAATGCAGCATGTCTGTGCAATGGACTACTAGTTAGTAAAAAAAGAAAACAAGGAAGGCAGTATTATTTGATGCTACAATGTGGGGGACACAGGAAACACTGTGCTCTGTGAAGGAACCAGACACAAAAGGGCCGTGTGTCATATGATTGACGTCCTATGAAAAATCTAGAACAGCAAATCTATATGTGGCTGCCGGCAGTCGGACAGAAAGGGAGACGAGGAGGCAAATGAGTGTGGAGTGTTTCTAGGGTGATACAAAATTAGCCGTGGTTAAATAACTTCAAAAATATACTAATCACTAATCACTGAATTGCACGCTTTAACAGGGTAATTTATGAACGTGTGGAATGTGTAATGAACCTGAATAAATTCAAAAGCAAGTGATGGTTCTGCTCCAGGAGGTAATGGCCTCCACACTCACGTGGCGCCTCCGGTGTCTGCTACATAGAGCACTGTGTCATTCATTTCACAGAAAAGCTTCCTACAAAATTGTATGGCATGTTGAGCACTGAGTTATGCGAATATCATTTCCCAGAGGAAGAGACCCACCCTTGGATATTGCAAAGCCAGATTCAAATTTCTGCTCTTCCTTCAGGAGGATTGGGGTTAGAGAGACTTCATCCGGAAGCCGGTCTTGGTTGACTTAAACTGGGGTTCCTCTGGACTAAAGCTCACAGTCTAACTCCAAGCAGGCTGTGCCTTTTGTCAGAGCCTGTGAATTCTCTCCCCTTCAATCCTCTCTGGACTCAAGTTTAAGATCTCCGGAGCTTAGAGGAGTCATGTCTCCCTGAGGAAAGGGGCGGGAGTCCACCTGATGGGCAATGTAGCATTCCTTCTGACCTGTGTCCCTGACGGCCAAGGCCAAATCTCCCAGGCCCTTGCGTCTTCAGACTTGACACCTCTCCTTTCTTGAATTCAGTCAACATTCACTGAGCATTTCCTAAGTTCCAAGCACTTTCTAGGAGCTCGGGATACAGCGTTGAACCAAAGGAAGGGAGGGCAATGTACAAGTAAGCAAATACCATTATAATTCCAAGTCAGAATGTCCTATGCGATGGTCCACAGGGTCATTCTGTCTAAAAGGTGAATCTTAGATTGCTTCCCTTTTTTTTTTTTCTCACTGTTGTAAAAACATCCAAGGCTGCCTCTTTATCTGATTCTCTTGTCTTTTCAGGCACAGGTGAATTCTGCATTTCTGCATTTTTCAATTGGTTGGGGCATGTGGCTAGTTTCATAAAGGGTGCGACGAGCAGAATTCTGTTCCTCTAATCGCTTGCTGCAACATTCATAAACAACAACAAAAAAGTTTGTGTTGGTCAAACCCCCAATTGGCAGTCTGGATTACCAGGTTGCTCCACGGAGAACAGTTGCTTTGAGGAGCTGCCACTAGCCATGGTAGTCTGTGCCTGAGTGAGACATCAACCGTTCTGTATTAACCTAAGGAGACTATGAGTCTGTTACAGCAGCACACCCACACTCACACTAACTAGGACATCTTCCGTGCTAAAAGCGTGTAACTTATGACCGAGCACCCTGCAGTGTTTTCTGGATGGTTCTGGCAAAAGAGCAAGTCAAGGCGACAGCAATGGCTTGTCCAAATAAAAGCCTATTAATTGAGGGGAGGAGAGGATACAGATTGATTACATTTCGTATTAAATGTTGCTTAAATTACATGAACAACCAGTTCCCTGCATGAATGCAATTGTGATGACAAATGTTTCAATAACCAAAGTCTGTCATGCTGGACATTCGCACACGCTCCTACTTCTTTAAGCATCAGAGGAAATCCTGTGAAATTCAGGGGCTTGTTGAAGTGGCTTCTCCTCCCAAAGATGTTTTTGTATCATCTATCCTCTGAGGTTCCTGCGATCCATTTTCAATATATGTTGCTCAAAAATAGCTTCTGATGCTGATGGAAGGCACGACCTTGAGCTGAATATAGGAACAAGCAAAGCCAGGCTGTCCTGTGATGTTTAGGTTACTCTCTGCATTGATTCCTGTCAATGGCCCATTTTAAGAAAAGCTCAGGCCAGATGTAAAAAAAGAAGAAGAAAGAAAAGAAAATCTTCCTTGTCTTGAACAAACATGGTAAACTGACGGCTCCAGTGGTTAAATAATGCACTTTTCAAAAGGCTTTACAGGCTTCCATAGCCTTTGCAGCTCATGACAAGAGCCTCGGGTGATTACAGACACCATAAACAAGAGTGTCAATTGTTAAATCAACAACAGGAGTCACTGTGCACTTACTCCCCATGGAGGATCTCTGTCCTTAATGTGTTGTACTATGTGAATTAATAGTATAACTAGTACTCAAAGAGTACTTTATAGTTTGTGTGTGTGTGTGTGTGAGTGCAAACTGTTGAAATCCTTACTTAGTATATACTAAATTGATCTTCTGTATATAAAGATAATTGAAAATGAATCTTGATGTGAATGGGATGGGAGAGGGAGTGGAAGATGGGATGGTTGCAGGTGGGAGGGAGGTTATGGGGGGAAAAAACCACTATAATCCAAAAGTTGTACTTTGGAAATTTATATTTATTAAATAAAAGTTTAAAAAAAGGCTTTCCACTAGGTATTTATCCAGCAACCTGCTTTTATAAGCTACCTGTCTTCCTAATATCCACTTTAAAACCCCTTCAAAAATGCCATGGCCTGAACATGATAGGCCTCCTATTAGATCTGAGTTTGTTACATTTTCTTTCTTTCTTTTTCTTTTTTTAAAGAAAGAACTGTATTTTTTGCCTCTGGTTAGGGAAAAAAAAATCTTTCTTGAAATCCAATCCTCTCAGATAAATAATGGCAATAAAAGTAAATGGAAAGTGGGAGAGAACACGGCTTCTTAGTGCCATGTGCAGCACTTTCTAATTGGAAAATGCTAAAAGGGCGTTTTCCTTGGAGGCCTCCCATCTGACTTCAGACCAAAGAAAACAGCCATTTGCTTATGAGCATTGAGGTCTCTGGTTCCCTTGTTAAAAGGGAAGCTAAGAATGGAAGAAAACTGTTCAGTTATAAAGCCGTATTATAGTAATGATTCTAGAGAGCCGAGATAAAGGACGCAGGACAGGACGCAGGACGCTTCAGCCTCCACGGTGCTCTGCCCATCATTCTCCCACCTGAAAAGAATGCTATGCAGCTCAGCCAAGTTTGCAACAGTGGAGGCAGTTAGGTACCTGTCACAGAGGGCCTTCCGGTTTGCTAAGGGCTTTGAAAGCCAGAGCTTTTGCAGTTGAAGTCCTCCTGAGGTTCCGTTACCTGGTCACTCACCAAAAAGGGGATTTCTAGTCTTTTGAAAGTCTCTTCATTTCCGTAATGAAAAATTGTAATTTTGTAATGTTTACATAATTCATATTCAAAGGTCATGTGCTAGATAAAAGCAAATATCATGGTTTTAACATGATATGATTTCACAATATTCACATTGCTTCTCTTCCCTATTTTTCCCTTTGCTCTACCTCCTAACTTCATTTCCTTGACATGTGTGCCTTTTAATTTTATGCACTTATTGATAGATTTTTTAATTTTATTTATTTATTTATTTTTGACAGGCAGAGTGGACAGTGAGAGAGAGAGACAGAGAGAAAGGTCTTCCTTTGCCATTGGTTCACCCTCCAATGGCCGCCGCAGCCAGCGCACCGCGCTGATCCGAAGCCCGGAGCCAGGTGCTTCTCCTGGTCTCCCATGGGGTGCAGGGCCCAAGCACTTGGGCCATCCTCCACTGCACTCCCTGGCCACAGCAGAGAGCTGGCCTGGAAGAGGGGCAACTGGGATAGAATCCGGCGCCCCAACCGGGACTAGCACCCGGTGTGCCGGTGCCAAAAGGCGGAGGATTAGCCTGTTGAGCCGCGGCGCCGGCCATTTATTGATAGATTTAATGTATGTGTATGTAGGTTGATCGATCACAAGCCAAGCCTGAGGAACTTTCTGGATGGAACCACCCACCTCCAGCTTAATAGAAGAGAGCATGCAGCATCCCCAGAACCCAGCCAGGCAGCCGTCACCCTCACTTCTCTCACCATAGATCCACTTTCCCTCTTTGTTAGTCTCTAGAAGTGAGTTTCTAGTGTAGAGCTTTTGTGTCTGACTTCTTTCACTTGGACTTCGGTTGGTAAAGGCATCCGTTGCAGTGTGTACAGATGTTCCACAACTTACATTGGTTCAGCTTAATGATTTTTTTTTACTTCCGGTTGATGCAAAAGAGGTATGCATTTAGTAGCTCCTAGTCTGAGCTTTTCTCTTTCTGCAGGCTGGTATCTTTCAATGTGCTTCTCTGTCACAGTGCAGGGTAGCAGCAGCACCAGCACCAGCCACAGCTCCCAGACAGCCCTATGATCTTGAGAGGAGTGATGGACACTCTACAGTGTGCCGTGTGGCTAAGCCAGGCTATTTGGTAGGTTAGCAATATTAAATGCATTATCTATCTATCTATCAGGACATCATGGGCTTATCAAGACATCAGGCAAGGGGTATCTGTTTTATTCTTGCCAGATTTAAACCTATTCCTTCTCCAGTTGAGGGCACATTTCCCTCCATCTTTCCACCTGGCATCCCTCCTCTCCTCTTCTAATACTAGTGTCTTTGCTTTTCTTTCTTTCTTTTGCCAAGTCAGACATGTTGGTCTGACTATAGCAGTGAAGACCCAGCATATGGGCCCTGGGGTATGCAGGCGGATGCCCCCTCTTCCAGATCTACCCCAGGGACACACATAGCTGGAGTTGGCCACACTATAGGTGAAGCATGGCAGTGGGAACTGCTCTTTCTAGAGAGCTAGTAGACACCCATGATGGTTAGTTTTATGTATCAACTTGGCCAGGCCATGGAACCCAAATATTTGGTCAAAGGTTATTCTGGATGTTTCTGAGAAGGTATTTTTAGATGAGATTAATATTTAAATCAATAGACTATGAGTAAAGTAGATTTTCTTCCAATAATGTGGGTGAACCTCATCCAATCAGCTGAAGATCTTATAGAACAAGATAGACTTCACCCAAGCAAGAAGGAACCACACTATCAGATGGCCTTGGAGTTGAACTGAAACTCTTGCTGGAGTCCCAGGCCTGCTGCTCTACCCTGCAAATTTGGGAGTTGCCACCGTCCAACCATCCCATGAGACTGTGAACCAATTTCCTTAAAATCTCTCTCTTTCTCTCTCTCTCTCTCTCTCTCTCCCCACACACACACACACACACACACAAATAGGGTCTTCAAGAAAGTTTTAGACAAAAATGGAACTAAAATATAAGTTTATTTTGGTACAAAAAAAAAAAGTTACTATGCACTTTCTACAAACCTTTGAAGACCATTCATACATACATACATACAAGGGTACTTCAAAAAGGTTGTGGGAAAATGAAATTACAAGGTAGGTTAATTTTGGTGCATGAGCTGTGTGTATCTGTTCAGGAGTCAGAAACCCCATCTGGGTCTCCCACTTGGGGGGCAGGAACCCCACTGCTTGAGCTATTACCACTGCCTTCCAGGGTGTACATTAACAGGAAGCTAGAGTTAGCAGCCAGAGGTGGGAATTGAACCAGGTACACTGTTATGGCATGTGGGTGTCTAATTGCTAGGCAAAAAACCCACCCCCACATATTCTATAATTTATTTTTTGTGTGTCAGCAATTATTATTGCCTTGTCTTAATTCCTTTCAAAAATGAGTCTCTTCTTTCTTCTACAGACTGGAAAATGGACCTTTTCTCTCCAACATACCAAAATCCAGACCACAAAAGATCCATGAGTCAGCAAATCCCCTTGACCAAAAGGATCACACCACAGATCCTGGGAAAAAGTTGATGAAGGAAACTTATAAGCAGCAGCTTCCTGTGCTGTGCCATTAACAACAGCAAAACATAACTAAAGCGCAGAATAAAGTTGTCTAGATGGATTATTTCATTCCTGGCAAACAAAGCGCTTTCTATGGGAGCCTCTTCCTGCTCAGTGTTCACCGTTGGTTTGGGCAGCAGCCCAGGAAGTCTCGCTAAAGATGTTAAGCACTTCGCACTTACCGCAGGAAGCCATGACCATGGACTTGCTGGGAGACACCCTATCTATAGCTCTCTAGGATGTGCTTCAGTGATCGCTAGAGTTTTCAGAAGAACTTTCATCTGCCTATCAAGGGTCCTTCAAAAAAACTGCAGAACAACAAGATTAGGAGATAAGTTTATTTTGGTGCAAAGATTTTTGAAATCAATTCATTTTTTTTCATAATACGCATTTTCCAAGGACTTTTTGAAGACCCCTCTCATGTGCATGGATTCCAAAACTTTTATGCCAAAATAAACATTTTTAGAAAAAAAAGGTTTATTTATTCATTTATTTATTCATTTATTTATTCATTTATTTATGTTATTCATTTACTCAAAAGACATAGTGACAGAGTAAGAGACAGAGAAAAAGGGGTTTGCTCCCCAAATGGCCTCAAGATCCAGGGCTTGGCCAGGCCAAAGGCAGGAGAGAGGAGCTCCATCCAGATCTTCCACCTGGTAACAGTGGCCCAAGCCACTATCGTCCATTGCCTTCTCAGGGGCACTAGCAGGAGAGGCACCAAAAGCAAAGCAGATGGCACTCCACTATGGGACACCAGTGTCACAAGAGGCGGCTTAACTCTCCAAGCCACAACACAGGCCCTGAAATTATCTTTCAAGTCCATTTTCCATGGACTTTTTGAACTCCCCTCATATTCTCTAAAGCACAAAATGGGGCAGCAGGTAATTTATTGGATTTTTTAAAACAAATTCTCCTAAGTATAGTGCACGTTGTAGTAATTTAATATATTCATAACATAGGGCATGAAATATGTATGGAAAAGAGGTATAATTTAGAGAAAAATGTACACTGATGTTTTATTAATATGGAATTTCAGTGTATTTGGGGGTATAATGTTAATTCCAAACAAGCATGGTAGAAAGGAATAAGTGATTCTATTTATAGTGAACACTGTTCATAAGAAAACTATGTGAACATTCCCTGGAGACCCTAAAGACAGACAGAAATCAAATAAAAATAAATCAGGCTAGAAACCCATTAATGTTGCCATAGATTATCAACACTTGGGAAACTGGCACATTCAAGCCATTTGGATTAATGCTTTGACTGCATCTGGGCAGCTACTGAATGGAGCTTGCAACATGGGAAGAAAGTGGTCAACTTTTCAGTTTTGCACCTTCAGAACTGCCAGTGATTAGCGAAATAAATAAATATTTAAGCAAATTATTTTTATCGCTTCCTGCTAAAGCTAAGTAACCAGTCAATTGTCTTTAATAGATTTTATTCCTAAAATCTGTGCATGAAAAAGGAAGGTCAAGAGATGAAAGGGATTCAGCATTTTGGCTTGAATTTCAAACCCAAGTGGCAATCTTCCAGATAGGATACCTGGTGAACGAAATACCACCTTGACGCCCAGAGCTCTTAGTCATGAATACAAGTTCATTGCCTATTGTTTGTGGAAAAATTTAAAGCCTTCTCCCTCTTCTCCAATATATGCTTAAGAACAAGGATCACTGAACTGTGTCCTAGTAGTAGAAATGACAGTAACATTTGGTGACATAAGAAAGCTAGGAAGGCAACATGAGGCAAAAGAGATAAAACAGTATGACTATGTTCAGGATTATCGATGGACTTGGCAGATCCATGGACTAAGAAACAGAGAATCAAGAAGTAACAGCAAAAAGGATATTGGTAGATATCCACATAGAGAAGTGAGGGGCCTGGGGTTGGAGCAGCCATGACAGAGCTGAGTTGGGTTGGCATTGCAGCAGTCAGTTGGTTGACTTCTGCTTTTTGTTATGTGGTATGACAGCTGGGACTTAACTGTTGAAGCAGTCTTTTATACTGGTAAAATGGCATAGGGTGGCCTGACCTGTTGAATCATCATATCTGAGAAATCAAAATGAGATCCATCAGACTTTGCTTCACATACACATAGGGTATTTTCCCACATCAGCCCATACTATGTCCCTGTGATAGTCAATGTCCTCGTGAAGACCCATTGGGTAGCAGTGCCATTCGTGGTACCTAAATACCCATCACCTTGGCTGCACTCTCTTGACATCAACCTTATGTCTTTCAAGTCTGTTTATCAAACTCACTAAGTAAATGAACGTTGTGACCAAGATATGACTTAGAGGATTGGATATGGGTTCAGATTCTGCCTCTATCCCCAGGCATCAATGTGCTCTCACTCATGTTACCTAACTCTGAGTCCAGTTTCCTTATCTGTACATTGGGCACAATACCAACAGATATTTATAGAGAAGTTACTATATGCTAGGTTCTGTTCCCAGCCTATGAGCTAAGTCATTTAATTCTCATGATAGGAACCCTATAAAGACAGGCACCATTATCAGTAAAATAATTCATAGACAAGGGGGGAAAAAAATCCGCCCCCCCCCCCGAGGGAAAGTGGCAGAGAAGCAATTGATCCTCAGGAAGTATGGGCAAACCCTGTGTTCTTAGAAGCATCTTACATTATCTCTCTCTAATTTACACCCCGTGACGCTTCTCACCAGGAAACTATTCTCACGCACTCCAGTATCTGTGTCACAGGGTAGTCCTGAGGAGGAAACAAGCCAGTACACATACACATGGCAAATGAACTTATGCGTGGACATAGTCATTCATACAATGAATGTTGACTTCAGGCCTCTTGTGTGTCAGGCACTGTTCTAGGTCCTAGTTAAATAAGACAGCAACTCTGCCCTCCTGCACCTTGTAGCCTAAAGAAACAAATCTTCAGGAAAGCATCCCCAGTGCCATGAAGGCAAAGGAGGGAAAGAGAATGACAGTGGTTGGGGGGAGAGAGGAGGAAACCCAGGTGGAGTACTGGAGGTGGAGAAGGCTCAGCGTAGAGCTCTGTGACCATGAGACTTTCGACCTAAGCTTGCATTGACAGGGAAGGGACCTATGAGAAGACCTGGAGAACATTCTTATTGCTTCTATAATAAGATCAATCATGTGTTAATTTCTTAGCTTAACCACAGAGAGTTATTATGCTGGCCAAAGGCATAATGTCTTCTTGACATTAGAGTGACATTTAGAGTGTCACACACTCTAACAAAAAAAGAAAATCTCACAATTTAGGTGGGAAAGGAAAGAAGCTGTTGTGAAAGGTGGAAACAGAGAACCTCCTGCACATAAACTTGGGAGACAGCATGAATGGAAGCAGAAGGCTTCCATTTCTTGACTGTTGATCACTATAATGTGCAAATTCTGCAGAAAACAAAAACTACACTGGCCACACTTTAGCTGGTTCCACTTAATTCTCTGACTCCTCATGTGGCTAAAAGCATGTCATAATTGCAGTCAGTTCTGGCTCTCTTGGTTCCATTAAAGGGAATTGAGCCCATTTCAAATGCCATCTTCCCGTTCAACCTCGATTTTACAATGCCTTTCGCTGAAGAACAGAGTTAAGGCTTTCGCAAGAGGTCTGTCACAGCAGGGAGCTTAATTGAGGCTCATCTTCTGCATCCACACAGTGGTTAAAGCTCACTTTGGAAGGGTGTTTATCATGAATCATTCCTATTCTATGGGTATAGATTGTGCGTTTGGAGTACCAAGTGCCCTAGGAAAGGAAATACTGCCTTATTTTCCTGGGAATGTAACCATATCATGTGACAGTGGGTTAAATAGAGTACTTTGAAAAGCTTGTTCGTGTACCAAACTCTAGAATCTGGAATGTGGCCTTATTAGGAAGTAGGGTCTTTGCAGATATAATTAAGGATCTCAGAATGAAAACATCCTGGGTTAGGATAAGCCCTAAATCCAATGACAAGTGTCCTTCTGAAAGAAAGGGGACAGAGAGTTGAGACACAGACAGGAAAACCATGCACAAAGGCGGGCATGGGGTGATTCAGCCTCAAACCAGGGAATGCCAAGGGTTTCCAGCAGCTCCCAGAGGCTTGGAAAGAAGCCTTCAGAAGGAGCCAACCCTGCTGACACATTGACTCTGGATTCTGGCCTCCGTAATTGTGAGAGGTTAAATCTCTGTTTTAGAAGACACCAAGTACTTTGTTAAAGCAACCCTAGGAATCCAATGGATACGGCTTGCATCTTCGACCTTGGATAGAAGACTTAGACTTATTGTTGATACTCATTTAACTTGTTGGGACCACAAAGTCCCGATGGTCAGGCCAGATGTAAGTTCTATATATAAATAGAAAGTGACTGCTATATGGAAAGGCTACTGTTTGTGTCTGTCTAGGGCCCCATCTGTTTTGCTGTCTTCCTGGAACAAGAGCCTGGAACAAGACATGCAGGCAGGCTTACAACTCACACTAAGCCGATCATAGCATCCGTCCCTACAGCCACATTTATCTTAGAGGCGAGGAGGGTTGTGCACACCACTTGCCTCCAATTGGAGTTGTGTCTTAGGACTTTTTCATTGGAACTACAGGGATTGTTTAGATTTTAGGGTTATTTTCCAGCCAATCAGTCCCAATGCCTGTGAAACCAGAGCTGTCTCATTCTCTTTCTGCAGACAGAGCCAAGATGGGAAGCTGAGATGAGCACTAAGGTGCCATGTTCTCAGTGGGGCACCGTTGGTGTTTTGGATGTGTGGTGCTTTATGGTGTGGCCACCATTCTGTGCTGTGTAAGACTATTATCACCCTTCAACCTGCCATTGGAATATCATTGAATGTAATTGTGACAAACCAAACACCTCCAGTGTCTCATAAACGGAACAACATCATGCCTGATTGAGAGCACTGGTACATGAGTCTCAGAGTTAACATCTACAGGGCATTAATCTCTGAGAGAGACACGTAGAGAAAAAACTCCTGTCCACTGGTTTATTCTCCAAATGTCTGCCATGGTTGGGCTGGGCTGGACTGGGCTGGACTGGGGACTGGAAACTGAATCCAGATCCCCCATGTAGGTGAGAGAAACACAATTACCTGAGATTTTACTGTTGACTCCCAGGGTCCACACTATTAGGAAGCTGGAATCAGGAGCCAGAATCAAGTATCAAACCCAGGTACCCTGATATGGGATACAGGCATTTTAACCAGTGTCCTAAAAGACCAAGTAAATGCCTATCCCCTATATCTTTGTTTTTTAAAAAGTGACCTCACTGTGCTGTGACATTCAATCGTTTTACAGATGCAGCTCACCAGCTGGTGACATAGTCCATCTCCTTAGGGTGGCTTTCAAGTTTTCTGTTTTCATCCCCCATATTTTGATTTATAGTTTAAATCTCAGAGAGTGTTCTTACTTCAAATTGCATGTGGATGTTTATTTATTTGTTTTTTGGAGTGGGAGGAATGCAGAAGAAGGCAAGAGGTGAGACTTAGAAACAGCCAAGAGCCACAGCAAAGAGTGCTTGCCATGCACTGTCCCATGTGTTGGCCCTTACACTGACAGCCATGAGAAGCCAGGGAAAGATGATGAACAAGAATGACAAGGTCAGGTGCATTGGTCAACTTTTCTTATTATAACAAAATACCTGAATCAGGCTACTTTATAAAGTAAGGAGGTTTGTTTTGGCAGTCTGGAGGCACAGGTCCAAACAGCACAACACAGGCTCTGGTGAGGGCCTCCTGGGCCACAAACATCATGGTGGGAGCAGGTGTATCATCCTCCTTCCTTATAAAGCCAACAAGATTCCATCATGGGGGCCACACCATGTCAACCTGACCATTTTCCAATAGCCCACTCTCTAAACACCACAGTTGGATTAAGTTCCCACCCTCTGAATACCATAAAAGCATGACTCTGGAGATTAAACCCATGTGTGAATTTGGGGTGAGGGACAAACTATATTCAGACCATAGCATAAAGTGCATGTGGTCATGGTAAGACAGGATTGAAGTCTATAAAGAATTGTCAGGGAGTGAGAGGCAGACAGAAGACTCTCTGAGACCTGACCTATGAAGAGACCATAGCAGTAGTAACAGGAACAAAGAGCAGGAAAAACTTCAAAAGACAACACCAAGTTGGTAGGATGCTGAAAACATGAAGGGCTTTGGATGCAGAGAATAAAGGAGGAGAGACGACAAGGATGCCTACCTAAATTAGATTTTCTAGATAATTTCAGTTGGAATAGAGCAAAATTCCTTTGATGCTTTTGGGAGGTTTCCTCCAGACATTTTGGGTGTGTTTAAAGAACATGATGATGAGATAATACCCCAGACAATGATGGGGATTAAGCAATTCAGGAATTTGACAGCTCCAATAAGCAAATACTTTAGGACACCCGCTAAGAAGAATATTCTGGAAACTTTATGTTCCATCAGGCTCACTTTCCCCCCAAGAGCAAATTTTTTAAATATGCATTTGAGCACATTTTAGCATTCTTTTCTAGGATAAAAGTCTTTAAAAGTCAACATAAGATATGTGAAAATTTTAGTCACTGGCTTACATTCCAAGCCTGCCCTTTTGTAGCTCAACATGAGGACAGGTACAGGAGGTACAAGGCTAATCCACTGCATACGGGGATGTGGGGAGAGGGTTGGAACTCCCACTATAGAAAGTTTAGAAGAAAGAGAGGAACAGAACCTGAACACACAAGGGCTTGCTTTTTGCATACAAATTGGTGCTAAAAAGTCCAGAGTTGTAGGGAAAGTCAAAGCTAGAAAAACACAAATCTCAATGCAGAAAGATTAGAATATTTCTGTATTTAACACCTATTGGTGCCTTGTTATTGGGATTGTGGGTATGAGAAAGGGGAAAACTTCTTTGAAGTATCATAAAGAGATCTGTAATTACGTAAAAGTGACGACAGAACCCTACTAACAGAGGATGTTGAAGATTAGTTCCAAGGTCCTGAAAGAGATCTCTGGGGAGAAGATATAGGAGGTGTAGGGGGGGGGGGGGCAGCCAGCAGAAGACAAGGCAAGGTCTCTTCCGAGAGCACTTGAACTCAGCTGCTACCATGTTTTGTGTTGCTCCTACAGCATTAAGATGCATTGAATACCTTTTTAACACTTATGAATACAGTTATTTTTCAGAGGACATGGATTTCAGACTCTTTAAAAACACTAGCACGCTAGCATACCATGCCCTCAACCCCACAAGTCAACAAGAGCAGGTGTGGTGGAGAGGAGCAGGTGATCTCTCCAGCTGGCCGTGGGGGTGCAGCCTCCCAGCTGAGTCACAGGCAGCCTGCTTGACCCTGAGCCACGGTTCACCTGCAGACTCCGGACCCCTGGACCCAACATGACCAAGTCTTGGCATGACTGTCTGAGGGACAAGTTCTGGGCAAAGCGGAGCTCTGGGTGGCCTCTGTGTCTGAATGTGGAAGACTACTAGGGAGGAGACCTCTCTTCCAGCACATGGTGAATTCCAGCAGGGAGTCCAGACGGCTCTGGTACTGTAAGTATTGGAAGCTTGGGAAGCTTCTGGAAACAACGCCTAGAAATAAATTCCAGTAACTTGAAGTGGCACCTGGAATGGAAGCAGGTGAGCCTCTCCAAGTGGTGTCAGTGTGTGCCATAGCCATTTGGTAGCCAGATGAAAGGAAGAACAGGGAAGATGGTACCCACGAGGACCTCAAAACAAATACACAAAAAACAATGACAACAAAACCCATGTGTTTTAGTGGAGAGCCGAGTTTGCAAATTGTCACGTGGGTGGGAGGCTTAAGTTATTGAAATTTAGAAATCAAAATAAAGGTGGGACCAGAAGAGAGCAGATACATATTAAAAGCTTTCTAAACTGTATATGTATTTTACCTAGATATTGTACTTTCAGGAATTTTATCCTAAATAAATTCTTCAGGGCAGGCATCTGCCATACTAGAACACTCACATCCTGTAGCGGATGGCCCAGGTTTGAGTCCTGGCTCCGTTCCCCAGTCCAGCTTCTGCTCATGTACATTCTGGGAGGCAGCAGGTGATGGCTCACATGGTTGGGCCCTTGCCACCCACATGGGAGATCTGGATCAGTTTCTGGCTTCTGACTTCAAGCTGACGGAGCCCTGGCTATGGTGGTCCTAGGACAGTGAGTCACTGGATGGGAGCTTTCTCTCTCTGCCTTTCAAAAATAAAATTTTGGGATATGCACAAAGATTTTATTTAAATGATTATTTAATATCAATCACACAGAGAGCTGTAGTGATATATAAGCATACACTAAAAATTGCTATTTAATAAAAATATTCACTTATAATGTTAATTGTAACTCCTAATGACAAAGAATTGGCAACTTTTGAGATTTGCAACAGTAAGATGTTGCTTAGATAAATTGTGACACCTATACAATAAATTCCATGTAGCCTTTAAAATTATAGCCAAAGCATTATTTAGGCTATGCTACAAAAATAGTTTGCATGTTATAATGCCACTTTTATTAAAATATAAACAAACATGGGGGGATATTATAGCTTATACCTTTTATCTTGTTGCTACTGTGGCAAATGATCATAAACATGGTGGCTTGAAACAGTAGAAATTTAGTTTTCCACAGTGATGGGGGTCAGAAAATCAACACAACTTCCCAGGACAAAAATTGCATTCTCAGTGTGCCCACTGCAGCTCCTTGAAAGACTACCAGAGAGAATCCTCCCTGGCCTCTTCCAGTTGCTGCTGTGTCCTGCTGTTCCTCGGCTTGTGGCCGCTTCACTCTTGCCTCGGCCTCACTCCTCACCACTGTTTCCCTCCTAGGAGCCTAATCTCCCTCCGTCTCTGTTATAACAACCCTTGAGATTGGGTGTAGAATCCACCTGAGTCTATTTTCTTTGTAAGGTAACATTTACAGTTCCAGGAATTAGGACCCATTATCTTTAGGGTATCCATATTTCATCTGTTGCCTTCCCAAATATCAAAAGATATTGTGTTTCTTCTGTCTTCCTGTTCTTTCTCAGAGTACGTATCTGAATGCTTCCGCAAGGGCAATTTGTTTCAAGTAGATTAAAACGAACAAAGTACTTGTGAATTATGACTTTGTACCTGACCTTGTGAGTATTTCTGCCTAGGAACTAAAAAAGGGAATAGAACAAAAGTACCAACATAAGAAGTGCTTTTGCATTCTATTAAAAACCTTGTTCAATATTCAAGGCTTAAAATATTTTAAAACAGTGTCACATGATATTCTTGACTTCATCAAATACTAGATTGGATAGAAAAACAATAAAATTTAGAAAAATCCCAGTAGAGAGATAGATGAAGACATACTAGCAGATGGTTTCAACTACAAAATAAATAAATGACTGCAATAGTGGAGACGGGAGGAGGTGCAAAATACAGGTTGGTAGATACATGTAGGCCCAAATTCTGGGAGCCCTTTATATTAGGAAAATGTTTGTTCCCCCAGATAAAATACACGCATGAACTAAACTACGCATCATTTTCAAGTCCGAAAGGTGAAAGGCAGGAAAGGTAACTTGGTCATTCCTTTCCGATGGTGCACGCTACCTTTCCAAGGCAAGCTCTAGAACCTAGAAAGGTGAATGGAGTTCCCCTTACTTCTGTATTAGACACAAGATTCTGATTAGATATAGGATATGCAGCTTTCAATCAAGTTTTTTGTCCTCAAAAACTTAGAGTCCAGAACAAAAGATAGGATTAAACAGTACTGATGTGAAGTGTGACGCAACCCACATTAAGAGAGGCACAAAGCAATTCCTGCAGAACTGGTGGAGGGAGAGCTTGTCCGTGAGAGGCAGAGGTTGAAGAACAAAGGACTGAGAGAATACAGAAAGTGAATAAATATCCTGTCTTTAAAAAACTGGAAGGAATAGAGGTAGGAAATTAATAATGGTGATAGCTAACATGTATCTGGTCATGTGCCAGACACTGGACTAAGAGTTTATAAGCCAATTATCAGGAAGAAAAAACTTCTCTTAAGGTGAGTCGCTGAAGGTAGGAATGGACTATGAATGAAACTAGCAAAAACAATTAACAACAGGAAAGGCACACAATTTCCATCAACACTTACCTGCCCAGGAGTGCAGAGGGAAGGAGTGAAACTTAAAGAAGCAGAAAAGAGGGTTCCGGGTTGCAAGGCACAACAAACTGTGGGTTGGGGAAAATAGGGGAAAAGGATGGTCGAGGACTATTTTAGCAAGGCCTGGCTGTGAAAACCCATCTTGCTGGCGACTCCCTGTCTTCAGTGGAAGTGTTGTTACCCTGTATTAGGGAGGGGAGCGCTGTCCCCCAGAGGCAGTTGGAAATATATGCCCTTCTTCTACCCAGAGGATGATAGGTCAGAGAATTCTTCCTGCCTCTGTAGATACACACTGCTCAAAATATCCCTTATGCCAAAGTGGCATAATTTGGGAGTTGCATATTCTGCTCCCTATCGTAATACATACATGTAACCTCGATACCACTATGGGGTGGGCATGATGGTTGCCTCCTTCAACTGGAGAGGAAACTGAGGAGCAAGGAACTGTGTTCTAAGAAGTACACCTGAGGGAAAGGGAGATGTGCATTTGGGCTGGAAGGTGGAGCAAGGGGTATAGGTGTGACCCAGGCCACTTCAGCATGACAGACTGAAAACTTCCTGAGTGCACGCTCTCATTTGTTTTCACTCTGAGGGTAACTAGATGGCTCCACCATTCTTTAACTGGCTCCTTTTCCTTGCAAGTTGAAAAACATTCAAGGAACATTTTAATAAATCGATTAAGTGAATAGAATAAGTAAGGAACAGTAAGAAGCCAGAAACAAAACCCAAGAGGGTAATAATGATGAGAAGGAATTAGAGAAAGTCCACTCTGATGCTTGCATGTACTGTACTCAAAAAGAAATCAAAATATATAAATTTGCATAAAAATAGAGCAGTAGTATAATAATAGCCCTAACTAGTGTTTCTTCTATTATGTAGACTTGGAAAAGGCTACAAGTATTTGATTATATTAGTCAGTTTTTCATCACGTTAGCTAAAATGCCTGGGTGGAGCTGCTTTTAGACAGAAAAAGTTTATTTCAGCTTGCAGTTTGGAGGTTACAGTTCAGTATCAGGCAGACCTATAGTTCTGCATCTGTGGAGACTGACCACGGCAGGGCCCCGGCCCAGTGATCATCACATGGTAAGGAAGAAAGGAGTGAGAGCAAGAACCTAGGTTGAAGTTGAACTCCAATGAGTCAACATTTGGAGAGAACCAACCTCCAAGGTCCCAAATACCTACAGCCATCCCACCTCCAAGCAATTAGATCAAATCTCCACTCTTAATGCATCAACCATTAACATTAAGACATCAGTGATTAAATGTCTGCATGAAGTTTGTGGGGACAAATCTTGCTGTACCCATCACAAGGACCCAATAGCCAAGAAAGAATGAAAACAACATGCGTTTGTTCTAAGAAAACCAAACATGCACACACTTTCTCAGCTGGTGAACTTCACAGAAAGAAAAATTCATTAGGAAGAAAACATAGGCAAGTAGAAAGCTCATTACAGAAGAAATCTGCAGTGTGTTCTAATACTGATGACCAGCTGACCAGGGCAGTTCACAAAAATTCTGAGTTCAGGAGCCTATCACCTTCAAGTGTTCCATTTGCTCTTGCTCAGCCAAAGAGATACATGAAAATGAGCCCTGTTACTAATACCTTCTATTAGTCTTGAAAGAGACTTGGTGATATACCATGGGATCCGAAGAGCCTAAATCCATCCCTCCTTTGCGAAACCCATTTAATGCTTTCATTGGACTCATCCAAGACAAGTCTATTATTTGAGCATCCAGAAGCTGTGTGTTGACACTGGAAGATGCACAACTCCTGATGTCAGAGTTCTTGCCATTAGGAGCATTGAACTAGTGTTCCATTCCAGAATTGACTTCCAGAAATTCAGCAGTTTTGAACAACACCCATTCATAAGCTCACATTTCCTGTAGATGAGAAATCTGTGCTTCTCTGCTCAGGGCCTTCTGGGGCTGAAATCAAGATGTTGTCCAATCACATTTGCCTCTTTGGACTCAGGGGGGAAATCTACTTCCACACTTAGGTTGTTGGCAGAATCCATTTGTTGAATGTTGTAGGACTGGATTTCCCACTTCATTTCTGGGGAACCTCACTCAGCTCTGAGAGAACACCTACATTCCCACCATACAGATCCTCCATTTCCAAAGCAGGAAATGATGGAATCTCTTTCACCAAGCAGAGAAAGGCCTACGTAAGATCATCTCCTTTTATTTTCAAAATGATTTTGTATTTATCTATTTATTTATTTGAAAGACTGAGTGACAGAGAGAGAAAGGCACAGGTGAGGGTGGGGAAGAGACATCTTCCATTCATTGGGTCACTCCTCAATTGCCCACAATGGCCAGGGCGAAGCCAGGTCTCAACCAGGAGCCAGGAACTCTGTCTGGGTCTCCCATGTGGGTAGCAGGGACCCCAGTACTGGAGCCTTTATCTGCTGCATTCCCAAGCATGTCAGCAGGAACTCAAAGCCTACACTGATTTGGGATGCAAGCATCCAGGCTATAACTGCACCTGCTGTGTCACCTCACCCACCCCCGCTCTCTTTATTAAAGCCAACTGATTGGGATCTTTAATTACATCTCTGAGTGCCTTTACAGCAGCGGCCTGGTTAGTGCCGGACTGTACATCGCAGGCAGACGTCTCAGAAGCCATCTTAAACTTCTTCTTACTACTCCAAGGGCCTGAAAAATATTTACTAAGTCTTGAACAAATGAAGAAAAAAAAAAAAAAAACTCTGATAACTCGATGGGAGTATCTTCCTAAGTGAAAGGCAACAGGATTTTGTTTTAATCCCATCCCACGTCAGCCTAGTGTCACTGCTTCCAAAGAGCCTGCACTCACATGAATTATTTGTTTGCTGCTAAGAGCAACTCAGCTGGACAAGCCCATGGGGTGTTCTCATTATGCATTCCTCTTTCTCACAACTGGGCTCTCTTAATTCTTATCCATTGACTTTTCACTACAGGAAATTACAGTCACTCTAGGACTATCATTCACAAACTCTCTGGTGACACTACAACAATGTGAAAAAGAGAAAAAGGAAGGTATGGAGCCCAGTGGAAGACCCATGAACCAGAGCAGGTTGGACTGGGGGCGCTGACCCTTCTGCAGGGGATGACTCCCTGAGTGCAGCCAGGAGTCCTAGGGCTCAGCTCTGTGATCCAGCATGGGGTGGGGATGCCCACAGCAGTTACACAGCCAGAAGAATCTTGCTGTTGGTGGTCAGACCTGTGGGTGGTTGTCATTGGTGAGATTATGTCTCTGGGGGGCAACAGCCCAGTTATCTGCTGGGTGTGGCTGGCATGTCCTCAGTCTTCTGTTGACCAGGAGGTGACAAGTGATGGCTGGTCATTTGCCATTTTCTCATCACTCAAAGCCAATGGAGGTGACTTCAGTGAGTGAGGGACCTGGTAGAGTTAAAGTATGGATGGAGGAGGGTGGGGCCTGAGTAACAGATTCTCAGTGGAAGACCATCCTCCCATACTATGAAGGGTAAGGTGGAAGCTACTGAGTCTGATTTGGTCAATGCTCTTCACAAAACAGAGCCAACAGGGCTCAGAGGTGGTGCAACTATGGCTTAAGATTGGACTAGGCAGAAGCAGAGAGGAGAGAGAGAGGAGAGGAGAGGAGTCAGCACAGAATTGATGGGGGCTCTTCTGATGGATATCACTGCCCCAGCAACCCCAAACTTCACACTCTCTGGGCACTCCATTGACTTTGGAAAGCTGAAGCTGTTATATCTCAATTTTAATGAGCTAGAAAGAAAGGAAATCACCCTGGGTGGTGAAAAGCATACCAACCAGGAGCCCATCCACTTGGATTCTGGTCTTGCACCTCTACTATTAACCAACTCTAACCAGCTCTATACCCTTGGCTCAGCCACTTGATACCCTGGGCCTCGTTCTCCCTGTGTTTAAGGCCAGAGATTGAGTTCTTGGATTTACATAATCCTGCTAGCTATAAATTCCCTGTTTTATGAAGAACTTTGGTGTTGTGAACTACATTAAAGAGCCACTTTCTGGAATTAATAACAGTCTGTGGCAGCCTTTTCATATGCCTTCCTTTTTCTACAGTAACTACCCAATAAGGACTACAACATATTCAAATCTTAAAAAATAATTCATCAAATATGTCCTTTTTAAGCATCATTTGGAACAAAAGTGGATACATCAGTTGGTAATTGCCTGCATGTGGAGCACCAGTTACATACACATGGGAATGAGCTACAGGATGTTATTTTAAAAGGATGCTGTTCACCCAAACAAAGTGAATTTGAAATCTGGCTCCAAACTTGCCATTTGGCTCACTAAAAAATCTTCCACAGTCCCCCATGTGAATGATAACCTCCCAAAAATGTTTATGAAATAATCAACGTGGGATGGCAGAAAGTTAGGATGGAACTTTACAGAATGAGTTCTATTTAAGGGATCTAACTGTTACTGGTTAACTTACTTAATTCTTTGGAAGAGGGGTCTTCACCAGGCAATTTTCCACATTCTTTGGTAAAAGTGTTAGTGCTGATTCACGGAGCTACAGTTTCCTGAGATATGAACCTGGCTAATGGTATTGTTTTAGCGCCATCAGGCCAAAAATCTTGGTGTCATCCTTGACTCTTTTCTTCAACTCATTGCAATCTTCTTGGCCCCCATGGCAACATTAGCAGAATCTGGCCACCTCTCACCACCTCCTGTTTTACAGCCATGGACTGAGACAACAGGGTCAACCCCCAATGAACCCTTCTCCTTCTCTTTATCCATTTTCTCTTGCTAGAATGAATACTACAGAATGGGCAATTTACAAAGAGTAGAGATTTATTTAGCTCATCGTTCTGGATCCTAGCAAGTCTTGGAACGTGGTGCTGGCATCTGGTGAGAGTCATTTTGCTGTATGATAACACGTAGTGAACAGAATAATTGAGGCTAAGCACTCACTTTGAAAGCAAAGCCACTGCTGTGGTTGTGAGCCTACTCCTGTGATAGCAATATCAATCCATGCACGCAGGCAGAGCCCTCATCAACCTCTGCCTAGAATGCTTATCACTCAGCCACCCTCATGGCCACCCATTGCACCCTCTACATGCATTTGCTCCAATGTCATCTCTCTGAGGCTTAACCTGACTCCTCTGTGGAACATGACATCTTGTCCCCCAACCTCCAGCAATCCTAACGCTCCGATTTTTCCATAGCATTTAGCAATTTTAGTTCAATGGATTTAATGACAATGCATATCGGTTAATTTCTGTCTCCTGTTGCAGCATAAGCCCCATGAAGGCAGGGTTCTGTGTTTTGCTTGCTAATGCCTCCCCATCACCTGGAATAGTGCACAGCAAACAACAGCATTCAACTGAAATTTTAGCTCCTGATGATTGAGTTGAAGATCAAACTGAGCAATAAATTTGGTTGAATACGAGAAACTGAAATGTGTTCATTTAGACTTTTTTTCTGTGGTTCCTCTAAATCGTCTAGCAATTATCCAGGAATGTGCTCAGTTGAGAAAACAGGATCCTAGCTAATCTCTGGAGTATATTTGCACTGCTTACATCAAAGAACCACGCACGTTACCTCCCACATGTTGTTTTAATATAGTAGCCTCCCCGTTACCAAATGAACACTTTATTGAATGCAATGATCCCTTACCTCCTCCTTATAAACTTTAATTTATATCTGTGAAAATATTTTGAATAAAGCCTATACACTACTATAATTTACAGCTCCATCACTGAAATTGTCCCAATTCCTGAAGAAACAGATGGTATATCCAAACTAGGGTGATCTGGGGTTACAATAGGGTGGGCAGGTGTATTTCTCAATGGATCAACACAACTTGCCCCAAACGATCCCAGGGAATGGGAACCGGGGAAAAGAAACCTGATTTCCTTCCTGCCTCTCTCCCTGTTCTGGGTTCCCCATTAGCTGAGCCCAACCAGGGACCAGAGAGCAAGAGGGTCCACTGAGGCAGTCCTCCAAGATCATCTTCCAAGGATAGAGAGGCAGAATTCACGGGCCAGCCAAGATGCTGCTGAAAGAGAGCTTTGATCTATAGCAAGTCTCTCTGTTTACCCTCTGGCAGATTTCAGAAGTGGGAATGAGTTTTATATCGTGACGTGGTGGACATCCACAAAAGTGTTTAGAATAATGCACTTCTTAAAACCAGTACTTACACTTAGCACCTGCAACAAACAAACAAAAATTCTGACTCCATTCTACTGTTCTATCCTTTGTTTTTTCAATGCCCGTGGCATCTCATTAAATCACTTTGACAACCCCAGTTTGAAAATCCCTGGACAAAGCCAATCTCTCGATTGGAAAGGTAAAATCACTCAGATCTTCTGAGGGTAAGAGGTTGTCTGAAATTTATAAAATAGAATTCTTTGGAGCACTATGGGTGTATACATTCATTGGAAAAAAGATTTCACCCGGCCAAAGGTTTTCCTTCCAGACAACGTGCATATCAGCATGCATTGAATGAAGGGTTTTAGTACAGTAGGTGTCAAGCGACCCTGTACTTAACCATCTGCAAAATAAACAGTCCTTCCTGGTACAGGGTAAGAGAATAGCTTCAGAGCATTGGAGAGTGGAGGTCATGACCTCTCACACAGGAAGTGCTCCATGGGATCCAAGGAGGACATATCTCGGCACCCTGCCTCCCCACCCCCGCCCCAGGTGAATGTTTATGGATGAATATCTTGAGGGACAGTGGCTGGGAAGGAGGGTGGCGACGGCAGTTCTCCACGCATCAGGGTGGAGGGGCTGCCAGGCAGCCAGGGGCCCGGCCTGGCATGTATGCTGGATGTCACGGACAGCTGCTCAGAGGGGTGCTGTCTCTGTGAACTCTTTCCTCTTTCAGGTGCTGGCTTGAGTGACTTGAAAACTAGCAGAACTCCCTCACTCCCCCTTTGGCAGGAGTGTGTGTGTTAAATTCATTTCAAGTCAAGTCTAATAGCCCTAATGATTTTGAAAGCAACCTAAATGATTCCTTTATGCCTGGCTGGGATTGGCCAGGGCTCCACATACAACCCACAACATGCACACACATTCCATAGAAAAATAAACACTGGCGTAACCAGGTTGGTGCCACGCCACCTAAAATGGCCATTTTCTTAAGTACCCATTTGAAAAACAACTTTGTTATTTCAGCATCTGCCTTTGAAACCTGTTTTTTTTTTTTTTTTCCTATCTCTGGTGTGCTGTTTTCATTGCAGGGACAAAAATATAAAACATTCACGTTTTCAACAGTCTGAGAGATGATGGATGTTTAAAAACAAAAAGGAAATTGGGAGAAAATGTGTCACTCTCTATTTTCTTGGGTCTCCATCGGAGTTTCCACATGGGCGTTCACTCCTTTGCCTTCTGCAAGCCACCTCCTCGGTTAGACTGGGTTACGGGCTCTCGAGTGTCCTGCCCAGACTCCGAGACAGCTATCCATTGAAGAACTCTGTCCTGGGTAGATGATTCAACGTGCCATTTGTTGCCTGTGACGCTTCCCTTGCTCCTCCTACGCTGCACTGATGTTTCTTCCCACACATCCAGGGTTTGTGGAGCTCTCCAACACCTGCATGTCCAGGTGCACACAGGTGCCTGCGAGCAGACTCTAAAGCTCTAGAGAGGATGAGATGAACAACACTGTCCTTGAAGAAGGGTATAACTCAGATGCTAAGGTGAGACAGAACAAAGGAAAGGTGAACTCACAATCCCAGGCACTCATGCTTGAAACAGACCTCAGAGGACCCTCGTGGTGCAAAGCAGTCTTAGCATTTCCCACACCCAGCACCACGCCCTTCCATCTTCCATTGGCTTTAGCCCATCAATGTCAGGTCAGCATGACAAGTGCTTACTTCCTGGCCCCACAGAAACTGCCAGGGTTATTGGCACAGCCACTGTGAGCAGGGGGTGGCCCCTCTAAGCGCTGGAAATGTCCAGTGTGCATATACCCCTTGCTCACCCGAACACTGCCGTGGTGTCCACTCAGTTGTGTTTGGGAAGCAATTCAAACTTCCTGCAAGTAAGTGTGTGGAACATATTATATTCATTTTTTTAAAAAAAAAACATATTTTTTTAAAGAACAGACCAGTTTTAGATGTATGGAAAAGTGAGAATGCTAGTAGGACTGAAAGAGTCCACATCAATGCCCAGAGTCCTCGACTGTTAACATCTTAGGTTACAAAGTACATGTGTTACCACTAAGAACCCAGTATTGTCACATGGTCATTAACTGGAGTCCATCCTCTATTCACATGTCCCTAGTGTTTGCCTAATGCCTTTATTTTCTGTTCTGAGATTCACCCCCAGGACGTGACCTTCCATACGATCGCCATCTTTCCTCAGGCTCCTCATAGCACACAAAGTTTCTTAAACCTTCCTTGTTTATGATGACCTTAGCAGTTGGGAGAAGTTCCATCAGATAGCTTGCGAAACATTACATTCAATTGGATTTGCCTGATCTTCTTTTTTCATAGCTAAACTGGGTATTGGGGGAAAAGTTCATGGACAAACTGAATTAGATAAGGCACATGATCCATAAGCTTTCTAAAGATACCTCACAATTCACGTTCAGACATAGTATAAATGTTTCCTGTAGAGAAGCAAGTCAAACATATTGAGAGCTCTCCATGTTTCACAGAGTCTGGGTCTTGAAAACCAGAATAACTGGATCTTAAAAACCACAATAACTCTACATGCAAGGGGTGACCTGTGTAAATCACACTGGATGTGATTCCTTGGGCTCATAGAGAAAACAGACTTTGGTGGTGTCCAGTGGCAACCTTGGAACTTGGGCTTCTTCCTTCTTGAATCCATCCCTCCTTGGGGCTTACAGTTTTTATCATTAGTTAGTGGATGATAGGAAAGAGAAAGCCTGGAGAATTAGCGGGAAGATTTCAAGAGCCAGAAGCAGAGGTAGCATGAAAGATTTCTGTCCGCATTTCATTGGTCAGAAGTTAATCATATGACCCCACCCAACGCAATGGAGTCTGGGAAACATGCTCTAGCTACATCTAGAACCAGGAATTCATCAACACATAGCAGCCTTTGCATTCCATGAATACACGTCATGGCAAAGTTCTGGAAGATGAAAGGGGATAACAATTTTGGAGATGCATGGCATCCGGTTCTTACAGAGAACCCAGCTTAGAGTTCCTCATCTTCCCTGAGGATTCTACAGAGGGTATCTGCTCTATGGAGACTACTATCATAACGTCTACTAGGTAGATAGATAGATCCTTAAATGTTAAAGTCTGCCATGGAAGCAACATAGAGGGAGAAGGGTAAGTAATTGGAAACTGTGAAGAATTATCACACCAAACAAATATGTCTTGTACCAAATATATATAAAATTATGAAACCAGATGACTGGAAGAAATAGCTTAAGACTGACTTTTATGGAAACAGAGACCAACCAGAGACTCATAAACCAGAGTCAACCCTGAAAGGATTTCTCAAGTCAAAATTAAAGTCCATCTCTACCTTTCTAGAGAGGAATAAACTGGAGCTTTCTTTCCCAAATAGGACTACTCACTCTCTCGTTTTTTTTAATGACCTTCCTCAATCTGAGCTATAGTATGTCTGGATGCTAATTGTCTAGTAGTCTAGACAGTGATGATATTACGACCAAGTTATGCACAGATAATCACTGTGTCACTGTTTCCAAAGCGGCCTACACATATTGCTTCACTGGACACACTTGGCATATGCAATTATTCTCTTGATATTTATTTTCACCATTGAAGTAGAGAAAGCTTACTTAATCAAACCATCCAGTGAACCGAGCATTTTTTTACATAACTCAAATGAAATATGAGAGCCTTGAAGCTAAGAGGAAAAAAAAAATACTGTCAATGTACCTCGTACTACTCTCTATTCTGGGGCAATTAACCCTATGGCATTTTTCTTGCCTCATTCACCAGCGATGGATCTGGCCCAGATCCCTCTAATCCTTCCAACCCAGACTGATTTGTCCAGCACTATCTTGATAAAGAAGGTCAAGGTGTTGCTGGAGAGGTCTTTATGAAGACATAATTAGACTTTGTAATCTAGTTTCATATGTCTATATCCCTAACCTGGTCCAGTGCACAGGGTACAGTCAAATGGACAACTCGTTGGCTCTTCTGCGTATTTAAAACAAAGCATTTGCTTTTTAAAGATCACCATCTTAATGAAGGACATGGCAGTGATGTCATGGCTCCACTTCAACCCACCTGAAGGAGGGAGGCTGAAATCAATGCAGAAGTGAAAAACAATACGGTTTAGAAAGTGGGAGGATGTTCCAGACACGGAGGATAACAAGGTTTATTTTTGGCATGGAAAGAGAAAATGATCAAAGAAACCTGGGAGAAGTTTGTTTGGCCAAGGAAAAAGCATAGACTGGGAGTAACAGGCAGTCACTGGGCTTGGCAAAGGGGTGGGTGTTGATACGGCGTGACTTGGAGGACAGTTGAAAGGCTCTGGTGTACTGTTTCACAGGCTATTTCCACCGTCGTAATCACCCCCAGAGTTGCTCTATTACTTTGAGGAGGCTCGTTAAACTAAAATCTTGGTCTGGGAGGGGTAAACTGGAACCGTCCCCCATGCCTATAATAGCAGACTGTTTGCTCTCTCACATAATGTGAAAATGAGGCAGCCTGCAGATGAAGTTAAAATTCACCTGTACAGGTTCTGAGCTCAGGCCTCTTCCAGAACAGGAAAGGCAGGCTCAGAGGGGACAGAAGTGAAGCCGGGGGCAGTGAAATGGACAGCAAGGAAGCCAGAAGAAGTCGTTATGCCCCTACAGGAAAGAGTGGGTGCAGCATGTCAATACCAACTTCGCTTTGCTTCATAATTCTGCGTAATATCAGCTCTTCCCAAAGGCGGTGGGTTGGACTGTGGCCCACCTTGAAAGACAGATCTACTCAGAGCCTGTGACTCCAACGTTGTCTGGACAAAGAGTCCTTGCAGATGTCATTCAGTTGGGGACATGAGGATACAGTCATCCTGGATTAGGGTGGGCCCTAAGTCTGATGATAGACGTCCTAACAAGAAAAAGACAGGGGTCAGTTTGAGACACAGAGAGACACACAGGGCTGCGTGACGTGGAAGGTAGATGTGGGAGTGATGTGTCCACTAGCCAAGGCATGGGGAAGATTGCCTGGAGCTTCCAGGAGCTAGGAAGTGGCAAGGAATAAATTGCCCCCTGGGGTCTCCTGAACGAACCAAGTGGCACCTTGATTTCAGACTTCCAGCTTCCAGAGCTGGGAGAGAATGAAGTTCTGCTGCTTAAGCTACCAAGCTTGTAGTAATTGGTTACAGAAGTTCTTGGAAGGCAACTCACCAAACAAGACATGAGAGATCATGGTTGTATCCCTGTCCTACTACCACCTCATCCTCAAAGGGTTTTCTTATGATTGCACTGTGATAAAATACATATAGTGCATATAAAATTTACTACGTCAACAGTTTTCAATATGCAGGCATGTGCATTCACGATGTTGTGCAACCATCACCTCTCTCCAGTTCCAGAACCTTACCATCTTCTCAGAAACTCTGTGTCCAGTAAACACTAACTCCCCACCTCTCTCCCTCGTCCCTGGAAACCACAATAATACTTCTATCACTATGAATTTGACCACTCTGAGGACCTCATATAAATAGAATCAACTCATTCTTCCCTTTTGGGTCTGGCTTCTTTCATTTAGCAAAACGTCCTCAGGGTCCTCCCGTGTGGTGGCTTGTGTCAGTACTTCATTCCTTTATACGGCTGAGTAATATTCCACCGTGTGGCGGGACAAGTTGTGTTTCTCCATCCTTCCACCAACGGACACTTGGGTCACTTCTATTTTTGGTTACTGTAAATAAAGCTGCGGTGAACAAGGGTATAGGCACACCTCCACATTCTGAAAATAGTCTATGTCTCCTTGTCCCATCTTTTGGCTCCATCTCTTTTTTTCCTTCTAGCTGGACTGTTCCTGGACCTGTGTCCCTCTCACCTTTCTACAATCACCCTCTGCGTTTTCTCCTTCCACGAATGCCTTCTCCAGGATAGCTCTTGACAGCGAGGACTGTGTCAACGCTAAGTGGGACTTGGGGACAGAATCTAGTGGTGTAGCATGGGGTGGAGACAGTGAGGTGGGGCCAGGGGACTTTGCAGGTGCTGTGTTTGCACAACAACTTAAATGGCAGATCAACAAAAACAACCAAGTCCTCGGAAAGGGGTCATTTTTCACATTTTACAAAAGACTGAATGTCTGTCAATCAGGGCTACCAAAGAATATCATCACTCTTTTCTAATGGTGTTTATGGGACGTTTAAGCTCAGTGCTTTGTCTCCATCCTTGGTTTGTATTCTAAGTTAAAGATAATCATACAATTTATCACCCAATAAATTCAGATGCCTGTGAGAGTAGAAGGAGAGAGATAAAGTTACCCCAAGGACAATTGGCTCAAACCGGGGGTTGTCAGGGCAAAGACAGGTGAGGTCACCTGCCAAGGCCATGTCCACAACCCAAGCCCAGACCCTCCGATCATAGGACACACGCAGCATCTTACTAACTCCCACCTGGGAATTCACCACAAGCAGATATTACCTCCAAATGCGTATTTTGTGATGTAAAATTCCAAGCTACCAAATAGCATGGAATATACAGTGTGCCCAAGCTAAACATGAAAAATGTGGAAATTATTCTACTTATTCATTCTTTGGTTATTTTTCCTGAAAATTACAGAGCTCACTAATGTGAACCAACATGTCTAAAAAATAAATTTTAAAAAATTGTTAACTATATCAGAATCAAAAATTGTTTTATTAGCCTATTGTGTATTTTGCTACTTTTGATACTTTTATTTTGGGAAAAGCTTGTTTTTGCTGGCCTGAAGGGCGACCTCATAGAAATAGCACAAGTGTTCTCTGCTAGGAATAGCAAGCACTTACCTCTTCTATTTATTTATACTGCTTTTTCCCCCTTCAACAATTGCTGTTCTCTATAATTTAAATGTCTGCAAAAATAGCAGTTATGTAAACATTAATGCATAAAAAACTATCATTTCAACATAGCCTGAAAATCCTGGAAGCTGAGCATCAAGGATTTTCCCTCTAAGCAAGGGGAGGGGATTCAGAAGCTTTTTATCCCTAAAACGTACCTTTCAAAGCTTTTCAAGTTCAACTTGTTAAGCAGGTGTGAATTGCCATTAGTACTGATTCTAGAACATGCTCAATTTCCATCTCTCTCTGATCAGATGCACTTTTCTTTACGTGTGGCAGACTTAACTATTCTATTTCTGTAATTCCTGCTTTTCCAGTATTAAGTGAGGCGCCTTCCCTCCCCTTTCAACACAGATACGCCTTTGACAACCACAACATACTCAACACATGCATCTGAGCAAGGCTGGCTTTGACAAAAACAACTGGATTATCCCATTGGCTTCTATGAATTCATCAATCTATGTCCACAGTGAGTATAAATTCTTTTCTATCAAAGCTCAGGATTATGGTAACTTTACAAAAAGTATTGGTCTTACAGAAGATGAAGGTAAACGGAAAAGTTGGGGTGAGGTAGTAGAGAAACTTAACAAAAGCCAAAGCACAGACAAGCTCTTCACCTGTGGGTTTCAGGACCCCTAGCCTGGGGGAGAGATTTTTGCCATGTCTGCAGAAATCTAGAATCATCAACAGCCCACACTGTGGCCTTACACCAGAGCGTTTTTGTCTCTGATATCCTTGGACTTAGCCAGAATCTACAAATTCCTCCAATGCGAGTCTTCGGAAATTTTCAGAGGCTCTCATCTTTACCCGCGACCCCAGGATGCACTTGAGGGATTGTTCGTGTTCTGTAGGATGAACCTACATGGCTTAGCCCATGGTCCCTGGTGGCTCTAACAGGGATGGAAAAACATTCACTCCATCCACCCTCATTGAGATCACGCCACGTGTAAGATCCTGCACCCTAAAGAATGTGCCGTCACACGGGGAGGAAGACTTGGCAACAGTGACCACAGACCCTAACAATGGAGAGAATAGTGAGGCCACACACAGAATGTCAGATACCCACTAGGTGGGAGCTGGTTTTGGCCAGGCAGGGTGGAGAGACATGCAGGTGAGCACCCACAGGCAGGAAGCAAGCTCCTGCCCCAACCAAATGAGCCATCACCTTGCCTTTCAACTTCCTGGCCTCCAGAACTGAGAGCAAATACATCTCTGTTATTTCAATACCCGTTTTATAGTGTTTTGTCCTGGCATCCCAAGCATGCTAAGATGGTGGGTTATTTCGTTCAAACTATTTTGAAATGGATGACAGTGAATTTGGGAAGCAAAGTTGCTTAGCAGTTGAAATGCTTCAATGACTGGGACAAAGGTCTTTCTGAAAGTCACAAGAGATCGGCTTGGAGAGTCGTCTACAGGAATAATGAACTTTCTAATGGGCAGCACCAACGTGTTGAATCATCAAGAAGAAGCCTGAGAAATATGGTTCAATAAATAAATGAAAACACTTATAACTGACAGCAACTCATGTTCCTTGGAACACAGATAATTTTCAATAGACAGTAAAGGGGGAATGTTAGTAGGTATTGGATTAAACTACGTAAAATTGCCATTTTGGGAAGCAAAGCTGAGCTCACAAGAGCCGTCTCAATGGCTTAACCTAATACTACATGGTGATGTTGCTGTAATTAGATTCTTAGCATAAGGGTTTTATATAATTTACCACATTTCATAGTGTTAGAAAAATAAGCTATTAGCTGAGCACAAATTAGTCCTTAGAGTAGCTTTTTAGAATTTAATTGTTTTTTAAGATTGTGATAAATCAGATCACTAGTAATAAAGCTGATAATTATGAAATTAACAGAATTTGATCTTTGGCTATATTTCAGGGAATAATTCCTCATAAAAGAAAATTAAATGTTACTTAAGATAAAGTGTTTAATTTTCAAGGTTATTGCCTTGTAATTGATTTCTCTTTAAGAGGAAATTAAACAGAATTTATATTAAAAGTAAGCAATCATATTTTTATGTCAGTGGGAAAAAATATTTGTTGTTTTAAATAACCACAGAACCATGAAGTTACATCCTTTGTGGAAGATGGGTCCCAAGTCAGGGTTTTAAACTCTATTTGCTGTCTCTCTTAATACAAGATATTTTGGGAATATATTGCAATTTTCACCACAAAAACATTATTTCTTTCCCTAACTGGAAATTCATAAAAAAAAAAAACTACTTTTTTCAGTGTATTGGGAGAATAAGGCTCTGAGCCAATAGACTGTAACTCAATCCTTAAGAAAATATTTTATACAAACATACATACCAGCGTGTGCACACACACACACACATAGACACATACACACTGGCACACACAGAGCTGCACAAACTGGCACATATGCACTTAGCGGCAACAAGCACTAGAACACTCTGATAGCTATTTTTTTAAAAAAGATTTTTTTTATTTATTTGAAATACACAGAGTTTCAGAGAGAGAGAGACAGAGAGACAGGTCTTCCATCTGCTGGTTCATTCCCCAGATGGCTGCAATGGCCAGAACTGCACCAATCCAAAGCCAGGAGCCAGGAGCTTCTTCCGGGTCTCCCACATGGATGCAGGGGCCCAAGGACTTGGGCCATCTTCCACTGCTTTCCCAGGCCATAGCAGAGAGCTGGATGGGAAGAGGAGCAGCTATAACTTGAACTGGTACCCATATAAGATGCCCGTGCTTCAGGCCAGGACTTTAACCTGTTGCGCCACAGCACCGGCCCTATCTGATAGCTATTTTTTTTTTATTTGACAGGTAGAGTTATAGCCAGTGTGAGAGAGAGACAGAGAGAAAGGTTTTCCTTCTGTTGGTTCACCCCCAAAATGGCCGCAATGGCTGGTGCTCTGCCAATTCGAAGCCAGGAGCCAGGTGCTTCTCCTGGTCTCCCATGTGGATGCAGGGGCCCAAGCACTAGGGCCATCCTCCACTGCCTTCCCAGGCCACAGCAGAGAGCTGGACTGGAAGTGGAGCAGCCGGGACTAGAACCCAGTGCCCACATGGGATGCCAGCACCGCAGGCAGAGGATTAGCCAAGTAAGCCATGGCGCCAGCCCCTGATAGCTATTTTTAAAAAGATTTATATTATTTATTGGAAAGCAGAGTGGCAGAGACAGAAAGAAAGAGAGGAAAAGAAAGAAAGAGAGAGAGAGAGAGAAGGAGAGAGAAGTGGGGGGAGAGTGAGCTTCCAACTGCTGGTTCACTTCCCAAATGCCTGCAACAGCCAGGACCGGACAAGACCAAAGTCAAGAATCAGATACTCCATATAAGTCTCCTATGTGCATGTTAGGGGCCCAAGCACTTGGGCCATTTTCAGCTGCCTTCCCAGGCACATTAGCAGGGAGCTGGATCAGAAGTGGAGCAGCGGGGACATGAACCAGTGCTCCTTTATGGGATGTTGGCATCATAAGTACCATAATACTGGCCCCAGCTAATTTTTTCTTTTTATTTTTTTTGAATAGTATAAAAAATCCAGTCAACACTAATACTTGACTTAAAGAGGCTTCCTTAAGAATTTGATTTGATTTTTATTGTTTTAAGAGGGCCAGCACTGTGGTATAGTAGGCTAAATCTCTGCCCATGATGCCGGCAAGGTATATGGTACTGATTTGTGTCCCAGTTGCTCCTCTTCTGATCCAGCTCCCTGCTGATGCATCTGGGAAAGCAGAGGAAGATGGCCCAAGTGCTTTGGCCTGCACCCACATGGGAGGCCAGGAAGAAGCTCCTGGCTGCTGGCTTCAGATGGGCTCATGTGTAGCAGTTGTGGCCATTTGGAGAGTGAACAAATGGATGGAGGACCTTTCCCTCTGTCTATAAATCTGCCTCTCGAAAAAATAAATAAAATATTTTAAAAATATTGTTTTAAAATAGGTGCTAGGTGTAAGTGATAAAACAGGACATAGAAGGCACCAGGTGGTATATTGCAAACATCATGTCTGTCTGAGAAGCTCCTGACACCTCCCAGCTCCTGCTCCAGAGTTAACTCCTGTTGAGGGCTTGGAGAGGCACCCACCCCATCCACATCAGCTCAGCAGCCATCACGGCGCCACACAGCAGAAATGCAATGCAACCCAAGTGTGCAGGTGTACGTAGCTCGTAGCCACATTTTAAAAGTAGAAAGAAGTCAAATTACATTTCATATTTCATTGGACCTGACAAAGGTGAGATGCTGTTTTAACAGACACTTTGCATTCTTTTTCCCAACTAAGACCTGGAAATCCCACGTGTAGTGAACACTTGGAGCACATAGGGATTCAGACCAACCACGTTCCAAAAGCGCCTACTACACTGGCAGCACGGTGGAGTTCTGTGACGTATAAGGACCCTTTTTGTCAAAGAAAAAAAAATTGCTTTTTAAAACAATGCTCCCATGTAATAGACATTGTCCTTCCTCTTCTGTTAAACACTGTTGGAGTTAGACACATATGAGTATCCCCACTACAAAAAGTAGGAAGTACAAAGGAAAACTTTACATCATCTATAGTCCTAAAAAGAACAAAAACCATGTTGCACCTCCAGGAATAAGTGGGAAGTAGACATAAATTTTAATCATAAACTCATAGTTCCTCATTAAGCTGTGCACCTTACATATACGTGGTGTTTGAATGTCAACTGTTCATCAACAATGAATAAAAAAGAATAATTAAAACCATGACTTCCCAAATAAATAAATAACCTCACATGTCTAAGAGGGCTCCTCCAAGTGTCATTCAGTCACAAATTCTTATTGAGAGCGAAGGGCTTCAGTAACCAAGAATAAATGGATTTTTTTTTTTTTTTTGAAATGTGAAACCTGTCTCGGTCTAGTTTCATCCCATCCACATAGAGAGCCAACGGGGTTATTGTCAACAACTGCTTCTTGTTTGGGGTTTATTGTTTTATTTTAGCTGGGGTAGGAGCCGTGTGGTACTCTTGATTGAACAAGTAACATGCTTTGCCTTTGAAAATCGGGGTAAGCAGGCTGATTCTTTGCCTGGAGCCAACTTAGGCCTCCATACAGCTGTGTTTGGATATGTAGATATGGTACAGAAATTTGGAAAATTACCACGTGAAAATATTGTTTATCTTTTCTTCTCAGGGGAACAAAGTTTTGAATAAGCTTTTCATTGACGAATAAAAAATCTCAGTGTCTAGTTAACTATGAAGTATGCATTATAAAATCACGCGATTCGGTGCCATGGAAAGCAACTGGGCACAGGTTCAGGAATGTTCCATGTCAGTCCTCACTCTAACCCAGGCGAACTTCGAGTGTGATCCACAGGAGCCAACGAAGCCCAGGGCCACAACTGTGCTGTGGGGTAGGAGGTGGGACACAGGACGTACACACCCACAACAACCCCCGCATTCCTCTTGCCACCCATGAGGGCAATGTCCTTAAATCTTTGCCTTCAAATTAACTATGTCTAATCTTAGCTAAAAGAAAAATGTATTATTCACAAAAAAGTACCAGTGTACTTCCAAAAGCTCGCAAAATTACCAAGTATTTTGATGCAAAACGTGTGAAATCCTTGCACACAGAGGTTCATCAGAAAGTTCTCAGGAAATATCTATTGTAAAGAAATGACGCCTTGGATTTCCAAATTTTGGGGCACCAAATAAAAACTTACCCATAGTAGCATTTTTCTATGAACTTTCTAATGCTCATACTACTGGATACAAGTTTTCTAACAGCCCCACGTGGTTACTGCAGGGGTTGGCAAGACTGGCTTCCAGGCCAACTGTTTCTGTAGGACTCCTTTGCTCCAAAGAGCTTTAATACTTGCAAAGATTGGGGAAAAAAATCAGAAGGAGCAGAATTCATGATGTGTGAAAACGACATGAAATTCAAATATCAGTGCCCATAAATAAAGTTTCACAGGAACACAGTCGCACTGGCCTCTACACAGCAGTCAACGTAACGAGTTGTAACCCAGACCATAGGGCCCACAGAGTAGAAAATATTTACTATCTGACCCTTTAGCCAAAAGTTTGTTGCCTCTTGATTTATGATATTTGAAAACCAACATACAGAAAAAATAAGTAATGTTTATTAAGGTGCTCAGAATGTGCCAAGCTCGCACGAAGTGACACAGTTGATTTTTATTTTAATGTGACCACTCATTGAAGTAGGTCGTAGTGTCAGCCCCAATTTTGCCAATGAGGAAATTCAGGCTTGCCTGTGCGACGCTCCCTTAGGCCCTCTACATGACCGCAGAGAAGTGGTAGGACCAGGCTTTGGGTCCGGGTTCAGCTGGCACAGAGCTGGTCTTTAACCTCTGCCTGCATCTCCCTCTGCCTGCACCCAGGAGCATGGATGGTTTCAGCAGTGCCAAAAGGGGCAGTTTGCATCCGGGATTTTTATGCCAACAAAGCTGTGGATGCCTCTGACACTAAGTAAAACATAAAATGACTGAGTCCACGTAAGTCTACCTACTCTATGGAGTGAGCAGCAATGTGAAAATTTAAAGTCATCATCTCAAGATAGCAAACAATGCATTACCATGTTGCAGAAGCAGAGTCATTTACCAACCTGCCAACCTGCCAACCCAGGGACCACTGTCTATTTCTGTGAAATTGTCTCTGGAGTCGAGAAAAAAATAAAGACAACAAACTAAGTGTTTCATGGAACGAATGTGAGAATATAGCCTCTCAAAATTTGGTGTGAAATATTGTCTCATGAGAAATCATGTTGGGGCCAGCGCTGTGCCATAGTGGGCTAAGCCTCCATCCGAGGCACTAGCATCCCTTATGGGCTTGGGTTCATGTCCTGGCTGCTCCTTTTAATCCAGCTCTCTGCTATGGCATCGAAGAGCAGTGGAGGATGGCCCAAGAGCTTGGGCCCCTGCACCTGTATTGGAGACACAGAAAAACCTCCTGGTCCCTGGCTTCAGATTGGCCCAGCTCCGGCCATTGCAGCCATTTGGGGAGTGAACCAGCAGATGGAAGACCTCTCTCTCTGTCTGTCCCACGCCCTCTCTGTAACTGCCTCTCAAATAAACAAAATATTTTAAGAAAATGAAACATCATAACAAACTTGTCTCTTCAACATAATTATTTGACAAAATTAAGGACTCCTATTTGAGTCCTTTATTCCTTTTAGTTTTCAACTTTCTGCTCTGTGGAATCCTGAACTCTGGGAACCCCTGGTTTACAAGCTCTTTTGACCTAGTGATTCAATTTCTAGGAAGTTGTCCTCTGGAAACCATGTGCGACATAAGACACAATTTATAAACAAAAATACACACTGCAGTGTAATTTGCACAAAGCAAAGTTACAAAACAAAATCACTCAGGATTTGAATCACAGCATGGTCATATGAAAAAAAAAAAAACACAAAACAAGTGGCCATTGCAAAGCTCTTAAGCAATGCATCTAGTGGCACGGGCAATGCTCAAAATATAACAGTAAGGGAAAAAAGCAGCAAAACTGTTAAAAAAAACCAGGAGTGCAGCCTTATATAAACTAAGAGCAAGACGTATCTTATTAAATGTACAATTAGGCATTTGTATCATCATATTCTTCCACTGTACTCATTTCTCTCGGACTGGCCTTTTCCCTGGAGATCCACACTGACACGTGGAATCCGCTACCCTGCTCTCTTCCCTTCTGCTCGCCCTTTTGTTGACCTCACTCCCCGGATCCTAGGAGAGCACTACCCATTTGCTCTTTTCTGCAGAGTCCTGCTTAGGTTACCAGTGTTGCAAAGCTCGTGACCTGACCTGACCGGTTGCTGGTTTCTTTGTGACCCCTCCCCAACTGCACACAGGCATCTACCGGTGCTGCTGTCACCTCATCACAGTTCTCCCATGCTCTTCCAGAGAGACCATCTTCTACGTGTGTATCTTAATTGCCCAATTTTCTTCTGCTGGTCACCTGGATAGACAATGTTAAGAAGGCTTCCTATGAGTGGCATTAGCCAGAAAAACCACTCAAACTCTTCATCTACCCAGATTAACACTTAATAGGTTCTGATTTATCTTGTCCACTCTTAACTGAAGCGAGATCTTGGTGGACTCAGTATTTGTTGACAGGGGGAGGAGGCCCTTGTCCCTTGCTTCTTTGCTGCCCATGTGGGGATGGTCTACCTGTCTCAGAGCACAGTGGTAGCATCGGTTGACTGTGAGTTCCCTGCCAGGCATCCTAAATCAAGGGCACGCCTGTTGAACTGCAGGGGGGTGGCCCTCTGTGGTGTCACGGTTTCTGCTATCACCTTCCAACAGGGACAACAGATTCCGTAGGCTTCAAAGTCACCAGGCCTCTTGGTGTCCCTAGTGAACCTCCCCACCCATGCCCACTGTTATGGGTGGAGTTGTCCCCCCAGAAACTCCTGTTGAGGTCAGAATGTAATTCAATTTGAAAATAGGGCTGCAGATGTCACTGGTGATGATGAGGTCAGAGCAGAGTATGGTGGATCCTAACCCACTGGGATCTGTGTCTCCATCAAAAGGGGACTCTTGGACACAGACACCCACACAGGGAGAAGGCCGTGTGAAGATGAAGGCAGAAATGGGCGGATACCTCAGCACGCCCAGAAAAGCCAAGGATCACCCGCATCCAGAAGCTGGGAGGAGATGAAACAGATTCTCCCTTTACAGCCTTGCAAGAAACTAACCCCACCAGCATGCTGACCTTGGACTTCTGGCTTCTCGAAATGTCTGTTAATGATGCCACCTGGTCTGTGGCACTTCGTTACAGCTGCCCTCACAGCTGGCCCTGTGGGATGAGCAGGCCTTGTCACCTAAGGGCTCACCCTTGCCCAGATCCCACTAAGTCACCAACAGAACCAAGCACTGTTAGAACTGTCCCAGCTGGCACCACAGCCCACTAGGCTAATCCTCTGCCTACGGCGCCGGTACTCCAGGTTCTAGTCCCAGTCGGGGCGCCGGATTCTGTCCCAGTTGCTCTTCTTCCAGTCCAGCTCTCTGCTGTGGCCCAGGAGTGCAGTGGAGGATGGCCCAAGTCCTTGGGCCCTGCACCCGCATGGGAGACCAGGAGGAAGCACCTGGCTCCTGACTTCGGATTGGTGCAGCTCGCCAGTCTCAGCACACCGGCCATGGTGGACATTTGGGAGATGAACCAACAGAAGGAAGACCTTTCTCTCTGTCTCTCTCACTCTCCACTCTGCCTGTCAAAATAAATAAATAAATAAAAAGAACTGTCCCCTTCCCCCTGGCGGTGCTGTTTCCCTACTTGGTGCATTGACCTTGCCCTTGAGGGGCTTCCTGGGACACAAGGCTTTCAGTGCAAAATCCAAGGATGTCTTATGCAAACTAGGGCAAGCCATTTGCCAACACTTTTCTGACATTCCCACACCTCCTTATGCATATCTTTTTTAATGTGCTTCTTCATAAACCTCTACTGGGGTGATCTGGACTGATCTGATCCCCACAAGGCCATAAGTTCCTTTGTTCAGCACTTGCTATATAGTAGGGGCTTAGTTAATGTTTTTAAGTGAATGAGTGATAAGAACATTGTCAACGCTCACCCAGGTCATCTTTTCATAAGTGCATCCGCCTATTCATTTACTCCACATTCATCCACTGACTGCTGTGTTCAGGTCAAAAGCTTTCATGACCTCCTTGACCAAAGGAACTGTAGGCCTCAAAGTAACATTGCTCTGGAAGTAGTCTCTGATGGACCTACTTCGTTTAAATACACAGAGACTAAACCAGGATGGTTCAGCACACCCAACAAAGGAGTTTTCCAAGAATAAAAACTGGAAATTCAAGTCCCCTGGGAAAGTGGGCCTATCTGAAGTGACTTGGTTATTGCTTCCTTTATTAAGTACATCTTCCTGTCAGCAGCTGGTCTAAATTTCCCTTTTTAGGTGATAGCACAAAAGAAATTAATTTGGAGAATTCTTCCCTGAGAAATGACTGGGCTGCATTGTAGAATACGTCTGTGTTAAGTCAGTAGTATCTGTCCAGTTCTCCAAGTTTCTTACAAACAAGGGAAAACCTCCAAAGACTATCATTATGATGAATTCTTTAAAAAGTTTATTCTGATTTATATGTTACACATGTTTAATCTCTAAAAATAGGAAAATACAAATGATCAGAAACAAGGGTTACAAAAGGACCCATATGCCTATCACTCTTGCCACAGTTAAATGAACATCTTGGTGATATATAACCTCCCCAAAAGAAGTAGTCCTATCTATCTGTATTTTACTGTTTGAATAATTCATGTTTTGTTATAAATAATTCTGCAGAGAATTTATATTAACCAAATATGTTTGTATATTCTTATTTGTTTCCTTATAGTAAATCCTTAAAGATGGGATTTTTGAGGTCAAATCATATTTTGAAATTCTTTAGGCTTAAGTGCTCCATACTTTCCCTAGTCTTTGAAGGCAATAAAAATATTTACTAGCGTCAATCATGTTGTATGGACTTGTATGGCTGTTTTGCATTCTTTTCTATTTCGACAATTCATTTGAAAAATAATTTCATTGAAGATCAAAAATTTTTTAGATGACAAAATGTTTATTTTTAAGGGATTATGGCAATGGTGTGGTATCTCAAGACAGATACAAGGGTTCTTTCTCTCTTTACATTGTTTAGCAAAGAAAGAGCTTGAAAACAAACTGGAGATAAGTTGAGCGAGTTAAAAGTACTAACAGTATTTTAGCTGTCTCACCGGAGAGACATTCCAAAATCTTGCAGCATAAGAAATACTTTGAAAGTCAGCCTTAAACTTAATCCCATAGGAGTGGGGCTTGGCGAGCGAGTCAGCATCTTTCTGTAACCCTAAGAGGTTCACAGATTCCAGTAAGCCCCCATGCATTTTGCAATCCAGTCTCTACCCCATGAATCTTTCCTTCTTTTGAGTTTATGAAATTTTCTAATTTACCTAAAACATCATACAAATCCTCTAACTGCTGTCTGTCCCTCAATCATAAAAGTGTCACTTCGATTTATAGTCTCCAAAAGTCAATAAGGCCTCTTCTCCCCAAGTCAGAGCAGAAAGATCTGGAATCACTTTATGAAATGTACCTAATAATAATACGATAACAACATGCCACGTTATCGTAGCTCAAACCAAGCTGAGACAGCCTGGTCAGTCCTTGGCTATCTTTGAAACAAAATCACATTCTTCAGGAAGTGGTGTTGGTAACTCAATAAGCAGCAGCTGTTCCTGGGTCTTTGAAAAAAAAAGTTTCATGGTTTGACCAGGATTCAGTACCCAGCCTTATGTTCCCTTACAACTGAGGGCCAATGTGAAAAACTCCACTTTTTATAGTGACTGGACTACCTCTGGAGAAATAAATACATGGGGAAAAATTGCTCTCACTCTGAGGATCCTATCTCGATTGAAATGTACTCTGTTCACATCCATTTCTCTGTAATGTTAATTTGCACTTATTACCCAGAAATTCCATACAGATCAAATGATTGCTCCATTGCTTCCAATCTTCATAATGACTGTGCCATCCTTATACCATTTTAAAAGCTTTCTAAAGACCCTTTTAAAGTGAAAGGTGATATCACTGAATGTAATGTTTATTTACAAAGATAGAATGATCCCAGGCTTCCAGAATGCTCTGTGTAAATAACAACCCAGAATTGGGCACTGCATTTAATAGAAATCTGAGCCCATCAATTTTACATGATCCTACCAAGGAGAGTGTAGAATGCTAATGATGCTAATGAGAATTTGATGTTGACAGAAGATTCATTTATAAATAAAAATGGCCAGGAAGATTATTAAATCAGATGATGTTTTGTCAATTCCCATTCCACATTAGGTCTCACTACCAAGATGACCAACCGCATTTCAATAACAATAATAAATTGCAATTATGATTCCATGTTGTACTTATGTAGCATTTTTCATCGACAGACTTAAAACGATGTGTATGAAATTATGTTCAGACTTCTTGACAGCCTGGGCTTGAAGTATCTACTTCAAGGAGTCGCCTACATCAGCACCACCCTTAACATGATGCTGAAGTGGCCCTAGCCATATCTGCTCACCAGTGATACCTCATGTTGCACACACGAAGATGACCTGGACAAGAGACTGTTGGAAAGGGCAGAGGCTGGCTGAATGGAGATCTGCTTCCAGTGTGACGCTCTCCTATGCCTACTTTGTCCCAAGGCATCTATGAAGCGAAGAAATGTAGGCTTGCACAATGTCATTGCTGAAATGTGTACCCTTCAGTACTTAATTAAGATCAACAGAGGTCTTTCTATGTTTTAGGGGAAAAGACAGAGTAGTTAGCCCTGTTCTTAGTGATAGCTAACTTTGGGGATAGAAAAACAAATGGAATGACAATTCATAGACCTGTGTGCACTGGTCTGTATTTGGACAGTTATGATGGTCACAGACTCTACAGTAGTGTCATGGAGATTTCTAAACCATGTCAGCCTGCTGTACAATGCAGATTCTGCTGACGTCTGACCCAATTACTTACATCTCCCCTGCATGGAGGCTTCAAATAGTGGATGAGAGATGAAGAAATAAAATAATGAGAGCTTCCCAGGTCAGATTTTGGTAAATTTTTTCCCTTAAGGGAGACAGAGACACCTTGAACAGGCTGATCGGACAGGAAGGGATACTCTGGGAGGAATGGAAATGAAGACACACACGGGGAACGGTTGAAGAAAATGAAGAAAGAGAGCAGATGGACTGAAAGAAGACCTGCTCACTGCTGCAGGGGTCTGGAGGCCACCATGTAGAAAGAGGTGGAGCCTGGTTGGTGCCACCCTGGGGAGGCAGAGCTAGGGCCAGTAGGAGGACACTGGCTAGAGCACGTTTCTGAGTCTAGTGACAAAGCAAACGTCATGACCGTCCATCTGAGTGGCCTTGCCAGGAACAAGAGAGAAGGGACAGGTGCGATCGCTACATACCCATGAATTTCACAGGTATTTCCTAAGCCCCTGCTCCGTGTTGGATACTGCACAAGAGGTCAGAGACACAACAATGAGGTTATAGTTTGATGGGGGAGGAAGGTAGGCATCCATGGAGAACTGCAATTCCAGAATATTCCGTGGGGGGCAGTGGGTGGATGGTGGGACTGCAGAATGCAGAGGAGATTCCCTATGAAAGGAACAATGGTGATAGGTTTAATAGGCCAGGGAAGGGGCAGGGGCCACAGAGATCCAGGCAGGGTCGGAATCCAGAGAGAATCGCAAGGTTCCAGTGTGAGCACACGTCAGAAACAGGAAGTGTGAAGCAAGCAAGAGAGCACTTTGAGCTCAGGTTTAGGAAGTCTGTCTTGGGCTCATTGAGAAGCCCGTCAAGGTATTTTTCGTTTTGAGAGGTGGAGGCTGGCGAGCTGCTCACATCTGTGCTTTGACAAAGCCACTTTGGCGGTAGAATGGAGGGTAGAGGGGGCGAGGGGGTGGTCGCAAAGCATACCCCAGGAAGGGCAGGGGTCGCAGAGTATACTCCTTGTGTGGGGGGGGGGTGTCATGGAGTGTTATTCAGGGAGGAGGTTGCAGAGCGTGCTCCTGGTGGGGGGTGGGGGTCGCAGAGCTTGCTCCTGGCAGGGTGGGGGGGTGGCGCAGAGGGTGCTCCTGGGGAGGGGCTAGGTTGCAGAGGTCACAGGGAGGCAGCCCTGATGCTCTTCAGCACTGGACCAAGCAAGCCAGTGTCTTGAGAAGTCTGTGCTTGGATCCCATGACCTTTGCTTCGTTCACTCGCTGATTCAGTCAGCCTTCAATGTGTTAAATGATATTTCGAAAGCAGAAATTAGAGTTTATGTTGTTATCATCAAAACCCTAACTTAGCACCCTAATATGACTGTTGTGGTTGCCAAAGATATTTCCTTTTGACTTCAGGAACATGATTCTGTGTTTTTGGTTGTGTAAGGATGATATAATTACTCCATGTAACAATACATTCCATCAGTTATCAAGATAAACATAAGACATATATCAAGACAATGTTTATTTATACCAATTATTATCTTAAATACTTGCATGGCAGCCACAATTCAGAAAATATAAAATAAATTGACCTGAAAAAGTTGTTGGAAAACCTGGAAAATTTATGAGGAAATAAAATGTTCTCACTTCCACATTTGCAACATTTCTTGTGGTAACATGTACCTAGCACATTAGTGAACCTTTCACATAGGGAAACATTAAAAATAAATAAGGCTTCTAAATGTTTATGGAACCAAATTTGGAGAAGTAAAGAAGGCGTGTCTATAATTCAAAGTGTTTTCTCTAAGTATCCAGAAAACAGTGACAATGCTTCCCTAGGGCTGGTTGTTAAATCAATGTGAGTTAATTTTTTATTCCCTGTTTTTTTCTACTAAAGACATATATGCAAAGCTATCACTGGTTTTTTAAAATTCTGTTTACAGTGGTTTATTTTGTGGTTTAGCTCAGTGACTCACAACAAGCGAAGTAAGGGGGAATATTTATATCATACATGCTTATATAAACATGAACACGTATATACACATAAGTCTTTGTTGGGGGTATAAGGACATCAAGAGTCCCACCTAGAATCAGAAGAACGAGATGTGAACTTTTAAAAGCTAGGGTAGAACAGTGCAATAAAATGGCATCTGGTTTTACACGAGTTCTCCATGGCAGGAGTCCAGTTTGACATCTGATATTTTGATAAGCATAAACAAAAATAAACACATAAGCCAACAACAACACAAACACACACCACACACTGTCATGATTCTTCTGTCAGTTGTGCAATGAGGGTTCTAGTACCTAAGGAAAACAGACACATGAGCGTTTGGGCATGTCTCACCCTCCATCCACACTGTGGGAAGAGACAGAAAGAAAATCCCCTGTCAGCAAGGGGAAACTGAGCTCTTCCTTGGAAATCTCCAAGCATTCACTCGCACATTCCTCATCCAATCAACAAATATCTCTTGGCACCTCACTGTGCCAGGCGCTGCTGCTGCCATGTCCCGCCATGGGGTATGCATTGAAGGAGGCGAATGGCACCAAGCCCACTGCGCAGGCGAGGACAGAGGGGAATGAAAGGTGGAGGGGCTTTTCCCATGCAGAAGCAACAATCTGAAGCCAGGTTCCCAGATTTCTCATCTAGATTTCGTTTGCTTTGGCTTGGTTAAGAGCCATGGATCTCAACCAGGCCCACTTGGGCCCCACAGGGCCACGGAGTCTCACCCAGTGCACAGAGTTTCCCCATGACAAAGAATGGTCAGGGCCCAAGTTTCAGCGTGCTGCTGTTCAGAGGGGCCTCTGAGAAACCTGCCTGGATGACCCAGAATTTATTTTTGCCTAGTGAGATAATAGGAAAAGTTTTTGAAAAACAAAAGGTGAATCTCTTCTAAACAGAGATTGACAAGGCCACTTGATCCTCTTCTACATGATTCTAGATCTCAGGTCTCTTTTTACAGAAGAGATGCTTACTTTACAAACAACACTTATTTTTAATTCTACTGTGTGGGTATCTGTTGCAGCCACAAGCAGTGGCACTGTCACCTGTCTGGGATGGCCTCTGTGTATGTGATGACAGAAGGCACAGAACAGCTTCTGACGGTCCAGTTAGGTCCTCACTCCATCTGCGGCTTCTCCAGTGAACGACAGCCCTCATTTCCTGAAGTGTGCTCACACTGTGTTTGGAAGAACCTGTAGCTCCAGAATAGTGGATCTGGAGCAAAAATCAACATCCTTGGAGTCAAGTAACCTCTCTCTCTCTCACTCCATGAGAAGTTTGTGTGTGCAGAGCACGTGGGAGATTCTAGCCACGCCCAAGAAGATGTTCCCAGACTGGGGAAAATTCACTGTCTTTATAGCACGTCTTTTGCTGCCAAATGTTTTCATCCCGACAGCCCTGGAGATAAACTGAGGCAAGACTTGACTGAACTGTACAAGAGGCACAGAGCTTAGACATGATGACAGAATGGCCTATGTCCGCAGAGGTCAGATTGTCAATGTCCAGTCACCTCATTACATCATGAGTATAAACTCTGCCAAAGGATGGTTTTAAATATCTTTTCTAGGGGGCCAGCGCCATGGCTCACTTGGTTAATCCTCTGCCTGCAACGCCGGCACTCCGGGTTCTAGTCCCGGTTGGGGTGCCATGTTCTGTCCCGGTTGCTCCTCTTCCAGTCCAGCTCTCTGCTGTGGCCCGGGGAAGGCAGTGGAGGATGGCCCAAGTGCTTGGGCCTCTGCACCCACATGGGAGACCAGGAGGAAGCACCTGACTCCTGGCTTTGGATCAGCGTAGTTCCGGCCGTAGTGGCCATTTAGGGGTGAACCAACAGAAAGAAGACCTTTCTCTGTCTCTCTCTCTCTCTCACTGTCTAACTCTATCTGTCAAAAAAAATATCTTTTCTACCCAATGTTGACGAGGTGTCATTGGGGTGCTTTTGCTAACAAACGTCCCTCATTTAAGTCCAACCTCCACGGCATCATTTTAGGTTATCCTTTCATACAAATCTTGGCCAAGAACAATTGGCCTACCAATAATCACAGCGGCAAGGAAGAATGTAAACAAGGACAACTTGATGGCTTTCAAGGCATTCGGTGCAGTCTCCCTTAACAAAATGGAAAGCCTTGGTCATCTTGGGCCTCAAGAATTCATCTCAGTACTTCCCCCAACACTGGACTCTATGTTCTTCAGAATCTAATGGAGTCTGAGAAGTAGATTTTCATGGGATAGACGATGAGTGGGTTTGGTTCCTAACCTCATTCTCCCCCAGTGACATGGATGTGTGTATCTTTCCTTCTGAAGGCTGGTGACTTATGTGTGAGCACACACAGATTTCAAGTGTTTCAAGTGACACTGATCTGGGAAACCGACGGTGGTGTGGAGGGCTGAGCCAGATGTTTGAGGTGAGTACACAGGACGGAATGACAGAGGGGGAAAGTGTAGCCAAGACGAATTGGTTTACACTAAAGTAGCTCGTATTTAGGTATTATCCATTACTCCCACGGTGGGATTCAAAGAGAAACAACTGGAGCTTGGACCAAATCCTGAGAGCCCGGAAGGAGAGGTGGAGCTCTGGGCCCATGCCATCCAGGGAGGGAGTGCTGGTATCTACCGGAAACAGCCAAAGGCCCCCAGGAAGTCCAGGGCTGGCTCCAAGCCCTTTATAACTAAAGGTTTATCTAGACTTAGAAAGAAGATGATGTTGTGGGATTTCAGAAATAACAGTGGTATCATATGGAATTTAATCCCCCAAGCATTCACTGTGTACTCACAAGTCTCTACTGAGCACCAGCTAGTGTTAGTTGAGTACCTACGAGCATTTATTGAGCACCCAAAACTCTTCCTGCAAACCATTCTACATATTGAGGACACAAAGGTGAAAATGCTCAACCCCTGTGGCCTCTCCCAGGAGCCTACGTCCCACTGGGGCCCCCCAGGGGTCAATACTGCAATACAGGGTGCTGCTGGGAGTCACAGCAAAGACGTAGGCAGAAAGATTCAGAACAACCAAGGACCTCAAACTCAACCAAAAAGAAGTGAGGTCTGAGTCCTCTGGGGCAATGACAAGTGACATGTTTAGGAGGCTGGGATGAGCAGAGATAAGATGGTATAAAGGCCAGAGTCAATTTTTCAAGAATTAACAGAGGACCCTCCAGGAAGAATGTCGTGCAACGTATGGCATGAATGAACTCAGATGCTGCCTCCAAGGAACTTTGATTTCTAAAAGCATGTATATTTTTTAACTCCTTGATGTCAGCAGCACGTGGAATGTACACTAGTTTTCCTTCTGCAGAATTTACTGCCTTTAATCCTCCTCCTGTGGATGAGGAGAAATCTCCTAAATGACAAAACAGTGACCCCAACAGATGTTTAGCTTAATGATATCCAGAAGCACAAGAGGAAACATCATGAACACAGAAAGGGAAAAATTGCAATCTCACCAGTAAAAATTAAAAATAGACACTTAAAATGTAATGACTTTGTTTACTGTCTGATCACAAACCAGTATTTTACAAAGCGATACTGTCTAATCCTAGAAAGACTGGTTAACCTAGGCTGGCGCCGCAGCTCACTTGGCTAATCCTCCGCCTGCGGTGCCGGCACACCAGGTTCTAGTCCTGGTTGGGGCACCGGATTCCCAGTTGCTCCTCTTCTGGTCCAGCTCTCAGCTGTGGCCTGGGAAGGCAGTGGAGGATGGCCCAAGTGCTTGGGTCCTGCACCCTCATGGGAGACCAGGAGGAAGCACCTGGCTCCTGGCTTCAGGTCAGCACAGCGTGCTGGCTGTGGTGGCCATTTGGGGGTGAACCAACGGGAAAGGAAGACCTTTATCTCTGTCTCTCTCACTGTCTAACTCTGCCTGTCAAAAAAATTAAAAAAAAAAAAAAAGAAAGAAAGACTGGTTAACCTAAACACTAATATGTAGCAAATTGAACTCTGTGTTTCCACAGCTGGACTCCAAAGGAAAAGAAATAACAAAACCTTTATGCCCAAAGATGTTCACTTCAGCATTAATTACACTAACAAAAATATAGAAGCAAACTGAAATTCCAAAATTCATGGGAGAATTAAATCATACTACATTTTTGCATGGACTGTAGCATCATAAGAAATACCAACACTTTCATAACAAGAAGTTACAAAACTTCTTGCCACATCGAAACATTTTCAACAAAATGACTCCTTAAAAGGCTGAGAAAATGGCACATATACAGATTTCCACCACATAAAAACGTATTTATTCTGCTGTGGCCCAGGAAGGCAGTGGAGGATGGCCCAAGTGCTTGGGCCCCTGCACACGCATGGGAGACCAGGAGGAAGCACCTGGCTCCTGGCTTCAGATTGGTGCAGCAGCCATTTGGGGAGTGAACCAACGGAAGGAAGACCTTTCTCTCTGTCTCTTTCTCTCTCACTGTCTAACTCTGCCTGTCCAAAAAAAAAAAAAAAACTTATTTATAAACACAAGAATCAGAAACGAGCATGCAAAAATATTAGCTAATATTATATAAATGATTTTTGGTTATCTTGAGCTCTCAGGATTTCTCTTACTAATATTTCAACAGTGCTAATAAAATGGTAGACTTTTGATCATTTAAGAGTGCAGCATACTTAGCACCTCTTAAAATGTATTGCGTATTTGCAGACCATCATTTTAAGGTTAAAAAATGGGTAAGAACATAAAATTAAGAAAACAAAATCCATTCTGGGGAAGAAAGATCCATTGAAGTTCTGCCCTGAGTAGATCTGTGAACTGCTATTACAGTAGCTCCTCTTATTTTTCAGTTTTAGCACAATGGAGAAATGTGGCCACCCAAATTATCCATGAAGTTTGCATCTGGAACTCAAAGCTCTTTGTCAGTGAAATGAAACTATCAAGAGGTGAAGTCGTGCTGAGGATTGATTCCATAGATTAGAACATTTCCACCAAACTGTTTGGCCTGTGAGGTGTCTAAGTAGATTAATTGAAGTAGAAATGCATTATTTATTATTTAACACTTAGTGAAAGCAGTCAGTGAGCCAGGTTTAATAATGATTTCTTTTAGACACTCCCCATGAATAAGAATCAGGTAGACATGATGCAATCATTATTTGAGAAGTTTATCCAGTTGTAAGATCCTCAGTTTTTGTAAAGAGGCAATTAACATGATGATATTCCCTCTTGGACATTGGAGAAGGCTCGTCCTTTTGTTCAACATGGAAGCTCTAAGAATTAGACTTGTTTAGACATGGAGAGGAAGACGATTCTATCCTTTTCCAGTCAGGGCCATGCATCTGATTCCTGCAGATAAATCCAGAACACAAGTGGCAGGAACACACAAACTTATCTCAACACCCCTAGTGGTGACTACTAGCTATTTTATTTATTTATTCATTCATTCACAAGACAGAGAGATCTCTCAACCACTGATTCACTCTTCAAATGCCCACAACAGCCAGGGGTGGGTCAGGCTGAAGCCAGGAGCTCAATCCAGGTCTTCCAATTGGGTGGCAAGGACCTGACTCCCTGAGCCATCACCTGCTGCCTCCCAAGGTGTGCATTAGAAGGAGGCTGGAATCAGGAGTGGAGGCAACGCTAGAACTCAGCACCCTGACACGGGATGTGGGCATGGCAAACCACATCTTAACCACCACACAAAACAGGTTTCTGTACTAATTGTTCTAGAATTAGCAGAAGACTTGCTTTCCTATTACGGGTGCTGGATTGCTGGAAACTAAAGTTTACAACATCTGACCCATCCCTAGCCATAGAAGGTAAAGCTAGTCTTCTTTCCGGACAGTATCTTTGTTTCCATGGTGCCTCCTGACCCCACGGGGAGGAGGGGCTCTACCTGTTGCCTGAGTTATATCATCTTTCTGGAGTTGCTTAGTTTCCTGTAGACCAACCTAAGAGTCTTCTTTTCTTAACAGATGCCATGTTTGACCGGAGAACCACAGACCTGTGGCTTCTTTCTGGCTTGGAGGGATTGAGTAGAGGAAGCAAATGATTAGCCCTCCCCCTCACTTTCACCTTCAAGGATGAACACATCATTTGCTGACATAGTAGAAAGTCTGAAGATTCCAGTTACATGATGTGGGGCAAAGTACTCAACCTTTCTGATGTTTGCCCTCTTTATTACAAATGACATCTGTGACAGAGAAGTATTGCTGGGATTAAAGGCAGAAGACAAGCCAAGTGCATTCTCTTGTGGCAGATATACAATTAGTGCCCAATGTAAGTTGGGAACTCACTCTCTCTCTCTCTCCCTCCCTCCCTCCCTCCCTCCCTTCTTCCTTCCCTCTTTCTCTAACTCTGCCTATCAAATCAATAAATCTTTAAAAAAAAAAAAAAAGGAAAACTAGAGGCACAATGTCTAGGAGTCATTCAACCTACAAAATTGAAACTTCACCTATTGCACAGCAACCCTGTGTTTCTGCCTCCCTGGAGTCCCTGGAACCACAACTCAACTCCCTGCTTCTGTATGTTTGACTTTTTTTCAATGCCTCATACAATACTCCTCTGTCATTCCTGGCTTGTTTCACTTAGCAAAATGCCCTCCAGGTTCATCCATGCTTCCGCATATTTCAGGATGTCCTTCTTTCAGGCCAAATAATATTCCTATACCACGTTTTCTGTATCCATTCACCCATCAGTGGGTGTTTAGAGTGTTGTCACTTCTGGGCTCATGTGACTGGTGCTGTAATGGATGTGGGAGTACAAATATCTCTTCTAGATTCTCATTTCAACTCTTTTGCATAAACCCAGAAGTGGGATTGCCAGATCATATGGTAGCTCTATTTTCATTTTTTTTTATTCCTTACAGACATCTCCAATGCTAGTTTCTAATTTCAAATTTCTTTACTCATAGCATAGATTTTAGCAGCTATCCTCTCCCAATGCCAACCAAATTTCTGTTATTTTTCTATCAATTTCTAAATGTTTTGTTGACAAACATCCTTTTTCTTTGTTGATGGCTGTAGTTGAAATTGCTATGTAACCACCAACAGTGGCAACAAGGGGAAGGACAGCTGACCTCCAAATGGTTAACCCTGAACTTCAGAGTGGGAGCAAAAAAGAAAGGATTGTTTCACAGAGCTCAGTTTATAAACAATAGATTTCCAAACAGACCAGAGCAACAAGAAAGTCAAGTTTGGAATTCCCATGATTTCAGTGTTTATTTATTTTACTGTTTCGGTTGTATTATTATATAAGTGACAAGTAGTCTATTTTCATTTTATGTACATAAATTCAATGTTTAATTTTTATCAAAATTCACATTTGTTCTTTAATAAAATCATAAGATTTAGCACAGTGTAACAAATACAAGGGCATTTCAAAAATTTCTGAGAAAAAAACAAAATTAAAATTAAGCTAATTTTGGTGCAAAAACAAATTGTGAAATCCATATATAGTTTTTTCATAAAGCACATTTTCCAGGAACTTTTTAAAGATCTCTCCTATACATCCCTAATAGGCACGTAGAAGCTGAATGTTTGCAGGAATATTTGCTTATGATTACAATCAGTGGCTTAAACTATTCAACTTCCAAAGACAAGAGATTTAAAATGTAACTCTATCATGCCATATAAGCCTTCATGTGAAATTCACTCATTAATCATTCAAAAGCTTTTCTGTGACACGACTTAATAATTTGTTCTTAAGCGTTCCTCTGTACAATACATTTTATAGTCCTACTTCTTGGCGGCTTCAAATTGGACTCAACAGCTATCAGCAATTCAGTTGCCCCTTCTTACCTATGGAGGAAACATTCCAAGACTCCCAGGGAGGCCCAAGGGCTTTGTACCAAGCCCTTTATGTATTTACTACATTTTTTCCTATAATTTAATCTATGATAAAGCTTCATTTATAAGTGAGGTACAGTATGGGATGAAGAGCAGTAACTAATAGTAAAATGGAACAATTCTCTTTTTTATTTTTTATTTATTTATTTATTTATTTATTTTTGGCAGGCAGAGTGGACAGTGAGAGAGAGAGGGACAGAGAGAAAGGTCTTCCTTTACTGTTGGTTCACCCTCCAATGGCCGCTGCGGCCGGCGCATTGTGCTGATCCGAAGCCAGGAGTCAGGTGCTTCTCCTGGTCTCCCATGCGGGTGCAGGGCCCAAGCACTTGGGCCATCCTCCACTGCCTTCCCGGGCCACAGCGGAGAGCTGGCCTGGAAGAGGGGCAACCGGGATAGAGTCCAGCACCCGGACCAGGACTAGAACCCGGAGTGCCAGCGCCGCTAGGCGGAGGATTAGCCTAGTGAGCCAGGACGCTGGCCATAAAATAGAACAATTCTAACAATATACTGCAGCAAAAGTCCTGTGATTGTGGTCTCCTTCTCTAGCATCAAGACTAATAAGAATATTTTTGGGCCGGCGCCGTGGCTCAACAGGCTAATCCTCCGCCTTGCGGCGCCGGCACACCGGGTTCTAGTCCCGGTCGGGGCACCGATCCTGTCCCGGTTACCCCTCTTCCAGGCCAGCTCTCTGCTGTGGCCAGGGAGTGCAGTGGAGGATGGCCCAAGTCCTTGGGCTCTGCACCCCATGGGAGACCAGGAGAAGCACCTGGCTCCTGCCATCGGAACAGCGCGGTGCGCCGGCCGCAGCGCGCTACCGCGGCGGCCATTAGAGGGTGAACCAACGGCAAAGGAAGACCTTTCTGTCTGTCTCTCTCTCACTGTCCACTCTGCCTGTCAAAAAAAAAAAAAAAAAAAGAATATTTTTGTTCAGAAGCAGAAAGCAAAACCTTGGGTGGACTACTGTGTATTTGCAGTTGGGAAGGGGTCCATCCTGACTTAACATTCAGTGCAAACAGATGCAGACCACTTCCTACAGAGCAATGGCAAGAGAGTGGGCCTGGGAAAGCCATCCCACGGCCCAGTTCCAGCTCTGCTCCCTCTCCCCAGCCCCCTGTGTCATATCTGCTGGGGGAACACCACGCATTCCTGCCTGGTGCTGCAGAGCCCAGCCAAAAGGATCTCTGTGCGTCCTCCTCGCACCAACATGCTACTATTGCAAGTCTTTCTCGCTTCCTTGGGATTTCCTACGGTAAGGAAGCTTGCAATTCTTACACCTCTGGTGACTGATGCCAATAAAAAAAAATCTATAATCTTTGACAATGATTTTTTTTTGTTTTTATCATGCATAAAACCACTTAGGTTCAGAAAGGAAGCATTTGTAAGTCATTTTGTGGTGGGTTGGTGAAAATATTGGAATAGGACTCAATGTAAAACACAGGGTTTGTCACATAAACTAATTTAAAAAGAACCTGGATGCTCAGGGACTCCTATCCCTAATCAGTGAATTTTCTTCTATTGCCAAATGCAGTCAATATTAAAAGGTGATCAGCCTATAGAACTTTTATTAAACACTTTTCCCATAGGCTGTTGCAACTTGTGCACTTAAAACTCTAAATGCTGTGTTCTCACTCATGTCCTCTGGGTATACATTGGGAGGTCTCTGAGGGTCAGGTGGCAATTACAGCTTTTGGAAGATCTGTTCCTGGAAGTAAATGATGGCAGGGTAGTGGAATGATGAGAAAGACGAGGGAAAAGCAGCAGCCACAAAAACAAAAGGTCAGAATGTTTACTGTGCTTTTGTTAAATTTAAGGAAGTCTTGCAACTCTTCCAAAAGACCAGATTTGCTGAAAGTAGTAAGTATCTTAAATGGTCTGCTTTCTATGCTTAAAGAATAAAGGAAAGGGCCAGCGCTGCAGCTCAATAGGCTAATCCTCCGCCTGCAGCGCCAGCACACCGGGTTCTAGTCCCGGTCAGGGTGCCTGATTCTGTCCCGGTTGCCCCTCTTCCAGGCCAGCTCTCTGCTGTGGCCCAGAAGGGCAGTGGAAGATGGTCCAAGTCCTTGGGCCCTGCACCTGCATGGGAGACCAGGAGAAGCACCTGGCTCCTGGCTTTGGATCAACAAGATGCGCTGGCCGCAGTGCACCAGCCACGGGGGCCATTGGAGGGTGAACCAACGGCAAAAGGAAGACCTTTCTCTCTGTCCCTCTCTCTCTCACTGTCCACTCTGCCTATCCAAAATAAATAAATAAATAAATAAAGGAATGAAAACGTATCTAATTCTCCAGCAGTAGGAACCAAGGCATGAACAAACCTTCTTGGAATTTCTGGGGTTGAAGGTGGTATATTAATAGTCAGCTCCATTAAGGTGATATTATGGGACCAACTTGTCTAAGCACAAATGTATTATAGAGCAGAGACTTCATTACTAAGGACCCCTAGACGGTGCACTCAAAAGAGTGTTTGTTTGTTTGTTTGTTTGTTTTTTTACCAATGACTATGTTGTATCCAATGTCTTATTTTACTGTCTTCCCTGGAGGGGGTGAGGGATGAGAGGGAGAGCAAGAGAGAGCCCACTGATGAGAAGGGATGACAATGAGGTAATACACCAAGTGGTGGAGAAGCCCTTCTGGAACAAAAAGAGAGCCTCATCATATTGTCCGTGCCCTTGTTTATTTCCTGTTACTAAGGCCCCAAGCATAGACTACAGCCATGTAATAAACCAGAATCTTACACAAACACTTTCCGTATTTCTGGGAGAGGAATCATCGGGTGGCACACAGGGTGACTTCTCCTTTAGAACAGGGTTAACTCTTTGGCTGAGGTCCTGGTCATGTTCAGTAGTCCTCACGAAGGGGCCTAGAAAACCTGCTGAATTTTCATTTTACTTTAATCTTTTGATGGAAAGCTGTTCCCCGTGAAAAGCCAATGGGTAACCACTTTGCACCTAAGCCAGGTCTACCACCACACATCCACTTTGTGATTCCATTCTCAGATACAAAGTATCTGGTATCAGGATCAGTTCTTACAGTAGGTCTGGTGTCATCAAGACTAGATTGGAACTCATAGGGTAGAATCCATTGATTAAAAAAGAGTTGTTTTTTTTTTTTAAACAATAAACCATGTTTTCAGTAACAAAAAGAGGAGAAAGGATTGGGTGGATGTTTGTTTCTATAAAATTTATCACAGGCTAACATGGTTTTTAATTTGCCAGCCTTTCACAATATAATACACCATTTAAGATCACAATGGAATTATAGGCATTGTTGAAGGACTTGAAAGACTAGAAAAGAACTAGCTAAAAGACGTGAAGCAATGCAATTGTTGAAAATGCAAATGCAAAAAATGCATTATTATTGCAAGTGCAAAAAAAAAAAGTAGGTGCAACCTACAACAACTGTTATGCAGCTAGAAAATTCTTTTCAATTCACTTAGAACAAGGATGGGGAGCATGAAGTCCTGAGAAGTCAGTTGGTCTGGCTCTGCCAAGGCAAAGGCAGGTGGGACACAAAGTTCAAGAAATCTGTAGCAGGCGAACTTTTAAGTTGATGACTTTGTAAGGCCTGCTAGTGATGTTGTAAATATAAGTTTCCCCACCCCGGTAAGAGATATCTCTATTGATGAAACACCTATTTATGTGTTAAAACTTCTTTGTGCATTCTGTCTATATAATTTTATTTAAGCCTCAAATTCTCTGGGGTAAGTACTGTTACCAAGGTGTCAGATTAAGCCAAAAACAAAAAAAAAGTTCAGGATAGTCAGGTAAAATTTGAATTTCAGATAAACAATGAATTTTTTAAATAAGGGCCATCATTGTGGCATAGCAGGTAAAGCTACCACCTGCAATTCTGGCATCCCATATGGGCCCTGGGTTGTGCCCCGGCTGCTCAACCTCTGATCCAGCTCCTGCTAATGGTTTGGGAAAAGCAGTGGAACATGTCCCATGTGCTTGGTCTCCTGCTACCCACATGAGAGGTCTGCAAGAAGCTCCTTGCTTTGGCCTGGTCCAGCCCTGGTCATTGCAGCCATCTGCTGAGTGACCCAGCAGATGAACATCTCTCTTTGTCTCTCCCTCTCTCTCTGTAACTCTTTCAAATAAATAAATGAATCTTTAAACAATATAAATAAAAGTAGGTCCTACAAAATATTTGAGACACAGCTATATAAAAATGTATCTGAAATATACACTGTGCATCCTGTATGTTAGCAGGTAACACTACTATACACCAGTAACATGATTCATTTCCAGGCTGTAGTCTTGATCAAGTTCTTTTGAGGAATTCTTTGGTTATACCCAACGAATAGGATAATCAGATGAAGGCACACTTACAAAATCGTCAAGCCATCTTTAAGCTGTCCTGTAGGTTCAGAAATCCTTTCCGTTGCTTGTCCTCCTATTATGAGTTAAATAGGACTTATCACCCCAAAACTCATGCAGATTTTAAGGTCTGATATCTTGATGTTAATGGCTGATGGATTGAGAGCAGGGACTTATTCTAATGACAGCACCTGCAAGGTGGGGTCAGTGGAAGGTTTGTGGGGGACGTCACGGTGGGGGACGTGCCATTTGTAGGGTGGTCCTAACAAGAGGTTTCATTTCTTGAACTCAGGTTCTGCTACTGTTCTCTCTGCTTCCGGCTCCCCTTGTGATCATTGCTCCACAACTGTCCCGATCAGCCTCCATCAGACGCCTGATGTGGACTGCCTGATCCTGAACTATAACCTCTACACTTCATGCTGAAATAACCCTTTTCTTCCCTGAGTGGCTCCTCTAGGGTGTTTCAGTTGAAGTAATTAAAAGTGGACTAACACGCTTCCCAGCTCCCAAAGTTATGCTGAACTGAGGGCTTGGGGAAGCCCTATTCTGTTTGTTGAAGACTAGTGCTAAGCTGCCTCATATTGTCTTCCATAAGTATAATGAGTTCGTCTGGTTATAATACATCTAGAGCCAGGCTACTCTAATAAGCTTCTGTACTAAAATTAACCTGTGAGCATAAAAACATGGTAGAACTGAGGCCTGGTATAAAAGATTGATCCCTGGTGCCAGCATTGTGGCATAGCCTCTGCCCACGATGCCAGCATCCCATATGGGAGCCAGTTCAAGACTCGACTGGTCTACTTCTAATCTAGCTCTCTACTAACGCACCTGGGAAAGAAGCAGAAGATGGACCAAGTGCTTAGGCTCCTGTACCCATGTGGGAGACCAGGAAGAAGCTCCTGTCTCCTGGCTCCAGCCTGGCCCAGCCCCGGCTATTACAGCCATTTGGTGAGTGAATTAGTGGATGAAAGGTATCTCTCTTTCTCTCTCTCTCCCTCTCTCTCCTTTTCTCTCTGTAACTCTACCTTTTAAGTAAATAAAAAATAAATCTTTAAGACTGAAAATAGACATAAATAAAAGGTTAATGCCTGGGAAAATCTTGGGCAATCAACCTTAAACCCCAGTCTCTAAGTCAACTCTCTCTCTCAGGCCTCTGAAGATTTTTTAAAAAAACATACATAACTGATATTTATATTGTATTACTGCACTGAGCACAGCTTTGTATCTTTTATTTATTTATATATTTAGATCCTATAAAAATCTATGAAGTAAATCCTATTTTTGTTCCACTACTACGGGGGAGTAAGCGGGAATAGAGGGGTTAAGTAACATTGCAAGATCATGCAACCAGCAAACAGCAAAGCCAAGACTCAGACGCGGGGAGGCAGGCTCCCAAAAACCACGCTCAGAACCACTACACAGGGCCGCCTCAAATTCTGTCTGTTGTAGGCGTCTGGAAGCAAATCAGAGGTTTCTGCATTTGTGAGAAAGCATGTGATCTACTTATCGTCTCCTAAAGCTATTTTAAAAATGTCATCTCATTTGGATCTCAGAGCAACCGAACGAGGTAGAAAGGACAGGTATTAAGTAGCACTATGGCCAAGGAAGGGTTAAGGGCGGCAGGTGGTGCAGCATTTGCAGTTTTCTAAAACTTCCACCTTCTGATCTAAGCCACGCTCCTCTTCCCTCCCACCAAGGCTCCACGTGGAAGTTAACAGTGGGCCTCGGAAAAGGCAAGGAAGCCTTGTCTCCCTCTCCTTTAAACTCTGCATTTTGGAATGCAGGAATGTCTTCAAGTCTGGAGTTGCGGGGAGATGGAGGCAGGGCTCTGCGGTGGAAACCATCGCTCTGAACGCGCTCCGTGCTTGGAAGCTCTGCCACGTGGGAAGCTTGGGTGTCATTACAGAGGAAATCTCTACTCTGAAAACTGTGATACTGGGTGTGATCATAAACACAGCACTAAGCCCATACTCCTTCCAGTTAGAGAGCTTGCGCTATCAAAAAAATCTAATCTATTCTTAAAGTGCTTATCCGTGAAAAGGGTGATTATAGTTGAGTGCACCAAACTCTAGAATCCTGGACACCTCATTTCCTGAAAGTTAGTTTTCTAAGCACCAAATTTTATTGCTGGAAAATCACTGTGGCCTGGTATTAAGTACCAAGAAGATGGTGTGTTTAGATCTAAAACAGAAATTAGAGAGATTTTAAGTAGCAAAAGACATGGGTATTTACAATGTATATTTTAGAGGAAAAGCTGTAATGAGGGCCTTTTCCCAGGGAAAGTAGAAGGGCTGCTCAAACAGCTACTTCTGCGGAACTCAGAGTGAGCGGCTGCCTGCAGAGCCCTCCGGAAAGAGGACGTGGGCAGGCAGGCCCAGCCGCCTCGGCCATCTGCGGAGGTGTCGAGCAGGCAACAGGCCTGCTAACAAGACCTGAGAAACGTCTGATCATCTCTTCTAATTGCTCTAAATAATTGGAGGCCTGCATGGCCTGGCCTCTCCTTCGCAGAGACGGTCAATTCAAATATGCAAATGCAAAGTTATTTGAATACCGCCCTAATTGGAGCCCAAGCTGCCCATTATTTGCTGGGGAACAAAACAATATGACTTAAAAAAAAAAAAAACTGACTATCAAATCCTACATTTTAGGCTTCACTGCACTCCCCAAATTACCACGGGCGTCTGACAGGGACCACTGTTCTTGAGAGTTGATGACCCCTAATTAAGACACAGGGAACTTCTCGTTATGTTAATATTTGAAATTGAAATTGGTTTGACCTATGCAATTCCATACAATGCCACCAAATGAAACGCAAATCCAGGCACCTCCTGGTTGACAGAACATCCAGGAGCCCACGAGATCCCAACCCCCCAGCCCCCAGGCCTGCCTTGCTTGCATGATAGAATGGCAGCTCTGAGACAGCACCCCAATGACAATGACCCGGCTTGCCTAGGCTTATCAAGAAAGGAAGCCTGCTCTCGTGTTTCCTGCTGGGGCTGTAGCCTGCGAGGCACGGTCTTGTGTTGGCTCACATAGCTGCCGTGCCTTGTTCAGTCTCTGTCCACTTACCCTAGGCACACACTTTCCCCTCTTTTGACCTCCACCCTTCTCCAAGCGCCAAGATGTTTTCCCCTTCGCTGACCTCCTTGGGCTTTTCTGATCATGTTTAGCCTGTTCCTGCACCTACCTGCAACACACCATGCCCCATTTTACCAGAACTCTCTGGACTATGCCCAAAACTCTGCCTTCCTGTACTATTTCAATTGATTCCATCTCTTGTTCCTATAACCTGTTTCCCTCTCCCTCAGAAGAAAAAGTAAAACTCTACTCAACTGTAATCTGGCTTACTCCTGCTTTTCCTCCCTGCTACACTTCTGGAAAGAGCAGTTGACACCCTGTTATCACTTCCTCCTCACCCAATAGTTCCCTGGCCTTTTGCAACCTGTTCTTTGTCCCTGTGCCAGAGATAAGCTTACTGTAGAACAAGATAGCGGCTCCTGCCCTGGAATCAGATACCAAGAGTCAAAACTCCAGTTCTCCTGAAGGCTGATGCTGTTGCGTCTCTAATTCCTACACATAATGTCTTTTTGCTCATCTTAAAATAGGGTGATGACACACCATTTAATCATTTAATTAAAAAATCATTATTTTCATCATTAAGTTGCCAAAGTGCTTAACTCCATCCTGGTTGCAGTCCGAGTGGTCAGCAATGCTGGAGGTTGTGTGTGGGTGTTCTGTTGTTGTTATGAGGAGGAGCCAAATCCAGTCATCTCTCAGTTTTCATCTTATTTAACATCCCTGCTCCATAAATCATTTTTTTTAATATTTTTTTATTTGAGAGGTAGAGTTACAGACAGTGAAAGGGAGAGACAAAGAGAAAGGTCTTCCTTCCGTTGATTCACTGCCCAAATGGCCACAGCAGCTGGAGTTGTGCCGATCTGAAGGCAGGAGCCAGGAGCTTCTTCCCAGTCTCCCACATGGGTGCAGGGGCCCAAGGACCTGGGCTATCTTTATTGCTTTCCCAGGAGACAACAGAGAGCTGGACTGGAAGAGGAGCAGCTGGGACTGAGAACCAGCACCTATATGGGATGTCGGTGCCACAGGTGGAGGATTAACCTACTGCACCATGGTGCCAGCCCCTCCATAAATCATTTAAATACACTCTTTGCCTCTTCTCCATGGAAAATACTCATATCATCCTGCTCTTACTGCTGATGAGTTCCCCTTTCTTCCCTGGCTGTAACAGTCTCTGCCTTGAGAATGTAGACCATGTGCAGGAGTGGAAGATCCTACACTAGTTTCCCTTGTGATGTCAAGACTGGGACTCCCTGGGCCAGCACTGCGGCTCACCTGGCTAATCCTCCAGGTTCTAGTCCCGGTCGGGGTGCCAGATCCTGTCCCGGTTGCTCCTCTTCCTGTCCTGCTCTCTGCTGTGTCCCGGGAAGGCACTGGAGGATGACCCAAGTGCTTGGGCCCTGTACCCGCATGGGAGACCAGGAGAAGCACCTGGTTCCTGGCTTTGGATCAGCGCGGTGTGCTGGCTGCAGCGGCCATTTGGGGGGTGAACCAACGGAAAAGGAAGACCTTTCTGTCTCTCTCACTGTCTACTCTGCCTGTCAAAAAAAAAAAAAAAAAAGCTGGGACTCCCATCACCCCTATCTTAGCCATGGGTCACTCCCAAGTGGCCAGGCTCAGCCCATCCCAGAAATGAGCTGAAGAACAGATTCTGACACACTGGCATGATAAATCTAACAAAATAAAACCCAATCTCTTTTCCCTGCCTTCCCCCTGATACCTATTCCACTCGTTTATTTCTGGGAAAGCCATTACAATGCTCAGGCCCTCAGGCTATGAAACCCAGAACCCAGCGCCATCTCCAACTCTTCTTTCTCATCTTCCCCACCCAACCCTCTACTCCTAAAGGTAATTTCATCTCTTAGAGAGGCACAAAGAATTGCTACCCTGAATCCAACAAGACTGTTAGAATAAGAAAAAAAGAAAATATTATTTTAGAAAGTTGTAATGACTACAAACGAATTAAGGAAAGTGAAGTTTCACTTAACACCTACCATGTTCCAAAGACTGTATGAGGTGGATTTTTTTTCCAATATAACAAAGGAAAAGTCATTAAAGAAGGAAGGAAATCTTGCATTCCCAGTTTGTCATCAGAATTTCATTTTTGTAAGATTCGCTTCCATCTAAAAAATAATGACTTTTCCTCATCAACTATCCTTGATGAGAAAAATCAAGAAGAAACATCTACAGGGATATTATAAAGGTCAGCCAGTGAGCTTCAGACAGAAAGCTAGGGAATCATACTCAAGGACACCATCATTATAATGCGATTATGGGAAATTCTGAAGTCCAGAAAACCAAGTCCTTTAAAAGTTCCCAAGGTCAAAAGAAGGGGTAGACTTCAGAGGGCACTGTGCTGAGAAGGAGGTCAGCATGTGATCATCAACAGATGATGAGGAATCTGAACTACCTAAGTTCCTATTTGGCATACATGCCTTCCAGAGAATTCTCAAATGCCTGCACCAGTCCACAACAGACCAGCTGAAGCCGGGAGCTGGTACCTCAACCTAGGTTCCCTGCTGCTTTGTAGGAACCCAATCCTTTGAGCTCCACTGCTGCCTCCCAGGGTCTGCATTAGCAGGAAGTTAGAGTCAGGAGCCCAGCCTGGAGCTGAATACAGGTACTCCAACACGCAACAGAAGCATCTTAACTGGCACCGTTAACCACTAGATCGAATACCCGTCCTGGGAACTTTTTGATATTTTGAAATGTAAAATCATTCTATCATTTGGGCAAAATTACAAGATTATTATATTCACCATTCAATTTTATCAGTTTATTTCATTATATCCTATTTGCTTCACATCTCTTTTTATTTTTTTTAACATTTAATCTAGCTAATTATAAGTAAATACCATGATTTTTTTAAAGCTTTTATTTAATGAATATAAATTTCCAAAGTACAGCTTATGGATTACAATGGCTTCCACCCCTCCATAGCTTCCCTCCTACCCGCAACCCTCCCCTTTCCCGCTTCCTCTCCCTTTCCATTCACATCAAGATTCATTTTCAATTCTCGTTATATACAGAAAATCAGTTTAGTATATATTAAGTAAAGATTTCAACAGTTTGCCCTCACATAGCAAAACAAAGTGAAAAATACTGTTGGAGTACTAGTTATAGCATTAAATCACAGTGCACAGCACATTAATGACAGAGATCCTACATGATATTTTTTTAAAAATTGATTAATTTTCTATGGAATTTCCAATTTAACGCCAAGTTTTTTTTTTCATTTTCAATTATCTTTATATACAGAAGATCGATTCAGTACATACTAAGTAAAGATTTCATCTGTTTGCACCCACACAGAAACACAAAGTGTAAAAATACTGTTTCAGTACTAGTTACAGCATTACTTCACATTGGACAACCCATTAAGGACAGATCCCACATAAAACTAAGTACACAGTGACTCCTGATGTTGATTTAACAATTTAACACTCTTGTTTATGGTGTCAGTAATCTCCCTAGGCTCTAGTCATGAGTTGCCAAGGCTATGGAAGCCTTTAGGGTTCACCAACTTCGATCTTATTCCAACAGGGTCATAGTCAAAGTGGAAGCTCTCTTCTCCCTTCAGAGAAAGGTACCTCCTTCTTTGATGGCCCCGTTCTTTCGACTGGGATCTCACTCGCTGAGATCTTTCATTTAGGTCTTCTTTTTTTTTTTTTTTTCCCAGAGTGTCTTGGCTTTCCATGCCTAAAATACTCTCATGGGCTCTTCAGCCATATCCGAATGCCTTAAGGGCTGATTCTGAGGCCAGAGTGCTATTTAGGACATCTGTCATTCTATGAGTCTGCTGTGTATCCCGCTTCCCATGTTGGATCATTCTCTCCCTTTTTGATTCTATCAGTTAGTATTAGCAGACACTAGTCTTGTTTGTGTGATCCCTTTGATTCTTAGACCTATCAGAGTCATCAATTGTGAACTGAAATTGATCACATGGACTAGTGAGATGGCATTGGTACATGCCACCTTGATGGGATTGTATTGGAATCCCCTGGCACGTTTCTAACTCCATCATTTGGGACAAGTCCGATTGAGCATGTCCCAAATTGTACATCTCCTCCCTCTCTTTTTCTCACTCATATTTAACAGGGATCATTTTTCATTTAAAAATTTATACACCTAAGAATAATTGTGTGTTAATTACAGAGTTCAACCACTAGTACTAGAACAAAAAAATACTAAAATGGATAAAGTATTATATTGTACAACAACAGTCAGCACAAGAGCTGATCAAGTTACTGTTTCTCATAGTGCCCATTTCACTTCCACAGGTTTCCCCTTTGGTGCTCAGTTGTCACCGATCAGGGAAAACAAATGATATTTGTCTCTTTGGGACTGGCTTAGTTCACTCAGCATGATGTTTTCCAGATTTCTCCACCTTGTTGTAAATGACCAGATTTCATTGTTTTTGACTGCTGTATAGTATTCTATAGAGTACATGCCCCATAATTTCTTTATCCAGTCTACTGTTGATGGGCATTTGGGTTGGTTCCAGGTCTTAGCTATTGTGAATTGAGCTACAATAAACATTTATGTGCAGATGGGTTTTTTGTTTGCCAATTTAATTTCCTTTGGGTAAATTCCAAGGAGTGGGATGGCTGGGTTGAATGGTAGGGTTATATTCAGGTTTCTGAGGAATCTCCAGACTGACTTCCAAAGTGGCTTAACCAGTTTGCATTCCCACCAACAGTGGGTTAGTGTCCCTTTTTCCCCACATCCTCTCCAGCATCTATTGTTGGTTGATTTCTGAATGTGGGCCATTCTAACTGGGGTGAGGTGAAACCTCATTGTGGTTTTGATTTGCATTTACCTGATTGCTAGTGATCTTGAACATTTTTTAATGTGTCTGTTGGCCATTTGGATTTCCTCTGTGGAAAGATGCCTATTGAGGTCTTTGGCCCATCTCTTAAGTGGGTTTTTTGTTTTGATGTTGTGGAGTTTCTTGATTTCTTTGTAGATTCTGGTTATCAACCCTTTATCTGTTGCATAGTTTGCAAATATTTTTTCCCATTCTGTCTGTTTCCTATTCACTTTCCTGACTGTTTCTTTTGAAGTACAGAAACTTCTCAATTTGATGCAATCCCAATAGTTAATTTTGGCTTTGACTGCCTGTGCTCCTGGAGTATTTTCCAAGAAGTCTTTGCCAGTACCTATATCTTGCAGGGTTTCTCCAATACTAATAATTTGATGGTGTCAGGTCGTAGATTTAAGTTTTTAATCCATGTTGAGTGATTTTTTGTGTAAGGTGAAAGGTAGGGATCTTGCTTCATGATTCTGCACGTGGAAATCCAGTTTTCCCAGCACAATTTATTGAATAGACTGTCCTTACTCCAGGGATTGCTTTTGGATCCTTGATCAAATATGAGTTGGCTGTAGATGTTTGGATTGATTTCTGGTGTTTCTATTCTGTTCCATTGGTCTATCCATCTGTTTCTGTACCAGTAACATGATGTTTTGATAACTCTTTTTAAAAATTCTTACAGACCAAGCAAATATGCCTTCTCTCCCCACCCCCCAATATTTATTCTTGTGAGATGCTGCTTACTTCCCTCATTCCCTGTTCCAAGTTGAATTTTGTCCCTCCCCCACCCCCCAGATGCACCCCATATTTCAGAATGCAACCTTACAGATACATTGAGTTCAGTTATAATGAAGTCACACTGGAGCGGGGACCGCTGTCCTCAGAACTATAAGGCAATGCATTTCACTTGTCTACATCTATGTCAGCACGCTGTTAAGGCAAGCCTTGAAAACTAATCACTTCCCCAAAATGCTCACTGTCATGGTTTGCTTGTACAGATAAATAATGGTGTGTATATATATATATACATATATATATATAAAATAGTTGAGAGTATGGATTTCTAGTTTATAAATTTTATAAATGTTGTGATTGTAAGTATTCAAGCACCTGTGCTTTCTCTGCTATTGAGATTTATCAATCTTAATACAGGTACCTAGTTCACAGTTTCTCATTCAGTGTGTCACATGTGGGCTATGAAAATGCCAAAAATTAGATTCTCTAGATAGACAGGGAAAGGCCTGAAAAAGTGAAGGCCCCAGGAAGGCTTCCAGGCACAGGCTTTTACAAATACTGCAGTGCTCCATGAAATTATGAAAAAATGCTGTGCTCAGTCATTTAACTTCCTTACTGCATTTTATTATACGAATAAATGATGACTTGTCAGTGGCATAAATATGGGTCCATTTCTGGACTCTATTTTGCTCTGTGTAATTACTTGTCCACCTTATCCCCAGGTCTCTCTTCTTTGATTACCACTTTAGAGACAGGCTCAAAAATAGGGAAGATGAAGCTGCTTCAAAAAGTTTATGAAAATGGAATTAAAAAGAAATTTTATTTTGGTTCCAAAAAATTTTGGAAATACCTACCTGGTTTCATAAGGTGAATTTTCCATGAATTTTTTGTACATTGATCTCTTGTTTCTTTCTTGATGGTTGAGTTTTATAGATCCTTTAAATTTCCATATAACTATTCTAATATTCTTGAAAAATTCTATAAAAATGCCTGGGAGATTTTCACTTGGGATTGTACCAAATTGATAGACCTCTTTGCAGGGAACAGACCCTTCGTAATATTGACCTCGAAGTCTATGAAGATAATATAACTCTTCATTTGACTTAGATGCTCTTTAATCTCCGAAAGCAGTGTTTTGGATATTCAGTATAGAGGTCATTCACGTGGTTTTTAAGTCAATGTACATTTTAAAGGTACAGATATATATCGTGTCTCCCATAACCTTGCTAAGTGAACTTTCTGATTCCAGTAGTCAATGTTTCGTTAGGTTTTCCTAACACACATTCATGGGAATACAGAGGTCTAATCTCTTCCCATCTAGCTTTAAGGACACAGGCTAGACTCTCCAGTACCCTGCTGGTGATCAGTGGTGAGAATGGGCCTCATTTCATGTTTTTAGTCTCAAGGTAAAAACACTCATCCTGCCCCTACTCAGTCTTCCATGGGTTCTAGATTTTTGTAGACACCCTTAATCATTCTGAGAAAACTTGCCTCTACTTCCAGCTGTCAAATTGTTATTCCTTATGTACTGAGATGAAAACACCATTGTTGTCCATAATTCTCTGACTTACATTGATTGGTTTTTGAATTTCAGCCAACCTTGCATTCTTGGGAAAAAAAAAAAAACACAAAAGGACATGACACATGACCCTTTCTGGATATTATGGATTCGGTTCGTTAATGTCTTTTAAAATCTTCATTCCAGAGGATTTTCTTGAATTCTCCATGTCAGATTTTTGAGCTGACCTCTTGGGAAGTGATCTCTTCCCATTTAGTCATGAAGAATTTGTGTAGGGTTGGTACTATTTCCTCCTCAAGTGTTTGAGCAAGTTCATCACTATAGCTACATGGAACTGGCATCTTCTCTGGGGGAAAATTTTTAATTACAAACTTTATTTCTTTAATTGTTACAGGGCTATAGAGAATTTGAATTTTAAAAGAATGTGTTTATTTCCCTTAATTTGCATAATTTCTATGTATAAAATTTTTCCTTATATTTTCTCATTTTCAAGTCTGAAAGATCTACTACCACATCTTTTTATTTCCTGTAATATTATTTCCTATAATAATTCCTGTTCTTTGTTTTTTATTACATCTATTTAGAGGTTTATCAATATTATTAATATTTTTGAAGAAAAATATTTAACTTTTATTTACTTTCCCAATATTTTGTACATTTTATATCTAATTCTTCTCTTTATTACTTCTTTCTTTTGCTTCATTTGCATTTAATTTGCACTTGGGAAAACAACAAATGATAGCCCAAGCACTTGGGCCCCTGACAACCATGTGGGGCACCCCAGTGGTGTTTCAGATTCTTGCTTTTGGCCTGGTCCAGTCCTGGCTGTCTGGGACATTTGGGAAGTGAACTCATGAATGGAATATCAATGTCTCTCTTTCCTGTGCTATCTTTCAAATAAATAAATCAATCTTAAAGTGTAGCTCTTATAAACAGTATATCTTTTGAGTTTGATTTTTTAGAATGAAATCTTTTAGAATGAAATCTTACCATATTTGCTTTTAATTAGCTATGTTTATGTTTAATATAATGATTGAATGGTGGCATCTAAGTGTACCATGCTACTACTTGTTTTCTTTTGTTCCAGAAAGTCATTTTTTTCCTTTTTTCTTTCTTTCACACCTCCTTTTGGATTCAATTTGTATTTTGAATTTTTTTAAAAAAATATTATTTATTTGAAAGGAGAGTTACAGAGAGAGGGAGAGAGAAAGAGAGAGAGTGTTTCTATTCACTGGTTCACTCCCCAGTGGCCACAACAGCCAGGAATTGCATCTGGGTCTCCCACACATATAGCAGGTGTACAAGTATTGGGCATCTTCTACTGCTCTCCCGGGCACATTAGCAGGGAGGTGGATCAGAGTGGAGCAGCTGGGATTTATACAGGATGCTGGTGATGCAGGCAGTCGCTAAACCCGCTGCACCACAATACCAGCCCCTGTGATTTTAAATGTTCTCTCATCTTCTCTACTAGATTTTTAGAACACTTTCTATTATCTTTCAGTAGCTGCTCCAGTAATTACAATATCTATCTTTAACCTATCTTGAGCTAATTTTATAATACTTCACAAAAAATGATAATATAGAAAACTAGGAAAAATATATTTCCCTTCTGCCATCTTTTGCAGTAATGTTTTCATACATTTTTCTATATTACAAATCACATGATACATTTTTTTCTTACTTAAAGAGAAATTAAGGACAGATAAAAAATCCTTTCATATTTTCCCTCCAATCCCTCCTGAACATCCAGATTACCACCCAGTGAAGCTTTTCTTCAGTCTAACAACTTCCTCTGACATCACCTGTAGTATAAGTCTACTAGTGATAAATTCTCTCCGCTTTGGTGTCCTGGAGAATGTCCCTCTCCTGTTTTCACTCTTAGAGGGTATTTCTGCCAGATACAGAATTTTAGGTAGATTTCAGCATTTTTGTGTCAGCACTCTGCAGACGGAAGTCCACTGTCACCTGCTGTATAATCTGTGTGACAGGAAGTCTAAAGTAATTTTTTATGGTCTCTAATTTGTCATTAGGGGGCCGGCGCCATGGCTCACTTGGCTAATCCTCTGCCTGTGGCACCGGCATCCCATGTGGGCACTGGGTTCTAGTCCCGGCTGCTCCTCTTCCAGTCCAGCTCTCTGCTGTGGCCCAGGAAGGCAGTAGAGGATGGCCCTAGTGCTTGGGCTCCTGGCATCGGATTGGCGTAGTTCCAGCTGGAGCAGCCATTGGCGGGTGAACCAACGGAAGGAAGACCTTTCTCTCTGTCTCTAACTCTTATCTGTCAAATTAAAAAAAAATTTAAAAAATTAATTTGTCATTATTATTCTATTAGTTGATCTGATTATGTATTATTTATGTATTATTTTCCTATGCATCTACTTTTTCATTGTTATCTATGTATCTAATTTGTTATTATGTATCTTTTCCCTGTGTATTTAATTTGCCTATTTTTTCCCTCTGGCTGCTTTAAATTCTCTCTTTAGCTGCAGCAATTTTACTATGATTTTTCTACATGATTTTTTTTTATATTCACTCTAACTTTGTTGAGCTGATTTTTCACTAAATTTGATCAGGATTTGGTGTTTCCTTCTTCCTTTTCCCCTCTCTTTCCAATCTCTCTTCCCATTTGCTGGGATTTTAATTCCACAGGTCACCAAAACGCTTTTCTTTGTTTCCAGCCTTCCTCTTTGTCTGTTCAGACTCAGTGTTTTGGATTCGGTGGTTCTTGTGCAACTCGTGTGAATTCACCATTTTTCATTTGTTTGTTTCTGATTGCATTTGCCAGTCTGCTCTTGGGCTCATCACTTTCCCGGAGAAATTTATTTCTCATGTTCTAGTTTTCAGTTGCAGAACATTCATTCTGCTCTTTTTGATACTTAATTCTTTATGTCCATATTTTCCTTTAAATCCATGAATATATTTATTTAGTAGTTTTAAAAACCTTTTCCACTGATTCTGATATTTCTTTCATCTTTAGATCTATTCTTATGATTATTTCTCTTGAGTATCATCACATATTGGTTTTGCAAATCTAATCACTTCTTTTATAAAATATTTAATTATTTGAAAAAGTTATACAGAGAGGGAGAAACACATAAAGAGAAAGATCTCCCATCCTCTGGTTCACTGCTCAGCAAACTCGGCCATGACAAAGCCAGGAGCCAGGAGCTTCATCTGGGTCTCCCACATGGGCAGCAGGGGCCCAAACACGTGGGCCATCTTCCGCTGCCTTTCTTAGGTCATTAATAGGGAGCTGGATTGGAAAATAGCACTCATATGGGAAGCTGGTGTCACAGGAGGTGGCCTTCCTTGCTACCCAATGCCAGCCCCACCTAGTACATTTTTGTGGTGGTTTGAACCCTGTGGTGGCTTGTAGGTTAAATGTTTAACGTTGTTTGGTCTTCTTTTATAAAGTACTAAGTTTTGCTTTTTTTTCCCTTGTAAGCCATTCAGTGGATTTTTTGACCCTTTAGATTTTGAGAGGGGAATTCTACAGTAGTGCTTACTCAAGAGTATGATAGCTCAACTCTCTAAAATATGGCTTTTGGGGATCAGAACTAAGTGTTAAGTATTTTCTAAATGTTCATTGCAATTTCAGTCTTCTCAATTTACAAGCATCTGTCAATACCACGTGCCTTCTGGAATCTTTTTTTTTTTTTTTTGACAGGCAGAGTGGACAGTGAGAGAGAGAGACAGAGAGAAAGGTCTTCCTTTACCGTTGGTTCACCCTCCAATGGCCGCCGTGGCTGGCGCACCGCGCTGATCCAAAGCCAGGAGCCAGGTGCTTCTCCTGGTCTCCCACGTGGGTGCAGGGCCCAAGGACTTGGGCTATCCTCCACTGCACTCCCGGGCCACAGCAGAGAGCTGGCCTGGAAGAGGGACAACCGGGACAGGATCGGTGCCCCGACCGGGACTAGAACCCGGTGTGCCGGCGCGGCAAGGCAGAGGATTAGCCTAGTGAGCCGCGGCGCCGGCCTGGAATCGCTATTAATTAATTGCACATCTGCAGTAACCAGATTCTGCTCACTCACTGCTTAGTATTTGGCCAAAGATTCCAGGGACCCCTGTGCTGAAGGCTGGGACTCTTTGTGAACTGCCTTCCCCTGCAGCATTCTGAGCATGAGGTGCTCCTGGTGATGCTATCCAAGGCTGCAATCTCTATTTCTTTGCCCAGGTTTCCTTCCACTTCCTTGTGTAATGGTTTGGAAAGTATCCCCAGGCCAAACAATGGGATACATGTGGGGCTCACTTTGAGTGTTTTTCCTCATTCGACAGGCACACTCTTGTGTAATCTGAGGAGCTCACTCTCTGAAACCAGTTATTTCATACATTTTTTTTCCTCAAATTTACTAGTGGATGACTATGTCCAACACCCACTAATTCATCATGGATATAACCAAAAATAGTATTTAATATTTTATTAATAATTGTATGATACTTCACAAGGCTTATCAGAATGCTGGAGGCATGACTGCAAGGCAAGGGGCTAAAGCGGCACACACTGACTTTGAACTGGATGAAAGCTCCCTACATCCAAAAGCTTCTAACTGAGGGTAACAATACCAGTCAGATCACAATGTCCATAAGATTAGAAGCTTCAATATATGGAAACCTTTAGTATCATGTTTGATAAACAGCAAGTGCCCTTCAAAGTTTGTTAATGTTTTATGATTATTTTACCATTACGTTTATCATTTCTTATATTTCCCATGAGATATCTCAATAGATAGAAGTGACTGGTCAAATCTGCCAAGACTGGAAATCCAACTCACACAGGCGTATTTAGCACTATCCGTGGTGCAAAACCAGTACCCATGGATGAGAATGACAAGGAAGCTTTGTTTTATTACTCTAAGGGAAAAGATAACTACTGTGTAAACAAGGTCATAGCTGCACTGAGAGGTGGGGACTGTCCAGTGGGGACATCTGATCACCTGCCCCCTGGACTCCATGAGACATTCAGGGGCCAGACACGGCAGAAAAGTCAGAGCCATAGGTCATTTTTAATGTAGTTGTGTGATCTAATCAATTCCAAACCAATTGCTAATCAATACTACTTTCATAATAACTCTAGTTGTTTCCTCTCGTTCTACTTCCAGCAAGATCAAACCAGTATTAGCTATTGTCTGAAATATTACAAAGGATTTTCTCCTACGCCCCACTCACAGTTCCATCAGATTTAATTTCTAGAGGTGTATTCCATTGATGTCATTTCTCCTTAGCTAACATTTCTTGATTGTTCCCTACTATCCTGGGAATAATACTCATTTATCTCAGCCACCAAAAACAACGCCCTGACAGTTACTCCCTAGTCTCTCTCTATTCTTCTCCATTTGCCTATTATGAGATTAGACTAGACTCCACCATTCACCAAATAGGGCATTTACCGCCAACAGGCTTCCATCCCAATCAATGCAAATAAGAGACCCTAGTCCTGCCATCAAGAGCTCTATCAATTGGTTGGTGATACGTGATGCAGGCACAGAAAACAAAAACATGAAATTGGAGTGTCCTAGGAATGGAACAACAGCACAATGACTGCTGTTTCAGAAAATCAAGGACAATTTCCTGAGGAATTCACAGAATTTAAGCACATGAAAATGCAGCCAGAATTCCATTGCACTTTTTGGCTGGAAGAAACAGATATTTCCTCCAACTGTTCTCATGGAAAGAGAAAGAACACGGGTTCTATGAGTCACTGGTATGAACAGAACCTGTCAGTGTTGAGAGATCTCAGTTATTTCTATTTTTGAATATTCTAATAAATATTAAAATATATAATTTTAATAAATGTTTATATTTTATGGTAAACAACTTATTGTTTTTAAAGACACAGAAATTAATTAAATTGATTAAATTAATCAACAACTAGAGATATTGGCCAAAGTCTAAATGTTGAGACCTTTTACAAATATGAACTCCAGGGGAAATGTCTCTCTTCTGTCCATCACAGACCAAGAATATCATTGTGCAACTTTGAGGAACAAACAGTTGCTTCTCAGAAAGAGCCTTCTTGCTTCTCAGAAGCAAAGTATTTCCGGGCAAACTATAGTGTGTTTTAGTGATTGCACTTATGGCAGAAAAGGCGGGGTCTTGTGTAGTAAGAAGAGCACAGCCCCAGCATTCCAGTGGGAGAGTGCCAATCACAGCACTTGGGCGGGACAACAAAGAGCTCACAGCTTTGGATCCATGGGTGTTTTCTTCTTGTAAATCAAGGGAATTGGCCAAGATGTTCTTTCAGATTTCTTAAATTCTAACATTCAAACTTGTGACAATATTTTAGGCATAACTAAATAAGTATAAAGGCTCCATCAACATAATATAAAAGAGAAGCAATTTACAAAGTCCTTTTTTAAAATTTTAATCTTCATATTTACTTTAGAACCTCATAGAATCAGATCTTGGAATGGTTTAGCTGTTTTTAAAAAACATTTTTTAAAAAAATCTATTAATATATAATAGGCAATCAACATAATAAAATAACTCAATGAAATTACCTTTTTCCTATTGTTTCACCAGTAAAAGGTTGATTTAGAAAAATTATCTTGGTATTAGAATTGTAAGTAGTTTGTTTTAGATTTTCAATTATCTTTATATACAGAATATCAACTTAGCATGCACTAAGTAAAGATTTCAACAGACTGTACCCACACAGACATACAAAGTCTAGAGTACTGTTTGAGTAGTAGTTTTACCATTAATTCGCATAGTAAAACACATTAAGGACAGAGATGCTACGTGGAGAGTAGGTGCACAGTGACTCCTGTTGTTGATTTAACAACTGACACTCTTATTTATGACATCAGTAGTCACCCGAGGCTCTTGTCATGAGCTGCCAAGGCTATGGAAGCCTCTTGAGTTCACAAACTCTGATCTTATTTAGACAAGGCCATAGTCAAAGTGGAAGTTCTCTCCTCCCTTCAGAGAAAGGTACCTCCTTCTTTGATGGCCTGTTCTTTCCACTGGGATCTCACTCACAGAGATCTTTTATTTAAGTCATTTTTTTTTCTTTTGGCACAGTTCTCTTGACTTTCCATGCCTGCGATACTCCCATGGGCTTTTTAGCCAGATCCAGATGCCTTAAGGGCTGATTCTGAGGCCAGAGTGCTGTTTAGGGTATATGAGTCTGCTGTGTATCCTGCTTCACATATTGCATAGTTCTCTCCTTTTTATCAATTATTATCCTCAGGCACTGGTCTTATTTATGCAATCCCTTTGACTGTTAATCCTATCTTTTTAATCAATTATGAACTTAAACTGATCACTTTAACAAGTAAGGTGGCATTGGTAGATGCCATCTTGATGGGACTGAATTGAAATCGCCTGGCATGTTTCTAACTCTATCATTAGGGGTAAGTCCGAGTGAGCATGTACCAAACTGTACATCTCCTCCCTCTCTTATTCCCACTCTTATATTTAACAAGGATCACTTTTCAGTTAATTTTAAACACCTAAGAATAATTGTGTTTTAATTAAAGAGTTCAACCAATGGCATTAAGTATAACAAAAAATACTAAAAGGAATAAAATAGTAAGTTGTTCCTCAACAGTTAGGACAAGGGCTGATCAAGTCATTGTTTCTCATAGTGTCCATTTCACTTCTATAGGTTTCTTTTTAGGTGTTTAGTTAGTTGTCACCAATCAGGGAGAATATATGATATTTGTCCCTTTGGGACTGGCTTATTTCACTCAGCATGATGTTTTCCATTTTGTTGCAAATGATGAGATTTCATATTTTTACTGCTCTATAGTAGTCTATAGAGTATATATATCCCATAATTTCTTTATCCAGTCTTTTGTTGATGGGCATTTAGGTTGATTCCAGGTCTTAGCTATTGTGAATTGAGCTGCAATAAACATTGAAGTATAGACAGCTCTTTTATTTGCCAATTTAATTTCCTTTGGGTAAATTCCAAGGAGTAGGATGGCTGGGTCATATAGTAGGTTTATATTCAGGTTTCTGAGGAATCTCCAAACTGTCTTCCATAGTAGTTTTACCAGTTTGCATTCCCACCAACAGTGGATCAGTGTCCCTTTTTCCCTTCATTCTCAGTAGCAACTGTTAGTTGATTTCTGTAAGTAAGCCATTCTAACCAACGTGAGGTGAAACATCACTGTGGTTTTGATTTGCATTTCCCTGATGGCTAGTGATTCTGAACATTTTTTCATGTGTCTGTTGGCCATTTGGATTTCCTCTTTTGAAAAAATTTCTATTTAGGTCCTTGGCCCATCTCTTAAGTGGATTGTTTGTTTTGTGATTGTGGAGTTTCTTGTTCTCTTTGTAGATTCTGGTTATTAAACCTTTATCAGTTGTATAATTTGCAAATATTTTTTCCCATTCTGTCAGTTGCCTCTTCAGTTTCCTGACTGTTTATTTTGCTGTACAGAAGCTTCTCAATTTGATGTAATCCCAGTTGTTAATTTTGGCTTTGACTGCCTGTGCCTCTTTTCCAAGAAGTCTTTGCCTGTGCCTATATCTTGGAGGGTTTCTCCAATGTTCTCTAATAATTTGATGGTATCGGGTCATAGATTTAGATCTTTAATTCATGTTGAGTGGATTTTTGTGAAAGGTGTAAGGTAGGGGTCTTGCTTCATGCTTCTGCACATGGAAATCCAATTTTCCCAGCACAATATGTTTAATAGACTGTCCTTGCTCTAGGAATTGGTTTTAGATGCTTGATCAAATATAAGTTGGCTGTAGATGCTTGGATTGATTTGTGGTTTTTCTTATCTGTTCCACGGGTCTATCCATTTGTTTCTATACCAGTAGCATGCTGTTTTGATTATAACTGCCCTATACTATGTCTTGAAATCTGGTATTGTGATGCCTCCGGCTTTGTGTTTGTTGTACAAGATTGCTTTATCTATTTGAGGTCTCCTGTGTCTCCATATGAATTTCAGCATCATCTTTTCCAGATCTGAAGAATGTCTTTGGTATTTTGATTGGTATCGCATTGAATCTATAAATTGCTTTTGGGAGAATGGACATTTTAATGATACTGTTTCTTCCAATCCATGAACATGGAAGTTTTTTTTTTCCATTTTTTTGTATCTTCTTCTATTTCTTCATTTAATGTTTTGTAGTTCGCATTGTAGAGATCTTTGACATCCTTGGTTAAGTTTATTCCAAGGTATTTGATTGTTTTTGTAGCTATTGTGAATGGGATTGACCTTAAAAGTTCCTTCTCACCAGTGGCATTGCCTGTGTATACAAAGGCTGTTGATTTTTGTGCAATGAATTTGTATCCTGCTACTTTGCCAAACTCTTCTATGAGTTCCAATAGTCTCTTAGTAGAGTTCTTTGGATCCCCTAAATAAAGAATCATATCATCTGCAAAGAGGGATAGTGTGAGTTCTTCCTTCCCAATTTGTATCCCTTTAATTTCTTTTTCTTGCCTAATGGCTCTGAGTAAAACTTCCAGTACTATATTGAATAGCCATGGTGAGAGTGGGCATCCCTGTCTGGTATCAGATCTCAGTGGAAATGCTTCCAACTTTTCCCCATTCAACAGGATGCTGGCCGTGGGTTTTTCATAAATTGCTTTGATTGTATTGAGGAATGCTCCTTCTATACCCAATTTGCTTAGAATCCATCATGAAAGATGTTGTATTCTATCAAATGCTTTCTCTGCATCTATTGAGATAATCATATGGTTTTTCTTCTGCAGCTTGTTAATGTGGTGTATCACATTGATTGATTTGAGAATGTTGAACCATCCCTGCATACCAGGGATAAATCCCACTTGGTCTGGGTGGATGATCTTTCTGATGTGTTGTTGCATTCTATTGGCCAGAATTTTATTGAGGATTTTTGCATCTATATTCATCAGGGAAATTGTTCTATAATTCTCTTTCTCTGCTACATCTTTTTCAGGCTTAGGAATTAAAGTGATGCTGGCTTCATAGAAAGAATATGGGAGGATTCCATCTCTTTCAATTGTTCTGAATAGTTTGAGAAGAATTGGAGTTAGTGCTTTAAATGTCTGGTAGAATTCAGCAGTGAATCCATCCGGTCCTGATGACTATTTCTGTGGTGTCTGTTTTTACATTCCCTTTTTCATCTCTGACTTTATTGATTTGGGTCTTTTCTCTCCTTTTTTTTTAGTTAGTTGAGCCAATGGTGTGTCAATTTTTTTATTAAAACAGCTTTTCATTTTGCTGATCTTTTGTAATTTTTTTGGATTCAATTCTGTTGATTTCTTCTCTAATTTTAATTATTTCTCTTCTTCTAGTTTTGGGTCTGGTTTGCTGAAGTTTTTCTAGATCCTTGAGATGCATTGATAGCTCATTTGTTCAGTGCCTTTCCAATTTCTTGAGGTAGGCACCTATTGCTATAAACTTTCCTCTTAACACTGCTTTTGCTGTATCCCATAAGTTTTGATATGTTGTGTTGGTTATCTTCATTTACTTCCAGAAAGTTTTTGATTTCTCTTTTGATTTCTTCTATGACCCATTGTTCATTAAAGAGCATGTTGTTTAGTCTCCATGTGTTTGCATATGCTCTTGGGATTCCTGAGTTGCTAATTTCCAGCTTCATTTCACTGTTGTCTGAGAAGATGCATGGTATGATTTTGATTCTTTTGAATTGGCTGAGACTTGCTTTATGTATGTGGTCAATCCTAGAGTAGGTTCCATGCACTGCTGAGAAGAATGTGTATTCTTCAAGTGTAGGATGAAATGTTCTGCAGATATCTGTTAGATCTAATTGCTTTATAGTGTCAATTAAATCTGCTCTTTCCTTGTTGATCATCTTTCTGGTTGATCTGTCTATTGCTGAGAGTATTGAAGTCCCCAAATACTATTGTATTGGAGTCTACATCTCCCTTTAAGTTCCTTACCATATCTTTAAATAACCCAGTGCTCTGTAATTAGGTACATATACATTTATAATAGTTACATCTTCCTGTTGAATTGATCCCTTAATCATTATATAGTGCCCCTCTTAGTCTCTCTTAACAGTTTTTGTGTTACAGTTTATTGTGCCTGATATTAAGATGGCTATACCAGCTCTTTTTTGGTTTCTGTTGGCATGGGATATCTTTTTCCAACCTTTCCCTTTCAGTCTGCATGCATCTTTGTTGGAAAGATGTGTTTCTTGTAAGCAGCAAGTAGATGGGTTTTGTTTTTTAAATCCATTTGGTCAGTCTGTGTCTTTTAACTGGAGAGTTGAGGCTATTTATATTCAATGTGACTATTGATAAGTAGTGACTTTTCACTGCCATTTTTCCAAAAATATTTCTAATATATGCTTTGAACTTCCTGTGATCTTCTACTGAGAGATTTTCTTCCTTTACCTTCTTTCATATTGAGGACCATGTTTCTGTGTTTCTGTGTGTAACACAGCTTTAAGTATCTTTTGCAGGGCTGGATGAGTGGTGACAAATTCTTTCAATTTCTGTTTGCTATGAAAGGTCTTTATTTCACTGTCATTCACAAATGAGAGCTTTGCAGGATATAATATTCTGGGCTGGTAGTTTTTTTCTCTTAGTACTTGGGCTATATCTCACCATTCCCTCCTAGCCTGTAGGGTTTCTGATGAGAAGTCTGATGTGAGTCTAATTGGAAATCATCTGAGAGTAATCTGGAGTTTCTCTCTTGCACATTTTAGGATCTTTTCTTTATGTTTCACTGTGGTGAGTATGATTACAATGTGTTGTGGTGAGGATCTCTTCTGGTCATGTTGATTGGGAGTTCTGTGTGCTTCCTGTACTTGGATGTCTCCTTCTCCAAACCTGGGAAGTTTTCTGCAAGTATCTCACTAAAAAGGACTTACAATGCTTTCTCTCTCCATGCCTTCAGGAACTCCTAGAACCCAAATGTTCAGTTTTTTAATAGTATCCTGTAGATTCCCAACAATATTTTTTAGATTTCTAATTTCCTCTTCTTTTCTTTGGTTTGACTGTATACTTTCCTGTGCTCTTTCTTCTGATATTCTCTCTTCTGCCTCACTGATTCTGTTTTTAAGGCTCTCAAATGTGCTTTTTATTTGTTCTATTGAATTCTTCATTTCATTTTGATTTCTCTTCAATATCTTAATTTCATGTTCTACTAAATTCCTCATTTCATTTTGATTCCTCCTTAAGATTTCATTTTCATGAGAGAGATTTTCTGTCATGTCCTGCATGGATTTTAGTAGTTTATGTATTTGTTTTTGATAACTTCTTATTATAATTTTTTGAGTTTCATTTCTTACAATTCTTCTATCTCATCATCTTCATAATCTTCAGAATTTTGTATTGGAGTATCATGTTCTTTTGGGAGCATCATGTCTTCCTTGTTCCTGTTTCTTCAGTTTTTGTGTTTTTTGTTTGGCATTGTGGAGATATTCTTTGGTTTCTTCTTTTTTTTTCCCCTCTGTGGTGGCTTTTCTCATTATACTATGACTCGATTAAGTGAACTGTCTGCTTTTGGTGAATCTCTAGAGGCTTGTGGTGGGTGTGGCCAGAGAGCTCTGTTCAGTTCTTCAGGGTTAAGGGTGTGCCAAAGGTGATACACCCAGGTTTGGTGTGATAAATCTCCTCTCTCTCTTTTTTTTTTTATTCAGAAGGGAAGTAATTCTGCTCAGCTTGAGCTCTTCTCCTCAATGGCAATCAGTGCCTGAGCACTAGCCCCAGTGGGTATAATATTGATCTGCTCTGTCCCAAGGACCACACAAAGGATCTGTGCAGTCCTCAGTGTAAGCTCAGATTCCCCTGCAATGTCTCTCACTGGGTAGCCAAGGCCACCCGAATTTGTCTCCCACTGAGACTAATCATGTCTCAGCCACACCGTGAGTTCTCCCACACTCCCTCAGTGTTTTCTTTTTTTTTCTTTCACAGTCCTGGTTCATAAGCTCCGCACAGTCACTAGCTCTAGTCTCCTGTTATTCTCCCCACCAGCGTCAGGTTTTTCTGGTTGGCTGAAGGCAGGCACAGCCCCGAGCTGGCGCAGCTGTTACATGTGTCCAAAATGGTACCTGCTCTTTGTCTTGCTCGCCTTTGTAAGGTGTGTGGAGAGAGAGAATCATGTCTGTACCATCCCTTTTAGTTTTTTCTCTCCTCTACTTAGGCTGGTGTACTTTCCCTCACGGGGCTTCAAGCCTTGTTCCCTCTAGGCTCTTCCTGCTGCTTTTCCACCACTGTCTCTGGCTGCTGCGGTTTCACCTCACCTCTCTTTCCAGCTCTGGTGTGGAGGAAACTCTCGGCAGCTGGGCTCCCAAGCCATGGGCACCCGTGTCCTTCATGTAGATCCACCATGTCGCTCTAATTCCAGAAGTTTCCTCTGCAGTTTTTTCCCTAACTCTTCCCTGAGACTACACTATCTCCATTTTATTAAACTATCTTTTCCTGAACTATCAGTGAGCTCCCTCCCTATTCCGCCATCTTGGAGCGTACTACAAAGTCCTTTTAAGAAATATTTTTAACCAGTACCTTCTTGCAAATTGTCAGAGGAATGAAAAACAGAGTTTATAAATCTATGTTATTGTCTTACAAATTATCTCAAAATCATTTAGAACCACCGAAAACACTCATTTAATAATCTAATAGGCAAAGGTAAATTTGCACATGGAGACAATTTACTTGGAAGAGCAGCGTCTAAGAAACAGCTTTCCATACCATGTGATCACATATAACCTGTAACCTCACCTCACATTTCATTAAAATTCACCAAAATGACCCCAAATATCTCATGTGGCATTTTATTATTTGGTGTCAAGAGGGTAGATGCAAGTTAAAGTGTACATTTATATAACTGTGTCAAAATTTGTCAACATTTTCTAGCGAGACTGCAAGTAGACAGGACAAAGCGTAACACTGTACAACAAGTGACTGGCTTTGATCACCCAGTGCTTATTACCTTTTGAGCTTTAAAATACGTGCTTGTGACTCTCTATTTCTTCTGCATAGCATTGAGATTTCTTCCTTCCTTCCTGGAATATGGATCCATCCACTTTTGAAATTTGAAAACAGCAAATTGTGACAAGGGATTTAAGCAGAATTTTCTACTCCCCATGATTTTATAACAGTGACAAGATTCTAGGTATAAAAGCTTCATGGTAATGAAGCCTAAAACAGTGAACATGCCCAATACATGTGAACATGCCTAAAAGAGCGAACATGCCCAATACATGTGAACATGCCTAAAAGAGCGAACATGCCCAATACATGTGAACATGCCTAAAAGAGCAAACATGCCCAATACATGTGAACATGCCTAAAAGAGCGAACATGCCCAATACATGTGAACATGCCTAATACAGCGAACATGCCCAATACATGTGAACATGCCTAATACAGCGAACATGCCCAATACATGTGAACATGCCTAATACAGCGAACATGTCCAATACATGTGAACATGCCTAATACAGCAAACATGTCCAATACATGTGAACATGCCTAATACAGCGAACATGCCCAATACATGTGAACATGCCCAATATAATGAACACGATGGCCTTTTTCTCCCCTTTCAGTTTTTAATTTAGTTCTTGGAAAAGACAAAGGCTCAGTACAGAAAATTGTATCTTTGTTTTACTTGTATTTTGCAAGCTGCATGAAAACTGGCCTTATTGATAAGCATTTAATTCACTGAAGACCAAAGATCCATGGCTTGCTAAGTACCCCACTAAATTACTTTCAGAATCTCAGATGAGTTGCATACTCTGGAAATACCCCCACGTGTTTCAACACAGTCATTTCTGTTGATTTCTACGGCCTGCTGTTACTGCTGCGTGTTCAACATCACATCCTGTGTTGAGGTGGGCAAGGTAATGAAGCATGAAGTCTGCGTGGGATGAAGAACAGGCCCTGTCTCGGCTCCACGCCCATCACTGCACGCAGAGCAGGGCAGAGCCAAACCGGAAGTGTCTGGCATTGCTTCCTGGCAGAGGCCACAGCGGACCATTTTCTGTTCTTCATAGTGCCATCAATGTGTACCTGTTCCCATCAGTGGGTTACTGATGCAAAAGACAGATCTGGGGCTTGACTCTTGGGGAGCCTTCCCTTCCCACCTCACAGGGAGTCCTGGGATGTAATCTGAGGCCGTATCTTTCATCAGAACCTAGCTATCAGGGGGTGGGCTGTCATGACCTCCTCTCTCCCATACAGCGAGTGGAGCATCAGCTCGCACCAGCAGGCACATTTCCCAGTCTGAGCACCACTTCCATGCTGAGTGCTGGGGCTACAGCCCCCATTGGGGGTTGAATTGCTTTGGGTTCACTAACATTTGTATGTTGGAGTTCTGAGCCCCAGTAGCTCAGAATGGGATCACATTTGGAAAGAGGGCTATTGCAGGTGTAAACAGTTCAGAGAAGGTCTTGGGAATGCCTGAAGCCAAAATGATACAGTTTAGTTTGAGGTTATTCATTGGCTATATTTTCAGTTCTAGAATCAGCTTACGGTTCATTCCATAAAATAGAGTAAGTGTTCCAAAGAGCTGAGCAAGGGGGTGGGTTTATAGACAGAAGAAGGGCTGAAGAAAACAGAGACAGACAGACACACACACAGACACACACACACAGACCAAAGAGCAGGATGCGGATTTAAACTTTTTTTTTTTTAATTTATTTGACAGGTAATTATAGACAGTGAGAGAGAGAAAGACAGAGAAAGTTCTTCCTTCCATTGGTTCACTCCCCAAATGGCTGCCACAACGAGCGCTGCGCCAATCTGAAGCCAGGAGCCAGGAGCTTCCTCCTGGTCTCCCATGTGGGTGCAGGAGCCCAAGTACTTGGACCATCCTCCACTGCCCTCCCAGACCACAGCAGAGAGCTGGACTGGAAGAGGAGCAACCAGGACTAGAATCCAGTGCCCACATGGGATGCTGGTGCCACAGGCGGAGGATTAACCAAGTGAGCCACAGCGCTGGCCCCCTCAAACTTACTATTCTTATCCAGTGGGGACAGAACAACGGAATAATAAGAGGCTGGTTAACCTCAGACTACTTGAGCTTACCTTTTTGTGAAAGGATTAAGACAGGGGAACTGCAATATCACACCCACTGAACGAGGCCTGTGGGGGAAACTTGGTTGCTGCCTCTCCAGTCCCCACTTCTCACCAGGTCAGACGCATGGTTTAGTTTCTGCGTGGTGACTTGGAACCTGAGCGTGAGTGACTCTATTTTGATTGTCAGCCTGGTTACTTTGGGGGCCCAGAGCAGAGCTCAGTCCAAAACAATGGCTTCCCGTGATTTTTAGTGAACATGGTGCACCCCTAATCCTGTGAGACTAGTATCTTTTAAAAGGGGAAATCTAGGGATTGGTGTTGTGGTGCAGCAAGTTAAGCCACTGCTTGGGACACGGCCTTCCATACCTGAGTGCTGGTCTGAGTCCCAGCTACTCTGCTTCTGATCTGGTTCCCTACTAATATGCCTGGGAAAGCAGCAAAACATGGCCCAAGCAGTTGGGCCCTGGCCACCCATGTAGGAGACCTGGGTGGCATTCTGGGATCCTGGCTTGAGCCTGGCCCAGCTCCAGATGTTGCAGGCATTTGAGGACTGAGCCAGCAGATCTCTATCCCATTCCCTGTCACTCTGTCTTTTGAATAAATAAATAAAGGGAAAACTTGGACACAGCGGCGCACACACAGGTGGAGGTTGTGCCAAGAGAAGGCAGAGATGGGGGTGATGCTTTCACCAGCCAAGAAGGACCAGCAAGTGCCAGAAACTCCCAGAGCTGGGGCAAGCCTGGGACCAGATCCTGCCTCTCAGGCTAGGAGGAAACTGACCCTGCTGACACCTGGATCCTAGACTTGTGGCCTCCAGGTAACCCAGGTGAGATGTTTAAACCACCCCGTTTGTGGTACTTTATAACAGAACCCCTGGGAAGCTAGTTAAAAACATTAGGTGAGAGGCCGGCGCCGTGGCTTAACAGGCTAATCCTCCGCCTTGCGGCGCCGGCACACCGGGTTCTAGTCCCGGTTGGGGTGCCGGATTCTATCCTGGTTGCCCCTCTTCCAGGCCAGCTCTCTGCTATGGCCCGGGAAGGCAGTGGAGGATGGCCCAAGTGCTTGGGCCCTGCACCCGCATGGGAGACCAGGAGAAGCACCTGGCTCTGGATCAGCGAGATGTGCCGGCCTCAGCGGCCATTGGAGGGTGAACCAACAGCAAAATGGAAGACCTTTGTCTCTCTCTCACTATCCACTCTGCCTGTCCAAAAAAAAAAAAAAAAATCAGGTGAGAAACAGCTCCTGCCTTCATGCACTTCCTGGCCAAGGGGAGGCAGGGGAACTCTGATCTTTGGTCCATCTCCTGAATGGACCAAAGTAGATGGAAGTCGTCACTGTCATGTGACATCCAGCAAGACTGGCTACATGCTGGATGTCTGAAGTCTGCTGAGTGCCTATGTGATTGTCCATCACGTCACAGTACTCCATATAGGGGGGGCCAGCACTGTGGTACAGCAGGCAAAGCCACTGCCTGCAATACCTGCATCATATATGGGCACTGCTTTGAGCCCTAGCTGCTCCACTTCTGATCCAGCTCCCTGCTAATGTGCCTGGGAAAGCTGGCCCAAGTGCTTGGGCTCCTGAATCCCCATGGGAGACCTGGATGAAGCTCCTGGCTTTTGCTTGGCCTGGCCTGGCCCCAGCCATGGTGGCCATCTGGGGAGTGAACCAGCAGATGGGAAATCTCTCTATCTCCCCTCTCTATGTAACTCTGACTTACAAATAAATGAATAAATCTTAAAATATTACATATGAGGGTTGTAAATGATGTAGAATGAAATGATGTAGAATTTGGAAGGATTTGACCAAGATCATATGAGTTAGAGGTGGGAACTTAACATTCTCTGTCCAACCTACAGACATAGCTTTAAAAAGCAGAAGAATGGACATAGTTTGGGAGAAATTAAGCAAGTTTAAGAACTATTATGTAACTTTTCTGCTGAGGACTCTTGATTCTACTGGAGAGTGGTGTCAGAATTCTCAGACAGTACCCAAAATCTAGCCCCTTCCTCTGTGTGTGAGCAGAAGTCAGGAATCCTGGTGGGTATCAGTACTAGGATTTCATTACGTCACACACTGAAAGGGAGAGTCTGGGGGTGGGCCTGGGGGTAGGCCTAAGATCTTCAGGAGAGGTGTGCAAGACAGACAGACGGTCCCTGCCGCCTGGAAGAGGCGTACTGTGCGAGAGCCCCCTCTGTGGACCTCAGGCCAGGTAAGTGCAGCCAAGCTCTAGGAGCCCAGAGCCATCCTGGGCCACCATCTAGCAGGGAAGTAAGGATGTCTGTCGTAGAAACACAAAGGAAGGAATTCTACTAGCATACATGGTTAGAAAAGGAAAAAACTCAGGAGAGAACCACAGGGCAGCCAACATCTTTACTGTGCTGGAAAACCCATCAAAGAGCCTGTGTCACCTCGTGACCTACAGGATTACAAGATAATAGATACCTGTCATTTCAAGCTGAATTTGTGAGGGTCTCGTTATGAGGCAACACTAGACTAACACCTAGGTAGTCAACTGAGTTCACTTCTTACTGGTTAAAAAGTTGAACAAACGGGTTATGAAAGGCTGTTGGGAGGGGTCTGTTCAACAGGAACTGAGCTTCTGTTGGGAACTGCTATGGCATGAGAACTCATTCAGGATTTTAAACCCCAAAGCCATAAATTAATGGCATCAAGAGAGTATAAGCAATCAGACTTCAGGTTTACAAGTGGAGCCTTGGTGAACTCTCAGATTAGATTAGGATCCTGGGGGCTTTAGAAGGCAGGAGAGAGACCACACAGACAGAAACACACACACACTCCCACCGTGATGGATGCAACCCCAAGGGGCCCTCACCAGAGCCTCCACTGTGCTATTTGGAATTTGTACCTTCCGAATCACGAGCCAAAATCAACATTTTATCTTTTATAACCTAGTCTACCTAACACAGGAACAATGAAAAATGCTCTGGGTGAAGGTAGTGGTGATGGGCCCACAATATTGTGGATACGTTTAATGCCACTGAGTTGTGAACTTACAAATGTTGAACATTATAAATAGTGTGTCATGTATGTACTTGATCACAAGTTTTTAAAAGGGGAGGAAAGATGTATAAATACATAAACTTGGAACACCACTCCTTGTGTTTTGGCCAAGGATGTTCTTCTGAGACCCCTAAATTCAACCCTATTCAAAATTAGTCCTTTCTAGAACGGGCGGTTCCCAGAGTCTGGGAGAGGGCAGGAGAGATGGAGAGAAGCTGCACAGCAGGGAGAGAGGGACAAAGAGCAGAAATGAGTCCACCTGTTCTGCTGCAGTCGGGTGACTGGGGTGGCTGTGATGTGTTGTCTGTTTCTGAAAAGCTAGAAGAGCACTTGTAATGTTCTCATTGTGAGGGAATTATCAATGTTTGGTGGTGGATATGCTAAACACTCAAATGTGACCATAACACATCATACACATGGACCAAAACATCACCCCTAGCCAATCATTATTTTTTTAAAAGGTTTATTTATTTGAAAGTCAGAGTTACACAGAGAGAGGAGAGGCAGAGAGAGAGAGAGAGAGAGAGAGGGAGGGAGGTCTTCCATCCACTGGTTCACTCCCCAGTTGGCCACAACGGCTGGAGCTGCGCTGATCCGAAGCCAGGAGCCATGAGTTTCTTCTGGGTCTCCCATATGAGTGCAGAGGCCCAAGGACTTGGGCCATCTTCTACTGCTTTCCCAGGCCATAGCAGAGAGCTGGATTGGAAATGGAGCAGCCAGGTCTCGAACTGGCACCCATATGGGATGCCGGCGCTTCAGGCCAGGGTGTTAGCCCGCTGCACCACAGTGCCGGCCCCAATCATTATGTGACTGTTAAAATTTTTTAAAGAATTTGTTCTCATTAATTCAAAATAAACTTCAATTCAAAATAAAATATTCAAAAATAAATCTTCCATCAAATAAATATGGAGGCTTGCTGACTCACAGAGGAGGGGAATGAGAGAAATCAATACAAGTCAGTGAGCGTAGAAATATGGCTCAAATCTTATTAATCATCTTGGGCTTTGAAAGATAGGAAGAGAAGAGAACGACATACCCTGGAGAGATGAGAGTCTGAAGGGCACACCCACAGGGCAAGGCACAGGAACTTGCAGCATTTTGCCTAAGCCTACCCACAGCTGCTCATAGCACGTGTAATAGGACGAATACACCAGCAAGGCAGATAGAGGGCTGCACCGAGACAGGAGGCAGAGAACCCAGATCAGGAGCGGGGAAAGCCACGCAAGGCCAGGAACCTGGGGCCAGGTGCAGGTAACCAAGTCAGGAGGAAGGTCCAGGGAACAGAGATAACACAGGACGGGGTGGGCTGCGATGCTCAGGACCGAGCCCCGAGGATCCTCCCAATGACGCCCTTGCAGGAGAGCATTTCAGGGGTCTGACTTCATAGCATGGTTTCCCAGCTGTGGGGAGCACGGTGAGACACAGCTCCACACAGGCCTGTGTTCTGATAAGAATGAACATGGACGTCTCTCACAGATGGGCCTCTTCATCCCCTGGGCTGCAGTCCAGGCCTGGCAACTCAAGATGGTCGTTCTTGCTTAGCTTCATAGTTTCCCATCCTGTGCTACCCAGGCCCAAACTACCATGCCCTTTGCTTTCTTCTCACTTTTGCTACATCACCCTGCCTCGGGGCGGGGCCCTGGCATTGAACAAATAATAGTGACAATTGGGACAATGAAAAACCAGTGGCTTGTCTTTTGCAACAAAATGGATGCAACTGGAGACCATTATGCTTAGTGAAATAAGCCAGTCCCCAAAAAACAAATGTCATGTTTTCCCTGATTTGTAAGTAGCTAATACATGGAATACAAAAAAAAAATCTGTAAAGTATATGAGCAAAATTGACATTTAAGATTTCATTATTATTTATGGCCCTTGTCTAGACTCCTGCGGAGCAGTACTTTTTCTACTTACTACTTGTTGAATTCTGTATTTAGTGGAGGGTTCAGCTTGTGATTATGAAGGAAACTGAAAGTATGTCATTAGAAAAAAGAAAAATAAGGAAAGGAGATGGGAGGGAGCAAGGAGGGGAAGGAAGCATTCTTATACACTTACGTGTGTTTATGAAATACATGAAATTTATTCCCTTTATATAAAAAAAAGTAGAAAAAAAATTTTAAAAACCAGCGTCATTGATGAGCCAGCCACAGTGCCCTGTGGAACACTTGCAGACCCTGTGTCATTCACTTCTCATGGAAGCTGTATGAGCCTGGTGAGGAAGGAGCCCGCCCAGAGGAGGTAAGAACTTGTCTGGTATCACACAGCTAATCAGTGGGTGTCAGTTTGAACTTGAACTCCCCTGACTCCAAGACCTGTGCTTCCCATTAGTGACCACGCAGTGAAAAGTAACTTCCCGGTGGGTGGGCCACAGCTTCTTTCCATGGCCTTTCTTTCCAGGAGCCCGGAAGCTGCACTCTGCGTCAAGGAAGGGGAAGCAGACGTCTGTCTGTCACAAAGAGTAACCGCGGAGGGCACTTGATGATCTACAGAAATTTGGAAGAAATCACGCACATGCATGCGTATATTCCCGTCAAGCCAAAGAGGCCAGTTCTCACGGCAAACATGAAATAGGAAGTCCCAAAATAGTGGAATGCAGTTCATTTGGTTGGTGTGAGGTCTTGTTCTCATTGAAACACTCAATAGAAACAAGAAACAAAACCAACGCACTAGGCAGTGGTGCACAGCAAATATTCTGGACAGAACACATCGTTGCTTCTCAAAAAAACTGGAGGGCATTCATTCTTGCCAGGTGCTGCCTTCAAAATCTGAAATCCTCTTTCACTGTAGTATCTGTTACTTAAAAAATAAAATAATGAAAGCTGCCTCTCGCTTACACAACAGTCCAAATATTTTGAGTACTCACAGTACATATATATCTATATATATAAAATATATATATATAAACACATTTGTAACCCTAGCTCTGCAAGGGCTCTTTATCTCTGAGCTATTTTGCAATGGTTTCCATAACCTGGGATACTGCTTGTAAAATTTATCTTGACAAGCTAACAGATTTTCCCCAACAGTTGCCAAGAATAATTTTAAAGAAAAAAATGGCTTAACCCAGTTTTCTTGTATATTCAGGAAAAGACAGGATATACATTTATATCCTTAAGAAGTAAGTCATCCACTTTTTTTTTCTAGCATGAGTTTAAACATGCTTGGAAGAAGGAAAATAACTCAAATTAAGCATGCAATTTTATTTTGCTGTGATTGTCCTGGAATTCCTTAAAAATGGGGATATTTAACCTCCCAAAATGTAAATTTTCAAATAATCATGAAAGTAAAAACATGCTATGATTTCCTTAAAAACAGAAAATCTAATTGGGTACTGACATATTAAGAATGACATTTTCTGCATCTGGAATTTGCAGAGAAAGAGTTGTTATACTTGTGAACAAGATAATATTTGAATAACTAAAGCCTGCTTCTAAGCATAGAAAAATCCCTTTTTCTTTAGAATGCTTTACTATAAATCTTTGTGAATTAATTAAAAATGTTGAAAATGAAAGTCTGGTTCGAATCAGAAAACTCTCGTCAAAGTACTTCAACTTAAATCTATATAAAACCTGTTTTTTAAGCATGTCCGTCCCGAGTATCAATTATGGCTCTGTGCCCCCATCAACCAAGACACACACTTGCTGTCCACCCAAGTGGAACTACAAACAGCCCATCCCTAGAAGTCCCCAAAGCACAAGTGGGCCCAAACCTGCACCTCTCCAACTGGGATGCATTCCTGCCGTTTCCTTTCTTGGCCTGGGTTTCTAAGGAGAAGCCAGGCTGTGGATTCTACCAACTCTTAAACTGGCAGGGAGCAGCGGCTAGGACGTGGCCCTGCGTGCGTTTGTCAGAACTGCTGGAATTTTCACTCATAGTTTGCCCATTCTCAAGTGTCAGGTGCTCTGGCGTTGGAATGAGCAGACATGTGACGTCTGGGGAGAGAGACAGAGGAAGTATTACTCTCACTTTGCTCTTCAAAAGAAGTCTATCTGCCTTTCCTGCAAAGTGCTTCCTGTGACAGAGTTCAAAGCAAATTCCACAGGGAAGAGTGCAGACAGTCTAGAGCCCTGGGAGAGGAGACCAAATCCCCATGTGGACGGAAGGGCGCCCTAGGGATCCGAGCCACTTCCACGTCTCCAACTAGAAAGGCAAAAAAAAAAAAAAAAAAAAAGGAGCCAGGAGGCCAGGCTGCCCCTTTTGCAGCTCAGAGCTAGCTGCTTGGAGGTTTGGATTCAGCCTGGCTGTTATTTAGAAGCATGGTGGGGGGGGAGGGGGGGAGGTTTGTGAATGGGCTGCCTTTCCTGGCGATTTCTTCCATTAGGGACCTAGTTAAAGAAGCATTGGTGCAGGTGGTCAGCTGGAGCTTTGAACCCCGACAGCCACGCTTTCAGGAGCAGCTGAGCCTCGGTCAGGGACAGAGCTAGGACACGCTGCACAGACCAGGCATGTGCGGCCCGGGCAAGGCAGCGAAAAGCAAAAACAGAAAGAAACAGGAGAAAGCATTTGAGAATAGGACATGTCGATACACTTTTTTTTTTTTACATTGAAGTTGCCATGAAAACATCAGCAGTTTTCCGGACATCATACACTTCCTTTGCAAGTCAGTGTTTATCATTTAGGTGACAAAGAGGGAAACAGGACCTAGGACCACCATCCTTGCTGCCCCAAGGGCCTCTGGCCATTTTAACACACACACACTGCTGATAAGCAATGCCAAGATTAGCATGAGGGCAGTGGGGCACTAGCCTTGGGCACAAAATTTAAGAAGGTACCCCCTCTCCCTGCTGCAAAAAATGCAGAAACAAGACAAACAGTGCTTTAGTGGACTATTCTTTTCTTTTAAAAAAAAAAAAAACTAAATAAAAATCAATGTAAAAAAGGCATGGTGAATACTGGAACAAAAATTATAAAAAAATACAGGACCAGTATCCCTGATTTTTCTCAAGCTCCCTTACTGACCCTGTTGCAATTTAGGCTTCGCTGCTTTACTCATCCTGGATTTTTTCTGAGTTAATTTTGACTTTTTTTTTTTAAATCACATTAAAATATCATTTACCTTCATTCCAGCAGGGTGCTTATGCCCTCTGAAATGATGTGCCCCAGGAAACACCTCGGCCCCCAGCCCAGCCTGACGAGAAGGGAATAAGTGAGGGATGGGATTTGGAGGGAACCTCTCCGATGGGTGCTCCGGGTTGTCCTGATCCTGGAAAACTATCTCAGAGATGTGATCCTTCTCGGTATGTGACAGCCATCAGGATACCTGTGAATCTTCCCACTTGGCTGCTCCTAAGCCAGCTCTGAACGGGTAAGTAATTAGCAACGTGCATACACTTGGAGCCAAATTCTAACTTTTCAACCAGCTCTCAGATAGCAGGAATCAGAGTGCCATGGACCGTGATTAGGGGCCAGGTTTCCAGCACTCACAGAGACTGACCTGATCCATTCATTCTGCTTTCAAATCTATGGAGAAAGATTGTCATTAAATATCATCAAGCTCCTAATATCCACTATGCTCCTTTTTGTCTGTACCTGCCCCCAAAAGAGGACGTATCCTATAAAACGATAACAAGCTTTCTAGCTAAGAGAAGATAAAATTAAGGTCAATAAACCATGCCAATCAGCATTTTGGCTAATTGTGGTAGGGTGTGAAATCTTAGCTCATCAGAAACATTTCATACAACATTGAGCATTAACACATCCAAACGCACACACGTGCAAAACTTCCCCAGTTGCGTGGTTAGTAAAGTGTTAAGGTGTCGGGCTCCTGGAAGCTGGCCATGCTGCACGCTTGCTAATGCTTGCTCCAAACATTCTCATGCCGCAGCATAGAAGAGATTGCTCTGCCACCTATTGGCCTGCTCTGTGAAACAGGTCCCGTCACACCTGACAGCAAGCTTCACCTGGCCCCTGGACTTTGCAGAAGGCATGGTCTCGGTGAATGTCGGGTGACATCACCTGGACTTGTCTCAGGCCTCTGGCCAAGGTCAGGTTCCCCGCGTGCAGCATGATAGGGCTCCCTGGAGGAGACAACAAACTACTCCCCTCCACTTCATCGTCTGGCATTCACAGTGCAGGGGCCATCGGCTACTGAACCAAGGGCTGCTGACCCCACAGGGACACAGCGAAATCCAGAGTGAGTAAATCTTTTGCTCTTTGTTCACACCCTGGGGACACATGGACACACAGAAGAGAGGAAATGCAAGGGATTTTCAAAGGGTTCATGGAAAATGAATATTATAAAAAAAATATCTAGGCCAGCACCGTGGCTCAACAGGCTAATCCTCCGCCTAGCGGCACTGGCACACCGGGTTCTAGTCCCGGTCAGGAAGCCGGATTCTGTCCCGGTTGCTCCTCTTCCAGGCCAGCTCTCTGCTGTGGCCTGGGAGGGCAGTGGAGGATGGCCCAAGTGCTTGGGCCCTGCACCCCATGGGAGACCAGGAGAAGCACCTGGCTCCTAGCTTTGGATCAGCGCGGTGCGCCAGCCGCAGCGTGCCGGCCGCAGTGTGCCGGCCGCGGCAGCCATTGAAGGATGAACCAACGGCGAAGGAAGACCTTTCTCTCTGTCTCTCTCTCTCACTATCCACTCTGCCTGTCAAAAAGAAAAACAAAAACAAACAAACAAAAAAAAAGAATATCTATGCATGAGTTTTAAGATGCCTATTTTTTAATAATTTTAATTGTATATATTTGCAGAGCAAAGCATGGCCCTTGCAATGATTAAATCAGGCTAGTTTTTAGCACCAAAATAAATTTACCTTTGAATTTCATTTTCCATGAACTCCTTGAACTCTTTTCATACAGCAACTTAGGTGACCGGTGAGGCTTACTCAGGGAATTCTATGAATGAGGAAGAGTTTATTTCCACCAGGATTCTTGAGCTGGAATTTCTTCATTTTAAAACAAGGATCAGAGTGAGACTAATGGGGCCAGCACTGTGGTTTAGCAAGATAAGCTGCCAACTGCAATGCCAGAATCCCATATGAGCAGAGGTTTGAATCCTGGCTGCTCCACTTCTGATCCAGCTCCCTGCTAATGTGCTTGGGAAAGCAACGAAAGATGGTCCAAGTGCTTGGGTGGTCGCCACCCACGTGGGAGACTCAGATGGAGTTCCAGGCTCCTGACTTTGGCCTAGCCCAGCCCAGGCCATTGCAACCATTTGGGGAGTGAACCAGCAGGAGGAACTCTTATTTTCTGTCTCTCTTTCTCCTTCTCTCTCTCTCTCTCTTTCGGTAATTCTGCCTTTCAAATAAATAAATACTTTCTTTGGAAAAAAGAGAGATACTAACTTAGTTGGGATGAAAACACCTGGGATTCAATGATGACTCTTATTTTTTGTTACTTATTAAACAGCATGAGCCACTGCATTTTTTTATTTTTTTGACAGGCAGAGTGGACAGTGAGAGAGAGACAGAGAGAAAGGTCTTCCTTTTACCGTTGGTTCACCCTCCAATGGCCACTGTGGCCAGCGCACTGCGGCCAACGCACCACCGCTGATCTGAAGCCAGGAGCCAGGTGCTTCTCCTGGTCTCCCATGTGGGTGCAGGGCCCAAGCACTTGGGCCATCCTCCACTGTACTCCCGGGCCACAGCAGAGAGCTGGACTGGAAGAGGGGCAACCGGGACAGAATCCAGCGCCTTGACCGGGACTAGAACCCGGTGTGCTGGCGCCACAGGCGGAGGATTAGCCTATTGAGCCGTGGCACTGGCCAAGCCACTGCATTTAAAGAGATGTGCCGAGGAACTAATATTCCCTGTGTTTCGAGCAGTGAAGTAATGCCCACACACCACTAGACAACCAAACGCCATCATCATCTATCACCTGCCCACTCACAGAGCCACCAGGATTTTACTGCTTCCATGGCTTCTGGGACAAGTCTCTCTGATTCTAGTCCCCTACCCCAACGCCATGGTCACCTACCCATTCTCTAAGCTGCTTTGAGAGTAGTTTTTTCCAAAAAAGCAAATCTCATTTAGCCCCTCCCTTTTATTAGATGCTCCAGGGGCGCCCCTCACATCAAAGGAACCCTGCTCTTTATCATGGAATCTGTGACCTTCCTCAGGACTGCCTTCCTTTCCAGGATCCCTTCCCCCCAATCCCTACTCAGCCTGACTCCTACTGGGAGTGGTGTAGACAGAGGATCAGAACCAGTACTGCGGGAACGCTAATGCCTAACACTTGAATATTTTAATTTTCGAGGGAGCAACAGATTTTAAAGAATCTCTTCAAGTCCAAAAAGAGTTAATAAAACAGGAGACAGTGAAACACATAAAAAAAAAATAATAATGCACTGTGCAGGCATTAGAAAGGGAGGCGGCAGTCTGGCACATTAAGGAGAAATGTTTAGGAACTGCTAAAATTCCTTGGCCTTTTGGTAGCTTATATTTGAAACCGTTTTAATGCTCTATATTGTTACCAAAACTTCATTCATCTACCCTTTAAACAAGCAAAGTGAGGTTTGCCGTGGCCTTTTGTTGGAGAAATTACACAGCAAGATCAAAGTATTTCCAAGTGTATTACGGGGAATTATTTACGTCTTCGGAGAGATTACATCCCTGTGCAGTTTCGTGTGATAAGGACCTGGACGGACTTTGCCCTACAAAGAGGAAAGCCTGACGTATCAGATGCTTTGCTACTGCCTCCTTAAAGGGGGCCAGAAGAACAAAGCATTTTCCAGAAGGCATGAAGCCCTATCTGTCCTCAGAGCCGCCGAGAGATCAAAAGGATCTGTGAGCAGTTTTATTGGAAGTCATCTGAGACTTTCAACTCATATTTGGTTTCATAAATGATGTTGCTGGAGGGTGGAGAAACCCGACTTGTAAACAGGCAGGGAGTTGTCACTCGCGATTCTTCTAACACAGCTCTTCTCCAAATGCATGGAAACATTTCCGCATTCTCCTGGTTTCTCGGGGGATTTTCTGCTTGTTTGGGAATCCCTCAGATCATTGCTTCTTTCTGAGTTACCTATGGGCACATACATTGTGGTAGAGTGGCATTCTTTTTATTTTTGTTTCATTTTAGCTGCTTACTTGAAGGCAGAGAGCAAGAAACAGGAACACACAGAGACAAAGAGCTGCCATCTGTTGGTTCGCTCCCCCAAATGCTCAACATGGCCAGGACTAGGCTGGGACCAAAGACAGGAGGCGGGAACACAAGCCAGGTCTCCCAGGTATGAGGCAAAAACCCAACTACCCGGGCTTTCACTGCTGCCTCCCAGAGTCTGCGTGAGCAGGAAGCTGGAATCAGGAACTGGACCTGGGACTGCAGCCCAGGCACTCTGCTGTAGCACATGGGTGTTCTAACTGCCAGGCTAGGAGTCTTCTCTGGCACTGTAAGATAGGAAAATGCGCACATGGAACTTCACCTGTGTCTTAGTCTCCTTAGGTCTGTGATTAAGAAGTACCCTACATGGAATGCCTTGAACAACAGAGCTCTAGAGGCTGGCGGTCAAGACGAAGGCGTCAGCAGGGCTGCTCCTTCTGCGGCCGTGAGTGAGACCTGTTCCAGGCCCCTCTCCCAGCCCCTCGTGGTTGCTAACGACCTCTGACATTCCTCCGCCTATAAAAGTGTCACCCAGAGCCCTGTCTTCTTCTACGTGCGGCGTTCTCTGTGCATGTGTACCCGTGTCGATCTTTCCCGATTTCCATAATGGCATCAGCCGTGTTCACTTAGGGACCCACCCATGACTTCATCGTAACGAATCTCATCCGCAATGGCCCCATTTCCAAATGCAGTCACGTTCGGAGGCACTAGGGGTTGTTGAAGACACAGGAATTCTGGGGGAACAGGATTTGATCTGGGAGCGCTAAGGGTGCGCCTTCAGAAAACAATGAGATCACCAGGTGCAGCTGCTGGTTTCCCTTGGGACTCTGTTGGCTCCCTCTCTTGGGGGCCCATTGAGTTCTGGGTCATCGGTGAGAGTGGAGGGTCAGGCAGGGCAGTGTGTGGTGGCCGGAGGTCTAACCTCACCACGCTGGGTACAGGGGCATAGCAGTATGGGGGCCTGCCCTTCCATAGCCCCCACCTGAAAGGGCCACCAGCATCCATTTGCCTGCATTTGTTGACAATCAAAAAGATTGACTTGAACCCGATACTTCAAAGATTTCAAGGAAATGGAATGACAAGATAAATTCATTTTGATACAAAAAGCAATTGAAATCTATGCATAGGTTTTTTCATAATACATATTTGTCACAAACTTGCAAAAAACAAACAAACAAAAAAAACCAAACCCAATATTTATGAGGACTTTATAAAAAAAAAACTGTAATGCTTCGAGGAGGATATGGACACTTACTAGTCACAGACTTTAATCATCTGTACATCATTTTACTTTTGTGACGTGATCAGATGTCCCCTGCCTTGTTTGAGGGTCTGACCATGCCAGCACTGTTGCTTCCCTGGAAAGAGGTTTCTGGTTCTTCCCCAAGCCCAGCAAGACCCCATAACTCTCCAGAATTCCTGGTGCTAAATAACAGGATGAGCAAGCCACATGTCCCACCCCACCATGAGCCGCGCCAGGCCTGTTTGGTTGTGTTTGGCTAGCTCAGAGTCACCATCTCGCCTTCCCCTGATCTGCCTGCGTGCGGGGCGACCTCCATCTTCTCCTGGCCTGCCCTGGGGTTCCCCAGTGTCGCCCCTTCCTGGGCACCCCTCCAGCAGGCAGATCTGGATGCTTGGTCCCCCTCTGCATGTATTAAATCAACAAGTGTCCTAATAACGTGACTGATAGCTAAGGTGGAATTTAAATGGAAAGTACACCTCGAACAGGCAAACCAAAAAGTGAACTCGTGGGAGATTAACTGCTTATAATCCTTTCTCGCTTTTGTCTGGAACACCAACAGCAGAAATGGAACTCTGGTTTCCTCCCCCCTGCTTCTCTCCTGATTCTGCAGGTCTGTCCTCAGGGGCCGCCCAAGCCACATTCAAGTCCAGACTATTTACCTGCCCTGCCCCACCCTCTCCCCTAGACCTCCTGAGCTGCTTCCTTTCCATCCTGAGCTCACGGGCTTTCCGACCGCTCTGGGTAGGAAGCCAAGAGCGCCTTTCTTCTGTGCTTATCAGCTGCCAAATCATGCTGATTCTTCCTCTCCTAGCAGCCATCACGGAGGCTGTGCGGTGCTGCCCGTAAACACTCATTAGTAGATCTCCCGGGTTACCCAGCACAGCGAGGTGAGGTGCCGAAGGAGAACCATGTCTACCTTGCAGGTGCCGAAGAGAGGTCGGCAATGCCAGGAGCCTGACTTACCAAGCTCACACCACCAGCAAGCGGACAGTTCTGGCACTTGGACTTGGACTTGTGTCCTCTTCCATACATGGTTCCTTTAAAAAAAAAAAAAAAAAAAAAAAACTCTGCTGTCCAGCCTGTGTGTGTGTGCTACTATCCTAGACTGGGCCATCACCACCAGTGTCTATGCCCTCTGGCTTCCCCATTCAAGCAATCCTGCAGAGTAGACCCACAAACCTCCTTGTAGAACCTGGATCTCATCCTGTCCTTTCTCCGTGGTAAACCTCGGTCACAGTGGCCCCTCACCACACACAGGATCCAGTGCCAAAGCTCCTCTGGGATTCAAATTCAAATGCTCTCAGAATCTGGCCCAGCTTCTCAGTTTGGCCTTACCTACTGCTATTCTTAAACAGGAAGCCCCAGTCCATGGCCGCCATAGCAATCTTTAGAGCGCCCCCTACAGTCACAGTCGGCGGCAATGTCGTCTGTATCCTCAGAGCGCCTCCTACAGGAGTCATGGCTGTCAGGAACGTGGTCTGTATCCCTCTTGGGAACAATCCAGGTCCTCTTTGCTCCACTCAAGTTCTGTCACCTGACAGGTCTCATCCAGCGACTCCAGCCCCTACTTCCTCCCTCCTGCTCCAAGTCCTGGAGTAGTTCTGCAGGGGTCCACGGGCTAACCCCTCACCCACCCCCATCTCTTCCAAAGAGCCTTTATTTGCAAAGCTAAATATGAAATTCTCCAGGGAAGCTAGCAGCTCAGATGCTCCCATGGGAGACCAGCACATGAGCTCCCCCGGAGCATCCATAGGAGGGACCCTGATCTGGGTTGGCTGTGGCAGGAGGAGTAGCAGCCCAGAGGTTTCCATGAGAAGAATACCATGGTGTGGTGGGTGTGGCATGGAAGTGTGGTTATCTGAACCTCCTAGGATTTCTACACCCTTCCCAACACAATGGAGCTTACATAGCTTATCTTAGCCAGACTGAACTCTATCATCTGTAAGAACTCAGAGGTGTACCTGGTGATGTTGCCACTCATGCTGGTACTCCATCAAATCCCACCTTACAATAAGACTTTTTCATGTAAATCTTTTACTGACAAGGGATTCGGGCTCCCAGGAGATGCTTTGTAGTGTCTTCTGCCTTCAGGTCCACGAGGAGGGACCCTGGAATCATCCCAAGCCAACAAACTGTTGGGACATGGAGGCTGAGCAGAGGACTTGAAGGTGAGGCATGAGTATGTTCTTATTCAAGGGCCTGAATTGTCCATCCAGGAATCTGATTTCCAGTTCCCCTCCTGGGTTCCCTGCTGAATGGTATCCCTCGGTGGCTGGGGAGTGAGAGGTCCACAGATGCCTTCCGTACATATGGAAGGGGTCTCCAGAATGAGTAGAGTCAAGTAGAAAATGGGACAGAACTCAGATGAACTCACCCAAGGGAGACCCAGTGCCCTAACTCTGACCAGAAAAAGTAAGTTCTGGGTCACGCCTCGCCACTTGAATTCACCAAGGACAGGGGTACCTAAGAGAGGCTGATCAGCCAAACCCTGGACATAACCTACGCAGCGATTTCCCCTGCTCTGGTTCTCTCTGACTCTGTGTCTCGGTCTCCCTCTCACCTCTCCCTCTCCTTCCTCACTTCTTCCTCCTTCCATCTCTCACTCAAAGGGTGCTAGGAAATGCAGTAGGATTTGAAGATCTTCTGGCCACACTTGGCTCTAACTAATACAACAGGCCTTTCCTCTTCATCTGCAAAGCAACCCGTGAACGGACAGAAAGCACGCCCTGGGCTTCATCAAAGCCCTCTGTGCTCCCCAGTATGTGCAGAAACACCCCCTACACCCAGACGTCACACTGTGACAAGTTCACACGGCATCATACCTTCACTTCTCACCTGGTGAGAAGACCTACCCTAGAGTTATACCTTAGAAATCTGGAAACGTGAGGCCAGCATTGTGGAGCATGGGTAAAGCCACTGCCTACAATATTGGCATTCTATGTGGGCACCGGTTCAAATCCCAGTTGTTCCATTTCCAAGGATCCAGCTCCCTGCTAGTGGCCTGGGAGGACAGTGGAAGATGGCCCAATTGTTTGGGCTCTTGCATCCACATGGGAGATCTGGATGAGGCCCCCTGCTTCTGTCTGGCTCATGCCTGGCTGTTTCAGTCATCTGAAAAGTGAACCAATGGATGGAAAAGATATCTCTCCCCACCCCATGCCGTAACTCTGGCTTTCAAATAAATTAATAAATAAATCTTGGGGGTGGTGCTGTAGCGCAGTAGGTTAATCCTCTGCCTGCGCCGGCAACCCATATGAGCGCCAGGCTCTAATCCCAGCTGCTCCTCTTCCAATCCAGCTCTCTGCTATGGCCTGGGAAAGCAGTAGAGGTTGGCCCAAGTGTTTGGGCCCCTGCACCTGTGTGGAAGACCCAGAGGAAGCTCTTGGCTCCTGGCTTTGGATTGGCGCAGCTCCAGCCATTGCAGCCATTTGGGGAGTGAACCAGTGGATGGAAGACCTTTGTCTCTGTCTCTCCCTCTCACTATCTGTAACTCTACCTCTCAAATAAATAAATAATCTTTAAAAATAAATAAATATATAAATCTTAAAATAATAAAAAAACTTCAGAAACTCAACATGGTACACATTTACTGAGATCTATTTTAACTACGTTTACTTAATTATGGTCATTTAATTATTATAAATCTAAGTCTTCACTGTAAGAAAAGCCATCTTTGTTGTTGAGTCTACAGGCCTGTCTGCCAAATATTTAGCAATGCGCAGGGCATTTGAGAAGGAAAGAGGCAGAGAACAAAGACAACACGCTCCTCGGTGTTGGCTCCACTTGCAGCTCACTCTACTTGCACTGATGGGGAACCTGCTCCGTGTCATAGAAAACTACTTCTCTAAGCACTTGCTCTGCTCTAATTGATCTTTTAATTGGTTCAGTCAACACTCTAGTCTTTCCACACAACAAGTCCTAATTGCTACAAGCAACAGGAGCAGCGCTCAGACTGTTGGGAAGACGGGAGCCTCCAGTCAACCCTGGCTTACACCAGGGCCGCCAAGTGGCAGATACATTTGTCATGTTGAAAAGCCAATACACACACATACACACACACAAATGAAACCCACCACAGGATCTAACTAGAAAAGAATCCATCTCTTTTAATCCAACTCAAGTCTGAAAAATGGCACAAATCAACATGTATTGTTTGAACTAGTTTCTTAACTTCCAAGTATTTTTTGTTATTCTGAAATAAAGATGTCTTTGCCATTCTTTGCTTTCTCGCCTACCATCTCTTGCACCTATAAAACTTTACTGGTTAGCAGGTGATTTGCAGGTCTTGCATGCTGGGACCTTCTCCCCTTCTCTGTTGTACCTGTAACATCCATGTCTACATCTGGGCTTGAGACACAAAAAGCACCTATAGTTTGGACAAATTTACTTTTAAAAATAACTCCTATTTGCTGAATGGCTTTTCTAATTAAATCTGTACAATGTCGGAATAAAGCAGGACTTTTCCGCCCTGGCATTGTTGACATTTGGGACCAGATAATTCTTTAATGGGGGTGGGCAGTCTATGGCCATACCACCCTGAACACACCTGATCTCATATAATGGGGGTGGGCTAGGGGTTTCACTGTGCTTTGGAGGGGATGTAGAAGCTCCCCAGCCTCTTCCACTGGACACCCATACCACAGAGTAACATCTTCTCCCCCTCAAAATGCTCCAGACATGGCTAAAGTCCTGCAGGGGGAAAATTGCTCGAGTTGAGGACCTCTGGTATAAAAAGGTCTTATGTCCTCAATGAAGGCTTACTCTGCTCTTGTCGAGAAGGTTCCATTCATGAGCCTGACACTTCCTGGATAGACCCAGAAACTAAGCAGAGAGGAAAGGAGACAGCTGATCTAACCTGATCCCAAACCAAGCAATGACTTCTTGAGTAGACCACAGAGGCATCACACCAAAAACGAAAAAAGAAAAACAAATCCTCCTAAGCCATGGAGCCACCAAGCAGCCTTTGTGTGGCCATGCACCATGTACCACTGAAGGACTTGCTCTCCTAGGAACTTGTCATTGAGTCAGCCTACTTCACTGGTGTAAGACAATTTCCCACTTACAGACACAAGACTCCCAGCACACAGGGGTTTCCCAATCCCTGCCCCTCCCCTCCTCCTCCTCCTCCATGCTCTCCTCCTCCTCCTCCTCCTCTTCCTTCTTCTTCTTTTGACTTCTAGGTTCTTCTGTTCCTCCAGATAAACATCAATGTTTCCTATATAAATGCTGAGCTTTAAAAAATCTTTGTCCAATTGAGTTTGGAAATTCATCATGGTTTGTTGGCTTGTTGCTTGCACTACGTTCCAGGCAGCAACTTCAAAGTGTAAGGGTGAACCTCCTCAAGGACATTAGCAGAAACGCAATATCTGATCAAAAGATGCACTATCGTGGTTGGCTCTTTCAGGAACTAGATGAATTCACACAAGCAGGAACATAATCCTTGTAATTACTTTAAAATCTTTTCAACTTGAGCACTCAATACCTCAGAGCCTAATTTGGCATTCTGAACTTCACGAATAACATGGAGTGCTTTCTCTGTAAAGCTGACAGCCATCCCAGGGAGACAACACCCCACCAGCCCCATCAACTACCAGGTTGACATACCACTGCCTCTGTTAGGCTTTGGGGAAGCCACACCACTTCCTGAGCCAGGGTGATCCGTTCAGTAGGCCTTGCATAGAGGGAGTCCAGCTCTGTGCGTGCAGACTGATGCGTTCTTCCAGGCTCCCTTCCCTAAGCACGAACTATGAATGACTTTCATTGCACAAGATACCTGCCGGTATTCAAACCAGGTCCCTTGCCACTGTACATTGATCGATCTGTTTATATTGCTGCCTGTTGCTGACTGATTGCCGGTAACGCCATGCTGTCACCCTGAACATCCAGCACTGAACCGTCTTGGTGCCCCTACGTCCTAGGGAGCCTTTGCTGCCTTGCCTCGCTCTTCATCTTCATAGCCCATGCCTCATGTGCCCAACTTTATCATCCGTTGCTGCCAAAGGGGGAGGGAATCATGCCGAGTAGATGCAAAGTAAGCCTCACGATTAGGGTTGGGCAGCCACAGAGAGTTTGGAACCTTCTGGTTCACCTTGTGCTTGTCATGAGTTCTACGTCTCTCCGGTTGGGAGAACCTAGGGAAAAGAGTGATGCTGGGTACAGGAAGAGGCATGGTGTGCATGTCAGGGACAGAGGGAAGGTGTTGGCCTTTGGAAAACAGCAAATACACTGAGAGCAGAGGTGCAGAGGCTGAGATGCACCCAAGCTGCCGTCCGTTTTCCCCTGCAGGGCAGGGAAGAGGGGAAGAAGGGAAGCACAGGGTGCATGGGGATGGGGCAACCACGTGACCTGGTGTGCGATGGGCACTTAAGTGACAACTCAGAGCCCTGCCATTACAGTTAACAGGACATGAATGAAAGCTTGGTTGGCGTCTTTATATTTAGGGTAGATCCAGGAGACGCTAGCTCTTTGTGTCCAGGTCTGACCTTGATAGCCTTGATATCAGCTCTGGATAATAAGGCCAGGAAGATGCTGACCGCACAGGGGTAGAATCAGCTTTGGAGATGCTAAGGAGGCTGTGACTTCTGAGCAGCAAAGCCATGCTCCTTTCTTCCTGGAAACTACAGGCAGAGGGAAACTCACAAAGATTCATCAGGACAGGGGATCTGTGTGAAGCTGAGCTAAGAAGTCAGCAAGCAGATAATTAGATGAAGTCTAACTATGATGAAGTCTAAGGTACTAGCTGTCTTGTTTTAGGAAAATAACATGTTTCAGAGCCTTGCAAAAGGTGATTCCCTTCCACCGTATACTCCCTTTGAGGCTTTGCATTTTCCAGTTGAGTTACCTTCAGGGGGCCTCTGCAGCCCCTAAGCCTCTTGGGAGGGGGAGATCATGCCAGAGTTGGGTGCCAGGGAAGCTGCAGACTTATATGGCTGTGGTGGGTAGCGTGTGGGCCCCAGATTCCACGACCAAACACTGCCACTAAGGTATTCGGGACCCTATTGCAAACTAACTAAAGGCACACTCTGGACAGATCTTGTAGGCTCCCTGAGAAAGTGGAAGAAAGTCCAACATGCACAGACGCTCTGGAGAGAACGTTGAATTGGCAAAGGGGGCCAGGCTGAGCAGAGTGTCTAGACACGGAAAGCGTAGGAAATGCTCACTGAGCTGCAGAAAGACTGACCTCAGGCCTGGCTCAACTCCACCTTCTCCAAAGCGTCCACATGAGGCTTGGTCTTTCCACTGAATACATTTGCCTAAACTGATAAGGGATAAGAAGAGGAAAACTCAGTTTAGGTCCCTGCCAACTTGATTTGCCACCTGAGATCAGGAAAACACCGACTTTCAAAGGGCTCCCATTTCACAGAAGGGGAAACTGAGCCCAGAGGGATGTGTCTTCATTCACAGTGCACACATCTGACCCGGGAAGGGACTCAAGCTCAGACGTCAGTCCCAGACATTCTAGTAAAGGGCAGGTGTAGGCTGCTCTCTTCTTGCATGGAGAGGGGCAATAAGAAAATACTTTATCAGCTTATTTTACAAAATAAGAAAAAACAGAAGGACATTCAAAACCAATAAAGTCAGGTGAGCGACCAGGGCAGGTAAGGGGAGAGACAGGAGTCGTGGTAAGAAATGGTGCTTTATGAGCAAATCTGCTCTACTTTAACTTTTACATTTTTATTTACTTATTTTCAATTTTATTTGAAAGGCAAATAGACAGACACAGACACACGCACACACACAGAGACAGAGAGAGAGAGAAGATCTTCTATCCTCTGGTTCATTCCCCAAATGACCCCAACACCCAGGGCTGGGTCAGTGCAAAGCCAGAGTCGGCCACCATCACTGCCACCGCCCAGGTGTGCATTAGCAAGGAGCTGGGATCAGGAAGGGTGCAAGGACACAAGCCAAGGCACTCGGGTTAGGGATGCAGGTGTCCCCGGGTTAGGGATGCAGGTGTCCCCGGGTTAGGGATGCAGGTGTCCCCGTGGTGACTTTAAGCACTGAGCCGGCCACCTGCTCCTGTGTTGACTTTGGAAAATATGTTAAAGGTCTTCATTTTCAAAAACTAAATAAAATCATCAAGAATCAGGATAGGGAAAAAGTCTAGAACCTCCCCCCAATAGAATGAAGACAACTGTATTCCAAATGAGAATTATACCATGATAAGGAGAAGAGAAGAAAGAGACAAAGAGTTAAATAGGTAATAGAGAGAAAGGGGAAGGGAAGGGGAGGAAAGGGGAGGAGAGGGCAGGGAGGGGAGAGGAGAGAAGGAGAGGGGAGGGGAGGGATTGGAGGGAGGGGAGAGGAGGAGAGGAGACAGGAGGAGAGGGGAGGGAAGGGAAGGGGAGGGACTTTTTAAATAACTTGAAAGAAAGAAAATCCAAGAAACATATGAGCAGAGTATTTAACTACAAAAGCTCATCTTTGCAGTGGGAGAGGTGAGGGTAAGAAGTTTGTAAGCAGATGCTGACCATTTTTAATAGGTTAACTTCTTACATTGCGCATTGGGAGGCAAAGAAACCCTGGCTGTCCTAGGTCTGAAGAATTGAGCTAATGTGCAACATGTCTGTGGCAAACAAGATTCTCACTATGCAACAAGGAATACACAAATATGTGAAGGAAGAAGGTAGGAGAAAATACTGGGCATAGACTAGAATTAGAGGATTTGGCATGTACTCACACATTCCCAACTAAGTGAGCTCATGGGGTATAACTGTGTGTGCCTTTGTCACATGTGGACATACAGGTGTTCATACATGCATGCATTTCCTAGCTTTGGCCATGAAAGGACCAAGAAATGGAGACACCGGTATCAATGAGTACACCAAGCACCACAGTTCCCCTTATCTTCTGTATACTTCTCTGGGTTCCAGTTACCTGAGGTCAACCATAGACCGAAAATGTACATGGAAAATTTTAGAAACAAACAATCCATAGGTTTTAAAAGTGCTCATTCTGAGTAGTGATTAAGTCTCTTGCCATCCGACTCCATCCCACCTAGGATGTGAAACTCACTTTGTCCAGTGTGTCTTGCTGTATATAGTACCCTCTTGCTACTCACTCAGTAGCTCTCTTGGTTACCAGGTCTACTGCACATAGAGGACTCTATCCTATGCACAGTTTCAGACATTCACTGAGGGTCTTAGAACATCCTCCAAGGATATGGGGGTGGGGGGCTACTGTCCTCAGATCTTGATTTCTAACACCATTCCCTACTGAGAGGAACTAAGACTCCTAACAGAAATAGTTAATTCCAGGGATGGGGCAGTGCAGTGGCAAGATGACCTAGAAAGCAGGAGAGCACTGAGAAATGGTGAGAGCATGTCAGGGGGACACAGAGTCACCTGAAGGAGCTCCCGTTGGCCAAACTTGGGACAACAGGAACACCAGAAGAGTGAAACCTCCCCTGAATATATCACAAGAAAACCTCGGAGAAGCCCCACCTGAGAAACATTTTGTTCAAAGCAGTTGGGATGCTGGGCACCTGTATACTTCCAAATGTTAATGTCCTACAATGCAAGAAACGCCTGTATAGAAATGCCCCAGATTAAACAGGGTGCTAGAGAGACAGGAATGTCACATGTACTACCCGACCAAGAGACAGCCTGTACTGAAGGGAGGATGCTCTAGCAGCCGTTATCTGGTCAACTGACGAAACTGGAACACACACAGTAGAGGAGATAAAAATGTTTTATCAATGTTCAAGTGACTGAAGTTGATAAATGTCTCCAGAGACCGTCCCTATTCTTAGGCAATGGCCCATGAAGTTCTTAGGCATAAGGAGCCATGATATATGTAACTCACTTGTCCTCAAACAGTCCAGGGAAAAGGTATGTGCTTGAACTTGTGTGTACCTGTGCATGCATGCATGTATGTATGGAGAAAAGGAGAAAGCACAAAAGGTAAAGCAAATGTTAAAAAAAAAGTTTTAGTAAAGATTATGTGAGGGCTTCTAGCCCTTTAACACTTTACTGAAAGATTGAAAAATGTTGTGGGAAAATTTAATGAAAAGATAAAAGTTTATTTGGGAAATTTTTTAAATCAATGTATAGCTTTCCCATAATATGCATTTTTCATGAAATTTTTGAAGACTACCTCATATGCAGGGATTTCAAAAATCTTTGTGCCAAAATACACTTCTTTTTTAATTCCATTTTGCATCAGCTCTTTGAAGTACCCTCATCTGTGTACCCTTGTATTTTCGGAATGTGGCTTTTTAAATTCCAAATAGAAAGCTTGAAAATGACACCTGGGCAAACTGAACATACTTATAAATGGCTGCAGGGAGACAGCTGGACAAGTATTGCTGAGAAGTGATTCCTAACAAACACGTATCTGACACTATATTTCCAGTATTTCAGATCAAATTTCAGCTTTCTACTTAGGTTCTGATTTCTAAAACTTGCCCTTCACTAAGTTGTATCAGAATCTTCTGGGGTACTTTTAACTACTACAAATTCCAAAGACCTAATCCGCAATACACAAGGTCTAGGATGGGCCTAAGAATGCCTACTTTTCAGACATGGAAAGTGAACACATTGATGCGTATTTTTATGAGCAAAGTTTTCTCCGTTGCACCCTTTTTTCACACTGTGAAGTGGCGTCCCGTCTGGCTCAGTACATTCTCATACTATGTGCTTATGTTCCTTGGCTTCTTCCCTGGGCTGCCAGCGCCGCATTGACTGTATATCCAATGTCACCACAGAAAACCTTGCTCCAAGATATCCTGTTTCCTACTCCTTCACTTCCACCTGCCTGCTCTAATTGTCCCATGGGTTGCCACGTGCACCTATCTCTTCCACTGCTGATCCTAATTACCCCAGGGATCAAATGCGAGCTTTTATCACAATCTCCAAGCTTGACTGAGTACAGCCGGGAACATCAGCCAGAAGCCCTTGTCACCCCTCCAAACATCCCTATCATCCTGAGCGCACCTGGCCAGGTTTCCTGTTTGCTCTTCATTTTTTTTTATCAAAACATTTTTTACGTGATCTTGCCTTGGTTTAATCTTAGCTGTGTATTCATCTCATCACATCTATCTGAAACAGCTGTCAAGTAAAGATGGTTTCACAACAGGGACAGCCACCCAACCTGGAAATCGCACCTCTCCACTGCCTTCTGGGCCTGCCGCATACAAACGCTGGTGCTCTGCTATGCCAAAGTACGCTGACGCTGACGTGCTTTCTCCTCCCCCGAATAGTCCACAGCCGGAGTCTCCCCGAAATGCTGATGAGATTGTCTTTCTTTGAAGCCGCCTCTAACTGATGAAATCACAGGCTTCTCTAATTTCAGCGTAGGTATCTCCATGTAAGCTTAATCCTTGCAAAAACAAAGGAGCATCCAAGAAACAAAGCAATCACAACATTGGCATCACACAGAGCTACAAACACAAGTGTGTCTCACTCAAGTGTGGCACACTGCTTGACCTCAGAGGCACTGCCTTGTCTGTTGTGGCAAATCAGTTTTTAAGCTAAAACTAATCAAAGAAGGGTCATAGCTCAGCCTAAAAGATTATGATCCAAAAGCAAATTTCATGATTCATGCGTACACTTGTTGCCTAAGTACCTGCTTAAAATTATAATAAAATTTCACTTCTGAAAGGTAAAGGAAACCTCGCTGGATTTCTGCTTGAGCCCTTATCGAATCCCCAACCAGAATATCCGTGATCAAAATATTCTTTATGCACTGAGAGGGGATTTAAAGTGAGCATAGTCACACAGTTGAATGGAGGAATCAGAATTCACACATAGTTTGAGTCCATGTTAAAATATCAAGTCATATCTCTGTAAGATTTTGCCTGATAAAAAGGGCTCAATAGCCAAAAATATGCAAATAGTTACTCTCCACGGGGCCAGAAGTGACAGGAAAAGACCCAAGACAACCTGCCATGTGCCCACACCCTTGCACACAGACACACACACACGAATGTGAGTATGCACTCTTTTTACATTTTACGACTATAAAGAGAACAGATTGCACCCTTTCTTTGCTCAAACTTCCACAGTACCAAAATCCACCATTCGATTTCACATCTATTCTAGTAAAAGGGCATGTGTTGCTCTCAACTCCTACCACCACAAATGAGTTGGCCACCCTGACCCCCGCCCTCCTCATCTTGTCCAACCTACTTCTGTGTTCAATCTCCCCCAGATACTTCCAGGAAAGTATTTCTCAGTGAATGGTGGGACTCTCAAATACTCTCAAACGCTGCCCTCTCCCTGCTGCCTCCAAATTTCCTGAAGAGGACTGCTTATTCCCCTGGGCACTAGCACCCTCCACCTGAGACCTCCTGGCACACTTGCCCTCTATAGTAGCCATGGGTCTTGGGGCATTCAAGATGCTCTATGTTTTCCACCATGGGTCCCTTTAGATGTGCAGAGGAGCTTCTGCCCATGGCTGCTGTGCACCATCAGAGGCTCAGCAAGCCATCAAGAGCCACACGCTGGGTCTTGTAAAGTTTCTAATGAAATCCATACCGTGCTGTACCTTCTGGCCTGTGCCTAATGAGCCTGCAGGCTTTGAGTCAAGCCAGCCTCATCTGCTTCACTCAGTGTTCCATGAAGACATGCTATTTTCCAGAATGCTCCTAGGTCCTGTGTACAGATTTCTTTGGGCATCCCAGCTCCACCACTTCCAATTCCAACTTCCTTAAGTGCACACCCTGGAAGGTGGCAGGTGACAGCACAAGTATCTGGGCCCCTACCACCCATGGGGATACCTGTGTTGAGCTCTGGGCTCTTGGCTTCAGCTTGGCCAAGTCTCTGCCTGTGTGGGCATTTTGGGGAATGACCCAGCAGATGGAAGCTTGCTCTCTCTCTCTCTCTCTCTCTCTGACTTTATTTAAAAAAAATTAAGCATCCTCAGACGCTCTGAGAACTGCAGAAAGTGAATTTTGCCTCCGACCTTCTTTATTCTTTGCTCCATTGCTTCCCTGAGCAGCACCTGCAAAGATCACCCAGCGCCTCCACGCTCCCTGTTCACCACAAAATCATCCCAGGGACCAGATTGTTATCGTCATCTGACACGGCAGACTCCAGAGGAAGGACTGAGCCATGCTGGAGCCAGAAGCCAGGAACTCAATCAAGGTCTCTCACATGAGTTTCAGGGTCTCAACTACTTGAGCTGCAACCTGGTGCCTCTTAGGGTGCCCATTCACGGGATGCTGGAGTCAGGAGTCTAGCTGGTGCTTGATGTGGTCTGTGAATATCTTAACCAGCATCCTAACCACTGCACCAAACACCCACACTAGCAGACTATAAAATTTCTACAATTGAATGCCACCTGGTGTGTGGGATTTTATTACAGAAGCTTTGGAAACTAATACATCCAGTAATGCAGCTTCCTTTGTACCCACAGGCCAGGGCCACCTGGGTCAGCCAGCGTCTGCAATTAGAAGCCAATGCGATAATTCATGCACCTTGAAATCAGTGCCAGCACTTGATTGTGATATAACCAACCGAGGAATTGTTGCCAGGAGTAGAAAATAGAAGTTTTCTACTTTCACCACAGTGAGACACTCCTCCTGATCCATTAAGATCCATGATATAGAAGCAGGCATTTGGCACAGCAGTTAAGACACCACTGGGTTACCCACATCTCACATATTAGAGGGCATGAGTTCCAGTCCAAGCTCCACTTCCAATTCCAGCTTCCATAAGTGCACACCCTGGAAGGCGGCAGGTGATAGCTCAAGTATCTGGGTCCCTACTACCCATGGGGATACCTGTATTGAGCTGTGGGCTCTTGGCTTCAGCGTAGCCAAGTCTCTGCCTGTGTGGGCATTTTAGGGAATGACCCAGCAGATAGAAGCTTGCTCTCTCTGCCTTTATTTAAAAAAAATAAAGAATCATGACATCACCCAGTTTGGAGGTCTTTCCTGTTGGGATGAATCTTTCCTCTGGGAAAATACTTGTTTTTCACAACCAAGGCAGAAGGTATTATTTTTCACTGACTCAAGACACAGCAAATGCCCCTTGTCCTACACTGTGAACTCCTCAGTCACAGATTTATGCCTTTATATAAGCGCCACATAATAAGTACTCAAAGCATGTATATTATTGAGAAGGTTTATGATTGAAATGACAAGAGTAATAGCAAGGACAACAGAAATTAACTATCTCCTTGTTCATCCATACCTCACCTTGGGTGTTGGGTAGAGCACCTCTTATTTCCTCATCCAACCCCTGAAATCACATGAAATTTATAGTCATAGTCAAGTGTAGTATTCATTTCATTAACAAAAGATATTCTGTATTTATTATACACACACACACATACACACACAGAGCCCCAATCTGCTGGTTCATTTCCAAAATGCCTGCAACAGCCAAGTTGGAGTAAGGCCAATGCCAGGAACCATGGAATCAGTCTGGGTGTCCCACATGAGCAGCAAGGACTCAATTACCTGAACCACCAGCTGCTCTCTCTAGGGTGCACATCAGCAGGAAATTGGAACACTGGCAGGCCTCCGACTCGTGCTCTCCCACACGGAAGTGGGTGTCTTTAGTGGCATCCTCACTGAGACACCAAACACCCACTCCCACTGCAGCATTTTTTTGAACCAAAACATTTTCCATGGGATAAAAATATCAAGTCCTATAAATTGATCATTTTAAATAAATAATAAGGATTGACTGGCCTTAGAAGGTTGGTTTGAGCCACTTTTTGATGTGTGAGGAGGTTGTACAATCCCATCTCCTACAATATACCTTTCATTTAATGCATTAGAGAATATGTTATTCCAATTTGCAAATATTATGTAACCAAGAATTTATTTGGTATGCCAAGTAATGTGTAATGGAGAATAAAGAAATTCAACACACAGGTTCCCTCTAAAGACCTTACTTGTTAAACAGGGCATGAACATAAGAGACAATGAGGGTAAGGCAAGGTGTTGAACTTGGCACTAGCAGGAGCCCAGAGTAAGCCTGAAGTCCTTGAGCAAGACCCCAGCACAGCCCTCAGCGAAGCAGCCCTGTTTTGGCTGACGTAGTTTGTCTGGCTCAGACAACTTTCACCTCTTGGTTTCCAGTTTGGTAAAAGGAAAATGTCACTGATACTCCAAAGTACATTCTTGAGAAATGCACCAAAAAAAAAAAAATCTTTAAAACATATGTGTCTCTTTGCCGGTCAGCAAACATTAAGTAAATCGTGAGAAAATGTTTCCTGACCAAGCAAACATCTGTTGGCTTTGCCTACTCAGCACCCACTCCCCTCTGCGGGTGGTGGTGTCCTTATGCTACAATTCTTTTCCTTTGGAAACCACCTCTCGCCCACTCAGATGGAGCTTGTTGGCTGGCACCCATCCCACTCATCCACACTCTTGTGTGGGCCCTACCGCAGCCTAGCCAACCAGAGCCATCCATGCCCCAGGCCACAGCGATGGCTTGGAGAACTGGCGTACCTCTGTCCGGATGGAGCCAAGTTTTTTAGAAAGCAAGGGTTATGGCAGGTATTCATACATCCTCTGCATTACCAATTTATGCATTAACTAGTTGCTTAGATAGTAAACAACTAGTAAAATACAAATTCATGTAATGACATTAAATAAAGTTAATAGAGTGGTATTCAAAACTAGATCTATAACTTGGGAGGGCTTAAGGGAAATCGTTGAATTTCTTCAGAAGCAGTACTTTATAGACTGATTAGTGAAGATTTTTGATTATTTCATTATCTGATGCACCTGGTAAACAACAGGCCCATTTTCGTCCTTTGAGGTCACTGGAAATTTTGAGCAGATAACATTATCAAGAGTTGTGCACACTTTCTACGAATTGAAAACATTGGCAACTCCACATAAAGCATCAAACCACTGAAATATGTTGAAAAATCGTGTCACGCTTCATTTTATTGTACAAAATACCGTATTTAAATATAAGAAATAGAAAGTCGAAACCACAGTTGAACCACAAATGTCAGAATTTCAGCAAAATATGATTTTGGCCTCAAAACCCAGGAACCCATCTCATTTCAATTTGTGTTCCTAGTTCTTGACAGTATAATCCCTAAGTGTGAACAAATAAAAACACCACCAACGATATGGCAGTGACTTCAGTGTTTTTAGAAGACACCATCCAACTTCCTAGCCTCTTGGGCTTACTAAAATGAAATTTGATTAAATAAATCCAATGGAAAAAATGTGCACTTTAAAAAAAAATGACATTTTATATTTTAAAATTAGGAGAAAAATCATTATATTTTTGCAGCGTGAAAAGCATTGCTCATGTCTTGGTAAAGTAGGGAAGGTATGTGTTACGTTCCATTGAGAAAAATACATTCTGGTGATGATGTGGACTTAAATCATTGCAAGGAGCACACAGCACTGGCACCGCCAGACTTTGCCTCTAGGGAGGCCGTTGGGATCAGGGCCCTTTTGAGAGGCTCTGGAAGTGACCAGAACATTAGCTGATTTCAGGGAGTAGAAAACGCAGTGCTATCTACGAATTCCAATAAGTATCATCTCCGAAGATGGCTTCTCAGAACAGCGGAACCCGTTATGGAGATTTTAGCTGGGCTGGTGGTGCCTGTAAGTAGTCTCCCTCGCAGGCAGCGGTTCATGTGCAAGCACACACTTACACCGCTAATTGTTCTCACTCAGAGAGCTAATGCCCCCAGATCCTCCGGCCCCTCCCCTGCCTCTGTCTGTCTATCTCTCCTAATTAGAGGCTTCAGCAGGCCTGTGGGGCTGCCCCTGGGACTCCGAGCCCCAAGTGGCTCTTTCTCAGTGGGGAGCAAGATGGACTAAGACTTTTCCATGAGTCTCTGGAAATGGAAGCAACCATGCAGTAAGATACAGTGGCAGCAAGTTATCAACTTCAAAAGCGGATTTATGAATGAATATTCTCTTAAAAACTGCATGTCCTAAGGGAAAATTGAGTTGTCTGAATAGAAACTTTAACCAAACTGGTTTTTTCTGCTCAACACCAAACTCAGAGAGTTTATGTACGCCTGAAAACACTTGAAGCTAACAATTCTCCAAAGGATTGGTTTTGACCACCTTAATTCTGGCAAGGAAAGAAGAGAACGGCTTGGGGTTTTCAAATCACTATACTCCAGAGAGTATCTTGGGGCCAGCACCCCACAAGGGTGCCAGCTGAGTCCTAGCTGCTGCACTTCTCATCAAGCTCCCTGCAAAAACAGAAGATGACCCAAGTGTTTGGGCCCCTGCATTCATGTGGGAGACCCAGATGAAGCTCCTGGCTCCTGGCTTTGTCCTGGCCTGGCCCTGGCTGTTACAGCCATTTGAGGAGCAAACCAGTGGATAAAAGAGCTCCCTTTCTCTGCCTCTTCCTATCTCTTTGTAACTCAAACTTTCAAATAAATAAATAAGTCTACAAAAATATCTTAAGTAGTTTAGTATAGTGACCAAAAATTCTTAAAATATCCTTTTTGACATTTAAAGGAAAAAAAAATTAATTAACTCGAGGGTAAGCCAAAACCAAGAATTTTCCTGTAAGGGCCCATTAAAAATGTTTCTCTTGAGATCATGGAAAGACATCAAATTGGTAAAAATTGAGTGCTAATTCCTTTCCTGCTCCTTTATGTTGCATATCAACAGGTCATTTTTTTTTTTTTTTTTTTTACCCTCTGTGATTGAGCACTACGTAGTGGAATTAAACTGCTTTGAAAATGCTGTATTCTCAAACCAGGAAGCCTGGGCCCATTCTGAGAGAGAGGAAGCCCCGGGAAGAGCTCAGTGACTCCATCCCACTCTGCAACAGGGCACTGTCCTCCAGCACACACGAACATGTTCACATGGAGAATTCTATGAGCCACATGTTACTAGAGATTCCCACAAGCAAATCAGAACTAGAAGGAGGGAGGGAGGGAGGGAGAGAGAGAAAGAGAGAGAGAGGGTGGGAGAGAGAGAGAGAGAACGTTATTGTTTACTTACTTTGTGCTAGGTTCTAAGAGTCCTTGGCCCTTACCGGCCAGCCTTGGAACTCTAACCCAAAGCCCCAGGGATGAACAAGGAATCCAGCTTGGGGAAGGAAGACAGGAGGCATGCATCCTGGGAATACTTAGGTGGAGATGGTACAGGGGAGTGGGGTAGGTGGCAAACACCCTTTTGTGGGGATTATTGCTTTAAAAAATAAACTTTTTGCATATGAAAATAATTTCAAACTTACAGAAAAATTACCAAGAGTCATACACAGCACAAAGAACTCCTTTGTATTGCCACCAGATTTCCCAGTGATTAACCTTTTGGTCATTTTGCTTTGTCTTTTTCTATCCTATGAATCACTGGAGAGCAAATGCAGATGAGATGCCTGTTTATTAAGCACTTCAGTGTGCATTGCCCAAGAAGGTCATTTTCTTACACAAGTTCAGCGCCATTATCAACATCAGGAAATGACCCCTGATAGAACATGACCATCTAACCTCACAGGCACTTTTGTTAGCTGTTTTGGGCACATTTTTTCCTCTTCCAAGGAGATTGCCACACAGGAGAGGAGGGAACAACCTCAAGACATCTAAATGCCAGGCTGAAGAGCCCCTCATGAGTGGCCACTCAACTCTCTCAGAAGACACATTTTCAACCCATCCCGCGGCCGACTCCATTTCTGAAAATCCCCTCTGACGGCAGAAGTTTCAGCCGTGAGCTCCTGCCAGAAAAGTTGTCTAGCAGTCTCTCCTGTCCCCTGCTCCTCCGTGCCAGCTTCCTCCTCCTGTCTGGCCTGCCTCTGACACCAAAGCCACATCAGACACTGGGAGAAGGAGGCAGACACACAGGCTGTCAGCAAGTCTCCCTGCTCCCTCGTCGCGGGGGGCCACAGGCAGACAGGATGCTTCCAGCCCCGGGAAGAGCTAATCCCACTGCGTTTTCATCTGCTGCTCACTGCCCAGGTGATGGGAATTAGGTAGGCGAATGAGCAAGTGCTCTTGGGCCTGCCGCTCACATCACCCTCTCTTTCACTGGGCTTCAGCCATCCCGAGGCTCAAAATCCCCGACAACCCAAATCTGCTGCAATTACCTCGGGATTTTCGTTTTTTAAAGGGCTTTCTGAGCCCGTCTATGCAGATGCTGAAATCATTTCAACATGCTCTTCCCAGGCAGAGTTCAGTGTTATTAAAAACCTCACTTCCAGTCGGGTTTTCGTGCTTAGTAACAGACACATTTTCGGTCTTGGCTCCTGGAATGGGCCTGTTAACCAAGTACGATCATGTGATTTTTCTAATGACGTTTCTGGTCCTTCCAGAAATATGAAAGGATGAACAGTCTAATGACCAATTCCTGGAATAAATCACATGTGCTTTTCCAGAATGTTCTCACAGCCTAATATAGTTTTCTTCCATTAACAAAGACATAACATTTAGCATTTTCTCTGGCTGTAAAAAAGGTAAAGTGTCCACAAAAATGAAAAAAACTGAGTGCAAAGAAAACCTTTTGGTGATAGTTTTATACTTTTATTTATGTTCAGTTGAAAATGAGAACTTGGGTCTTGACACTTTATTCAAAGATCAGTGATGCCTGCTTTGCCTAGGTGTTGCTAAAATACAGAATCTCTGTGTCTCCCACTCCACAAGACCCACCAAATGAGAGTTTGGATTTTACCAGGACAACTGAGTTACTCGGGCGCACATTGAGGTTTGAGGACCCACTCTATACACAGGTGTGCCTCCCAGTCAAGGGTGAGCAATAGGCTAAAAGCAGTCACCAGGGAATGATTAAAACCATAAAAACAGAGTTCATGGAAGAGGTGAGGCCATAGTAAACCATAAGAGGACAAATGTTTCCTGAAGGACTAAATAACGAATGTTACACTGGATTTTTCCAGAATAGAGTTACCAGAGGCAGTAAATAATAATATAGGGCACCCAGTTAAATGTAAGGTGATGGCAATATTTGGACACAGCTATACTAAAAATGTATCTGTACCTCATCAGAAATTCAAATTGAACTGCACGTCCTACATTGCACCTGGTAACCCCAGCACAGAAATCTAGTAAAATATAACATATATTTGTACAATGCTTCCATACGGCATATTTATAAGCTCAAAAAAAAAAAGTGCACAGTGAAGTAGATACATCAATATATACTGGCCTTTTCCAAAATTCTTGAAAGAATTTGTAGTTATATAAACACACCCCAAAATTTTCAGAACCAGCCTAAAATACTAAGAAGGGTAGGGAGGGAAGTGTCACTATGTTCCTAAATCTATATATATGAAACTTGTATAACTGAAATAGTTTTTTTTTTAAAGAAACTGATCTTCTGTATATAAAGAGAATTGAAAATGAATCTTGATGTGAATGGAAGGGGAGAGGGAGCAGGAAAGGGGAGGGTTGTGGGTGGGAGGGAAGTTATGGGGGGGGGAAGCCATTGTAACCCATAAGCTGTACTTTGGAAATTTACATTCATTAAATAAAAGTTTAATAAATGGAAAAAAATGATATAAAACCCCATCACTATGAACATCTGGTGGGGGCAGGGGAGTGGGTTGAACCATTTATGTATCTTCTTTGTAGAAATGCCTCTTTGGTCATTTGCCCATTTAAAATCTGTTTTTATTGCTTTGAGGTTGCAGGAGTTTCCTGTATACCATATATTCCCAATATTATTCTCTTATCAAATAAAATTTACAAATATTTTCCCATCAAAAAAAAAAAGAAAGAAAGAAAATGGTTTCTTTCGTAACATGCAGATTCTTAATTCTGATTGTTACTCCTGAATTAATCATCTGCGCCAGAATCAAAGGTGCTAATCTAATCCAGTCTGCCTCTCTAGGCTTGACACCAGCGCTTCCTTATCTGGGTGGGAACATGGCGGCCAGGATCACCCACAGAGATGGAGTGGTTTCCTCACCCACTATGGTTTATGATTGGTTTGCTGGTTCACAACTCCAGGACCTGTGTCTGGAATGATCAGAGGTTATGGTTATGTGGTCTCTAATTGGCACAAGAGGACAAACCATCAAATACAACCGTCTGGTTTACTCCTGGACTCCACAGATCAGAAACCAGGTCCACGTGGACTTGATTTTAACCTTTGCTTCTACCTTCTCTTCAGAGGCGACTATAATCACTGATGAGAGATAAAAAGGGGAACATCTCCACCCATGAGAACAGCAAAGCCACGTCTCTCTTGTTTCCATTCCCTGAAAAATAATTTTTAAATAAATATGTTGGGGCTGGCGCTGTGGAGCAGCAGGTTAAAGCCCTGGCCTGAAGTTCCGGCATCCCATATGGGCACCGGTTCCAGTGCTGCTCTTCCAATCCAGCTCTCTGCTGTGGCCTGGGAAAGCAGTGGAAGATGGCCCAAGTCCTTGGGCCCCTGTACCCACGTGAGACCCAGAAGAAGCTTCTGGCTCCTGGCTTCAGATCAGCGCAGCTCTGTCCGTTGCGGCCATCTGGGGAGTGAACCAGTGGATGAAAGACCTCTTTCTGGCTCTACCTCTCTCTGTAACTCTATCTTTCAAATAAATAAAATGAATCTTTAAAAAAATAAAATACATATGTCCTTCTAAATCCTTTCCTGCTAAGCTTTGATGAACTTCACTAAAATAATAATAGCATTTTTCTTTCCTTAGGCATTGCATTTGTCCTTCCTTCCTTTTTTCTCTCCTTTTTCCTTCCTTCTGTTATTCCTTCCTCCTTTCTTCCTGTTCTTCATTCCTGACATTCATCTCATTTTTCACTTGTGCTATGTTATTATCTTACCAGAACCTAGACAGGTAAGGCCTAATTTGGAAGAGCTGTGCTGTCTGTGGCATGGAACCTGCCCACAGGTCTCATAAATAGAGAGGAAGGATTTCTAATTGCTGGGCTGATGGGGCAGGGGCTGTTGGCTAAATTTTCAAATTCTCCCCATTAGTCACTACTAAATGATGTAAACCAAAAGCATCCAAATCACTATCACTCATTCTCAAGTCTTTAATTATAAATTGTCGTTCACAACCATGAGAATTTCAATAAATTGTAGAAAATACTATACAATTCAAAAGCCAGTGTTTTCCCCTAGAACAATATGAAACCAATCTAAATATTAAGAATCACCATGGAGATGCCCCATGATTTCACTGAAAAGAGAAACACAGATAATACATGACCAAAGCCAACAACTGAAATAAAAGACATTCTACATCCATAATAAAGGAAAGGATCCAAGCATGTGTTAGAAGAGCAGTAAAATAAAAGTGGGAAAAATAGAAAAGCATATGAAATCTCAAAAATGTCTGTGTTTGATGGTTGCTTTTGCACTTAGTACAATGATTATGCCATCAACTGAGCACAATCTTCAGACCAAAATAGAATATTTTACAGTCCTGGTTGTTGCTTCCCACACCACATCCTAACATCACCAGCTACAACAATAGAAATCAAATTTGGCAGAGTGTGACATGGTTGCCATACCCACAGCCAGCATCTCTTTCCCCAGCTGCTATTCATATCAAATTTAAGAAGCCACCCTGTTAAGTCTCCCAGAAGTCTCGAAAAAATAAAAATAGGCAGCAAAAGGATGATTACTGAGGACTGTGGGTGGGAAAACCATGTACCCAATTTGTTCCCAAAGTTTTGAAAGAAAGCAAGATGAGTGTAATAACATATTTGCAGTGATTCAGCCAAAAGGAGCATGTGCAGGACCAAGTTCAGAATCTCTGAGCTGGTGGTGACAGTTGGGTTAGCATTCCTGAAGCCAGATGTTCTGAGTTGGTGTCAGCTCTGATCTCTCTGATGTGTTGCACACTCATAAAATGATGGCTTAGGAGTTTAGAGTTGTTTTTTGTTTTTTGTTTTTTGTTTTTTTTTTTTGCCAGAATGGAAGATTCATAGAGTAGTACAGAAACCTACATGTTATTCTAGCTTAGTCAATTGTACCTTCAAAGGAATTGAGTTTTTCGCTGAAAAGTTTTTCCTAGAATATAAGAGAACCATCTATTTCTGACCACTAGATGAGAATCGGAGTCCACAGCGTGCCACTCTGAAATATGCCACTTTGGGCTCATTTGAGCTGAAGGCAATTGGAATTTCACAGCTGTAGGAGAAGCTCTCTGTTTTCCCCCTCATCTGCCTAAAAGCAGGGCACACATTTTCTTGTGTGAATGAGTCACAAATTCCCCAATCATCTCATCTACCAGGATAACAGCAACTTTTATCAGCAGGCAAGAGCTGGCGTCCAGGTGAGACTACATAGACAATATACCTTTCCTTAGCTTCCTCATATATTAACAAGATACTTTCTAAAAATGTACTGGCCTTAAAAGTCCAAATCCTCTCTTCTTGATCTAGTCACTCTTCTGCATGAATTACCCTTTGTTAAAATGGTATATATGACACCAGCCGCTAACTGCTTCATTGGGTTTTGCTTCTTTCTTGTGAAACCTCTATGTACATTAAAATACTAACACCAATAAAATCCACATGACTATCCTCCTATTAACCTCTTGTCCGTTTAATTTCCAAGTCCCAGCTGCTGAACCCAAGTGGGTCAAGGAGAAGTTGTTGTGTTTTCCCTCCCTACAAGTAGCATTGGGTGATCAACTATGTCCAGGTTGATCTAAGATTTAATAAGTAGTTGTATTTTAGATCATAGGGAGCCTTGTAACTCTTCTGTCTTGCAGCCAGGACACCCCTGAGAAAGTGTTCAGGAATTAGCTCCTTCTCACATGAAGGGAAAGTTAAGAAACCACCCACAGCCCTAGAATTCCCAGGAGCCAGGGTGCGTCTCAGTTTCTGCACCTCTGCCTTGGCTGAGCAGGGCTTGTGGAGATAAGCTGATGCAATGAAGGCTGGGCAGGTCTCCTGGCCCCAAGTCTACCACCCCCTATTGTTCCCATAATTTCCATAATAGAAGGCAACAGCTTTTCATTTCTCAATCACTGATAACAATCAAAACAAACACCTGTGGGAAAGGCCACACTAGCAATCCCACACTCAGTCGTAAATGGGTAATGGGCCATCTGCCCCAGCAGAACATTTAGGTAAGATGGAAGAGGAAAATACCCAAGATTGGGTGCAGCCATGATGAAGATAAATTCCACCTGCTTCTCAGTTTGGCAGACTATCAACCTGCTAGCCTTCCATCCATCACCCCAAAGCAGCTACTCAGCACATCACTTTCCAAGCATCGTTTTAAAGGAAAGCAATTAATTTAGTCCTTGCCCTCAAAGAGCTTTTAAATTGGACAGGGACGTAAAGGGAACTGCATCATTACCTAGAATTATGTAGAGACATAAATGTAGCTGGCCAACCGGTACCGCCTCCCCCAGCAGCCACTAAAGGGTCCACGTTAACTTCGATACAAAAACATTCACTCATACAATCAGTCAAAACTTAATTTTTTACTAGGGAAAATTTCAATCAGATACAAAGGTTGGTTGAGCCTTTGGTGTGCTTGAGCCAGAAAGCAAGCAAGACCCCTCCATTGCATCTGGGCCACATCTCTTAAGTCCATGTGCCTACATGTTATCCTTCTCTCTTTTATTCCCTTGTCATCTGCTTGTTGAAAAAACTAAATCATGTTTATTGCATTCTGGATGTTGCCGATTGCATCCCCGGTGATTCTTATTAAATTTTTTGTTCCTTGTGTTCTCTGTAACCTCTGGTGTTTGTATCCTGAGGCTGGCTTAGATCTAGAATAGAAGGTTTGGAAGATAATTTTTCAGGGTTATGGGGAGAGCTGGGAGAGGGAAAAGGTTAGGAGGGGCAACTGGATTTCACTAGACCCAAGACCCATAACTCTGACTCCAACTGAGGCCAGGCCAGGACAGTTGAGTACCCAGTGTTTGCGGCAAGGCCAGACCCTTTCCCCAAAGTCCCCTCAGCTCTTGCTGGATTGGGCCTGAAGCTGCACCACACCAGGATGCCCACCCAGGGCTCCCAGACCAGAAGATAATGTGAAATACCAACTGTGGACCAAAAGCAATAGAGACCTCTATTGTAAGAACCACCACCACCACCACCACAAAAAGATGCTGTCTTTCCTCTTGCATCATTTCACGAGGCACACATGATGTCTAGCTCGTTCTGCAATGCTGGCACGAACCACTGGATGAAGGAGCATCAGCTTCATCCATTCACTCACTGCTAGATTTCCCTTCAGCTCTTTGCCTAATAGTTTCGGTAGCCACTGATGAGCCTTGCCTAGATCTGCCATTTCATTCGTAGTTATAAGGTGGTGGTATCCTCTCTAACATTTATTTTATTTGAAAGGCAGAGTTACAGAGAGACAGAGACAGAAAAAGAGCAATATCTTCCATCCACTGGTTCATTCCTCAAATAACCACAATGGCTGGCCTGGGCTAGGCTGGAACCAGCAGCCTGGAACTTCATCCAGGTCTCCCACATGGGTGGCAGGAGCCAAAATACTTCAGTTACTCTTTTCCCAGGGTAGCATAAAGCTGGATTAGCAGGAAGCTGGATCAGATGCGGAGCAGCCAGGACTTGAACGGGTGCTCTATTGAATGCCAGCATCACTTTTATTTACCAGTTTTCTCAATAGTGAGTTTGTTTCTTCACATTTGACAAAGGGAGATAAGGTTTTTATTACTGCTGTGAACTAGTGGATTATGACATATTCAATATGGTTCAACACATGTGAATATTGTTCTTTGTATGTGCATCTTTGGATATGATTGTTTCATGTGTGCCCAGTAGAAGCCTTTGCATGTTGACTGCTGTGTATTTCAAGTACTTTGTCACAGCTCCAAACCTTCCTCACGGGTACAACAAGATGTTACAGGCTCAACTAGAACATCTCCTGTCCCAGCCTGTAGTGTGTCATTGTTTTCCAAGGAGCTCTGGTCCTTTGCAGTTGGAAAGTTATTTGGAGACTATAGTATGGAGGGTTGGAGAACCCCTTATTCTTGTGTTGGTCATTGGTCCTTGGCTCTTTCAATGGACAAAGCCGGGGAGGTGTGAAATATATATACTTGTGTCTGTGTATTCTTAAAGAAATGCATGGAGTTCCTAGTGATATTTCTAATTGAAGTTTAAGGCTATAAGTTTCTAATTTAACTTCTTTGACTTTCTATGTGATTTTTCTCTTGTATCATAAAACTTGCTCCCTATGACATTAATATAATGAAGAGCTTTGTTCTAATTTTTTTTTTTTTTTGACAGGCAGAGTTAGACAGTGAGAGAGAGAGACAGAGAGAAAGGTCTTCTTCCATTGGTTCACTCCCCTAATGGCCGACATGGCCGGCGCTGTGCCAATTCAAAGCCAGGAGCCAGGTGCTTCTTCCTGGTCTCATATATGGGTGCAGGGCCCAAGCACTTGGGCCATCCTCCACTGCCTTCCCGGGCCACAGCAGAGAGCTGGGCTGGAAATGGAGCAACCGGGACAGAATCCGGTGCCCCAACCAGGACTAGAACCCGGGGCGCCGGCACCGCAGGCGGAGGATTAGCCAAGTGAGCCACGGCGCCGCCCTGTTCTAATTTTTGTAAGAAGAATTTCAAAATTTCCATAGCAATGCATGACTGGCAATGCAATTATTGAAACAAGACTTGTTTTTGAGGTTCTTTTTGCCCTAAGGATTTGCCCCATTTCAGATAAACTGCTGAATAAATGAAGGTTACAAGTCACTTCAAATACTTCCTTCCTATGTGGTTAACACTTGGATTGATTCATTTGTTTTTTTGACTTAAGTATTGCTTCTCGACATTTTGTTCTGTGCTTTTGCACAGGACTTACTTGTTTTCAAATGTATAAAACAAAGCACATTAGGAAAAACCTGGCTTCCAAATTGTTCCTGCTCTTTCCTTCCTCTTCTAATTAGCTACTTTCATAAATTTTGTATTCACTGTATTATTATGTAATGTATTGTTTATGTATTATTATGTAATGTGTTAAAAATTAAATATATATGGGCTGGCTCTGTGGCGAAGCAGGTAAGGCCACCGTCTATAGTGCCAGCAACCAATATGGGCACTGATATGAATCTTGGCTGTTCCACTTCCAATCCAGCTCCCTGGGGAAAGCAACAGAAGATGGCCCAAGTGTTTGGGTCCTTGTACCCATGTGGGAGACCTGGAAGAAGCTCTTCACAGCTCCAGACACTATGGCCATTTAGGGAGTGAACCGGCAGATGAAACATCTCACACTCTCTCTTTTTCTCTCTCTCTATAATTCAGTCTTTCAAATAAATAAATATTTTTTTAAAAATTAAATACATATTCACTTTTCTTCGATAAAAAGTAACATTCTGCTCTTCACCTTGCTTTTTGTACTTAATACATCTGCAAAGTTTACTTCATAACAGCATACAAATGAATCTTGTATCTCTTTTCTTAGCTATATACTACTCTATTGTGCAGATGTAGTGTGGTTTATTCAACACTGCTCTCCTGAACATCTGGATTATTGCCAGTCTTTATGCACGCATTTAGTGCTGCAATGAACAGACTTCTCTGCTTACTTTTCCATATTTTGCTACTTCATCTTCAGAATAGATCCCTAGAAATGGGTTTGTTTGGCGAGATGATAAAGAGACTTAATATTGCTAAAATCTCTCCAAAGGAACTGGATCACTATACATTTCTGCCAACAGCATATTACAAAGGCATGTCTCCGTGCCCACAACAGAGAATCTTTCCAACTCCAAAACCAATTAGAAGACCTACCAAGAAAGACTTTTGTTAACACAGTCAAAATATCCGCCTTTGAGATCAACCTAACAACAAGCATTCTTAAGGTTTTTGATACATGCTTCTCAGGTATATGGACCTAAGAATTTGACTTGGAACAGAGAAATACAGAATTGTTGGGAAGTCTGACCATGAAAATCAATAATTAGAATAGTTAGTCCTTCCTGGCCATCATGTTCTGGTAACTTCAGCGGAGGATCACCTCCATGTTTGTTGATAAGGAGACCCACAGAGGAAGATGCAAGGCTTGCCCATGGCTTGCCCACGGCTTGCCCAGGGCCATGCAGAGAATACTTGCATGGAATAGAAGGTTCTTTCTTGTCCCTTCCAGGGGACCTGCTGAAGAACAGAAACATGGAGAGCTGTGGCTGAAGGGGTTGGCAAACGTATCCTTATCTCAGCTGTGTGCGTCATCGACTTACAGTCAATCACTCGCCATCTGGGTTTCAGTTCCCTCAGACGCAAAATCAAGGGATTAGTTCTCTTGCCCAATGCAGGTGGCAGTTGCTCTCCAGCCTGTCATCTGCACGCAGCAGGATGTATGAACGCCTCATCTGGGCCATCAGGCCAGGCTGGGAAAAGCTCGGCAAAGTCCTGCTTCCACAGCAGGCCAAACCCAAACCAGAACCCAAGACACTCCCCAGACGGGTGCTGCTTGTACAGGTGCTGATGATCCTGGGACCTGGGACGAAGGCTGGCAGGAGGGAGGAGTCTTTCCCAATCAGCAAGTTCCTGGTGAATATGGGGCAGCTGTGGATGTTCTCCACTCACAGTGACTCGTAATCGTCATTGTGAACGAGAGGCTGGGCTGCAGAGAGATTAAGTGGCTTATCACAGGGGCCAGCGCGGTGGCATAGAAGGTTAAGCCTCCTCCTGCAGTGCCGGCATACCACATGGGTGCCGGTTTGATTCTCGGCTGCTCAGCTTCTGATCCAGCTCCCTGCTAATGCACCTGTGAAAAGTAGTGGATGATGGTCTAAGTACTTGGGCCCCTGCACCCATGTCGAAGACCCAGAAGAAGCTCCTGGCTCTTGGCTGCAGCCTGGCCCAGCCCCAGCCTTTGTGGCCATTTGGGGAGTGAACCAGTAGATGGAAAACCTCTCTCTCTTTCCCTCTCTCTCTCTCCTTCTCTTTCTGTATCCCAGCCTTTCACATACATAAATAAAAGTAACTTGTCTCAGATCACAGAGCCGTCCTCAGAGTCTTGTTGTTGCTTGTATCCTTGTTCTCTATACTGAAGCAGAAAATAGTACCAAGAGTCATTTATCCCACAGAAAACGGAGGCCATCTTGGGGTCATGATAGAGAACTTCTCTTCTCCTTGTCTTTGAACTGCCCCAGAGAAACTGTCAAGTGACTCATTGCCTGATGAGTAATTAGAAGACCCTAACAACAATCTTATCCATCTGTTCAGTAGAGCTAGAAGAAATTCATGTGTTACCAAATTTCTGGTCAAGCAAGAAGATATTCAAAAGGGAAATGGACACTTAATTGTTCAATAACGATGCAGTAAGCATTATGTTGGGTAACTTACATAGGTTCTTTAATTTTCATAATACCCTTGGAAAATAAGAGTAGTGCTCCCATTTTACAGAAAAAGCAACTGAGGCTCAGAGAAATTAAAGTGATCTGGCAAGTTCTAACATCCAGCTGTGGTAGGAACACAATTTTACCACAGTTATTTGTGGTTCCAAAAACCCACTTTTCACATTCTACAAGGCCAATGCTGCAGGATCAAAGGAAACCTGCAGTGAGTGAGGAGCAGGCCAGATTCTGCTCCAATTCCCCCAGTAACAACTGTGTGTCTAGAGCATGTCACATATGACTTTGAACTTAAGTTCATTCCTCTAGAAAACAATTGTGCCGAAGTAGCTGTTCTCCAAAACCTGTCAGCATCTTCTTATTCCTCTCAGGGCTGAGTCCGCATAGCCTAACCTCCATACCCTGCGTGCCTTGCTCCTGGCTAGCCCATGGCTGTCACTCCACCCACCCTACTCCAGCACTCCTGGAGTTCCTTCAAAGCATCCTGTCACCCCACCCTCAGGCCCCTGGGAACTGTGTTCCTTCTGCTCCCACTCCACCTCAGCCCATCCCTGGGAAAACTCCTATCTGTCCATCAAGTATCGCTTCAGCCATCTCTCCCTCGGGGAAGTCTGACCTGACCACTGTAGCTGTAGGAGCTCGCTACAGTTACCTCCCCAGCATCCTGGTCAACTTTCCTGTTCTCTGAATGGCGTATATTCCCCTTAGCATACTTCACTCAGCATCATTTCTACTTCAAAGTTTCCTCTTCCTGAGGAACTCTGTGATAACAAGCACCACTGTCCCTTGTCCCCTGGCGGCTCCCCAACATTCAGTATGTGGGAGGACCCCTGTGAACACAGTCCTGACTCACACCCTTCTCGTGTCCCTGAGATGAGCCTTGAATTCTTCCAGGAGAGGTGTTCTAGAATGCACATACTTTATCCATGGCATTTAAAACAAAAATCTGAAACCCTCAGTTAGAGACCAAAGTAGCAAATACAGACTAAATAAGCCTCAAGTAGCTGCTAGGAAAACCAGGTGTTAGAGGTCAGACCTGCACGCTGTGTCTTGCGACCTTGGTGGCCCAAGTTTGGCAAGTTGAGAAACACCCGTAGGAAAGGTTAATGCTTCACTCTCTTAGTTTGGATCAATTTCATCACAGATGCACATGGGTAAAATTTAACCTAAGTTAGGAGGTGTCACCAAATATAAGGCCCTGGAGTATAGATAGAATTCACCTCACTTGTAAAAACATCAAGATGAAACTCACCATGCTAACCACTTTTAAGATATAAAGCACATCCATACTCCGTAATATTTCTAAGTTTCAGCTTTGTTTGTTGTACAACCATACAACCGTCACCACTATCCAACTCCAGAAGCTTTGCCATCATCCTGACCTGAAACTCCGTCCCCATTCACCACCAAACTGCCTCCTCCTCCCTCTCCCCAGCTACCACTACCAGTCTACTCTCCGTGTTTAGGAACTGGACTACTCGGGTCCCTTATGTTAACTGATGCATACGGCACCTGTTCCTTTAAGACTGACTTCCATCACTTGCAACACGTTCCAGGTTTGGGCAGGCATCTAGAGGAATTCTTGACCTGCCTCTTGGGACATCTGCATCCCATATCAGAGGGCCTGGCTTTGAATGCCAGCTCCCTCTCCATTCCAGCTTCTCCTCATTTATATGATTTCCTGCCCTTGCACACCCTGGGAAGCAGTGGGTGATGGCTCAAGTGCTAGAGTCCCTGCCACCCACATGGGAGACCTGGATTTGAGTTCCAAGCTCCTGGCTTCAGCCTGGCCTGGTCCTGGCTCTTGTGGACATTGGGAAAGTGAACCAGAGAATGGGAGTTCTATCTCTCTCTCTCCCCCTTGCCTTCCAAATAAATCAAGAAACAAAGTCTGCCACATTAAAAAAAAAAATGCAATGTTTTCAAGGTTCATCTCTGCTACAGCATGTGACAGACTCCCATTGTTTTTCAAGGCTGATCTGTTTACATTCCCCATTGTAAAGGTTTTTTAAACAAATGCCATTCTGTTGCTTAGCTTTCTAAAAAGTTTATTCATTTTTTTCCATGTACTTAGAGGCAGAGCAACAAATACAGAGAGACAGCAAGTGTGAGTGCATACTTCCATCCATTGGTTCACTTCCCAAATGTCCGTAACAGTCAGAGCTGGGCCAGACCAAAGCCAGGAGCTCTGAATTCTATCTGGTCCTATACATGGGTGGCGAGGACAGTGTAGCACTGTGAAGACCTCAGAGACCAAAGCAACAAACATAGACTGAATAAGCCTATAACCAGCCCAGTGTCACATGCGCAGAATTCAAACCCAGGCAGAAGAACTCAGAGCCCACTAAGAATTCTGTCTCTTTATGAACATGTTTTGGACTATACAAAATAATTTTTAAAAGCCCATGGAAAAATACATTTGCAGATACACTCATTTTGGTGCAAAAAAATTTCCAAGTCCATGCATACTTTTCTCATTATGTACAGTTCCATAAATTTTCTGAAGACCTCTTATAAATATGATTTCAAAATTTATTACACAAAATAAACTTATGTATTATCACATGCAGGCAACTTATATAATCCTCAAGTGGATTAAATTCTAAAATGGAGCATATGTTCCTTGCATTACATTTGAACTTAAATTCGCAGCAGTAATTATTCACAGAGAAAAGTTTTTCTAGGTAAATAAATCAGCTGGCTTCTAAATCCAAACCCTATCTCGAGAAATTCTCCGTCATTGTGCAGTTAAGTACCAATGTAGTGCTCTACAGAGCAAAAGTGATGGACGCTCCACTCTCCTGTAGGAAAGATGAGCGTCTGCAAAGCCACCGTCACAGAGCACCTGATTCCTGGCTTCCCCACTTGCAGCCTTCCTCTGTGAGGTCTCCAGCAACTGCCAAGTACTCATTGCTAGGACGCAAGAAGAGAAACACACCTGTGTACAATGGCAAAGAGAAAGCTTAGAACAAGTGGGATGTGGACATGTGGCCGTGGTGGTCAGACTTGAGCAGCTATCGGAATCTCACGGAAGGTTTGAGAAACCCTAGGATCTCTGACTCCCTGGTTCTGGGCTGGGGCCTGAGAATTTGCATTTCTAGAATTTCCAGGGGATACGGATGCTGCTGGTGCAGGGGCCAAGCTTGAGAACCACCCGCCCACGACATCAGGGAACAGTGCTTCACATTCCTGCCTGTGGGAAACACGATGCCTCTATCTACACCTGGAACACCTGCCCCTTATAGGCAAGCTGTACACTGTACCACCTGTACACCCACCACTCTGACATAGGCACCCCAGAAACACCCTCATCACCTGCACCACGCCAAGGCAACACACTGGCATTCTGTGCACAGACCCCATACACCAACATCACAAACTCACATGCACACACAGGCACATATACACAAACTGCACCCTAATGGGAACCATGCACCTGCACCACACAGCTGTAATCACGCCACACACAGGTATCCCACATGCAGACACGTACTCACATACACACCACACACGCCTCACACACACACCCCCCACCACCTGCACAGTACAGGAGCTGTCGATCTGCTCCACACTCACACCTATACTTCTGCACACTCTGAGCAATCTGCTGCTACTACCTTGCCCTTTAGTGGCTCCCTTCTCTTTCCCCCTGCTGCTGTTCCTATTCCTATCCCAGTGTCCCTCTTGCCTGGCCCAGATACCTTTTCCCAAGTGTCCAGCCAAGAGGGCCCGTATCCTACTCCCACTCCCCATCTGGCTCCCCAAACACTTCACAAACCGAGTGTTTTAGGAGTTCTACTCTCAGCTTTGATACAGCAGATACCTTTCTGCACAAGACCTTACACTAGTATGTTGTAGAGTAAGAGGGATGAAGGCGATGCCGTGGCCCTTCCTTTCTTCATTCATTCATGTAGTGAATAAGCCAGGTGTGGGGAGCAATGTGTCCAACAGAAACATGCCACCCACCCCCACTGTCTCACATCTTAACAGTCAGGCGGTGTGGGCCCCCCCCCACATGCACACACAAACACACACCCAAGGTACCTCAACCTAGATGATGGTGGGAGGGACTCCAGACCCCAAGGGAAGGCCGTGTGGGCGGGCGGAGGTACTTGAACTTCTTGCCATCCCTCTTGCAACCCCACCAAATGGGGAGCAAGCTCCTCCCCACTCCTCAAGGTGGACTCTGGCACCTGCTGCCCTTCCAGATTGTTCTACGCCCATAAAGCATCACTCAACCAGCAGATGAGAGAATTTAAAAAATCATTATATCATCAACAAAAATAATAACAGCAAAAAGAAAAGCCTCCCTTTAGTGAATGCATATTATGTGCTACAGCTTCCACCGTCTAATTCTTACCCCAGATAGGATCACCCCCATTTTCCAAATGAAAAAAAAAATAGAGACAGGCCCCGGAGCACCAGCCTGAGGCCTGGCAGATGGCATCTGGGGACTCCCTTCCAGGGACTGACATCAGCAGTTATGTACCTCCTGTTTCTGCAGGTGGAACCTCCTCTCCAACTGTGGGCAGAGCTCCCTTGACCAAGGGATCTGAGGACAGAACCCGTGCCAACCACAGAAATGCAAGTGCTGACTGCTGCCTGCCCCAGTCCATTGTCAGCTCCACAGGGGGACAACAAGAGGCACGAGGACAACAGCTTAGTTAAAGCAGACGCTGCGGTGGGTGGAAGAAGCAACAGCAGTACTTTTAAAACATTTATTTGTTTTTATTTATGTGAAAGGTAGGGAGATACAAAGACACAGAGAGACAGACAAATAGAGAGAGTGCTTATCTACTGGTTCACTCCCTAAATGTGCACAACAGCCAGGGATGGGCCAGGAACTCCAACCAGGTCTCCTAAGTGGGAGGCAGGGACCCAAGAACCGGAGCCATCACCGACCGCCTTCCCGGGTGCACATTACCAGGAAGCTGGAATCGGGAGCAAGGAGCTGGGACTGAAACCCAGGTGCTTGAAGTGAAAAGGATCCAGGCATCCCAAATAGAGCAGCAGCTGGCTGTGCCACCTTCCTGCCCCTACAGAGCGATCCTCATTATGTATGTGTATTATTTCAAACAAAACCAAAACGTATAGAAATCAGACTTTAGAAAGGAAGTCACTCCAGCCATACAAACCTTGAATTACATTGTTTTGTGACAAATCCCTTTTTAAAAAACAAAACAAAACAAAAACATTGCTAGCAAGTTATTTGCCTTTTATACGCATACATAGTGCTTCTGACGTGGCATTTAAAAAAACATTTTATGTAGACAATTACATGCTCCTTTTGTGGTTTCTTCATCTGTCTTTAGGTTTAAGAAAACAAGTTTCCCACCGGAAGCTAAAGTGACAAAGATTCGCCCATATTTGCCTTATGACGTGTGATGTTATCTGATTTTTGGGTCATCACATTCATGGAATTTTATCAGTTTATTTTTAGTTAACTGCACACTTTGGTAGAAATAGTAGTTAGCATTTCTACCTCCTTGCACTTTTTTTTTTTTTTCATAATGTTTTACCAGGTGATGCTTGTAGGTATTTCTGGGGTCCATTTCTTGGTTCAATGGAGTCACGCACATTTGTGGCTGGCTATCCGGTGGGTAGTGAGACAGTCAGTCAGGCTTAATTTAACTCCTCCGTGATTCAGACTTGTCCAGACATTTGTCCTCAAGCTGTATTCGAGGGCGGCAAGAGTAAACAGTCCCTCGGCCAGAAGAGGTTTCCTGGGTCCCCGCCCACTCGCCTGTCTGCTGACCTCGGAGGAAATCCAGCCTGCAGTTAACATCTGTGGTCCCATCAGCCGGGCTCAAGTGCAAGGTACTTAACGCACGCGGCTCGTTTTGCAAGGTTAGAAAGAATCGATAGGAGATGTGTTTAATGCGGTATCGCTATCACGTCTCATCGCACTTTTAAAGCTGAAATATCCACTGTGGTATATAATCTTAGTCTCACTATACAGAGAATGGGTTTAGCGTGGTCTGAGATAGCTATCACAGAGACACACAGAAAACCTGCGCCGGCCCTGGATCTCACACTGGCTCGCTCTTTTTCCCTTCCTCCTTTCCTCGCTCTCAACAACTCTCCCCCTTCTTTTCCTACCCCTCTCTTCTTTTTCTCTTGTTCCCTCCTCTCTTTGTTCCTCCTTTCCCCTTCCCGTCAATTTCAAGGCTGTAATTGGCTCCATGGACGACAGCCAGGACTTCAGCAAACCACCAAAGAGAGAAAACCAGTGATTCCCCTGCAGTCTCCTTGGAAACTCTCAACCAGGGGCACAGTTGCTTTGGAAGCCATCGGCTCACCAGAGAGTGTGCACTTTTTGCGAAAAGATTTTGAAACAGAAACCCGTTTCAGCCAAAGTTAACTGCATATTGTTGTTAGTAATTCTATTTTGATTTCAATGCATGGTAAGTAATATGGGGAAATTAAAGGTGGTAAGGCGGAGACGGCATGACGGGCTGTGTGGCGTGACGGAGGAACTGCTCAATTCCATAAGATGGGGAAGCCCCATGGCAGAGAGAGCCAGCAGAGATGGGAAGAAAGAATCCAATCTTGCCTAACCCAACTCTACTAGCATTCGGCCAAGGCAACCAACCGTGTGGCTGCTGACCTCTCTAAGGCCTTACCAATGGAGTTCTTAGTGTCTTGGTTTAAGAGTAGCTGTACAGGGCAGTCTAGTGCTTTTCCCCCCAAGAGTGCCTACTAAGAAAAGCGATTGACTCAATTCCTTGCCCAGAAAACTTACTGATAATTTTTGTTGTTCCCATTTTCAACCCAAGTGGCTGAACTGGGAATTGAACTGCTATATTAGTTTGCAAGAGCTGTCAGAGAAAGTACCGGAAACCAGGTGACTTAAGCCACAACAATGTACCGTCTCAGGTTTGCAGAGCCTGGAAAGTCCAGACCAAGATGGCAGAAGGGCTGTTTCCTCCTGGGACTGTGACAGAGAAGCCATCTCACGCCTCCCTCCTGGCTTCAGCGACCTCAGATATTCTTGGGCTGCTCCCTGGCATTCTTGCTGTATCCACACAGCATCTTCCACCGTGCATGTGTGCTTCTATGTCCAGATTCCCCTTTTTCATAAGGACCCAAAGTCACAATGGATTAGGACCCAACCTGCCTTAACTTGAACACCTGCAATGACCCTGTTTCCAAATAAGGTCACCTTCGCAGCTACTGGGGTTGAGCTTCAACACCGAGGACACCTAATTCAATCCTTAACAGCAACAAGCATTTGTTTTAATATCCACATGTTCATCTCTTAACTGTGGGCCCGTATCGAGTGTGATACACACTGCAGGTCAATGTAGAAAAGTCACACCAAGTTCTCTTTGACAATACCTTAAATACCTCTGGGTTGAGGGAGGTACCTGCCAAAAAGGAAGTAAAATTTGCTCCCTTATTTGACTACTTGATGAATGAGCTGTTCCAAGGACACAGGACAAACATGTGGCCAGCACCATGGTGGGAAGGGTCGAGGTCCCAGCCCGTTCTAAACAGAAGTCTCTTCTGTGTTGAGGGCCTAGGTTGCCACATGATCACTGTCCTTCATTTTGAAATTTACCAGCAACTGGGGATGAATCCTAACTAGCCTAGGCTCTATTATATTGAAGAAATACTTTGCCTTTCATGTAAGTGATGAAATAGTTTATTATCCTAAGGCATGGGTAAGCGACACAGAAAATTGAGTCTGAGATAAAGAATACCATCATTACATGACATTTGACACAATCAATCAGACTGTTGATCCTATCCCACTAATGTCACAATTAACAAAGGATTCTTTCTCTCATTTTGTTCTGTTTATTAAGCATGTAAGAAACAAGTACTTTTTCTCCAGCTGCCCTTAAATTATGGTCTTCATGATTTTAATATCATTCTAGTATAGTGGTCAGAAATTTCCAGAACATATCAACATCATATAATTCTCCAAATCCAATGGCCACAGGCCCCAGAAGCCCTGGGAGATTTCACCCCTGGGAATGAGCACTCTGCCATTCCATGCCAACCCTTGGAAAGCTGAGTACAGTGGGGAAATATTAGAGCTTCCTTGACTTCACCAAGTTCAATGTGAGGCCTACTGGAAGCCAGAGCTGGTTGTACTTGATCTTACTAATTAAAAATTGCGATATGTATGTAAGAACTTTGCCAATTTAATAAGTTCATGTGCCCATTAAAGACTGTCTAATGAATACAGATGGCATAAATTAAAACTTAAAAAAAAAGTGATCTTGCACATGCAGTGACGATATTCTGAGAAGATTTAGTCAATTGCTCAAGTTCATGGATAGCAAGTGGCAAACCTGGGCCAGAGAACAATCTCCATTCTCTCAATACAGGTCCTGGTTACTTAACTGCAGTACTGCTCTCTAAAATGCATATTAAACCATGGCTTGCTATGAGAGAGAGAGAGAGAGAGCGAGCGAGAGCGAGCACACACCTCAGTGTAAGAAACAGGAAATTTTATTAAATGTAAAAATACTTCAAACGTTTTTAAAGTTTAAACTAAAGAACATCTACGGACAAAGACAAAAGTAACACTCAAGAAGGAAACTGTATGAATAAAAGTAAGAATATTTTCCTTTTCTTGCTTTCCAAGTGAACTCCTCCTCTGAATAAAGGAGATAGACACTTATGCTTTCGCTTTTTTTTGCAATGGAGAACCTAAGAGCCCTGAAAACCAGAGGTCCTCTTGATCCCGCTGCATTCACCCCTGCTACTTTTAGTGGACGCTGCAAGGGGGTGAACACCTGTGATTATTCTCTGTCTCCTGCTGCAGACATAAAAACATACTGAGTCTCTATTGATTGTATCCCCACAATTCTCTGCACTGCTTATGGCCATAGTGGACCCTTGGGGGAAATTCTGAATTGTATTAAATTGCACAGAAACCTTCGGAGCAGGTGTGCAACAAGGGGGAGGTCTCCACAGTTACTGGTGCTGGGTGTTGGCACGGAGCCTTGTCGCAGCCCCCCGGGCCTCCGCCCGCCAGCCTCGGCCCACTCCCAACCATCCCTTTTCAGGAGGTCCTCCCGGCTTTCCTGGTTTGCCCTCGAACACTCTAACGTCTATGCATTGGTTTCTATCTTGGCAATTAGTCCTGCTCCCCACCCAAAAGTGTTCATATTCCTAATGGGTGCACTCAAGGTGAGGGTGGAAAGGCAGAGCAAGCATTTTGACCTTGGGGCCCCGAGAATCCTGGTTTGAACTGACTGGGTAAAGACTTAAGCACTGAAACCTCAGTCTCCTAATCTGTATAATGGAGACACTATTATTAGATCCACTGTATTACGGTAATAATCATGCCAGAGTAAGTGCTTTGCAAATGTTAATTATAATTATAATTATTCTTAATGACTGTCAATGCTTTGCCATCTAGATAGGTATTAGCCACTGCTTTTCTCCCATCACATCACAAATTAATTTATATTTTTACAACTAATGAGGTGTAAGGGATCATTTATTTACTTTGTGGTTCTCATTTAAGAGATGAGAGGTAAAAGGGTTCATGCAGCTGGATACTGGTGGAGCCAGCCTCCGGTTCTTCAACTCTAACTTATGCCCAGCACCCAGAAGCCTCTCTCTTCAGTCCCACAAGTCACTGAATTGATGCTTAATTTATTAAACAATTTAATTGATAACAGTCATATGGTGCCATCTCTATTCCTGTTGGCATTTGGACAAACGAGAGCCCTTCCCATGTCTCCAAAGCTTTGAAATGTTGTCTTAAAAATAAAGGGGAGGCCGGCGCCATGGTTTAACAGGCTAATCCTCCGCCTTGCGGCGCCGGCACACCAGGTTCTAGTCCCGGTCGGGGCGCTGGATTCTATCCTGGTTGCCCCTCTTCCAGGCCAGCTCTCTGCTGTGGCCCGGGAAGGCAGTGGAGGATGGCCCAGGTGCTTGGGCCCTGCACCTGCATGGGAGACCAGGAGAAGCACCTGGCTCCTGGCTTTGGATCAGCATGATGCGCTGGCCGCAGCAGCTATTGGAGGGTGAACCAACAGCAAAAAGGAAGACCTTTCTCTCTCTCTCTCTCTCTCTCTCTCTCTCTCACTATCCACTCTGCCTGTCAAAAAAAAAAAAAGGGGGGGGGGTAAGAAAAAAAATAAATAAATAAAGGGGAAAAGCCCAGGCCAGTTTTCATGTCAATAGCGTACTAGTGAAGATGATGCTTAAAACAGCATCAATTTATATTTCTGAGAATTAATTTCTCCCATCAATCATTATCAATGTGTAAAATACCAACTTGGATGGGTTTTCACTCTGGTTCAGTAGATGGTCCCTCTTTGCTCTTGCACCATTCCGAGGAGAAGACACCATTTCTTGTTGACATTGTCACACACTCCCTTGAACACCAGCTGTGTGTGCGTTTTCCCACGCACCCCACAATTCTCCAGGGGACACCAGCTACACATCCAGGAGGCAGTGTTGGACTCCAGAGCCTGAGGGCTCAGTCCTACAAGACTGTCGCCGCTCCAGATGCTGATCACAAGTCCCAGCTGTCACCCACATCAACAGCTGTATCTCAACTGGGGCTCCCATGACCGCTCTCGGGGGGTGCAATGCTTGCTAGAGCGAATCTCAGAACTCAAGCGTGTTAATTCCACTTTTCTGTGATTATGAAGAAGACCTCGAAGGATCCGGATGCACTACCAGATGAAGAGCTACTCAAGCTGAAGTACAATGAGATGAGTTCCCATGACATGGAGCTGTGTCCATGAAAAAAGTAATCCTATAAGCCTGTTAGTTTCCTGTTGCAACCATAACAAATTACCACACACCTACTGGCTTAACACAACATATATGAATTATCTGATAATTTTTAAGATCAGAAGTCTGAACCAGGACTCTCTCGGCTAAAATCAAGGCATCAACCGGGTTATATTCCTTCCTAGAAGCTCTTGGGGGAACCTCTGCTGTCTTTTCCATCTTCCCAAAGGTGCTTACATGGCAGCACGTGGTCCCTTCTTCCACCTTCAAAGCCAGTAAGGGTGCAGCAGGTGCATCTCACATGACTTCAAACTTCCCCACTCCCTCTTCCTCTGTTGAGGATGCAAGGTTACGCTGTACACAGAAGGATGATCTGGGATGGTCTCCCTACTTGAGCCATTTGACTTCCACCTGCAGCCCTCCTTCCCCTGTTCCCCTGTCCCTTCCGAGGTGATAGGTCCACAGCTTCTGGAACTGGGGAGTGACACCTCTGCAGGCCATTATTCTGCCTTCTCCAAGATGCAAAGCATTTTGGTTTCACCGCATTTCTGTAATAGAGCTTTGAATGTTTCATACTGGAAACCCTGACTACCCACTTACAAATAAATGTTAATGCTAACACAACAAACGGGTTGACCTCTCTGTGTGGAAAGGCTGCATCAATTCTGGGGCTCCTGAGAAAAACTCTTCCAACACCCCCAGTTTACAGATGGGTCCCTGAAGCTCAGTGACTCGTGGGGCATTGAATGACAAAACCCAAACTGGAAACTGGCATCCTGGCTCCCAGCAAAGTGATCTCCCCCAGCACATCCCACCATTGTGATATACCTGGTAATTACTGCTGTGAAAAGTGGTTAACTGCACCCCTGACCCCGAAATTCCACAGGCTTGCAAGACCCACAAGAGAACCTGAGCTGGATAATCAAAACTACAGATAAATTCTAGGTAAAATCAATGGAAAAGATGAATATTTTTTTTTACAAATTTCCAAGTTAGAAAAATAACTTCATTGTCATTCAGAATATTAAAAAGAAAAATGACCTGTATGTAAAAGTGCTCCACAGATCCCTGTATCAGCAAATGTGAACACACAGTGAGACCCCGCCCATCGCTTCTGAAGGGAAAGGCTATCCAAGCATTTTGTGGCCCAAAAAGTTGTCATAAGAGCTCCCTCAGATACACTTTCAGAAAGCAAAAAACCAGCCCTCAGCGAATTTGCTTAGGAAATACTTGAACTTACTGAGAGAAACACTGTAACATAATATGATAAAGGCATTGGCACAGCAGTTAAGATGCCACATGGGCTGCCTGCATCCCCCACTGGAGTGCCTGGGTTCAAGTCCCAGCTCTGCTTCAGATTGCAGCTTCCTGCTGATGGACACCTGGGGAGGCAGCAGGTGATGGCTCAAGTGCTTGGGACACTACCACACACATGGGAGATCTGGACTAGCTGTTGTAGGCATTTGGAGAGTGAACCGATGAAAGATCTCTCACTCTCTCTCACAGTAAGTGTACATCTTTGTGGGGCAGAGTGTGACATTTTTCTTTTCTTTTTTCTTTTCTTTTAAAGCTTTACTTATTTTATGTGAGTTACAGAGAGAGAGGGAAAGGCGGGGGGAGAGGGAGAGAGGGAGAGAGGTCTTTCATCCACTGCTTCACTCCCCAAATGGCCACAACGACCAGGATGAACCAAGCTGAAGCCAGCAGCTTCATCTGGGTCTCTCACAGGGGCGGCAGGGGCCGAACACTTGGGCCATCCTCCAATGCTTTTCCCAGGCCGTTAGCAGGAAGCTGGATCAGAGGGGGAACAGCTGGGACACAAACTGGCTCCCACGTGGGATGCCGGCGTCGCAGGTGGCAGCTTTACCTGCTATGCCACAATGCCGGTCACGAGGGTGGCTTTTCAATAATGTATTTAATATGTGCTGGTCAAATCAGGATGATTAATATTTATCATTGCTTTGTGATTGGAGTCTTCATGCTCCTCTCTTCCCTTGGAAAACTCGTAACAGGTTATTGTGAACCAAAGCCACCTCACTGAGCTATGCCTAATTCATCATCCAATATCCTTCTCCCTAACCGCCCCCCACCCCCACTACACACACACTATTCCAGTCTCTAGTGATCATGATTCTATGTTCAGATTGACATTTTTTTTTTTTTTTTTGCTTCCATATATAAGGAAAAGCATGGGGGCTGGCGCCACGGCTCAATAGGCTAATCCTCTGCCTGCGGCGCCAGCACCCCGGGTTCTAGTCCCGCTCGGGGCGCCAGATTCTGTCCCAGTTGCCCCTCTTCCAGGCCAGCTCTCTGCTGTGGCCAGGGAGTGCAGTGGAGGATGGCCCAAGTGCTTGGACCCTGCACCCACATGGGAGACCAGGAGAAGCACCTGGCTCCTGGCTTCGGATCAGCGCGGTACACCGGCCGCAGCTGCCATTGGAGGGTGAACCAACGGCAAAGGAAGACCTTTCTCTCTGTCTCTCTCTCTCACTGTCCACTCTGCCTGTCCAAAAAAAAAAAAAAAAAAGCATGGGGTATTTGTCTTTTGGTGCCTAGCTTATTTTACATAATAGGTTAATCTACCCCATTACAAACGACAGGATTTTCTTCTTTTCAAAGGCTGAATAGTATTCCATTGTGTATATATCCCACATTTTCTTTATCTATTTATCTGTTGATGGACTTCTTAATTTATTTCATATTTTGAGTATTGTGAATAGGCTACAACAAATGTATCATCTTTGATGCACTGATTCCATTACTGTTGGATATGTATCCCAAAATGTGATTGTTGGGGCATGTGGCAGTTCTGTTTCTAGTTTTTAAGGGACTCTCCACACTGTTTTCCACAGTGGGTTGTACTAACTTGGTAGCCACAAATCAGCAAAAGCATAGTTAAGAGACACACAGACTTTACTACACCTTCCCCCATCTTTTACAAGTACGGGCATGTGCGCGCGCACACACACACACACACGGGGAGAGAAAGAAGTTCCAAGTGCAAGTGTTGTGTCATACAGAGAAGGAGAGAATGCATTTCCTTTCAAGCCTACAAAGGCATCAGGAAGCAGTAATTATATAGTTGTTGTAGACGTTCACAAACTCAGAAAATGGAGAAAATACAGGTCAAAAATCTCACAGATGCTTCCCTGAAAAGTGGTTAACTGAAAATCAACATACCACTAAGAATTATTTAGAAAACAATGAGAGTGAAACTGTAACCTGTAAGAATATCTTAAAAGCTGACAAAATGATAAAGAAACTATATAACTGTAAGCCTTTTACTATGATATCAGAATGAAAATGACTAAACTAAGTGTTCCATTTAGAAAATGTAAAGGCAAAAGTGAAGCAAAAGGAGGAGAGAAATAGTAGCATTTAAAAACTTAGAAAAGAGATTAGAGAAGAAACAAATTAACAGTTGGTCCTCTGTATGAACAACAAAATTACTCTTCAAATATTTTGCAGGCCTAACCAAATAGAAAAGAGGAATAATTTAAATACATACAAATTAGGAATAAAAAGTGATGTGACCAAAGATATAAGTAAAAATTTTATAAAATCCTATTCATGTTAATTAGAAGATCAAAGAAATATAAAAGATATATAAAACCTAAAGAAATAACTAGGAATGAAAAACTTTACAGTTGTTTAAAATTTTCTATCAAGATAGATTTTTAATTTTTAATGCCAACGCTTATATTGGCATATGAAAAAAATGAAAACAATAAAATATTATTTTATTAGAAAAATAAAATAATAGGCCAAACCCTCACATGATTATAGATGAAAAAATGGTAAAAAAAAATTGGCCATTTCATTTAATTCGGAAATGAATTCTAAAATTATCACACAGTGATCAAAAAGACTTAATTCTAAGAAAGCTAGAATAATTCACCATGGAAATTCCAAAATAATTCGTTGCATTTCAGGAACGTGAGGCTGAACTATGTTTGATTTGTAGTCAGAAATACTGATTTTCTCAGCCTTCTAATAAATTAGGAGTAGACATAAATATTCCTTAAGATGATAAGTGCCACCATTGCCCACTGTCAGCCAACTATCCATAATGCCAAAACACTAGAGATACCTATTTTATTGTTTGAAATAGATGTATTACCTGTAAGTGATATGTTTTCACATGACTAAATTTTTCACTTGTGTTTTTTTATTCCTACACTTTCAATAACAAATGTGCTATAATTTCAGAAAAGACATCTGTGAATAGCACCAATATTGTGCATAATGTTTTGCATGATTTCATTGTTTTAAAGGTTTATTTATTTTATTTGAATTGCTGAGTTACAGAGAAAGAGGGAGAGACAGAGAGGAATCTCCCATTCACTGGTTCACCTCCCAAATGTTTGCAATGGCTAGAGCTGGGCCAGGCCAAAGCCAAGAGCCAGGAGCTTCTTCTGGGTCTCCCACACAGGTGCAGGGGCCCAAGCACTGGGCCATCCTCCACTGCTGTCCTAGGCCATAGCAGAGAGCTGGATCAGAAGTGGAGCAGCCAAGAATGGAACCACCGCCCATGTGAAATGCTAGCATTACAGGCTTACCCTGTTTTGCCACAGCACTGGCCCCTGATTCTTACCTTTTACATTTACGGTACTCTTTGAACATCTTAAGAAATGTTCATCACTTTCCCCAGAAAAAATGCAACACATTCAAATAAGCACCAAATTTTGCATAAAGTTGCAGGTCTCAGAGATCCACTGAAGTCTCTCAGAGGACTCCAAAGAAACGGATGAAGTGCAAATTCCGAAGGAATTCTTTAACGCATCATCTGAACAGATCCTCCCCAAATATTGTGAATAGGAATAGGGACTCCTGTGTTTTTAAAAACAAGGAAATAATGTCTTAGACTGAGCAAGAACTCCCCGCCACGGGAACAGAATCCACACAAGTGCCCACTCTCTGCTGCCCGAGCACCATGAATTTCACCTTTCCCAGTACAACCTGGTTTCCTGCACACAGATTACAACACTGTCATCTTAAGCTTGAGCCTTCGTTCACCCAGGACACGTTGGAAAATCTCCTGACTTTCCCGTGCCTTGGTTTCTTCATCAATAAAGAATAGACCACCACACTTGCCATGGCTTTCCCCTGGAGTTGTTACAGAGAGGAAACATGCAGGGGAAAGCACTTGCAAACATAATTTATTATTATTAATACATAAGCGTGTCTATTACGAATCTATTACAATTCAGGCCAGCACCAGGGTAAGTGCCAATGGGACTGAGGTGTGGGATGAAAACACAAAGCATCTCACTAAGAGGCAATTAAAATGTAGCATTCTCATTCAAAATCTGCTTCCACGAGTAATTAGCGATCTGCTGTGCATCTGACAACCGTCGGTTGGCTATTGCATCTGTAATACTGCCAGTCTCTAAAGCAAATCCACAGGATGGGGAGTTCCCGGTCTGAGAACCGTGTTTACTTTGACAGGTGTCTCGCTACTCGATGGCTGTGATTTAATTCCAATGATCACGATTTTCAGTGAATTTGGGAGGCTGCTCTCTTTGTTGCATTGCTCATAGCTGGCAGGAGACTGTGGAAGGAGTAAGGTGTCTCCCTCCCCCTGCCTGACCGCAGCAGGCTGCCCTCTCTTTACTGGCTAGGGAGATGCTCTTGCTGAATACGCCAGACACTTTGCTCACAGAGGGTCGGTTCACTGCTGTTGAGCTCATGCTGTCCGACTGATAGGCTCTGGCAGTAATCAGCCGGGTGTCATCTCATCTCAGTGTCATTTAGTTTCCTCACTTGGAAATAAAGAAGTCTGTTCTAACCTGGAAAGTCGCTGTAATTGGCAATGGACAATGAACGTGGAAGGAATCATTATTGCATCCAGACCCTCTCTGAGCCAGTCCTTTCCAGTATCTTCTTTATCATACAGAGTCTGTGATGTCACCTAATGTACTTAACAGACTGCCTTCAACATGGAACTGTAACTCATTGGCGATATTCTTCTTGGGTTTTTGGGACAGGTCATGCTAATCTATTTGGTACCTCTTGTTCACTGGTCAACAGGGGATGGACCATCTGATCAGTTCTCTGTTTTATTTCCTGTGTACTCAACGGAAGGGTAGTTAAAGCTCAAAACTGGATGTGCTAATCCTCTCACCCTTAGTCACAACCCTTCTATAACTGCTCTGGAGTGCCGGGTATAGAGCCTATAAGTGTGAGATCACGCGGGCTACTCTTCTGAACTCTAAATGGAGTTGGTCCTTGGGGATGGATGGAATTTCACTGTGTTTCATTTGTATAATGAAATCATCGTTTGGCCTTCATTCTGTTCTTCTGCCTTTTTCGACCTTAGGGTGGACCATTCAGTTGCCCCTTCCGATTTCTCTATGAAAACTAGGAATTTCAAAATCTTAACAACTTAATTTTCCTAAAAATATTATACCAAATCCTCTCCTTCACAACAGCGTCCGCTTGCTATATGCCTGCATGTTTGTACAGACATGCAGAGATGAACCTATATATAAACCTGTAGTCACACATGAACTTGGTAGAATTCGAACCATCACCTGGAAATGAATCACTTGCCATCACAAATTGGCTTGAGTTATCACATTCTCTATATGTGATTAAATTTGATTCCAAAGAAGGGTATGGGACAGAATTTTAGCCTTCCCTGGAGTACATGCTAAACTAGGGATGACAAATGCCCACCCCAGAACTACACAACTGGATTCTGGGGACAAAGCTCAGAATTATGTATTCTTAGAAAGGCCACTGTACATGGCCACAAAGATGATTTCAACCTAGATTCTGAGTCACATCTGTTATTTATGATGCTGTAGGGGGAAACTAATGTTTGTTCCAGAAAATCCCTAAGAGGACAAGCTCCCCCCTAGACTTTGCTAGCCTACTTCCAGATGGCAACGGCTAGGTTCAACCTGACTTCTTACCCCAGCCTCACAAGTTGAGTCCTAAAAGATCTCAGCCAGGCTCGTCCTCTCTATGATGGAGCAGAATGGCTTTAAGGCAGCTCCGTTAGGGTTTGCTTTGTGCCCTCCCCTCTCCTCCAGAAAACAACAGAGCTTTCCCTTTTCCATCGCCATTACAATTTCTCTCCCTGAGATGAGTTTTGACAACACCATATCTTATAAAATTTGAGAAAAGTCTCTAATTTGAGATATGATTGCCTACCCTGTGAATGACATTTTGGTATCAGAAAAAAACTGGGTATAATGACCATTAAACTCCCATGGATAGCCTGCAAGTATTTTGGGTATCTCCACACCCCTCTGTATCACTCCTCCATCAACCAACCCTTGCTTAGGAAGAATAGGGCACAGTGATAGGAGTAAGAAAGGTATTGGATTTTCTCCACATTTTGGCACGAATGAGACAGAAACAAAGTGGGAGACTCCTATCTAACCAGTCATTCTTTATTCTTGATTTGCTTCTTTTTTTAATTCTATGGTGGGAAGTAATTTGAACAGTCATATGCAATTGTACTTGCTGGAGTCTATGGGTCTACCCTATGATTCATAACAATGACCTCACACAGCATGAGACTTCTCATTAAAATGATGACATTTATCTTCCTGAGCCATCATTGCTTTTTCTCACCAGTGTCTGGTCATACAATCTGGGCTGAGTAACTTCTACTATCTGTTGCCAATAGGATGTCCATCCTGGTGAGAGAAGATTGATGAGTTACAGACGGCGAGGACTTTGGGACTTAGCAAATACTCATCATTTTGCTTCATGTAACAAATAACCTCAAATAAAAGTGCTCACCATTGTGTTTTAAAACGCTTTTGAGAAACTACCTAATCCCTATAGAGGAAAGTTTCCTCTGAGACATGTACAGATAGAGAATGAACCTCTAAAGTGTCTTGCTCCAAATGGATGCAGCCTCAAGCAGTGAAATCAACTGAGGTCCAGGAAAAAAGTAATTTTTTCCTGCGCTGGAACTTCATTTTGGTGACCATATAAAGGAATGGCTAATAACATTCCTCTCTTTCAATATAAATCAATAAAATCTCTTGCAGGATGAATGAAAATTGGAACAGCCCTGAAAAGCCCGTACTTGTTAGGGATCCCCTCTTAAGAAAACAAGCACCCACAAACTCCTCTGCACACAAGCATTGCCACTGTGATGGCTCAGTCAGCCACAAAAGTAAGTGACTTTAGTGCAAGTACTTAAGCAAATGAGGTCATCTATAGTCTATTTTCAGCTTGCAATTGAAACTCCATGATATTTCTCTAATTTTATGTGACACAGTTCAACAGAAAATCTAAAACATCCAACAGATTTTCTTTTCAATTTCATGACGAATGAAATGGTTTTGGAAGGATTTTTGCCAACCTTAGTTCAGTTGAAGGTCTAACTGTTCTTTGCGTGATTGTGTTTGCTTGTGATATAGAAGGTGGGAATCTGGGTGTTCCGAACCTTCCTGAACAGATTAAAATGGTGACCATGGAAGGGCAGCCTGAGGGAAGCGTTCTCACAAATGCTGAGGTAAGGAGTCAACAGAAGTCAAGTTTTGGAAAACAAGTTGCTGATATGTGACCCAAATCTCTCCAATATTAAATAAAGAGTAACAAAGATAGTGGCTGAGTAAATAAAAGACTATTCACTTAAAGAAAAAAATCACAGTAATGAGCAAGGAACCTAAACACAAAAATAACTTAAAATCCATGTGGTAAGAAAAATAAGAAAAATCCATGTGGTGTCAGGAAAAATGAAATATCCAACATTTCGATCAACGGATGAGAGGATTTTGAAAGCCCACAATACATCAACATACTTATGAAAATTTAGTTCTGAGCACAGATGATGATTCCAAGTAGTGGGAAAATAGTGTATCACCCCAGAAATAATGTTGAAATAACTAAGTAGTTTCCCGAAAATGTTGTATGAGTATTCCTCCCTCTTCATTCCAGAAGAATGAATTAAAATGACATCATAAATGTACTAAAGGAAAATATAGAAAAATATAATCTCTAAATAACAAGGTCTTTGCAACTATAATATAAAGTCAAGACCATAGACTATTGGCCCAATCCAACAGCATCCAAGCATACTTTTTAAATGCCCTCAATCCACACACACACACACACACACACAAAACAACATGCCAAATCAAAAGACAGAGAGTATAGAAGGGAGAATATTTACATCTCTCAATATAAAGGGCTCCCCACGTGCATCACACTTAAAAATTAACATTTTCAAAACTCAACTGCAAATAGGATGATGACAGCAAAAACTTACAGAACTTCAAGCAGAATAGCATTTTAATCATTTACAAAGTTTCAAAGTTTCTTAACTTCATTCTAATAGACAATTTCAGATTTCAGAAAGATGCCATCTTTCTTCACCTGTTGCCTTAACACAGATCCAACACTCGAAGATGCCCAATGCTGTGGGAAGCGGGTGCTCTCCATTCCTTGCTGGAGGGAGTGTAAATTGGTAAACCTCTAAGGAAGAGAATCAACACTCAAAATGTACTGTTTGACCCTGCACTGCTCCTATGTCTCAGGCACTTGAGAATTTGACGTTCCTGTTTTCCAAATTCAAGAAAGGGAAAGAAAAATAATGGTTGTTTGGCCAGAGGCCGGAGGGATAAACAAGTTACCACTGCCACAATTTGCTTTAAAGTCATGGAAATCAATGAATGAAAATGCGTTTCTGTGACGCATGTCTGCAAGCCAGCCACTCAGTAACAACCCCACACTCCCATAGGCTGCAAGAAACAGGCGCACTCCAATTGCCAGGCAGTTGCAGCTGCTGTTCACCAATCCAATCCCTACACACACTTGTTGTCACAATGCTTCAGTCTCTGAACTCAGTGCCCCCACCGCCCCTTATGAGACCAGCTTTTGCTTGGTTTTGATTGAATGGTGTCACACAAGCCCTGTTGTGCCTCGTGTAGCAAACAATAAAATCCGATTTGTGCACCGGGAGCCTTTTCCTTCAGTTCAAATACTCAAACTTATGAGAAACGACATACGTACGAAGATGCCCATGAAAGCATCATTTAGCATGGCAGCAGATTAAAACATTACAAAGATCTCAAAGATACAGTAAATTAGAAAATCAGAAATATCAAATGTGTTCTGGAGAGGGAATAATTTTTCATGGGGCAAAGGAGGAAGGAAGAGATGCGCATGTCATTTAACCACTTCCGGTGTTGCTAACACGCTAGCCCATGTGCAAGTATTGCCTATTAAAAAGTAATTAAAAGTCAGAATTTCAAATTCTCTCCATCATATGGAAAAAAATGCATATGATACTGGTAACAAACTGTAGCAGCTGCTATGCTAAATTGTTGGTGGAGTTTTTTTTTTAATTCTCCATCCCTAACTATTTTATAATGTGGTGACATAACTTGGGATATTAAATAGGAACTACTTATAAACTCCATGCAAACTATCAAGCCAAAATACACCAAATGCACTTATTCCAGTGCAAGCAAGCAAATCACCAAAAAATTGAAGGGACATAAAAATAGGATAAACCATCCATAAGAAAGGGAGAACGAGAAAAGTTCAAGTTCATCTCAAAATTCCACCACCTTCCTGTAACATCAACAGGCTTCCAACCAAGACCAAACACACAGCAGAGTCCTGGAGCTAACTCTCCTGATTCCAGCAGGGCAGAGCCTCAGCCTTGTTGCATTAGAACTGGGAAGGAAGCTCATCACACAACTCAACACCTGCAACATGTGTGCATTAATTGTCTATTTAAAAAATCAATAAAGCAAACCTCATCAAAAGATCAGCACTTTGCTCAGTTTTAAAATAGTTCCATCGTTCTCCCTGATACTTTAACAATTCAGGGAAGATTCTAGCAGCTTCTCCTTACGACAGGTCTGCTGACAGCAAAACACTGCTCGGAACCAGCATCAGATTTGCTGACACACACTCACGTACTCAGAAAAAAGAAAAAAAAAACACCTCTTTTCCTACCATTGTGCAGTGATCTTGAACGCAGAAGTGAAGATTTTTTCTTTCAAACCAAGAATTCTGTAAAGGAGAAAATGGTATTAACAAATGAAATCACATTGCTTAAAAGCTATCCTGAGACAAGAGAGGACAAAAACAATAAATTAAAGAGGCAGCATTGTGGTCTAGCAGGTACAGCCACCTCCAGGGATGTCAGCATCCCATGCGGGCTCCAGTTCATGTCCCAGATGCTCCATTTCCCATCTGGCTACCTTATGATGGCCTAGGGAAGTAGCTGAAGATGGCACAAGTGTTTGAGCCCCTGCCGCTCACATAGGAGACCCAGATAAAGCTCCTAGCTCCTGACTTTGGCCTGGCCCAGCCATGGTTGTTGCAGCCATCTGGGGAGTGAAGCAGTGGATTGGAGATCTTCCTTTTTGTAACTCTTTCAAAATAAATAAACCTTTAAAAAATAAAATAATAAATTAGAAAGATCCAAAGCTCCAAACAGAGAATTATTTTCACTAACCATCTGCTAGAGACATTTCTTTTCAAACTGCTGCTTTGAGAAATAGTATTATTTGCAGGATTTTAAGTACTCATTCATGCTAAGGGAAATCATCATATTTTTATTATTCCATGACTTAACATAATTTAAATCCACTTCCCCTATCTTATGTTCATTTCTGGGCCTGAAACACCTCTCACAGGCTTTACTGATTGTGGAAAAATCTAATCTATAGAAACTTTATTTCACTGTTTGTGTTCATTGATATCTTTACTCAGAAAACTTTGAAAAATAAGAAATTCGAAAGATCTGAAAATTGAACTGGTAATCCAAACTTCATCTTTCACAAAGTTGTAACTTTTAGGACTCAAAACAGAGCAAAGTTTCAAAAACGTTTGTATTTTATATTTAAAAGATCATCTAATTAATCACTTCTATTGAGATGCATCCATTCTCCAAATGGCACCATCAGATAATTTGGAAATACCTATTAAAGCCACCATTCCATGTCTGGAAATCTGTGAATGTACCATGTACCGTGGTGATCGCTGCAGCATTGCTTTGGGGCCAAGAACTGGAAACCATGTCAGTGCCCATCGAAAGTGGCACAAGCCCATGCCAAAATGCTATAGGTAGCCCAATCACATTTTAAGCAGTCATTAAACAGAACTAAGTAGCACCATACCAAATGGCTTGAAGAACATTGTCAATGATTGTTGGTTGGGAAAAACCTGTAGAAAAGTGTACCAAATGATTTGCAGGAGTGATACTACCCATTATGGAACAATAAGCAAAGTCTAGAGATATCCTCCTTGTCAAGAGTTGTGGCGGGCGCAGGGGTGAAGGAGTGCTCCTGGCATCGAGGGTGGAGGCCAGGGACCCTGCTGAATCTCCTGTAACGCACAGAACACCCACATAAAGAATTGTCTGCCCTAAAGTATCAGTAGCTCTGAACCTGAAATACCCTCTGTATATGGAGGTTTTTTTTTTTTTTTTTTTTTTTTTTTTTTTTTTTTTCATTTTAAAAGAGAGAGAGAGAGAGAGAGAGAGAGAGAGAGAGAGACACTCCCCATCTGCTGATTCACTCCCATGGCCTGGGCCAGGACTGAATTTGAGCCTCAGAAACTCCATCCAGGTCTCCCACATGGGTGGCAGGGACACAACTACTTGAAGCATCACCTGCTGCCTCCCAGGGTGTGCACTGGTAGGAAGCTAGAATTGGGAACAGCCCAAGCGGTATCTTAACTGCCTGCCCCAGGTCATGCATTTTTACAATAAAAATTATGTAAGTAAGGGAAACATGAAGAAGCTCCCACACCAGGTTCTCCAGGCAGCTCCATGCAGGAACAATGGGAGCAGGGCTGAGATGCACATGGAGGGACAACTGAGGGGCTGGCTGTGGTCAGAGCAGCATTACAATGCAATCTCATTTCTTATGGCTGTATCAAAAGAAGAAAAAGCACCATATCCAAACCATCTTTGTTGTGTTTATTGTATCTTTGATGCAGTTCAGTAAAGGCAAAACTTTAAAGCTGAACTAAAATTTCATTCTTTACAGATGCAGAAAAAAAAAACACACTAAATCTAACCTGGGGAAGAAAGCCAACCTAAAGATCATCAAGGCTATGGAAATGATAACTTATCCAGCCTGGCCTTTGGCACATCTTTGTACAATATTTCTTGGATTCCCATGAATAATCCTGTCGGTTTCAATTAAGTTGAATTAACCTCACCCTCATCCACCCTTCATATCAGTAGTTTGGTATTTTTATTTCCCTATTGGGAATTGAATTTAAAATAGAGCAGCAGAGAGCGCACCAAAAATATGTGACTCATTCACTTTGCATGGATGTGTTTTGCTATATTATGGTTTTAACTTACATTCTGCCAGCAGATCCACAAAATATGCTTCAAAATGAGTACAGTAGCCCTCCCTTATCCAAAGGGAATGTGTTCCAAGACTCCAGAGGATGCTACAGATAGTACTGAACTCTGTATCCCTTATGCTTTTTTCTATATATTCACACCTATTATAAAGTTCAATTTATAAATTAGGCACTGTAAGAGATGAGCAATAATAATAAAATAAGACAATTATAACAATCGATTGTAATAAACTTGCCAGAATCACTTCTCTTGCTCTTTAGGTCCATTATAAAGCTCCACATTACTGTGACAGTCAACCTGCAGAGACAGCTGCTAGCCACTAACAGGTGGGTAGTGTATATAGGGTGGATACAGTGGACAATGGAGTAACTCATGACCCAAGCAGGACACAATGCAGGCCCCACGATCCTGTTTCTGACTCTTCCCAGACTCTCACCCCTTGATTCCACTTTGCAACGACCTGCCTTTGAAGTCTCAGCAGGCAAGCCTCACCTCCTTCCCACTCTCTCCCTGGAGTAGGTTCTCTTTCTCCCACTTTTTATTTTCATCAGTCTTTTTCTCTCTGCTTCCTGAAAATTTTATTGTGGGGTATGAAAGGACTTCAAAAAGTTCATTGAGGGGCAGGCATTGTGGCATGGCAAGCAGACCTATTGCCCGCAATGTTGGCATCCTAGTGTTATTTTGCTTCATGTACCATCTGTTCTATGACCTGTCCCTGGTTACTGGATTCGGTACCATCCTGGGAAAGGCTTAGCTGTCCTGTGGGCCAGGAGCCCAGTACAGCGCACGGCAGACGCTCGACATAGGTTCATGGAATTCCTAATATAGCTGAGAAGAGAGGGCTGGAGAGAAGACAGGATTTAGCCCAGGTAATTTGGAGAATCCTAATAATGGAACATTTTGTTTGAGTCCAGAATTCTTTGCCTTTGAGCGTTGGCTAAGAATGGCTTGGTTTGGTTTTTCAAAAAAAAAAAAGTTAGAAGTTATTGGTAAGGGACTGTTTTTTCCCCTAGGGAAGCCTAGAAAAGCAACTGTATATTCTACGAAGTACATAAATATTTCTTAGTCATGCACCAGAGATTTGCATGGAATTCTTAAGGGATCCTGAGCTCTGACCTTCCTCTTCCCATGGAGAGTTAGGAGACAGAAAGGCTGCTACACACACGGATTCTATGGATGAAAATCGAGGACCCTGGTCCCCATCAACAAGATCGCTGTGCCTGGGGTAAGCCTCCTCCCCTCAGCTTCCAAACAACTCCCATTTAAAACTTAGGCTTGAATGTAAATCCTTCTATCCCAAGCCCTTCCTCATGGCCATCGCATTCCTCTTTTTCTATTCTCTTCCGTTTGACATTTGTGTTACCATTGGTCATTGCATGTGTTTCCTTTACAATGCTCACCACCCTCTTTGTGCCGTTGTTGGTCGTGTACCAAATAAGCATCCTAGATTTAAGGTCCAAGCGCATGGCCAGGTGTTTCTTATGTTACAAAGTGAACTCAATCATCTTGATATTTGTATGCCCATTTTAAAGATTAGGAAAACCAAGTCCCAGAGATATTAGAACTTGCCCCTTGATTATACAACTCGCCGAGATAGCTGGCCTCAAAGTGTCTTTCACTGCTTTATTTCACTGGAAGTCACTAGGAGCCCATCTTGACGTATGGGGAGAGTATACAAGGAGAATGGAGAATGGGGAGAGTATACAAGGAGAATGGAGAATGGGGAGAGTATACAAGGAGAATGGAGAATGGGGAGAGTATACAAGGAGAATGGAGAATGGGGAGAGTATACAAGGAGAATGGAGAATGGGGAGAGTATACAAGGAGAATGGAGAATGGGGAGAGTATACAAGGAGAATGGAGAATGGGGAGAGTATACGAGGAGAATGGAGAATGGGGAGAGTATACGAGGAGAATGGAGAATGGGGAGAGTATACAAGGAGAATGGAGAATAGAAAGGAGGAGACGCTACAGGAGAGATTAGAGCTTGGGGTTCGGTGATTTTCTGTTTTTATGAATCTTTATGAACTATAAGCAAGTTACCCATTCTAAACCTCACGATTACCTCTTTGAAAAAAAGTCCTCTTAAAACTGATGTAAGATTAAACGAGACAACGTTTGCAAAAGTACATTCTTCTCATGCCTAAGGTGATGTTCGTTAGAACATTATCTATGACACCAACCAGAGAGCTACAAGTATGTGTATCTGCGGGTGTGTGTAGAGGCTTTGGGACCGCACTCACCAGCTTCTGTGTGCAGAATCTCTTAGGGTGTAACAAGCTAGGAGCTTTGCTCAGCTTTGAGCCTGGAGACAGGGACTCAACTGCAAGCAATGTATTCCCAGATCTTCTTAGAAGGAGCAACTCCCAGCTACTGACAAGCTGGAAGGTCTAGGAATGCCACATTCCTGGGAGCACAGTCGCATGCAATAGCTGGAGACAGCAACCCAGAGCGCCTCAGGAGAGAGTGGAGAGCAGGTACCACACCCCATGTGAAAGGGACCTTGGGGTTAACCAAGACACAGCCATTCTCAAAATCCTGCTTCTCTTCTCATTCATTCATTTCCTTTTACAGTGAGTGGAGTGGCTAGATTTAGCAAATAACACCACAGTGTGGCCAGATATGTTGGAATGTAGATAAGCAAGAAAATATCTTTTTTCCTATAAGTGTGTCCCTCGTAGTACTCGGTAACCCTGGCTATGGGCAGTGCTAATTTCTGCACTCCAGTATTTTCATCATAGATAGGAAGTTTTTTTTTTTTTTTTCATCCATTACTCCCAGAGGGCAGAGCGGTGGATACTGAAGGATGAGGGATAGTCCTTATAGCACTGAGTTAAAAACAGGTCCACGAACCCTGTTGGGATCCTACCATTTTAGCTTCCACCCCAAGACCACATTGCTGTTGTTATTCTCAACAAAATGGATGCAACTAGAAATCATGATACTTAGGGAAATAAGCCAGCCCCCCAAAAAAGATACCATATGTTTTCCCTAATCTGGGGTAACTAATAAAGTACCAAAAATGTCATGTATAGGAGTGAAGCTGATGTTTTGAGACTTGATGATTGTTTTCTTGTCTACTGCTAAGGAAGTGTTTTTTTTTTTCTTCATACTATTTGTTGAACTCCTTACTTGGTGCAGGGCTAATCTTATGAGTATAAAGTAAACTGAAAGTAGATCATTGTAAAAATTAAGAGTGGGGGTAGGAGTGGAAGGAGGAGGACAGGTATGAGCATAGGTGGGAGGGAGGGTGGGGTGGGAAGTGTCACCATGCTCCTAAATTTGTATATATGAAATACATGAAATTCCTATGCCTCAAATCAAATTTTAAAAAAAGAAATGAAAATGTCTCACTCTGCATATATAAGTACTCAGTTTTAATTTTCAAAATCCATAGGCTTCCCGTTAGAATACCAGATATTGACAGAGGTTATAGTTCTCTCTTCTGAATAAGTAAAATGACCAACATTTCAGTTTCTATTTTTTTAAGATTTTTTATTTATTTATTTGACAGGTAGCTATAGACAGTGAGAGAGAGAGAGAGAGAGAAAGTTCTTCCTTCCATTGGTTCACTCCCCAAATGGCTTCCACCGCCGGCGCTGCGCCGATCCAGAGCCAGGAGCCAGGCGCTTCTTCCTGGTCTCCCATTCGGGTGCAGGGGTCCAAGCACTTGGGCCATCCTTCACTGCCCTCCCAGGCCACAGCAGAGAGCGGGACTGGAAAAGGAGCAGCCAGGACTAGAACCCAGCGCCCATATGGGAATGCTGGCACTGCAGGCGGAGGATTAACCAAGTGAGCCATGGCGCCAGCCCCTTCAGTTTCTATTCCTAATCACTACATCCTCATATAAGATAATTACCAGCCCTGGCTGAAGTCTCCCTCAGACCCAGTGCTATCTTTCTTGGCATGATCAAAAGTTACTCTTACGGTTTTAAGGAATGACAAACATGCAAAGTTTTGTAAGCATTGTGAGCTCTTTAAAAGTTTGGAAACTCCAGATTTGGATGAAAGACTATTTCGAAAGACTTTAAATAAGTGTCTATGAGTCAAATCTTTGGTGAAAAGGGAGAGGACGATTTATGTGAATCAGGAAATGCTATTTCAAAGATCCTATTTCTGACATTTTTGAGGTTCAACTGGAGAAAGCCAATGAGAGCTCTGCCCAGGCTTCGAGTCTCATTCCAGTACTGTGTTCCGTCCATATGTGATTGTCGTCTGATTCTGCGTGGCAGGAACAATTATCAGTGCTTACAACTCCGACCCATTAGAGCAGCGCTTGGACAGGAACATATTTAATCGTCACTACTCAAGACTTGCCTCTCCGGCTGGCGCCGTGGCTTAACAGGCTAATCCTCCGCCTTGCGGCGCCGGCACACCGGATTCTATCCCGGTTGCTCCTCTTCCAGGCCAGCTCTCTGCTATGGCCCGGGAAGGCAGTGGAGGATGGCCCAAGTACTTGGGCCCTGCACCCGTATAGGAGACCAGGAGAAGCACCTGGCTCCTGGCTTCAGATCAGCGAGATGCGCCGGCCGTAGCGGCCATTGAAGGGTGAACCAGCGGCAAAAAGGAAGACCTTTCTCTCTGTCTCTCTCTCTCTCTCACTGTCCACTCTGCCTGTCAAAAAAAAAAAAAAAAAAAAAAAAAAAGACTTGCCTCTCCACTAAGCAGCAAAGCTGTCAAGGGACAATCTAAAAATGCTCTGTGCCCAAAATCCCCCCAGGGGAGCCATCACCAGAGCCTATCTCCCGGCTTATCCCTTGCATGCTGACTCAGCGGATCGGGCCAGGGTCTGCCATCCTACGTTTTCATCACACCCCCATCTGGCAAGCCCTGGTGGTCCTCTGCGTATGCTCTCGAGAACAGTGTTGTCCACTCTCCAACCTGCTCAGGAAGCTGTAACGGTGCTGGTGAAAATGCAGGCGAGGCTCACGAATTTGAGATACCAAGGGAACCTTGATGTGGGATTTAGAGAGAAAAGGAAACTAACAGACATGGGAGGAATGTCTCAAGTAGAACAAGGTCTCAAGGCTTCCTTCTCTGTTCCCTAGGCCCTGAGCTTGGTCATGCTTGAAAACCAAATGCAGGCTTCAAGCAAGGCTGCCTCTTTGGGGACAAGAGGGTATGATGGGGGACAGCACCTCCAAGGCATGACCATCACGCACTCCCAGCCCTGTAGTACCGTGTCCCCTGGTCTAGACCAGACACAACATTTCAAACCCTCCTTTGCATTTGAACAGGATTTTTCTGTCTCAGATACCTTCCATGATCACAGTTTCTCTATCACTTCTCTCTTCTGACTTACAGAAATGACCCAAAATAACAAGCACAATTTTCCACTTGGTACCCACGAAAGACACGAGCAGCGTCTATCTTTAAATGGCAAGCGTGTCTTCACCTCACCACTTGGGTCCTCTTAAAATCACTTCTTCCAGCAGCACAGGATGTCGCAAGCGCTTGGGCCCCTGCCACCCACGTGGGAGACCTGGATGGAGCTCCAGGCTCCTGGCATAAACTTGGACCAGCCCCAGACAGCATGGCCATCTGGGGAGTGAACCAGCAGATGGAAGCTTTCTCTCTGCCTCTCATTCTCTCTGTAACTCTGTTTTTCAAATAAATCGCTCTTTTTTAAAAATGACTTCTTCTAGGACACACAGGTTATGTCTTTATGTAAATAAAAAACTAATGCTGGGGCCGGCGTTGTGGCATAGTGGGTTTTAGGCCACCTTCTGCAGTGCCAGCATCCCATATGGGCACTGGTTCTAGTCCTGTCTGCTCTGCTTCCGATCCAGCTCCCTGCTCATGGCCTGGGAAAGGCAGTGGAAGATGGCCCAAGTATCTGGGCCCCTGCACCCATGTGGGAGACCTGGAAGAAACTCCTGGCTCCTGGCCCAGCCCTGGCCATTGTGGCCATTTGGGGAGTGAATCAGCAGATGGAAGATCTCTCTTACTGTTTCTCTCTCTCTGTAACTCTTTCAAATAAATAAATAAGTCTTTAAAAAAACTGTTGCCAAAGGCCATGGAAGTCTTGGCTCCCTTGAAATAGCAGACGGGAGGTAAGAAATCAGCATAGCTGAGTGGACAGGGCTCAAGTCCAGGGCCTGACTGCTTGCTTGCATTGCTGGCTCAGCCACTATGGACTGACCGCCCTTGCGGAAGTTAATGAACCTCTCCATGCCTCTGTTTTGTTGCTCTTTAAATCAGAGGGACTTCCAGTATTTGAGTCCATTGATATCAAGTGCTTAATCTCTTGTATATATGAAGTGCTCAATTAACGTTCACTATCATCGCCAAAATAGGAGAATGTTCATAGAGCAATGATGCCTCCCGGAACTTTCAAGGACAACTTAACCATGTCCATCTGTTTGCTTCCCACTAAACAAGAAACAGTTATTACCACATTACACGCCATCCATCTCCACTTTCTTCCCCAGAGCAGGAACATAGGAAGGTGCCTAAAAACAGCTCATGGAAATGATTACAAAAAGCCAAACATGAATTTTAAAAAACCCTTGCATCAAAATAAACTTATCTTTAGAAAAAGATTCATTTATTCAAAACACAGAGTGAGAGAGGATGAGAGACACAGAAATATCATCTATCTTCCAGTTTAATCCTTAAATGGGCTGGGCCAGGCCAAAGCCAGGAGTCTGGAACTCCATCGAGGCCCCTTATGTGGGTGGCAGGGACCCGAATCCCTGGGCCATCTTCTGTTGCTTTCATAGGCACCTTTGCATGGAGCTGGCTCAGAAGCAGAGTGGCTGGGACTTGAACTGCCGGTCCTACATGGGATGCCAGTGTCACAAGTGGTGGTCCAACCCGCTACATCAAAACACCAGCCTCCTAAACTCATCTTTCAGTCTGTTTCTGCAAACGTTCTGAAGTGCCCTTGGAAATGCAGTTGAGATTGAATTGAGATCCTGTTATCCCTACAGTGTTAAACCTTAGTCGATTAATTAACAACGTATGCTTTCATGGGGTTTTTGCTAAAACTTTGAAAGCATGTTTTTTTTTTTTTTTTTCTGAGAGAATTCATTCCTCTCTCTCTCTCTCTCTCTCTCTCTCTCTCTCTCTCTCTCTCTCTCTGTCTCGGATCCTCCTACCTTTGTGTTTCCCATTCTCTCTCTCTCCCTCTCTCTCTTCCCCTTTCTCTCTCTCTCTCTCTCTCTCTCTCTCTCTCTCTCTCACACACACACACACACACACACTCCTGAAATAGAAGTATAGTGTGGAGAAGAAAGTACTCAACTGCTTGATTTCCTAAAATAAGCATTTTACTTCTGTTTTGTGTGCTGCCCCCAACCACCCACGTAGAGAATTGAGAGGCTATGCTTCCTCGGTAAATTATTTGGCTAGCCATGCGCTCGCAGCGGCCAATCTTTCAGCTCCCGTTAATCCTCCCTTGTCCTTTCTCTCCCCTAAGAATGTACCAGACACAGGTATGGCTGAACATCCTGGGAAAGGGAGGAGCAGAGCTTCAGCCATGGAGAAGCTGTGTGTCCTCTGCACCTCATTGTCTTGGACTACTTTGGAGGAGACACTCAGCGGGATGAGCTGCCCACTGGCCTCATCGCAGCTGCTCCTGTCCTTGCCTTCCACTGCCCACAGGGAGAGGAAGCCACCAAGGCCCAGGGACTTCCGCTGGGGCTGCCCCTGCGAGCTTTGACCTTTGCAGTGGAAGCTCGAAACGTGCACGGTGGAAGAATGAGTTGTGTTGCAGAAGACAGCATGAGAAGCAAGCAACCAGGGGAGAGTTGCCCAGCTTCAGAACACAGTGGATGTTGAAAAACAGAAGAAGACAGTTAGGGAAGAGAGAGGAGAAGGGGGCGGTGGTAGAGACTATCTCATTCTGAGAACAGCAAACACATTTCCTAGAAATCAGGACAGGCAATCTGCTTTTGCAGGTCCTAGTATTGCACAACTTCTAAAGATGTGCAGGTGGTTAAAACAGACTTCTTTCTTCAATGTCTAGCTGGCATCTGAACTTCCAAGGGGACCCAGCCCTGCTTCTATGGGTCAGGATAACCATCACCCAGAAGTTCACTGCACCGTTTGCCTGTAAGAACTACGTGAGGAGGGTTTGCATTGTTTGCAGCGGTTCAGACACCACTTGGGACGCCTGCTTTCCGTCCCACAGTGCCTGGGCACCATCACAGCTCCACTCCAGATTCCAGCTTCCTGCTTGTGTGCTCCCTGGGAGGCACCAGGCGATGGCTCAAGGAGTTGAGCCTCTGCCACTCATGTGGGAGCTCCAGCTATTGGGGGCACTTGGGGACTGAGCCAGGAGATGGAAAATCTGTGTCTCTTTGCTTTTCAAATAAAAAAGAAAGTAAATAAAATTTTAAAAGAAAACTGTATTATGCCTAGGTTCTCTGGAAATTTAAAAGATCCCAGTGTGCATGGTAAACTGTGTGTATCAAAATCTCTCTAAAATCTATTGTTTTGCCATATTCATTTCTAGAATTAAAGGGAAAATATTAGATTTTGAGGTCATGCAGAAAAAATTAACTATAATATCTTATACTTTCCACTATTCTTGCATTCCATGACTTGAACATAACAATTCCAGGAGTTACAGTTTTCCTACTTTCTTTCAATGCTTCAAAACAGCAATGATTCAAACATAATCGTTTACTTATTAGATCACAACCAAATCCATATCAGTAAATCCCATTTATTTATTAAATTTGAATTAGGTTCCTTTTTAGGTATTAATAACACTTGTAAAGAAACCAGGGCACATGGTCCTGCAGGGCTGTGAGTATGTGACAGTCAAGCCCTGGAGGTGCTGTCCCCCATCATTCCCTCTTGTCCCCAAAGAGGCAGCCTCTCTTGAAGACTGTATTAGCTTTCAACACTTGTAAGTAAAAATAAATAAAAAGTCTAGATCAAACATTGCACAAAATGACAAGATTCATTTACTTCAGTAAAAATCTGAATTAAAATTAAGAATGTAACTGAAAGAAATAAAAAAGCAATCTAAGGAGAGACTTATTTCTATATGGATTCCCTAGGAAAATTTATTTCTAGAAACTTCTAGTCATTTCACAGGGGAGCGACAGTGTTTTCTTTGTTCTTGACTTTATTCCCTGGATGTAAATGGTGGAGCTGAATGACAACGCTGCTTCCCTGGGTCACACTTAAAGGGAGTGACTGGTTATCAAACACCGGCTGCCCCAGGATTGGCGCTGTGAAAGCTTCCTCGTCATGTTGCAAAGCCCTGACACTAGTTTTCGGTGCCATTGGGTCAACGAGAATGTAGAATCTTAGCCTTTCATATCCAGCATGGCTCGTGGCTGGCAGTTTTCATTTCTGAAGTGAAATGACTTCCCTTTGAGGAAGTCACCGTGCCGGATGATTTAAGGGACATGTGATGAGTACCCGAGTTCTCCATCTTAGTCATCACATTAGCATCAGGGCTGTGACAATAGCTGTACTGTCCTCAATGCAGACTTCCCACAGCCCCCGTCTTGTTTATTGCTCGTCCAAAAGGAAGTGCCCAGTGCTGGCCTTTCCTCTTTAGGCAGTGGGTAGGAGGTAGGAGGCCTCTGTTATACGCGGCTTTACTAATTCATTCCATCCACTACACTCCTCAGGCTCCTAAAAATAAAATCTAAATCCATTACTTTTTTGTTTTCTCTCATTTACTTCTTTAAACAGGAAGTTAATGTTACTGGAATAAGCAAAACTTTAGAAACAAAACCAGTAACACTTCTCCCACATTCGCCCCATCAAAAAAAAAAAAAAAAAAAAAAAAAAAAAAAGGAAAAAGGAAAAAGTATACCAAACGCATTGGGCAGAAACGAAAATCAAAAGTGCATGTGATCATGTGTGTGGTTTTTCACCCTGTGAAAACCAGGAGGAGCCAGTACTGTGCTAAAAAGACTTTTCATGAATTCATTAATTCCAGCAATAAATGGATAATTTTTCCCTACAAAATTAGAAAATGACAGCAGAGCAAATGAGAACACGTTGCAGAGATAACAGATGGATTGGGGTTATTTGGTTTCAGACTTCATGCAAAGAGAAAGATTGGAGAGTTGCTTAACCCTGGTATCGGGTTTCCGGCTATGACAGGAAGAGACAGATCATAAGAGATAAAAATGGAAAATGTTGTGAAAAAATCAAATACTTCTAAGAAAGACAAAACACAAGATCCAGCTGCAGCGAATGTTAAAGGAAATGAGAGTTGCAACTAGCTGAAGCTCATGACATATTTTAACACATTCTAATGGCAGCACAGTGCAAACACAAATCAGAAAGATGAGGGCCTAGGATCCTTCCTGCTCTCTATGGCACCTTCCCCACCAAACCCGTGATCCTCAACACCTCGCTTGGTGAAGCCTACAATTTCTTGACTTTTTTTTTTTTACAGGCAGAGTGGACAGTAAGAGAGAGAGAGAGAAAGGTCTTCCTTTGCCATTGATTCACCCTCCAATGCCTGCTGCAGCTGGCACGCTGAGGCCGGCACACTGCGCTGATCCGAAGCCAGAAGCCAGGTGCTTCTCCTGGTCTCCCATGGGGTGCAGGGCCCAAGGACTTGGGCCATCCTCCACTGCCTTCCCAGGCCATAGCAGAGAGCTGGCCTGGAAGAGGAGCAACCAGGATAGAATCCAGTGCCCCGACCGGGACTAGAACCCAGTGTGCTGGTGCCGAAGGCGGAGGATTAGCCTATTGAGCCACAGCGCCAGCCCAATTTCTAGATATTCTATCCAGAGGCCTGAGTCAATCCTTTCTGAAATTTAAAGTTAATTCGTAGTCCCCCGATTCGCCATGGAGAAGCACAGGTGCATCCCGTTTCCAGTTCTCATCTGCAAACTCAGACTCCATCTTGCTGACTGACTCTCCTCCCCATGAGCCAGCTGTAACCCTTTCAGCCTCTACAAATAGAGAAACCTTCCAATTACTCAATGATTCTTCTCATACACTCACTCCCACGACCAGGCTTCTGACAAATATTCACATTTGCCTTCTGTTTCCTCCCAAGGAATCCTATGCAACTGAAAATGCAAATGGCATAGGAAAGTTTCCTAATAAAGAAATTAAAGACGCAAATGATTTTCCACTTCCTGTCTTCCTCCTCGTGGGAATACGAAGTCCATGAAGGCCAGGACCCCACCTGTCCCATTCACTGTGGACCCAGATTAAGTACAGAATCTGTATTTGCTGACTGTCTGGATCCCTGAGTGAATGAATGAATCCACAAATAGTATTCAGGGCAGAATTTGTCTTTTCTCATAGCCCTATCTGTTTTGTTAACATGGGACATAACACTTCCCTGTGAAGTGGACGAGTTATTACTGGGGCAGAGGGCCCTTCATGGAGGGAGACAGGGTTCTTGGAAAAACATGATAGTGGTAAAGGAAGGGGAAATGCAGCCATCATTTGTTCCAAGGGAACGAAGCCTAAATCAAACATGTCTGACGGCTCAGATGGGCTGCAAAAACAAATACTGAAATATTTATTACTCGAGTTGTTAGGCAGATTTAAGACACGCAGACTTGTTTGGGTCCTCTTTTATAAATAGACTTCAGGACAATATGCTTCTACAAAAATATTTTTTTAATTGTAAAGAAACTTGAGATTGTTTGGTCGGGGGAAAATAATAAAAACAGTAACATTCCTTGAGACACATACCTTTTGGTTGACTCACAATTCTCATCAAGATATTTTCAAATAGAGATGCCAGTGTTTACTTTGAAAGAATGATCAGCAAACCCAGGCAAGAGTCACTGCCTTGAAGAAAGCCCTCAGTTCTGGCCCTGAGACTGAAGTGGGGAGCACTGGGGTGTGCGTCCATCACCATGACTGACACCTGGTCCAACTGAGAGCAGCCACTTCGCACTTGGATCCCAGACGCCACACTCATGGCCCACAGTCAGGGTCCTGGCCTTCCCCTCAGCTTCATTCACATTAGAAGTAAGAAGAGAACAAAGCCACACACCATTAACAATGGCAGTGCCTTACATTTCGCGTAACACCGCCTACAATTTGCTTCTGCGAGGATCATTTTCCTTAAGCAACATGACAGTCCTCTGGGATAGACAGGCCAGATAGTGTGAATCCCTGCCTGATAGATGCGGAAAGCAGACCAAAGAATGTGAGGGGGTTTGCCAAGGTCTACAGCCTGGGACATCCAAACCTCAGAGGAGTGGGCCTCTCACGAACAAAGTGCAATTAGATACCAGGTACCTACCGTCATGCTCTCTACTCAAGAAAGACACCAAATATCAGATTCAGAACCTATGAGGTCGGGGCCAGCGTTGTGGCGCAGCGCGTTAATGCCCTGCCCTGAGCACCGGCATCCCATATGGGCACCGGTTCGAGAGCCGGCTGCTTTACTTCCTAGCTCTCTGCTGTGGCCTGGGAAAGCAGTAGAAGATGGCCCAAGTCCTTGGGCCCCTGCACCCACGTGGGAGACCAGGAAGAAGCTCCTGGCTCCTGGCTTTGGATTGGTGCAGTTCTGGCCGTTGTGGCCAACTGGAGAGTGAACCAGCGGATGGAAGACCTCTTTCTCTCTCTGCCTTTCCTCTCTCTGTGTAACTCTTTCAAATAAATAAATAAATCTTAAAAAAAAAGAACCTATGATGTCAGCACCAATCTTGGCAAACCTTTATGTATGCACTGAAAAATAAATTGAGATGAAGTAAGGAGAGTGGTTCTTGGGGGTCTATGAGTCTCAGTTTTCTCGTTGGTTAGATAGGACTCACTATAGACGCAAATTCATAGACTCGTGAGGCTCACAGAGCCTGTGGCTTGCTAAGCACCACATGTGGAATGCAGTTAGTGCTCAATAAGGTCAGCTGGTATCACAAAGGAGACCACCCAGACTATTGCAATAGCAAATGCTTATTTTGCATCTCTTTCCTAGGACATCTGGCCCGAGATGCATCTACATTTTTAAAAGTAGATCGATCCTGTCAGTGAGTCACTGTCAGGTAGACCATAGGCGTGTTTCCCATAAACTGTATGTAGTTTAAAGAGGGTCCATGACACAGAGGCCCATGCTTAGAAGCAAAGCAAGGAGGTGGCCCTAACAGAACCACCTTGCTGTGTTTTCTGTTGTTAGATTCAGAGACACTGACTTCTGGTGCCTGTCCATGCCCCCTTCCAGTGCTCCTGCCCAGACACAATCTTCCTGCTCAGGAGTGATGCTAAGGGCAGCTGCTTTCTGCTTGTTTTCTAAGAAATCCCAAAGAAAAAAAATTGGCTTTAAATTGGTTTACCATTATTTTCTAAACTTTCATCAACACTACATTTTTTTAAGTATTCATAATCCAAGCAAAATAGCCTTAGAGCACAGAATGCCGTGAGAGTCGGAATTCTCTTGGATAACACTGAAAGTTGACACTGTTAAAAGACGTATGGTCACCTGTTAGGGGTCCTGTGACTGGAACCCAGAGAAGAACCTTTTAGTTGGCTAGATTAGCTCCCTGGTTCTGGCAATATAATAGACCAACCTCTCACGGAAATCCGAAGGCAATGAAGCAATAGAAATGCTTGATAAAATTATAAAAAGTTTAAAACATGACTACCTAAGGTAGAAAGTAAAACCACAATTTCCAGAAATAAGAAAGGATTTGAAAGTAACGTCTGTAAGATCTGGAACTGAAACTGTACCTGGCTTGGTGAAGGAAGGTAAGAAAAGACTTTGGGGGAAGAGACTCTAATGCCTTGGGTACTGAGGCTCACAGCACTTGGGGCCCATGTTTTTGGCTCACTCCAGGTAGGAGGTTGATGCTAAAACTTTGTATAAACTCAGAAATCTCAGATGACCCTACCCCAATTTTCCCTACCCAGCCTCAAGATCACATAAAAGCTAACAATGTTCAGCAATCTTCATTGAGAAAAAGACATCTCCAGGAAAAAAATGAAATCCTAAACCAGCATGATGCATAAGCTGAAAGACTATATCGTACTACTTCTGTGGTAGTCAAATCCTCAGAATGAGAATTTAAGTCAAAGTTTGCTCCAGCCTGGTGAGATGCCAGGGTGTTCAGCATTAGCCAGTGTAAACCTACGCTACAGAGACTCTCTTAACACAGGCTACAAGACATATAATTCTCCCTGAAAATATGAGCACAGTAAAGAATTTTAAAACACATCAAATCTTTTTTTTTTTAACTTTTATTTAATGAATATAAATTTCCAGTGTACAGCTTATGGATTACAATGGCTTCCCCCCCCCCATAACTTCCCTCCCACCCGCAACCCTCCCCCCTCCCGCTCCCTCTCCCTTTCCATTTGCATCAAGATTCATTTTCAATTCTCTTTATATACAGAAGATCAATTTAGTATAAAGATTTCAACAGTTTGCACCCACATAGAAACACAAAGTGAAACATACTGTTTGAGTACTAGTTATAGCATTAAATCACAATGTATAGCACATTAAGGACAGAGATCCCACATGAGGAGCAAGTGCACAGTGGCTCCTGTTGTTGACCCAACAAATTGACACTCTAGTTTATGGTGCCAGTAACCATCCTAGGCTGTCGTCATGAGTTGCCAAGGCTATGGAAGCCTTCCAAGTTTGCCGACTCTGATCATATTTAGACAAGGTCATAAAAGACAGAGTGAGGATAGTAACCAAAGATCCTAAGAGTGGCATTTCCCAGGTTTGAACAATTATACAGCATTAAGTGGGGAAGAGGACCATCAGTACACACAGGTTGGGAGTAGAGCCATTGGTGGTAGAGTAGAGGTTATGATTACAAAGGAATGAGGCCCAAGTGCACTAGACAGGGCCTAGAACAAAGGACAGAGTCATTATTAGAGGAGCTAAGAAAGGTGCTGTCTAAGCTACAATTAAGTTTTCTGATTGAGAGGCAAATAGAACCTGTTAGAAGGGGCTTGATAATAATCTGGTGGGCTTTAGGCCTTGTAAATTCAGAGGCCCAGACCTATCTATCTCTTCACATGGGGTATATCCTAAGGGAGGTGTGAACCTCCTAGGGGAAGGCACTCTGTTGACTTTCATTACTTGGCTGGCCTGGGAGGAGAGCTGGCCAGGTAAAGGCAGGTGGCATCTCTAACAAGAAATTTACAGTTCTGCCTGCAATGTTGCTGACCCTACTTGACCATCCCCTCAGCTGCAGTGGTCACTTTGGAAGTTGGGCTGAGTGAAGGGCTTTTCAGCTTAGAGCCAATAAGATCTGTGGCTCTGACCTGGGCATCCTTCGACTCCAGGGCAGGTCCATTTCCAGTGATCCAACTCTTGGCAGAGCTGCCAGGGCTCTTCACAAGCTGACTTCTGCTGAAGCCCAGGCTTACCACATTGAAAGCCACTGCAGTGGACTGGCCTGTTGGGTCTCCTTGAGGGCAGATCACTGTACAGATCAGCCATTAATAGGCCTGCCACCCATTGCTTCTGATGCCGAGCTTTCTTTTCCTCCTGGTTTAAAACACATCAAATCTTAAAAAAAAAACAGGAGTATATGACACCTAAAGACAGCAGAGGAACAAACATGAAGATAACAATAAATTAAAGAGATTAAAACATAGGAATGAAGAATAAATCTCAATAGGTAAAAATAAGATTCTGTGAGCAAAAAATATGTATAATTGTCAACAATAATCATCTAAAATCTATAGAAATTATGAAAGAAAATAGTAAAATTGAAACTCAGTGGATGGATTAATCAACAATTTAGACAAATTAATCAACAATTTAGACAAAGCTGAATGAAGACTTAGTGAACTGAAAGTCAATACATAAGAAACCATACAGAATGAATCATAGAAACAAAGAAATGGAAATGATAAGAGATGTGGTAGAAAGAACGGGAATAGCTAGCATGAATCAAACAGGAATTTGGGAAGTAGCAATTAGAATGAGAGCAACATGATATTTGAGGAGACAATTGTTCAAAATTGTTGAGAGACATGAACTTTAGATTAGATGAATCCTGAGCTGATGGAAAACGAAACCTATACTTAGCCTAAACAGAGTGAAACCAAAGAACTTCAGAGACAAAGACGATATATTTTTAAAACAAAATACCTAGGCACTGATAGCAATTAGATTGTGAATAACTACCACTCAGCAAAAATAGAGGCAAGGAGAGAAAAGAGTAATGTCTCCCAGTGGCTACGGGATATTGGCAGAGAAAAGACTAACTGAGTCTATGCACCTAAGACCTGCACTAAAATAACAATTAAAACAAGTTATTATGATGAAGAAAATTCAACTCAGAAAGACACAGTGGTTTTAAAAGATAGTGAGCAAAGACATTTTAAATATAGTTATCTCTAATAAACATAGACAACAAATACAACTATAGCAGTAATTAATTTTTTTAATTTATATTTTTTTATTTGATTGTTTTTAACTTTTATTTAATGAATATAAATTTCCAGTGTACAGCTTATGGATTACAATGGCTTCCCCCTCCCATAACTTCCCTCCCACCCGCAACCCTCCCCTCTCCCGCTCCCTCTCCCCTTCCATTTGCATCAAGATTCATTTTCGATTCTCCCCATACACAGAAGATCAATTTAGTATAAAGATTTCAACGGTTTACATTTATATGAAATCAAAAAGAACAAAATATTAGACCACAATAACATAGGCTGCTTTGGATTTTTACAATTATAACTTTTAGATGTCTTTATCTTTTGAGAGAGAAGGGTAAAGATGTAAATAAAATCAGGCTTTGTTATATCAAGTTAACATGTTAATAAAAATATAAGGGTGACTACTAAAAATGGGAAAAAATGGGAAAGTGGGTAAGAAATGTAGGTGTCAGGAAATAAGTTCAATTAAATAGAAATAGGGAAGCATTTTTATAAAGAAAAACAATTACAAATAAATGTCCCAAGTTCCAACAACAGTGTAAATAGAAAGAACAAATAAAACCCCATCTTGTATTGTGTGCAGAAACATGTACCATATAGATTAAAGTCCTAAATTTATAATATCTTTATACAAATATCATATGCTCACTTTATATATAAATATGCATCTAAGGTTGTGAGATAGGCTAATAATGTCTTAGAAAACCAATAAAAGAACACAAACCAGAAGGAAGATGATAGGCAACTGGCCTTACCATAATGAAAACCTCTGAGCATCAAGGGTTAACACTAAGAACTCAACACAAGCAAATACTTGGAGGAACTGTTATTACTCTCTGTGGCTGAATTTTCCGAAGGGGCTGTCATGACACGCTCCATCTCATGTCATCCGTCTTTTACAACATGAGGCTGACGTTTCTCCCAGAGTGGCAGTCTGTATCTCCTCCTCATGAACCTGGGTGAAGCTTTGCATCCACCTTGGGAAACAGGGTACACTAGAAGCAAGACAATGTCAACTCCATGGCTGAGTCATAAAAAATACTGTGGGGCCAGCACTGTGACGCTGCGGGCTAAAGCCCTGGCCTGAAGTGCTGGCATCCCATATGGGCACCGGTTCTAGTCCCAGCTGCTCCTCTTCTGATCCAGCTCTCTGCTATGGCCTGGGAAGGCAGTGGAAGATGGCCCAAGGCCTTAGGTGCCTGCACCCATGTGGGAGACCCGGAAGAAGTCCTGGCTCCTGGCTTCGGATGGGCGCAGCTCCAGCCGTTGTGGCTAACTGGGGATTGAACCAGCAGATGGAAGACCTCTCTCTCTGTCTCTACCTCTCTCTGTAACTCTTTCAAATAAATAAAATAAAATATTGTGTTTTTCTGCTTTGACAGCCTTGGAGGCTCACTCTTCGAACTCACCACCATGCTACAAGGAAGCCTATGCCAAGTGGAAAAGCCATGTATGAACGCCCCTACTGACAGCCCCACGTGGGGTCTCAATCAGCCACCAGCAGGAGAGTGAGCAAGCATTCCTTTGCCTCTGCCACAGCCCCAGACACCACCTACTGCAATAGCACGAAACATCCCGTGCAAACACCACCTAGTTAAATCCATCAGCCACAGAACCGCAAGCAGCAATAGCAAAGTTAGCAATGTTATTTGAAGATACTAATTTTGGGATAATTTGTTGTACAGCAATACAAGGGAACTTTGCAAAGTTTGGGTAAAATAGAATTTAAAAGATAAGTTTATTTTGGTGCAAAAAATGTTTTCAGTCCATGAATAGTTTTTTCATAACACACATTTTCCATGACCTTTCTGAAGACCCCTTGTGTGCATGGATTTCAAAAACTTTTATGCTAAAAATAAGCTTACATTTTAATCCATTTTTCAAAGAAATTTTGAAGCATCCTCATGTAGTAGAAAGCAGACATACACAAACTGAAACATTAAGACCATTTTCCACCCTTCTTTTTGTCCAAAGTTTGAGAACTCTTTTAATAGAAAATACTGAGAGAAGCCATCTATGGCAATGGTTAAGAGGGTAGGCTCAGGGACAGACTACCCAGCATTTAATACAAGTTCTACTTACAAAGTTTCTGGCCTTTAGAAAATTAACAGAAATTCTGTGACCTTCAATCTCTTCACCTGCAAATGGGTTTTTGCTGAGCATCACTGTGACAATTCTGCGAGTTAATAGAAGATGCTAAGAATGGTGCCTACCAGAGGAACCAGTAAGTCAGTATTTATGATGACAGTAATGATGACAACAGTGATAGGCTACCAGACATTGGGCTGCTATGTTGGGGCTGAACTTAGAAACATGTATACCTAAGAGGTAGAGAGCAATTTGTCAATTCTCCTGTTAAGTTTCAGATACCAATACCCCGATACTGAGCCCCTCCTTGTGTAGGTCCACAGCATGGAGAAGTACCAGTACCTATGCACCAGAATACACAGACAAGTATTTTCATTGTGGAATCGTTTTATGATGGCAAAAAACTAGACACAATCTGGGGGCACTGGCAGTGATTCCCAACAGTAGTAGTGGCCATGCGCCCACCTCCTAAGCAAAGGAGCCTCCAAATTTGAGTATACCATTCCATCCCTGGAGCTGAGGACACCGTCTGATCCATGGGAGAATAGTGTGGGAACAGAACAAAACAGGTATATCATCCATTGTTCCACCAGCAATGTCCTTAACATTCAGGAGGTGGGCTATGGGTTAGATTGGGACGTAGAGATGGCATGTGGATCCAAGGCAGGAATGATAGGGCTAGCCTAGTTCCAGTACTATGTGCCATCCTGCCACAGCTTTTCCACGTAATCTATTTTTTTCCCATTGACACAGAAAGATAGATAAGCCCATCTTTAAGTGGAAATGTCCATCGGGTATAAATTAGAAGCTCCAATTTTAATCTCATTCCTCTAATCCAAGAAATTCAGTGGGATAGACCTACCTAAGGTGTTGGGTCTACATTTAGATCTGGTTCAACAGTAGGAAGCAGTGCCATCACACCTTAATTAACTAACCATCTTAATGTACAACCTTAATGAACCAGCATCTTCAGTGCTAATCAAATGATACATGTTTTGTTAAGACACCTTACAAATTCAAAATTCAGTGCCAAGATTTACCACTGTGCCTATGTGAGGATTCTTGGATCTCTATAATCCAGTAATTTCATGAAGCATAGCTTGGATATCACAAATATTAACAAACCTGGATATGATTTAATACAACCCTAGAGTTCCCATTATAACATTTACATAGCCCCATTTTTTGTTGTGTGTATAATAAATCATGGTGTTAGTCATTGGTCTTTGAAGACAAGCTATTAAAGCAATAGAATTCTTAATTCATTTAGTGCAGAGTTTATCAGTTCTGTGTACAAGGCTTACTCAGAGTCCACTTTATCACCCAAGTGTGGGGTTGGATAAAGTCAGCTCCCATGGAATAAAGCTTATCTCGTGCCCTGCAGTTTCCAGAAGTAATTCTTCCTCTCTTGGAGATTTGTTATCTGCTGGCTCCTTCGTCATGCATTTCCTGGAACAGGTCATGAGTAGTTGAGTCAAAAGCTTATACAGAATTAGCTCCATACTAATAGAAGAGGGCCACTATGGTACCAGCAAACTCCCAAGTGTCTGAATGCATGTGTTGAAACTAGACTTCGAATGATCAGAAATAGAGAACAAACATGAAGATGAAAAGACCAGTTGTCAAGCACTCTCTGTTGACAAACCAGAACCAACAACACATTGCAAAATGTGTATAACTATAGGAAAGAACTTGTCTAGATATCTGTTCCCAAATAATTATTTTTTGCCATGCATCTTTCCTTCTAGTTTCTGCCCATCTGCAAATCTCATCCAGGTAAGTCTGAAGTACCTAATCCACAAAGAGTTTTATATATCCTCACATGACCATTGCAGAAAAAAAAAAGTGCTAGCCTATCACTTTCTTCTTGCAAGGAACTGAGGAGAGAATCTCAATCCTTGTGAAATACTTCAGCAAATTCCCCGCTTGTAAAAACACTGCCTAATTATTTACTTGGCCTCTGCTCCTCCATCTTCCTTAACCTCCACCCCCACCCCCACCCCGTCCCTAATGTCCTTCATAGAAAATAGAAAAAAGTCCAGCTGGGACTCTTAGGGGAAGCATTTTCCTCATTTCCGGTTTTACCAGGAATATACCAAAGGCAGACTGTGGTCATTCACCGGCCACATTCACCGGCCCCCTTTCTGGTCCTAATATTCCTCAGGCAGCCTCATCTCCCTGTTCACCAAAATTCACCTAATAGCATCCAGGACAAAGTCCTTTGATTGCTTTTCCCTACACTTCTTTTCTCTATTTATTTATTGTTAATTTGTATGAATCTCATAAATACAACAATATGTACATAGTAATTCTTCCCACCGTACCCACCCTCCCACCCATTCTTCCACCCCCTTACTGCTCCCTCTCCTATTTTATCCGAGAAAGAAAATGAACAAATGGAGTTAAAAAAAACTAAGAGAAGTGTTCCTTGACTGTCTCTACAAGAGCTGATCTGTGTTACTGCTTCTCAAAGGTGATTTTGCTTTTTTTCCCTCCTCCTCTTTCCCCTTCCTTCCTCCCCTTTCTTTCCTTTTAGAAACTTAATTGTCTTTAAAGGAGAACCCAAGGATGATACATCTTTTGTGAGCTATTAGACATAACTATGAGATATAATAATATCTTCCTTTTAATGCACTAAAAGGAAGCGATTCTTGGGAACAGGTTCTACTATTTGCACTTGTACAGGATCTCAGTCACCTTCCCCTGCCTTCTCCTCCCGCATAGGACACATGGTGTCAGTAGATAACCCTTCCATCTGACCCCTTGATTTTATCTCTCCCATCCCCTTCGAACATTTTCCCAGCAATTACTGCCCTTTATTCTGGGTCTCCGCTCTGTGGCTGATGCTTCTGCTGGCTCCTTGTCGTCCACTTACAAGTACTATTGTTCTTCTCTACATCGTGGGCATATTTTAAACTAGAGGCATGTGTATGTATACTCATACATGCAAGTTCTCTTCTCGTTGCTCCCACATTTTCCAAGTCCAGATTCCTTCCTGCCCTGGGCTTCCTTTCCCAGCATCCCATTGATGCCATCTATCTGCAGCATTATTCTCCCAAATCACAGAGCCCAGTTTCCACCACTCTTTACCTTGGCACTCTCTAGGACATTTTCTCCCCAACACTGCAAAGTAGTCATCTTCTCACCACGCATCACCCCCCACTCGTGGAAGTGTCTTCTTTGGTTTCTTACGCTCAGAGCAGTCAAGCCAGCATCCCCTTCTTTTAGACACTGCTCTACTTACTTGTGCTCATTCTTGTCTTGTTTCTCCTTCCAAAGTGCTCACAGAGCTTGCCTGCCCTCTTCTTTGTTCTCTTTCACTCAGAGGAGATATACAACTTTATGACTTCAGCCATTGCTTCCCTCTGGATAATGCTGAGATGTATTTCCAAGGTCTTGAATTCTCTGCCAAAATCAAGGGCATATTTTCAGCCAGTGTCTCCAGAAGGCATGGGCGCTTTGGAATTAAACCGCTCCAAACTCAGTTCCATCCTCTGACTACCAGCTCCTTCTCCCAATGTCCACCCTGCTTTGCCTAATGGCAACGAGGTCAAATTTTGCATAAATCTTGACTCTTCCTCCTTAATTCCCAAATCCAATCAAACATCAAGTCTTGATTCTCCCCAAGCAGTAGATCTCCTCTTCTTGCCATGCGCCCTAACCAGGTCCCTCTTTCTGGTCTCTTGTGCTCAAATCACATTGTAAATGATCCCAAGTAATCATTGGGCATATGAGTCATATCTCTTCATTAAAAATGTTTAATAACAGGGGCTGGCGCTGTGGTGCAGCAGGTTAACACTCCGGCCTGAAGTGCCGGCATCCCACGTGGGCGCCGGTTCGAGACCTGGCTGCTCCACCTCCAGTCCAGCTCTCTGCTGTGGCCTGGGAAAGCAGCAGAAGATGGCCTAAGTCCTTGGGCCCCTGCAGCCGCGTGTGGAAGACCTGGAGGAATCTTCTGGCTCCTGGCTTTGAATTGGCTCAACTCCATCCGTTGTGGCCATCTGGGGAGTGAATCAATGAATGGAAGATCTCTCTCTCTCTCTGTGTAACTCTGACTTTCAAGTAAATAAATAAATCTTTAAAAATGTTTAATAACAATCCAATTGATTACAGGATCCAATCCTGTCCTCTTGGTTTAGCAAAGACGTCCATAACTTGGCTTTGAACTACACCTTGCAATCTTCTTTCCCATAACCTACTGCAGCACCTTCCAGCTCTTCCTCACAGCTGTCCTGCATTGCCCAACTGCATGGCTCTAAAGATAGTCTTTCTACTAGAAACGCTTGCATGTGCTGATCCTTCACGCCTACGTCAGAGGATGGTGATGTGAATAACAGAAAAAGAACACAAACCCTTAACATAGTACCTTCCTTGCACGTTTTCTGATGTCCTGCTAATGTTGCCATGAAGGTACAGAAATGGGTGTTCCTGTTGTTTATGTGAGTACAAAACGGTTCCATTTTGCTCTGGGCAGTTGGGTAATAGGTATTAGCAGCTTAAAAGAATACAAATGACATTTGACCTCACAATTCTATTTCTGGGAATTTATCTTCAGGAAATAAATGAAGCTCAGTGCAACGATTATCATGAGCTAGAAGGGCATATAATGCCTCAGGAAGGAAAACAGCTTAAGTCGCCAACAGAAGGACACTGGTAAAGTAAATGTTGACAAATCCATCAAAGAAGCACGAGGTGATTATTGTACTCGCATCAGGAGACAATGTGCATGATATAAAGCACAGAGCCGAGCGGGCTAAAGACTTGTCACAGCAAAATCTTCTGTAAAAATGTACATATGTAACGGGAACTTATGATGAGCATGTGAACGTATGAGAATATGGAAAGACACAAAAAAGATTGTTGATGCATTGTTGGGTTTCAAGTGATTCTTTTTTTCTTTGTTTGCTCCTTTGTTGAGTTTTCTGTTTTATACTTTGAACATGCATTTTTCATAGACCTGAAACAAATGTTGCTCATTTTTCATATCTCTACCGCTTTCTGTTTTCACTTCCAGTGCTGCCTAAAGACAAATGGAGAGCACTCTTCTGAGCCACTCATCTCCCTCAGCTTTGCGGAAAGAGTGCCCCTACCTCTTCACCTCTAAGGTGTTTGCTTTTCATTTGGCTTGAAGCTGAACCACATTCAGAATGACTAAACCAAGGCAAGGGATGTCAAAGCAAAAGTAATGCCACAAAGCCTTTCCAAGCCCTTTCTAATGTCAGAGCATAGCTAAGACATTTTGGGTCCAGGCCAGGGTTCTGGACCTTGGGGAAGGAAAAGTAGTTCTCACTGGTTATTCATTACTGGCTGTTCTGGGCTTTTTCATCAAAACCACATCTACTCCCCAGCACCACAGCCTAAGGAGTACTGGACTTTAACCACACCAGGAGAATTCAAATCCACAGATAAATTCAGAAATGGAAAATTCTTAGAATTTTCACTTGTTTCAGAAATACAGGGAGGGAAGGGGATAGAGAAGGAGGCAGGAAGTCAACCCTTTTTTAAAGACATGTATTGATACTGGCTAACCAAATTATTGCTGGAACTTGAATTTAAAAAATAAGAAAAGCTGAAAGTAGTTAATAGAATTACATGATGCATATTTAAATTTAAACTTGGTAAAATTTGAGATGTTTTTAACCATGAAACAACAAGCAAATTGAAGTCCATCTCTTATGTGAAAAATGAGTTAACCAGCATGTGTGCAGGAAGATAATAGTTTTCCGCCCATGAACAATGGACATAAATGTTTCCCTTCTTTTAAGATCTCTTCAGAAACGAATGCTTCAACCAAAGCAACAAGTTGAGTAAAGCTGCTATGAGAATCCAAGTAAAACTATTAGATTAAATGCAATTCAGGGGTGTGCACAGTAATGGACAGCCAGCGCCTCTTGCATCCTGTCTTGAGTGGTAGTTAATGCATGAAAACAATGAGAGGGAAACACCCAGGCCATACCACTTGCAGTAATGTAATTCTGATGTGAGAACTGATGTGCTTCGGTGACCTCCGTGATGAGCACTTGTCATCTGCCAAGCATTAGAGCTCATTACATTTTTTTTAAAATTTGCTAATCCAGGATTCCTGGACATGATTTCTCCTTCTCAATGCATAGGAAATGCAAAATGACTAGTCCTTGGGAAATACAACTCAAATCCCAGTCTAGAGACATAGGTCTTCCAATACAACACCACCACCACCAATGGCTGATCCCCTGCTGGTGCCAAGGTGAGAAACGGCAGAGTAGCCCTCGCCTTTCTAAATTTACTCTGCTAAATTTCCCTTTTAAAAATAAGGGAATGAAAGTGGTTGGGGCAGAGTGGACAGTGAGCTCCTCTGGAGCTCCATCTCATGCTTTGCCTGAGAGTTGGGAGAAGGGATGCTCTACTGCCAAAGAGCCTTGAGGACAAGAGGAAGCAAGTCAGGAATGAGGGACCAATGCAGCAAGCAGGGAGCAATGACATCCTAGTCCACGCGAGTGTGTTCTTATTCCTCTTGAGCATTAGAAAACGAGCAAGGGCCAAGTAGACTGAATCCACGAAAGATGGACTTTTAAGTGCTTTTTTCCCCTGGAGAACTTGAGATGGAGAGGAAGAGGAAAGCACATGTGTGTTGGGGGTAGGGGCAGATTGTGAGCCTCAAGGAGCCACTTAAAACATGACTGCTGCTCCCTGGACATCTGCGTGATGTTAGAGAAACAAGAAGAGAGGCTGAAGGCAGACTGTATGCCCAATCCTAAATGACAGCTGCATGTGGGACCTTCTCATGTCCAAGGAAGGCTCTGGGATGCTTAACTAAAGGATCAAATCAGGATTCTCAAAGTGCTTTTCCATCTCTGCTTCACTCTTTTTTTCTTTCTTTTCAGCCCTAAAATAGACAAGTTTTAATTACAATAAAATTAGTATATTTCTACAGCTAAAAGTTTAAATTACTTTTTTAGTCTTGTTTTACATCCAGAGCTAAAGTAACCTCTTAAATGTCAAGTGGCCTTAAGAAACAGGAAGGTGATCTGAGAGGTTGGCTTTTCAATAATTTAGGTCAAACACTTTTATTTTTAATTCACTCCGTAGCTCCCCACACAAGAAATCACACAGTAGACACTGAATGTATGTTCCTTGAGTTTATCAATAAGAGTGATCAGGAGAGACAATGATTATCAAAGAGAAAGGTAAAAAACTGGATCATTCTCTAGACATAAAAATGATGGGTATTGTACACAAGTCTTTCCTGATACAAAATTTCCCAAGGAATTCTCGTGCAGTTCATCTGACTTCCTTCCCACAACAAAATCGGCTCAATCCTTGTGCTTTCAACTCTTTCTATGGAAAAGCAAAATTGGAGAAGAAAATCAAATGGAGGACAGGCACAGAAGAGCAGCATTGTTAAAGGAGTTTAGCTGAAGGAAGAACATTTTTAGTCTCTTAATAAATTGTTGTGTTGTATGGTTGATCAAGGCAGGATATTTATGCCCTTCTATAGCCTTGGTGTCCTCAGAGGACGGCACATCCTGAGAAGGAAGAGAGGCTGACGTGAGTGGCAGGCAGTGCACGCCATTAGAGGCAGCTCTGGGTCGCAGTGGCCTTTAACAATAGCTGACATCATCGTGGGATGAAATGGTTCCTAATTGTACTATTGATTTTTCCCCTTTAATGGATTGTTTTCCCAACACACTCCAAATGGAGATCCCACCATGTACCACAGGCAGGTTGCATGGTAAGCACATGGAGCTCTGTTCTGTGTGTTCTTAGCAGGTGGAGAAGCCCGGAGGAAGGGACTTCACTAACCTTGGATTAGCAGGTGTTCACTCCAAGTGTGAGCATAGGCTGTGTGGTTTACATATCATTTCACTTCGTTCAGTCCTGAGAAGCCCCTCTGATGAAGGTACTACTGTATTCATTTTGCAGAAGGACAACTAAAGTCCAGAAAGTTGAAGAAATATGTCCTATGCCACAGATCTGGTAAGATACACATCCTTGACTCTACCCCCGAGGAGTCCAAACTCCTATATATTGAAATGGGGAGCAGAAATCAGGGTATGCAAACTACACAGCTAGAAACCCTGCCCTAAGAACATCCTTATGCTTGCTTGAATGCTCCGCTATTTCAGTTTTGAAGGAATTAATAGCTTTTTTTAAAAAAATAAGGTACCCTGCAGCTTCATTTTGTATATACAGCTCCTGTTATGGCCACAAAATTCATATGTTGAAATATTAATGCTCAATATGATGGTTTCTGGACATGAGACATTTGGGAGGTAACTAGGGCTACATTAGGTCGCTTGGGTAGGGTGTTCATGATAGACTTAGGAGCCGTAAAAGAGGAAGAAGAAGGCTCTGTCTCATTTCCACCACCCCTGTGAAGACACAGTAAGAAGGTAGCCATCTGCAAGGGAAGAAGAAAGTCTTTCATAGAACCTGATTGTTCAGGCACTCCAATCTTGGCTATCCAGTGTCCAGAACTGTGAGAAATAAATTTCTACTTGTTAAGACATCTACTTTTTGTGATGACATACCAAGCAGTCTAAGGCACTCACTATCTAGCTCAAGTTTACACACAACACAGGACTCCAATGTAGTCTCACCACAGAGTTGGTTATCTTCACCCACCAATCACCCCACAACTGACTGTCACATGACAGAGTAGTACAGAATGAGTGGACATTAGCTTACAAGCTTTGCACAATTTGAAATGCAATACAAGCACAATAGATTCCTGTTTTTCTGTTACACCATGAAAAATAAAACACATGTAAGCTAATTTTTCATATTATGCTTAAAGAAATAAGACAGTAGATAAGTGACATACCAATTTTATATTAAGAACTAAGTCACTTATGGACATATTAGAGAGTTCTTTGTATAGAGTTCTCCAGTTTGCTGGAATTTTATTAAATTGAAGTGAATTTCAATATCTCCAAAGTTGGAAAAACTTATGTGATGTATTTCATGATTCTGTTGTGTATGGACAATTTAAGAGGAAGGTACAGAAATGGAAAAATGAGGTGGGGGTGAGAGAAAGCTAATGAGGGGACAGTTTAGTGCTGGGTAGCACTGTGGGCTACTGGGGACTCCTTGTGAAACCCTTTGAAATGTGCCTGACTGTTTCTCTGTAGCATGGGATATAGAGACATTTACCCTGGCTTCTATCCCTTAATATTTGAAAGTATCCTGGAGAATATAACTCCCTTACAGTTCTGGGCTGCTCTGCCATGGGTCCTGGCACTCCTGGCTTCAGAGAAAGTGCCAAGAAACAAATCCCAAAGATGTAGAAGAATGACCTTGAGGTGGAATTCTATTAGCAAAATGGAGCTTTCCACTCCAGCTATGGCTGAACTCACAGGTGAGCCAGGAGCATGTGTTGGGAGGCACCAGAAGCATCGTCACACCTCTCACCTATTGGTCCACCAGTTGATCTCTCAAAGCACCAATTGCTGCATGTGCTTACTTTCCTCAAAATTCTTTAGTGCTTCTTTGTGGTCTCTAGAACACAGCTCAAATTTCTTAACAAGGATTCTGACACTTCAACACCCCAGCTGAATTTTCACCCAAGCATCCATAACTCTTATATTAATACACATGAACTCTGTGCTCTAAAGAGGATACTTTCTTCAAGCCTTCATCCACCTCATCTCACCTAAAGTGACTCCTGTGTCTTACCTGCCCTTCCAGAACTGGCTGCAAACGTCCCCAACACTGTGCACCCGGCTCCCTCCACTCTCTGGGAACTTAGCCCTGTTTTGTGACTTGTATATTATCTACTTTCCCGATAAATTTCATATCCTTTCTCAAGAGAATTAATTTTACTTACTCTTAGCTTCAATCCGCTCTAATATCGATAGTGCATAATTATATATTATGTTACATTAAATACAGTTGAATTGAGGATGGAAGTAACCAGAAAGATATATAAGTATTTCCTAGTCGTTGTGCCTCTGGGGTCAATTTTGATTAATTTACGGTTCAGTTCCAGAGAATGAGAGTGTTAAATGCCCAAAGTGGGCTATTACAAGCATAAAAAATTGGTCCCAGAGATAGAGACAGGAACTCAAAGTACAGATGGTCCACACAACTGGGAAACTCTCAGAAAAAAGCCTCTCACTTATGCAGCAGCCTCCTGGTCTTCTGCTTTGTCTATTTATCGGTATTTCTTGACTTTCTCTTCTCGACTTCTGCCTTTCAGTGATTCAACATAGACACAAGTCCTGAATCTATCCGGAGAAACACTCATCACAAGTTGGGCAGAGTCTCTGTCTCCATTCAAATATTCGAGAGAGAAGCAGGTTGGTCAGTGACCACCAACTTGATTCATAGGCAGTTGGTTAGGTGTTCACTTCCAACCATCCTTGGCAAACACAGTGAAGAAACAGAGCCAAGCAAGGCCACATGGGCCATTCCTATCAGCAGAGAGTATAGGGAGAAATCATTAGGGAAATACAACTATAAGCGCAGCAGGTACGCTGAAGTATGTGGTCAAGACACTGGATTATGTATGCAAACTAGGCAGAGCTCATGAAACACGTACGTGAGATGTGATACGGAACTGTTAGTTACTGGTCCCTTGAGAGCAGGAAGTAGAGGAGCATTTAGAACATGCCCTTGTTTTTCACGCACATCCTTTGGTAATTGTGGGATGACTTCTACACTTTTTCTGCCATTGCAAATCAATTCCTTCCTCCAAGACCAGAACCGACTGGGAACTGTTCTGTTCCCCTAGGCAGAAATCATAGATTTTACAGTGGCATGTTTTCCTTAATTCTTGAGTCCTTTAGGTGTGTCCAATCTTATTCTGGACTCTGAGGATATAGTTGTGAACAAAACAAAGCCCATGCCCAAACAGTTTTCATTGTGTTGGGGGAGGGGATATGTGGAGTTGAACCATTGAGAAACCTTAATCCCATTAGCATGGCTAGCAGAAAGCTCTTGGATTTGCAACACAGGGTAAGATGACATGGATACAACGTGGTAGTTAAACTGGTCAGGAAAAGTCTTTCTGAAGAAGGGATGTTCAAGCAGAGACCTGGACGAGAATGAAAGTTGCATAACGATCCAGGAGAAAATGTTCCAAGCAGGAGAAACAGCAAAAGCAAAACCTCTGAAGTATTGTCCATTGCATCTTAAATACGTAGCTAGAAAGTCAATGGGGAAGAGAAGGAATGGCTGAAGTGAGGTGTGAGAGGCAGTCAGAGTGGAATTGAGGTGCATCCTCCCCCCAGTGCCAGCCTCTACAGTAGCCTGTGGCTGATATTGAAATCAGGGCTGGCTTTGTGGGTGTGCCACTTTGTGGTTGTACGAGACTTTCCACTCAGAATGGCCTTCCACTTGGCTTCATGGAATATGGCTGCTCTCTTGAAACTATTCATTTTGGAACAAGGAATCCTACATTTTTATTGTGTGCCAAGTTCTGCAAATGATGATGTATCTATTTTGCTCTCTCTCCCATTATTTGACTTGCTAACGTTGAACTTAGTAGACTATCAGCTGAGCCTCAATACTATTATTCATTTTTCTACTTAATGTTTTTTTAAAAATTCATTTATTTATTTTAAAGTCAGAGTTACACAGAGAAAAAAGGAGAGGCAGAGAGAGAGAGAGGTCTTCCATCCGCTGGTTCACTCCCCAGATGACCACAACATCTGGAGCCGCACCGATCCAAAGCCAGGAGCCAGGAGCTTCTTCCAGGTCTCCCATGGTGGCACAGGGGCCCAAGCACTTGGGCCATCTTCCACTGCTTTCCCAGGCCACAGCAGAGAGCTGGATTGGAAGTGGAGCAGCTGGGACTTGAACCAGCACCCATATGGGATGCTGGCACTGTAGGCAGTGGCCTTAACTGCTCCTCCACAGTGCCAGCCCCTATACTTAATGTTAATTGGAATCATTAATGGATAAATTTAAGATGGAATCATGGAACGAGGTCCTCCATTCTATGTAATTGCAGAGATTCCCAAGGAAATATTTCTATACTTACGTGGTTGCTGATATTTTTCAATATTACATCTTCCTAATCCAAATTTATCCTATCTATTTCTACCTGTTAGATATTTTTAAAGTAAAATGAAATGTTTAGCCCCCACATATCCCCTTTACCTCCCCATGTAAAATGAAAACCATGAAACAGTAAGCCATGAGAAAGATATAGTTTTTTTCTTTTGCATGCTGTCATACAATCTATGTTTCCTGCTCAAATTCTGGGCACACATATCCAACTCTGTTCTCCATTCTTATTTCCCACATATCTATCAACAACCAGGCTGCTGATTCCACCATGGATCTACCATCTGCACTCCCCTTGGCAGGCCATCCCTCTGTCTGCTGGACTAATGCAGTTACATCCTGCCCTACATTCTGCAACCAGGGTTAGGATTCAAGGAAAGGTGCAACCTCAAGCTTTTCCATGCGTGCCTTGCTCCCCACACCAACTGTATGCAAAGCAACACCCAGCATCATTAGCCAAGCATTAGAATCTCCAGAACTTCTTACCCAACCCCCATTCTTGTTTTTCATGGCTTTACTGGGTTGAATTATGTCCTCTTAAAAGATATGCTCCAATCTTACTCCCTTGGTACATATACATATATCCTCATTTGGAAATAGGACCTTTGCCGATGAAATAAAGTTAAAATGTGGTTCTACCCAAGGTGAGCCCTAAATCCAAAGATGAGAGACTTGCAATGGAAAGGGAGAGAAATTTGGATAGAGAGATGTAGAGGAGTCCCAGGCAAAGGGTCACAAAAGGCAGAGGCAGAGGCTGGAACAGAGCAACAACCATCCAAGGAAGAGGCAGGGCAGGATCCTCTCCCTGGAGACCCCATAGGGGATGTGGCCCTCCTGATACCTGGACTTCAGGATTGCAGCTCCCACAACTGTAGAGAGTACATTTCCATTGTTGTAAGCCATGCTGCTTGTAGTAATTTGTTACAGTAGCCCTGGGAAACTGACACACATGCAGCCTACTCTCTGCTCCAGGTATAAGGTCTCCTGCCACCTCTGCTTGGCAGAGAAACTCCATAGGTCCCCACAGCAGGGCCACCCATGAGTCACCGGTGTGGTCCCTTTCCCTGTAACCTGTAAGACAGTTGCCTTTTCCACACGGTGTGTGGGAATTCCAGTCCTGTTCTGCTGTCTCCAGGGTGGGTGTGGAATGGTGGCAGTGGAAGACCCTGGTTATGCTACTGGAGCACAAGATCTAGAGCAAGAAATGGCAGACTCCTGGGATATTTGTGTTTCCGGGGCATGATTGGCTGCGGTGAGGTTATTTGTGTAATCATGGGCTGCTATTGCACTGAGTTACTTAGGCTCCACTGTCTCTCCAGAGCTCACCAGCCCTTCCGCTCCCCAGCCCTGTTAAAAAAAAAAATAGCGATTTAGACACTGCTTGGGGTGCCCACATCCCATATCACAGTGTCTCAGTTTCAGCCCCAGCTCCACTCCCAACTCCAGCTTCTGCCAATGTGAATCCAGGCGGGCAGCTCCGATGGATCAAGTGGTGGAGTATCTGACACCCCCATGGAGACCTGGATTGAGTTCCCAACTCGTGGCTGCAGCCTGGACTAGCCCCAGTTACTGCAGGCATTTGGAGAGTGAACAAATGAACGGGAGATTCTTTCTCTCTCTCTCTTTCTCTCCCCATCCCTCTCCCTGTACCCATCTTTTGAATTAATAATAATAAAAGAGTTGCCAAGCACTTGTAGACCTCAAATCATCGCGCCTCACCATTTCCTTGAGAAACGAGAAGAGGCAAGTGCAGATGAGGGCCCTGTTCCACAAGAAGAAAGCGGCAGGGGTGAGGCTGAGTCAGCACAGCACCAGGCCCACTAATGATGGGCCAGCATGACGAGCACAGATGCTCTGCAGGCAGGGAGAGTGGGGACCTCAGGTGGAGACCAGGGAACAATGCAGGCTCTCATGGTCAAGGGAAAAGAGAAACCCTCAAACCTCCAAAGCCCACTGCGAGTTCCTGGACAGCCATTCGTCGCCTATGTCTGTTTCCTCCCCAGTTTCGGCATCAAACTGTCTTGTCTGGACCTCAGCGGTGGGACTGCAGACGCCTTGACTTGGGCTTCCAGGATATAGAATTATTAGAAAATTCTCTTGTTCAGACCACCTAGGCTGTGGTATTTTAACATGACAGCCCAAGAAAATTAAAATACCGTATTTAAATAGGAGAAAGAGCTGGAATTAATTTAACAACATATTCTTTATCAAATATATCCAAAATACTACCACTTTAACATCTAGCCAATATAAAAATTGTTAACCAGATGGTATGACTCTGATTTTTTGCACTATAATAAAATACCAGAGGCTATGCATTTTGTAAAGAAAAGAGGTTTATTTGGCTCACAATTCTGGAGGCTCAAGGGCATTGTGCTGGCGTCAACTCAGCTCTGCTGAGTCCCTCATGGCCAATGGCACCACAGCAGCAGAGGCACATGAGGGAGAGAGCACACATGACAACACAGGGAGCGAGAAACATCCTAGGATCCCACACAACGGTGCTAACTCTTCTGAGTGCATGCCCTATGGTACCTAACCACATCCTACTAAGCCCCACCTAAGGCCCCATGGCCTCCAACCTCATCACACTGAGGACCAAACCTTCAACACTTGAATGCTTGCGGACAAACCACCCCGCTCGCTGCAGCACAGATATTTTACGTTCTTCTTTTGATATGAAGTCTTCTAACTCCTTATGATACCTTTCAGTTTCCATTCCCTTTCCAAGACACTCATCTGGCCTCTCTTTCTTACTTCATTATGTCAGGGGCCCCTAGGGAGGGTACGAGTCTCAGAGCCAGATGGAGGCAGTGAGCAACCAAGCTTAACATCCTGAGTTCACCTATGTAGACTTACCTGTAATTGGACTTTTACCATGTCTAGAAAAATTTAAGCTCCGTGAAGACAAGACCCAAGTGTGACTATTTCGCCAAAGGAGGCATTGATACCTATTCCTCAAGAGCTATGAATGAACCTGATCTTCCACAGCACAGTTAACCTATACTGCATATTCACCAGAGGGCTTGTATTACCTTGTAACATGATAATGGGTTTTCCATGGATGATTTCAGACTTCTCAATTAGAACCGAAAAATTCAACAGAGTCCCAGGGTAAATTTCTTCATTTCCCCCACTACCTGAAGCCCTCCAATATTCATGATAGATGTTCAATAAACTATAAATAAATATAGCAAAATATAAATGTTTATTATTATAAATTAGTATTATATAACAGTTATAATTTACTATACATCTATAAATAAAAAGGATAGGAAAGAGTTAGCTCAGAAATATTCTCTCACCCAGGATGACTCTGCAAGTGAGTGAGAGCAAAACCAAAAAGGGAAAGGCAGTGGGAATGGAACCCAAAACATAACAGCAGCCATTTAACTCTCCAGTGGAGTGGAATTTCTCCAATGCATTCCAGCGATTCTTTAACCAGAAGCAATGATGGGGGCCGGCGCCGTGACTCACCTGGCTAATCCTCTGCCTACAGTGCCGGCATCCCATATGGGTGCCAGGTTCTAGTCCCGGCTGCTCCTCTTCCAGTCCAGCTCTCTGCTGTGGCCCGGGAGGGCAGTGGAGGATGGCCCAGGTGATTGGGTGCCTGTACACGCGTGGGAGACCAGGAGAAGTACCTGGCTCCTGGTTTCAGATTGGTGCAGCGCGCCGGCTGTAGCGGCCATTTTGGGGGTGAACCAACAGAAAAGAAAGACCTTTCTCTGTCTCTCTCTCTCTCTCTCACACTGTCTAACTCTACCTGTCAAATAAGTAAAAAACAAAAAAAAAAAAAAAGAAAGAAAGAAAAGAAAAGAAAAAGGAAGCAATGCGACCTCAGAGAAATCTGGATTGTGCAAAATTGGTGCCATGCCCACCACTCACATCCTGGAGCCCCCAAAACACTTTGCCTTGACCCCATTCAAAACATCACTGGTACCAATGACTTCCCACCTCCCAAAATATTTTCTTTAAATGAATAAATTTTTAGAGTGTTTTTTGGTTTATAGGAAATTGGAGCAGAAACTGGTCTCCAGTTTCTCCTATTTCTAATGTCTTTTATTCATGTGCTCTGGGTGTTACAATGGGACCAGTAACGAAGTGCATAGTTGACTTCAGGGCTCATTCTTTGTGTTGTACATCCCTAAGGGTTGGGCATGAGGTCATATGTCCCCCATTAGAGTATCATGCAGAAGAATTTCATGGATCTAAACAGCCCTCACGCTTCGTTTGTCCCCTCTCCTTCTCAATTCTGATCCTGTTACTGTCTTTTTGTAGTTTTCCTTTTCCATAGTGTCATGAAGTTGGAATCAGAGTCCATAGTTTTTTCAAATGGCTTCTTTCACTCAGAAACACGCATTCACGGCTCCTCCTTGTCTTCTTGAGGCTTTGTAGCTCACTCGCTTTTATTGATGAAAGATATTCAATTGTATGGCTATAGTGCAATTTGTTCATCCATTCACCTACTAAAGGGAACATTGCCTGCATTCAAGTTTTAGTTAACTATACATAGGCTGCTCTGATCATTTGCAAGGAGGTTTCCATTGGGTCATTAGTTTTCTGCTCACTTGGGTAAACTTTATACCAAGAAGCACTATTGTCATATCTCATGGTGACACTGCCTTTAGCTTTGTAAAAAATCACCCAGCTGCAACACCACCATTTTGCCTCCTGTTTTGGAATCACAATGTTTGAGAGTTCATCCAACCCACCCTGATCTCCTACCCACAACAATAAAGCCAGAAGGAGGGATGGGAAAAGAAAGGGAGAACTACCCCGGAGTGGGAGCTATTTGGAATTTGCTGCTAGCGTGTGTGAAGGGCGGGGGTTTCCTGTTTGTCTCCCCTGCACTACAGACCAGACATTGCTGGTGTCATCCTCCCAGACAAACTGTGGTCATGGCCAGGACGCCCCCAGCACAGCTGACAGCCTCTGAACCAGAGAGATACCTGTACATAAATCTGACTCCCCCAGTGCCTATTCAGAGAGGCACGTAGGCTGTCCAGTTCTCTGGACCCAACACAAATGCTCTTCTCTGTGTCTTGGTTGACATGCAGGTACCAGGGGAACCTGAACCCACATCTGTGAGTCATCACCGCACACGGAGCCAGCCACAACCGCCATCGTTGTCATTGCCAAAAGCCTGAAATTCAACCATAGGCAGCTCCTGAAAAACTCATTCCATAAAGCATCCCAGGCTAACAGGACAGCACGCATCCATTGCTGAGTGAGCAGGGCTGAGCAACGCTCTCAGAGTGGGGGCCTCTCGCCTCGAATCTTAGAAACATCACTGCCTCCCACTTGCACCATCAGCAGCCAAACTTCAACAGGAATAACAGAAAAACCACGTGGGGCACTCAGACAAAACACAATTTATCATCTTTTAATCACTACCGGGCTAGACAAGCCTCTTCCAACACAAACTTCCCACGCATCTCCTGTCCCTCGTAGTTCACTCCCACGGAGCTGCAAGTCCCTTCGCAGACACATTACAAAACCTCCGCAGCCAACGGGACTGGGCTCCCGGTGCTTCCCACATGTTCATGGGGAGTTGGATAAAACACCGGGGTTTCAGTCTACGACAGGCTCCTTGCAAAGAGCATGCATTGACATCACACACGTAAGGCTGCTTTGCAAGAGTCACTGCGGGCAGAGCACGCAGTCCTGGACACCAGGGCAACAGGCAGCGCCCTGCAGCTGGCTTCTACAGAAGCAAAATGCGTGGCACCTTGGAGACAGAACTCAGGGACCGTGTGCTTCGGCTGTTGCCTCTCTCACAGAGGAATCCCCCCAAGTGCTCCTCCTGAGCTGGTGACAAACCAGAATGTCCTATAGTTCTGCTTTGTCAGTCAACAGCTACCAGGAAGAGAGATGTCCTTCCTAGGGGAGTTAAGATCTGTCTTCCCCTTTCGTTACCTGGAAACAGTCCCCTGAACTTAAATACCAGCTCCACACCTGTTGCAAGCCACGGCAGCTTTCCTGGTGGGCAAGGCACAGTCTGCAGCTGCCAGTAAGCCAGGCAACCGGGCAGTACCTATCTCTACCACATCTGCTCCCCCACCTTTTATTTTTTTTTCTCCCTTTTCTGTTCTTTTGTGCCTGGAGCAAGTACTCCAGAAGAGAGTGGCTTTCAGAAGTGCTCCAGATTCCATTACAAAGAACGTCATGAATAATGCATCAGTACCTCCTGCTATTATTTACTCTCAGTCCAGGAAAGATAGAAGTGCAGTTCCAAGGCCAGCTGCACTGCCTGCCCTGAAGGCCAGGAAACTTGGGTCTGAGGGACCTGCAAGATGCACTGGTGCTGTGCCCCGCTGAGCCCCTTTGCCCAAGGTCCTGCAGGCCCGGGGAGACTGTGGTGCATCAGATGGCTCTGTGTGCCTCAGGGGCCAGCTGGCTGCAGGCTATTTCCTGGGTCTCCTGGAAGCGGCATTGTGTGTGCATTGCTGGACCGCATTGGCCCTTCTCGGTTTTCATAAATGGACATCACTAATAAAACATGCTAACCAATACATCCTAATAAGACCATCTATCTTACAAGCCAAACGATTGTGACAAAGTCTGCCAAGTCTAGCAAGATTCAGTGTTCTATAAGCAAAGTCCCTGTGTATCTGTGCCCGTTGAGCACAGAATATAGGCACATTATCACCACTGCCCACTAACAGTAAATGATGCTAATGACTAGCTTTCGAATGGAAGACATTTCGAGGTTTTGCATTTCTGGAAGAACATCCTGTGTATCACTGTTTGCTACGACTTTTATGTTAAATAACATGCAGATGTTGGTATACAAGAAGTAACACTGCCACGTAAAAGCTTTCATGCATGTACATACACATGTAATGTATCATCATAGTTTAAACAGTGTGGGTACAAAGTATAGGAAAACCAATGGTTCTTGGGAAGTTTCAAACCGGAAATTTTACCTAAGATAGACTTCCGTAATAATCAGTAATGTAAATTTTGCAGAAATTTTTTTATTTTTATTTTCTTTTCCATTATGCCTATTGTTCATGCCTTGTCCTACTCATGGTTGCCACACACCCGCACACATGTATGCAATTATTTTCTACTCTAATCAATTTTTTTTTCTAATTTTATCATCAACTGAAGCTTTTGAATTTCTTTACAGACCCAAAGACAGGGTTAGCACTTGGAGAGTTGCTTTATTTTTAGAACCTTGGCATAGTAAGTGTCATTGATTAAACGTCTGAATTCCAGGAGAGAGAAACTTGGCAGATTCTTGCTTTCTTAGGATGCTGGACTGGTCCCAACTAAAGCAGAGGTTCCTAGTGATGCTTCTTATTTGAATTCATGCCAATTGATGTCCCATGGCTTGTCATTGGGCTTGTAAAGGGAAAACCAGTATGAGGGATGAGGAGATACCACAGTAACACTTGCATGCACGGAGCGTAGAGGGAAGAGGCACCTTCCTAAGGACCTGAGCAACGACTTCATCCAATTTTCCATCTTATGGTTGGCAGCATTTGCCCACACTAGTAATAACTGTAATTCCAGAGTGTCCCCAAATTACCATTCCCTTGGTTCACCAGCTTTGGCTGGAAAATAATGAGCCAGAGTGGTATTTTCGGAGATCACTTTTGGATGCCCTTGCTGTTTTGACATTGGTATGTCCAGGTGAATCCAAGGAGATACCACCCAGACGTACTTCAATGGCAGCCCACACTTGGTTTTGATTCATTTATTAACCCCAGGTGTCCCTGGAGCGGAGGGCTACAGGAAACACCTTGGATTCTTCTGTGTGAACAGGTCAACACTGCCATTCATAACACTGCAGAGCCTGGAATTCTCTTGCCAACGAAGTAAAATACGTCTCTAAGTGATTGAAAAGATGGGCGAGTGAATCTCTCTCCCTCTCTCTCTTCCCCTCCCTCCTTCCCTCCCTCAACACACACACACACTCATTATGGCTCCCAGACAAGGTTTGTAATTCAAGGGCTAAGAACTTGGACTTGCCCTTGGACCTCCTAAAATATCAGCAGGGAAGCAATCTTTCAAATAAGACCTGGGGAGTGGGAGGAATGTTCTCCAGCTCTTCCTATCTCCCTACCCATCTCTGATACAAAACATTCGTGTCTGTGCGGGGGGTGCTGAAACCCTCCCAGTATAATTCTGCCTCCATTGTCTTCTGATTTTTTTTTTTTTTTGGCAGAAAATTGTGCAAACATTTAATAATAAAACAGAACTGGGCGCAACTCCTTAGTTAATAAAGACCTCGTCCTGTGGGAAGCAGGACACCCTGAGCATAAAACAGAAACTCTCTTTCTTCTGGGCCTATCCTTCATCGCAGGGCCCAAGGGTTTAATCTAAACTGCCACTTCACTGCAACAGAACTGGGCAGAAAAAGCCTTGTTCTCGCCAACCACCAAAAGGCCAAATTATTGTACTGCTAGCAACAATCGCCTTCCTCAGGAATCCGTAATTTTCAGCTTATGGCAAATCTTGAATAATTTGGATTTCCCAGGGGAAAGTCAATATTAAATTAGGAGGTAATTATATAGTATTTTACATAAAGGCTGCAATAGTGTTGTTATCAAAGTATATATATTATCTGAAGAAGCGTTAACTGTATGTGTGCCAATTCACTCTGAGCAAACTTCCGTTCATGAAAAAAGGTAAGAGCTTGGGGCAGGCATCTGCAGCAGAGGTTAAGATGTTGTTTGGGACACCCACCCACATCCCACATCAGAGGGTCCAGGTTCAAGTCTCAGCTCTGCTCCTGATTCCAGCAAACGCACCTCTTCTCCATTCAACAATAGTTAGCCAAACAAGATTTATCTTTCAGGGTAAAAATCTAACTTGCATGGGTGAGCTGGACTGAGATTAAGCTCATGGTGTGTGAATAATAAGGAATGGCCTGCCCTAACCACACAGGTAGCCCAGTTCAGGCAGGGGCCATAACAGCTCTTCCGTGCTAATTGAACTATCTGCTGAGCGCACCTCCACCTGGAGACAGACACTACATTTGAGAGTCAGAAAGCAACTCAAAGGTCACTGTAGCAATCCAGGGCCATGACATTGCGCAACCCCAACCACAGACCAGAATCTTCAGAGCATAGGTGAAGGGTTCCCCCTGGAGTTGTGTAGGGCATAGCCTGTACAGCTGGACAGGTCCGCCTTGAGGTCACCTGACTCATTTGCTAAGGAGGAGAACCCACAGCTTGGAGAAAATGGATGGGTGGAAGGATGGATGGAAGGATGGTGGATGCCCAGAGAGAAGTTAACAGTGAGGCAAGGAAGCCATCAGATATGAAGCTGGCTGATCAGACGGTAATGAAGACCTGCTTTGGGAGTTATTCAAGCCTTAGCTGCTCTCCCACCTGGTACAGACTTTCAAAATTCAAATGAGGGAAGTAACTTGCCTCCATGGTTCGTAAGGTTTTTCCTAGCATGAAAACCAAGAATCCATCGCTCAAACTCAACCCTTCAAGCTCATGAACACTGAAGCATGTGTGCCCCGGATGGCAACAGAAATCAAAAGAGCTATTTTGAGAAGGCTCTGTGTGAATTACAGCACAGAGCAAAGTTGATGACTTTGTAAATAGTTGCACAGATCCAATTTTCCCATTATTTCCCCTTGCACTTGCATCATACCCAACTTCCTCCTCTGGCCAATATTTCAGAAGTCACTGGTAACCAAACCTTGTCTGTCCTTCTAGAAATAGTTCAGGAGGTCCTGGCTGAAACCTAGCAGGAATGATCCATGAGATGCAAGTGTGTGTGCTTGCAGGCCACATGGGTGTATTTTCTTAAACCTTCCTTGAAAAGTCAAAACATGCCTAGCACAGAAATGCTGTCCCCAGCACTGCACTCTGTAGACACTCTGCCAAGTCTCAAAGAGCAAGTGCAGGGTCAGGGAGTCAAGAAAGGACATGTGTAAAGGCTGGAGGCATTAAAAAAGAAGCACAGGACTAGGGGAACAGGAGCCCAGGGTCACATGAGTAGATCCTGGGGCTAAACTTTGTCTAACCTCAGCCACAGACTCAAAAGGCAGAGTAACAGCTCAGAAAGGCCATGATTCAGCCCTGAGTTCCAATGCAATTTCTTCCACCTTGTAGCTGTGGAGCAGTAGCAAGGCCAATGAGTGTTGCTGAACGTCAGCTTCCTTATAGATACAATGGAGAGAACAGCTCCCACTGCCTAGAGATGTTGGGAGAACTAATGAGACAACACATAAGAAACTTCCTGGTATTCCACAAGGATACACACAGAGGTGGCCAGATTTCAAACCAGCATTGCCTGTCTCCTGACATCCGAGCAGACGCCATTGTATGTCAGGAGCAAGGTACTTCTCTTTGGTAACCTCAGACGTCCAGAAGTCTCACCACACTCCTACAACTTGTCCTTGGACCAGCTCCACTCAGCCTTGTCCATGGTTTGGTTGCCCCTTTTCACCAAACAGTCAATTTAATTTTCTTATTCATTAAAATATTTGCATTCACCACCCACCCCAACATGAAGCTGTGCAATCTGAAACTCTCTTCCTGAAGCAAACTTGGAAAATGAAGCCATTTTCTTAGATCATCGATGACAAACTGAATGCAAAGCTCAAACTACCTCTGCCCTCAATTACCTGATGATTTCAGGCAAAAGGAACACTTGGATATGAATCAGAGTCTAAATGCTGCTACCCCTGGCAAGTGTAGACAGGTCCCTGGTCTTCCAGGCCACCTGGGTAAGATGGGAAATGCAAAGGGGACAGAGGCATAAGGCAAAAGCAGTTCATTCACAGCACAAAAGTGAACTTGAAAGCCACAGGAAAAGCGATCGTGAGCTCCCAGTGATCTAAGACTTCCTCTCACATTCCTTTGAGGTCCAATGAGCTCAGTTCTCCAGGAGAACGAAAGACGCTGGGCTCTGCAGAATGTGGTATCCAGCAGTCCCACCCCAGGGCAATGGGACGTGGCCCAGGACGTGGCTGCCAGGTGAGATCCCCGTCCTTCCAGGAAGCTGGGCCCCAGTGAACATGGATTTGGGGAATGTGATGGTAGTGGTGTCAGTATCAACCAGGCCGCGTGCCCGCCTCTCCTCTTTCAGCTTATCAGCCTCAGGGAGCCAGGAGAGAGGGCTGCAGGATGAGTGAAGGAAAAGATCCACAGCCCAGCTGCCTTTAGGATTGCAGGAGGCAAATCATACAGAGAGAGCACGAGAGAGAGGGAGAGAGGGGGAGAGAAAGGGAGAGGGAGGGAGAGGAAGAGAGAGGGAGAGAGAAAGAGAAGGAAGGAGAGAGAAGAGAGGGAGAGAGGGGGAGAGAGAGAAAGAGAGGGAGGGAAAGGGAGGGAGAGGGAGGGAGAGGGAGAGAGAAGAGAGGGAGAGAGGGAGAGGGAGAGAGAGAGAGAGAAAGAGAGGGAGGGAGAGAAAAGAGAGGGAGAGAGAGAGAAGAGAGGGAGACAGAACGGGGAAGGGAGAGGAAAAGAGAGGGGGAGAGGGGGAGAGGGGGAGAGAGGGAGAGAGGGAGAAAGGCGCTCAGGAGCATGCTTTGTCATCTGTGGAAGGCAGGTGCCCCGCATTTTCCAGGGCAGGGAAACCCTAAGCCCCTCCTACCCACAGAAGCAAGGCTTCCGAATGGGACCCCTGGGGACAGAGCAGAAAGGGCTGCAGCACAGGCTGCTTCTGCGTCCACTGGGGAAGTCCGGCGGTGGCTTCTTTGCCCTCCCCAGGAGACGGACAGAGAGGAGATAATAGCAAGGTTCCCACTCTGCCGCGTCCCAGATGTGTGGCCACAGGAAGCCTCATGCCCTAAGATTCCGTTTGCACAGTCGCAGTGTAAGACTGATAATACCGACTTCAGGGCACAGCCGGTGATAGACATGGGGTGTGGGTGGGCTTGGCCTCCAGAGGGTATAAAATACAAATCTGTCTTCATTTAGGGAAATCGTCTTTGCAAGATCAACTTTACTCTATAATTCCCTCTGCTGTTGTTACCCTGCCACACCCACTCCACCCCGTGGTGCAAATAATAGGCTTCCTTTTTCTGGCTCATGATAGAAAACTGGAGACATACAGGAAAGTGGGGGGAAAAAGACAAAAATCTATACTTCCACAATTCAAAGGGAAGACCAATACGTTTCTTCTAACATATACTTTCAGTCTTTTGTTAAAAACATGGACTCTTTATTTAGTGGAACATTAAGCCTTTGGATATGAAGGGAATTTAAAATGTGTTATAAAAACAGGAAGGAAGGAAAGAAGGAAGGCAAATGTCATTATTCTTAGAATTCTATCTATGAACTACATTAAACCTGTTCTCTATTCATTTTTAAAATGTAAATTAAAAAAAGCCCCAGTGTTTAACAGTTAAACCCATATTGTGTATACTCTTTTTAAATTCTTTTCTTTACATATCATTTCATCACGATGACCTTCTCTGGTCACTAGAACTGATTGCTGTTGCAAGGCGGGGTGTGTGTGTGTGTGTGTGTGTGTGTGGTGATACAGTGATGCACACAGCCTGGAGTCCAGCCAACTAACCTCTTTCTTCCTTCATGGCCAAAGGAACACTCATAACTGCCTAAGTCAGGCAGGGTCAGTAGGAAAAGCCAGCTTCCAGGGCAGCGAGGATTCTAAGACTGGACTTGTGAAAACATTTCTGAATGAAGCCACGTGGCGAGTGTAGTAGGGACCGCATCAAGGCAACCAGCTGAACCAGCTTCTGATCCCTTATCCCAGTCCCAGGCCTGACCCCATGGTTCACTGAGTCACAGTCATAGACAATGGAGAGTTCCAGAAAATACTCCACGTCCACGAGGAAGAAAATGCAGCTAGAATGCAATACTCCAGCTATATCTGTGGCAGATAAAAATGTTTACCATACAGGCAGGAAGATACAGATCCTTCATCTACGGTTTATTCCCCAAATGCCCAAGACAGCCAGGGCTGGCTGAGACTGATGCGCTGTGCTCAGAACTCCATCAGATGCTCCAATGTGAGTGGCAGGGGCCAAGGACTTGAGCCAACCCTATGCTGCTTCCTAGGGTATGCAACAGCAGGAAGCTGCTTCAGAGCACTGTAGCCAGAACTGGCACCAGGTACTCCATTATGGGATGCAACCGTCCCAACAACTACTGAGCCAAGTACCCACCACACGGAGTGCTTATGAAACTAGCTCGGGTAATTCTATCATTTTGACTTTGAAGAATAATCAGTTTTCTCTCTCCTTTAATTGGAAATACATCAACTTTTCATTCCAGAGGAGTTTGGCCCCATAGTTAAGACACAGCTTGGGATACCTGAATCACATGTTGGAGTGCATGGGTTCGAGTCCTGATTCCGCTCACTTGCAGCTTCCTGCTAATGCACACTCTGAGAGGCAGCTGTGATGGCTCAAGTCATCGACTGTATCCCTGCCACCCACACGGAAGACTCAGGTTTAGTTTCTGGCTCCCGTTCTGGTCTGGCCCATTGCAGGCATTTGAGGAATGAACCAATGAATGGGAGATCCCTCTCTCCCTCTCTCTCTCTCTGTGTGTTTGTGTGTGTGTGTGTGTGGGGAGGGGGTGATGTCAAATAATTTTAAAATTTTCAAAACAGGAGATTTTTATTCTTCATATCTATCCATCTCTAAGTCTTCCACATACCCACAGCTCTCTCTTCTCTCCATTCATCTTGCTATTGTTTTATATTTTCTTTATCCCATATCTAACCATCTATCCTCCCCATCCATCTACCTACCTATGATTTTCCATTAATATCTCTTTAATGTCTGGGCCTATCTCTTTCTGGACAGAGACTTCATTTCCTTGTATTTATTGTATTCTTTATTCTGGATTCTTTATATCTGCCAGTCTAAAAACTGTGTCCAGAATTGTACATTATCAACTCCTTTCTATAATGCTGGTGCTGCATCTGACTTATCTAGCATAGGTTTTAACCGACCTCAGCAATTTTTTGTTTCTTTCCAAATGGCATTCATTTTCTCTACCTCTCCTTTCATGTTCGTCTGCAATTCAACCCACTATTGCTTGTCATCTGACTTTGATGTTCTCACCTCACGTTTCAATATTTTTATGTTATTAAACTCATTATTTTGTGCTGTTTTGAGAACACAAAACAGATGCTTTCTAAAGTTCTCTTCCTGGTGGTAAATGGTTTGATTTTAATCCACTTTATAGTATTTGTTCAGTTGTGTCCACCTCAAATCCATAGGTTGAAGCCTGATTCCCCAAATCATGACCTTATTAGGAAAGAGGGCTGCAGAAATGGGGGTTCAGATGAGATCATAACAGAGTAGGGCAGACTCCGAATCCAATAGACCTGTGTCCATACACAAAGAGGAAGTCTGAACACAGTCCTGCAAACACCGTTTGAATATTGCTGCCAGGGAACTTCTAGAAGCTACGAGAACGTCCTGGAACCCACCTTCCCCAGAGCTTCCAGATGGAGCATGGGCCAGCTGGACCTTTCTCTCAGACTTCTGGCCTCCAGAAGCTGTGCATACATTTCTGGAGTAGCTCAGTGGGAAAGCATAAACACTTTTCTGTTCTGTAAGCTGCTCAGCTGAGGTACTTCCCTAAGGCAGTCCCAGCTAACTAATGCAGGCTGTGTCATCGGTCATTTTTCAGAATGTCTACAGCTACCTGGTCCAGCAGGCATCTTATTTCTTCTGGCTATATTTTATTAAGAAGACTCTACCTACTGCAGGGTCTGATCATCTGAAATTGCTGACGCTCTTATGTACTTTGGTTCTGTGTGTTGTTGTTGTTATTCGCTCTCTGATACAATACATGAGAATCAAAGTCTGTAGAGCAGGAAGCTTCTGAGATGTTCTCTCTCCAATCCCGCTTCACCCTTCACGCCACATCATTTCCCATCTCGGCGCTAGCCTGGCTGCATCCCCAGGACACTTATATTTTGTGCTTATTTATTTGAAAGGCAGATAGAGTTCCCATTCACTGATTCACTCCCAGATATATGCAACAGCCGGGGTTGGACCAGGTCAAAACTAGGAGCCCAGGGGCAAGCACTGTGCCATAGTGGGTAAAGCCACCTCCTGTGGTGCCAGCATCCAATATGGGCACTGGTTCAAGACCTGGCTGCTCCACTTCCAATCCAGCTCTCTGCTATGGCCTGGGAAAGCAGTGGAAGATGGCCCAAGTCCTTGGGCCCCTGCACCCGTGTGGGAGACCCGGAAGAAGCTCCTGGCTTCGGATTGGGGCAGCTGTGGCCATTGCAGCCAATTAGGGAGTGAACCATCGGATGGAAGACATCTCTCTCTCTTTGCCTTTCCTCTCTCTGTGTAAATCTGACTTTCAATTAAATAAATAAATAAATCTTTAAAAAATGAAAAATAAAACAAGAGATAGGCATATGAATGTGGATATAAGAATAATCATATGCGGGTGATGAGTATTCAGCGTAGCAGTAAGACATGCCTGTCTCATTTGGGAAAACCTCAGTTTGATTCATGGCTACACTCCTGACTCCAGTTCTCTACCTGTGCAGACCATGGGAAGTAGCGGTAATGGCTCAATCAATGGGTCCAATCCCCATGGAAGACCTGGATTGAATTCCCAGCTTCCGGTTTTAGCTCTTGTCCCATGCAGGCTGTTGTGGGCATTTGGAGTGTGAACCAGCAGGTAGGAGATGGCTTTCTCTCTATTTCGAATAAGCAAATAATTTAATTAATAAGAAAAAAAAAGTGAACTGTGTAGAATTTGAAGAGCTTACATTCCAGTACAAGAGACATTGGCACTCCAGATGCCATGAAGATGACAAAGTGAGATGAAACACAAAGCCCAAGACCGAGGTGTCTGGGGAGGAATATGGCACCTGCGCAGAGGCTGGAGGGATGGCCTGATTTGAAGGAAGAGCTTCTGCTACAGAGGAGACAGCTAAATCCAGCACAAGTTGCCGAGCCCGAGATAAAGGAGCTGGTAAGAATGACAGCAGGGACAGACAGCACAGAGACTTGGCAGGAGTTGAGATGGTCGTTGCAATGAGCAGCCTTGGGAGAATTTTGTTCAACAGAATGACATGGTCTGGACTTTCTCAGGAGAAAACAGATTGTAGGAGCAGGACTGGAGGCAGAAAGATCTGTTAGGAGGTTGTGGCATGCTCCAGGAATACCAAGAAGGAGTAAGGCTGGGTAATGAAGATGCTGAGAACTCATCAGACTCGGGATACACTGTGGAAGTAACGGATGGAAACTGGACTTAAAGTGACAGAGCTGAGTCACAGAGTGGATGGCGGCTCCCACCACCTCGTAGGCAAGGCTGTGTTGGGTCAAACACATCAGGATTACTTTTGTAGCACTGGAGTAAATAAGGGGCCATGCCGCAAATGCTGATGTAGGGGTCATCATCGCTGTAGCCTCAAATCTTTGAAGAGGGAGTACAAGGAGAGTAGAGAAAATGGCCTTGCCGAGAGTCACTGCCCCATTAGCCCACATAAAAGGACAACCACTAGACTTCAATGGCAAAACCACCATGAGTGATCTCTTCGTAGTATTTCCCATGCCATGCTTACACTAAAACAAGTGCTGCCTGTGTGAAATTAGAATTTAACTAGAGGTTCTGTATTTCATTTGTTTTATCTGGCAGTCCTATGTGAGAGCGTCCAACAATCCTGGCAGAGGAGAATCTGAGTAATGAGACTGGGATGGAGCCTTCAGAATGTCCAGAATAAAATATGCGACGGCTAATGTCATAAGTTGACGTGCCTGGTTTCGGTCAAAAGTTTTTCATCCTCCTCAACAAAATTCTGGCCAATTGAATCCAATAATACATCAGAAAGATCATCCACCTGGAACAAGTAGGATTTATTGCTGGTACGCAGGGATAATTCAACATTCCCAAATCAGTGTGATACATCATATTAACAAACTGAAGAATGAAAACCATACAATTATCTCAATCGATGTGGAGAACACACTTGAGAAAATACAACACTCTTTCAAGATGAAAATTCTAAGCAAATAGGGTTTAGAAGGAACATTTCTCAACACAATCAAGGCAATTTATGACATGGCAGCATCCTACTGAATAGGGAAAAGCTGGAAGCATTCCCACTGAGATCCAGTACTAGACAAAGATGCCCACTCTCGTCATTGCTATTAAATATAGTCCTGGAAGTTTTAGCCAGAGCCATTAGGCAAGAAAAAGAAATCAAAGGGATTCAAATTGGAAAGAGGAAGTCTCTCTCTCCCTTTCCCTCTCCCTCTCCCCCAGGAGACTATTGGAACTCATAGAAGAGTTTGGTAAAGTAGCAGACTGTAAAATCAATACACAAAAATTAAATAGCTTTTCTACACAGACAATGCCATGGCTGAGAAAGAATTTCTAAGATCAATCCCATTCACAATAGCTACAAAAACAATCAAATATCTTGGAATAAATTTAACCAAGGATGTCAAAGATCTCTATGTTGTGAACTACTAAACATTAAATGAAGAAATAGAAGATACAAAAAAAAATAGAAAAAACTTCCATGTTCATGGATTGGAAGAATCAATATCATCAAAATTTCCATTCTTCTGAAAGAAATTTACAGGTTCAATGCAATACCAATCAAAATACCAAAAAGATTTTTCTCAGATCTAGAAAAAAATGATGCTCAAATTCATTTGGAAACACAGGAGACCTCAAGTAGCTAAAGCAATCTTGTACAACAGAAACAAAGACAGAGGCATCACAATACCAGATTTTAAGACATATTACCAGGCAGTTATAATCAAAATCATCTGGTACAAAAACAGATGGATAGACCAATTGAACAGAACAGAGATGCCAGAAATCAATCCAAGTATCTACAACCAACTTATATTCAACGACGGAGCAAAAACCAATTCCTGGAGTAAGCACAGTCTCTCCAACAAATGATCCTGGGAAAACTGGGTTTCCACATGCAAAGTATGAAGCAAGATCCTTACCTTACACCTTTCACAAAAATCCATTCAAAATGGATTAAAGACCTAAATCTAAGACCTGATACCATCAAACTACTAGAGAACACTGGGGAAACTCTCCACGACATTGGCACAGGCAAAGAGTTCCTGGAAAAGATCCCAGAGGCACAGGCAATAAAAGCCAAAATTAACAAATTGGATTACATCAAATGGAGAAACTTCTGTACTGCAAAAGAAACACTCAGCAAAGTGAAGAGGCAACTGACAGAATGGGAGAAATTATTTGCAAACTGTACAACTGATAAAGGATTAATAACCGGAATATGTAAACAGATCCATAAACTCTACAACAACATAACATCCCACTTAAGAAATGGGCAAAGGACTTAAACAGACATTTGTCAAAAGAGGAAATCCAAAAAATAAAAAATAAAAGAGGAAATCCAAATTGCCAACAGACACATGAAAAAATGTTCAGAATCACTAGCTGTCAGAGAAATGCAAATCAAAATCACAATGAGGTTTCATCTCACCCCAGTAAGAATGGCTTTCATACAGAAATCAAAAAACAAATGTTGGCGAGGTTGTAGGGGAAAAGGTATCGTGACCCACTACTGGTGGGATTGTAAACTGGTAAAACCACTATGTAAGACAGTATGTAGATACCTCAGAAATATGAATATAGACCTACCATATGACTGAGCCATCCCACTCATGGGAATTTACCCAAGGGAAATGAAATCAGCAAATAAGAGAGCTATCTGCACCCTCATATTTATTGCAGTTCAATTCACAATAGCTAAGACATAGAATCAATCTAAATGCCTGTCGACTGACAACTGGATAAAGAAATTATGGAATACATACTCTATGGACTACTACACAGTGGTAAAAAAAAATCTGGTAATTTGCAAAAAAAAAAAAAAAAAAAAAGGATGAATCTGGAAAACATCATATTTAGTGAAATAAGCCAGTCCCAAAGGGAAAAATACCCTATGTTCTCCCTGATCTGTGATACCTGATAGAGCACCTAAAAGGAAATCTGTAGAAGTGAAATTGACACTTTGAGAAGCCATGACTTGAACAGCCCTCGTCTTGACTACCGAGGAACAGGTTTTTTTTTTTTCACTTTTTAATACCATTGGTTGAACTCTTAACATAGAATTAATCCTATGTGTATAAAGTCAATTGAAAATAGCTCTCAGTAAAAGATAAGAGTGTGAATAAGAGAGGGAGGAGCTGTATAGTTCTGCACATATTCCTATGGACTTACTTCTAAGGGTACAGCTAAAAACTTGCCATGGGACTCCAAATCCCGTTACTCTGGGTGGTAATAATGCCATCTTGAGTATTAAAGTGATCTTATAAATAAGAACAAGTATATGGTAATAACAATATATATATATATATTTAAAAGGAGAGAATGTTTCAACATGGGAAGCAGTCCACATAGCAGACTCACAGAATGACAATCACTTGAAATACCACTGTGACCTCAGAATCAGCCCTTAAGGCATTCTGGTCTAGATGAAAAGCCCATTAGAGCATTTCAGGCGTGGAAGGCCAAGACACTGTGGCAAAATAAACGTCCTACATGAAGGATCTTTGTGAGTGAGACCCCAGAGGAAAGAAGGGGCCATCAAAGAAGGATGTACTTTTTTCTGAAGGGAGGAGAGAATTTCCACTTTGCTTATGGCCTTATCTAAACACGGATGGAGATTGTGGACTCAAAAGGCTTCCACAGCCTTGGCAGCTCATGACAAAAGCCTCAGGTGATCACAGATACCATAAATAAGAGTGTTAATTGTTAAGTTAATAAAAGGAGTCACTGTGCACTTACTCCCCATGCAGAACATCTGTCTTTATGAGTTGTATTATGAGAAGTAACTGTAAAACTTGTCCTCAGTTTTTTTATATTTTGTGTGTGTGTGCAAATTGTCAAAATCTTTACTTAGTACAGAGTTGGTCTTCTGTGTATGAAGTTAATTGAAAATGAATCTTAATGGAGAAGGGGACTGGGAATGGGAGAGGGAGGAAGAGGCAGGGTGGGAATGGGCGTGGGAGGGTGGGTACGGTGGGAAGAAGCACTCTATTCCTAAAGTTGTATTTATGAAATTTGTACTCATTAAAGGTTTCTTTGGAAAAAAAAGTTTTTCATTATGTTTCTGTGAGTGTTTTGTGATCAGATCAACATTGCAATCAATAGACTTTGGGGCTGGTGTTGTTGTGTAGCAAGGAGAGCCTCTGTGTGTAATGGCAGCACCCATATGTCCCAGCTGTTCCACTTCTGATCCAGCTCCCTGCTAATGGCCTGGAAAAAGCAGGAGACGGCCCAAGTGTTTGGAACCCTGCACCCACACGGGAGAGAAATGAATCTCCTGGCTTTAGCCTGGCCCAGTGCTGGCTGTCGCAGCCATCTAGGTAGTGAGTCAACAGATGGAAGATCTCTCACTCTCCCTCTCTGTAACTCTCTGAAAGAAAAAAAATAAAATCTTAAAGAAAAAAAAGAGAGACCAACCAACTTTGAGTAGAGCAGGTCACCCCACTTAACACACATGGGCCTCATTCAAGCAGTTGAATGTCTTCATAGAAAAAGGCTCCTGATAAGCTAGAAAGAATCCTATGGTCCATGGCTTTGGAATTTAGATGGCAGCGTCCATATGCCATTTCCCGAGTTGCAGCCTGCTGGCTCTCCCGGAAGGTTTTGGACTTGCTGCTCTTCATAATTACATGGTATCTCACCACCCACTCCCTCTCTTCTAAAAAGAACAGGGTGAGCATTCACTCAGAGAATAGTATCTGCATGCAATTTTGTCATGATGCAAACATCAGAGCGTACTTACACGGACCAAGATGGCTACAGCATCACTCGGCATTCAGTTTCATAGGACTGCCACGCTTTGTGTGGGTCACTGTTGACCAATACTCTGTAACGCACAACTGTATAGGCTTACGCACATGCACACACACACACACCCTAGTGGTTCAGATTCCCGGGAGAACCCTGATTCATATACCAGGCATATGTGCAGTCGTGTGTGTGTGTGTATGTATATGTATACACACACACACACAGAGTGTGTCTAGGTTTGGCGGATGCTTTGGTGCCTGATGTGCCGAGTAAGTACCATGCCAGGCCAGGGAGTGCTATGAGGAAGACAGGAGCAGAGAAGGGACAGGAAGGGGGTGCCACTGTGAACTGGGCTGTCGGTGAAGAATCCGCACAGAGACCTGAAGAAGCAGGAAACCGCGTGATGACAGAATCCGGGGAAAGATCACTGCAGAGGTAGGCAGAAGCCAAGGCCAAGGCCCTGGGGCAGGAACACACAGCCTTCTTGTGGGGGACAAGCATGAATTGTAACGAACAGAATTTGGGAGTCAGAGTTGCAGTGCGTTTCTTGTCCCAGCGGCAGCTGCCCTCTTGCAGTATGGGTTCCTTGATCTGAGAGCTGTGGAGGTGAGAAAGTGACTCTTCCCGGTCCTGGCCATCACTCCCGCACACAGGCAGGAGTCGTGCGGTCATCATGCGTCCTGTCCACAAAGCTTTAGTCACAACGCCTGCTCTTTGCATTTCCGTCTGTATCTGCCTGTTTTGATTTTCCCAGTCGGCTAGAAATCTCCTCTTTAGAGACTTGACGTCGGAACACGCCTCTGTAGTGACGTCGAGGCTTAGGCGGGGGTGAGTGGTCTGGGTGACTGGGGTCTGACCTGTGTGTGTACACATCCTGTCAAGGGCAAGCCCCAGCGGGACCTTGTGTTTCCCAGAGAAATGATTAGACGTCGAGAACAAACCGGAGCCGTGTGATTTACGGCTCAGCGTTGGCCAGGGGCAGAGTCAACAGGCAAAGCCCGCGCGCCGGAAGAGAAGTTTGGAAACTGGCCCTGTGCAGTGGCAGACCTGGGCGAGCAGGGCTGAGCCCCAGTCACCCTTCGAGCTCCGAGCTCCCGGAGCCACTGTGTGTGGCTGAGATATTTTTAATGAGTGCTGCCCACAACCCCAGGACACTTCTGTTTCGTTCTGTTGTTGAATTTGCCAAGACACTGTGTGTATGTGTGTGTGTGTGTGTGTAACAGTTCCACCAAGGCTAAAGAAAACTGACACATCAACAAGCCTCCCATAAAACTCTTTTTCCAAGACAAAGCAGTAACTCAACCACGTGGAGTCACACAAACTGCAAACCAGTGGGGACGGCCATTGTGGCTGTGACTTTGCAAGACAGGTGACATGGGACCGGGAAGTCCTGCAAGGTGTCTTTCATTGAAACCTGGACCTGGAGGCTGGAGGGAAGGAAGTGACCTTTGCAGGCCCTAGGTCAAGACTGGAAGGGCTGGTGGATTCTAAGCCACCACCCCCCCCCCTACCAAAGGGGGGAAGGTGATTACAGGATTAAAATTTGCATGCAAAGCAATAGATATTCAAACCCTTCCCACCCTCTGTGTAACAGAGAAGATAAAAGCCGTTTCCTTTGAAAGCTTCAGGTTAAAGATGGAAGAATTAGCCAATATGTAATCGTATCGCCCAGCACTCAGAAATGGCTGAGAGAAGAGAAGGCAATGATATCCAAATATCAATCTGGGCTCAGAAAAAAAAAAAAAAATTAACCCCTGGAAAACTACCTCTAAACGCCCAGCAATGTCATTGCCAGAGACAGTGGTTCCCCAAAGAGGGGTTTGGATTTTGCCCGTTTTCCAGGGGGTGTCTGGCAACATCTGGAAACATCTGTGGATGTCACAGTGGGGGTGGCGAGGTGAGTAGGGGTGCTACTGGCACTCAGGAGGGTGCACAAAACAGTCCCCTGCAGCTCCAGATGCCAAGGGCAAGAGAGGCTACGAAAGCCAAGCTGAAGGACCCTGGCTCCCATGTTGACGCACCAGACCTATCGAGGTGCTTTCCAGCCCAATTTGACCAGAGGAACTCTCCCGCCACGCCCTCAAGGTGAAGCCCCCAGGCCCCGCCTTGTTCAGCTTTAGTGCTGATCACTGCTGGGCCTAGGAAAGCCCTACAAAGAGGTCCCTGCAGGGAGTCAGCCCTGTCCGGGGCTAATTGATTCCCCTGAAGAATTGCATCTCTGCCGTCTTTGTGGTCACGGAGAAAGGATTGATGAGGTGCATTAAAACCTATCTGGGGCTTTCTTTGTAAACAAATTGTTTAGAGTTCTCAGATTTCGATCTAAATAGTTACAAACTTTATCAGGCTCTGCTGTAGTGTTGTTCAAAATAGGATGCTGCAATTATCACTCCATTGCCAGCTCGGAAATGAGACAGGCAGGCGCCTTCGGCTGCTGGACAGCACTGGCTAGGCCGCTGCTCTGAGGCCCACCCAGGAGAGTTGTCCTTGGACATTTCCATCAGGGCATGCTACCTTCTTTCTGATACAATTCTGTGTGTCCTGGCAGGATCGCCGTGGAGTGGCGTGAACTGGCTTCCTAGTTGCAAGAGCCTTCTCAACAGGAGAGTGTCCAGGGTTTGCTGTGTTGGCCCCCAGCTACAGGTAAGAGAGCAGAGCAGTAGCTCACACCTTGATGTAATGGGGTACTTTAAGAGGACCTGGGGAAGCAGAGGTTGCCCTGCTTGGACGCTTGGTCCAAGGGAGTCTTTTATAAAAATCATTTATTTGGTCTTCCAATTGCTTTAATTCATTAGGGAAAAAAATAAGGCTTAGCTGTATTTCAACTTACCTACCAGATTCCTAAAAATTTTTGGTCACAACAAGCCATTGCTTTTATCCTGTTTTCTGGGGTCACTCCTGCAAGGGAGCTGCTTAGGCATTTCTTTTTCAGGATCACCTCCTTGTTGCCTTTTGGGATCTGGTTATGCATGGGGGGTGGTAGGAAGACCACAAGCCATCGTAAGAGCCTGATTTCTTCACGCCCTAAAAACTCTGGGGTGATATCAGCCCTATAGAGAATGCCCAGACTATACTACATCCCTATATTGGCTCGCCATTGTCAGCAGTCAGTATCCAAAAACATTTAAGAGCTAGAAAGTTTTGTTTTAGTTCTTTTTTAAAGTTTTTCCTCTGTGTGTAGTCCTTTGTAGGAACAGTAGGAAGAAAAATTACCTACTGCATAGATTAATCACTTAAGGTCTACACACATTTTCTAGTCTTTTTCTACAATTATTTTTGTTCATACAATTGATCCATACAACATATACCACTTACACGTGCTGTTTTATTTATGCTCAGAACAATCTTTCATATCGCTAGATGACTGTCCTAGCCTTTCTAAGACTACATAATATTCTAGCACAAATACTTAGGTCACCAGATTGAAAGAACAAGTGTTGTGGGCTATCTGGCCTACTTTCAATGTCTGTGTCAGAAAACATTGCAGAGAACAAAAGCCGTTCATCCTCCTTTATTCTTTGGAGGCATTTACACTCTAAACCGTTAGAGCTTTTTTTTGCTTTTATTATAAATGCACAGGTGCTTAAATGACCCATCATGAAGGGAAATTGCTCTCTGTGGATTGAGCGAGGTAAATGAATGATGGGTCTTTGTGTTTTGTGTGTGTGCATACGTGCACGTAACTTAGGCTTGGATTTGCTATTTAGTTTAAATCAGTGTATTTCTACTCTAAGATCTCGGTACTTAACTTCCCTTCCCACTGAACTTCCTTTCCCACTGAACAGAGAGGAGCCCCACCCTTCCACAGAGCCTCGTACACCTTCTGTTACTTAAACTCCGCTGCCCCGGGTATACCTGAAGTCTCCCAGCGTGTCTGCTCCAGTTACCTATGGGACAACACAGAAACTATTCCCAGCGCATTCAGGTTGCTTCAGTCAATAGCTATCTGTACCCCCATCCCGTCTTCCCTCCCCAAGGATGCCCCAGTCTCCGTGCTGTTAGCACACATCCAGGTGCCGGATCTCCCCAGACCTGTGACTTGACCACTGACTTTCCAAAGGGAATTCTCCCTGGGAGGCTGCTCCTTCCTTGGCTTTCTCAGTTCCACGCCCTGCCACCCTCCTCGGGCAAATACCTCTTGAAGATTTGCCCCAGGGGAGACGAGGTCAGAAACCCAGGACCTATATCCTAGCCCATTTATTTTGACAAAATCTTGGAAAAATACAACCGCCAATGTATAAGTGCCTTCTTGGTGCTTAGCATCCATTTTATTTCTAGATAGTCTTTGCATTCCATTGAAACCTACCTATTAGCAATATTTTAAGTACATGGCCACAATTTTCCCACAGATCATAAAGAAAGAGACTCTGGGAGGTAGCCACATATGATGTAATTAAATTGCTTGGCTCTCACTGCATTGCATGCCAAAATAAACAGATTTAGCTGTCAATTAAAATCTGCCAAAGTTTATGGCAATAGCCATCAAAATAATCTTGGATTTTAAATACTCTGGAGTAGTCACATATTTGTCGGTGTGATAATCTATTGGATACTTGCAGTAATGTTGTCTGTTCTACTTCGCAATATCTGTGTTTCTTTTCCTGCTGCACAGAGAACATAGAAGGGGACATTCTGTTTCCTGACTTCAGGACGGGAAGAGACCACTGCAGTGTTTGTGTCCTGGAGCTCAGTGCTCAGGGTCCAACACCCTCAGCGGGTTGCCAGCACCACACCTGGAGAAACCAGAGCATCACGGCAGGAGGGAAGCGGCCATGTCTGGCACCTGTGGCCGGGGATGTTCCTGTCAATGATTACTGTTTTCCCTCATGTCCATGTCCCTGGTGGGGAGAGGGGTAGAGAGTTCAGAAGAGGCCATCAGAGTCAGGTGTACTCCTATTGTTCATCTCTGCATTTTATTTTTTTTAATCTATAAAAAACATTTGTTTAGGAAAGTGTCAATCAACTGAATGTTTGTGCGCCCTAGATTCACGTGTTGACGCACCAACCCTCAATGTGACTGTATTTGGAGAAGGGGCCTTGACAGAGGTAATTAAGAATGGAAGAGGTGACAAGAAGGGTAGTGTGCGTGGTGGAATAGGATTAGTGTCCCAGGAAGAGGGGCAGTGGAGAGCTCACTCTCCCACCTGAGGACAGTGGGAGGGCACTGGTCTACAAGCTGGCCACGACCTTGACCTTGGTCTGCCAGCTTCCAGGACTATGAGAAATGTCTGTTGTTTATGTGACCCAGCGTGTGGCACACTAAACAGAATAACGCAGAAGGCAGTCACAGTTGTGAGGATTCGGGCTGAGCTGTGGCACCCAGATTGTCCATCAGCTCCGGATTTATGGAATCTTCAGCTAACATTTTGAGTCTCTTTGTGTTCCGGGTCTGTCCCAGGTATTCGACATTGAAAGATCTGTAAGACATGGATCTACCTTGTAGGGTCACTGATCCTGTTGCTAATGGGTAGTTAATAACCAGCCTGCAACCTGGCAGAATGAGGCAGCGAGAACGGGAACCCTGCACCTCCTGGGCAAACGCGCTTGGGTGGAGGGAGGCTTTCAGAAATGATGCAGAAATGAATATGAGTCGACCACAGATCTAAACTCAAATGAAAATTTAAAACCACTCCCAAAGTAGTTTATCTCCCTACTCGTTTTTCGCAAAGTGAGAGCTGTGCTACCTCTCACTCCCTAGAGTACTGTGACAAGCAGAACAAAGATAGAGGACAGAAGCAATTTTCCTAGGTGGAAGTGCTACAGGTTTCATCCATATGGTCAACACTTTGACTATATTAAGACTTAAGAGAATAATCAAGTGTTCTGGCAGGTTCAGGGACCCAGAACCTCCAGGTTAATATATAATAAATACACTTTGAGAAAGAATTTTGAAGACAAGGGAATTTGAAAATATTTCTCCAATCCTTTTCCCCCACTGAATTAGGAGTCTCCAGAGAAAGAGAACCAAGAGCGGTTACATCAGTGTGAAGAGGTTTCTCTGGGAAACGGGCTCATGTGATGATGCAGGGCTAGGAAGTCGCAGTCTGCTGCCTGACAGCTAGAGAGCCAGGAAGCTGGCGCCGTCACTCAGTCTAATTCCAATGCCGCGAGAATCCAGAGCTGACGTCCCACGTGGGAGGGGATGAATGCCCCTTCTGAAGAGGAGAAAACTCCCCCTGCCTCTGCCGTTTTGTTGGATTCAAGTCCTAAACCAGTTGGATGACACCTGCCACACTGAGTAAAGGCCGATTTTCCTGTCTCAGTCTACTGAAATGCAGTCTTTTGCAGAGACCTCACAGACACACCTAGGGGGACGCTTTACCAGTTACGTGGGCGTCCCTTAGCTCTGTCAAGTTGACACACAAAATTCACCATCATACCTCTTTTTTTTTTTTTTTTTTTTTTTTGACAGGCAGAGGTAGACAGTGCGCGAGAGACAGACAGAGAGAGAGAGACAGAAAGGTCTTCCTTTTTCTCTTGGTTCACCCCCCAATGGCCGCTGTGGCCGGTCATTGTGGCCAGCGTGCTACGCTGATCCAAAGCCTGGAGCCAGGTGATTCCTCCTGGTCTCCCATGCGGGTGCAGGGCCCAAGAACTTGGGCCATCCTCCACTGCCTTCCTGGGCCACAGCAGAGAGCTGGCCTGGAAGAGGAGCAACCGGGACAGAATCCAGCGTCCCAACCGGGACTAGAACCTGGGATGCCGGCGCTGCAGGCGGAGGATTAGCCTATTGAGCCGCGGCGCAGGCCCACCATTATACCTGTTTTAAGGCACGTCTAAATTGAAGGCCAAGCCTTAGAAGATAAGCCGTCTTCTAGTAACATAGAAATGGTTGGCCTTAGATAGCATTATGGAGTTAACTGTGGTCCTCTAAATTCAGGTGTCCCTTTGAATATGACTATGATGAGATAAGGTATTTGAAGAGATAATGAAGTTAAAATGAAGTCATCAGGGTAGGTCCTCATCAAAAGGGAGAAGGAAAGAGGGTAGGAGAGGGAAGGGAGTGAGGGAGGAAGGCATATCTTTGTTCTTAGAATTATATCTACATATCATACTGAATCTGTTAAAAACTAGTTAAATTATATCTACATATATAATATATATATGATATATAATATATAATTATATCTACATATTAGATATTTAAGAGGTATTTTCAACTACATGATTCTTAAAATTTATAGAAGGCATTGGACCTTCTGGTAAATGTTTTCTTAAGTTGTTATCTAATGGTTGAAACTGTTTGCTAAGTATTCATGTGATATTGTCAGCAAGCTATCTAGGATTTGCTCCCTCATTTCTCTATTCTAAGCCCAACTTGTTCTTTCATTTCTCTATTCTCCTCAAGGTAGGAAACTAATTCTATTATGAAGGAATCTGTAGGACGCACAATTTAATCTTTAGACCTTATAAAAGAGATAGCTAACATTTTTCTGTAATAGCATAGACAAAATAAGAGCTTAAATAATAATCTCATAGCTAGATTTACTTCACCATCAGCGAAGTAAACAGTAAGTAGAAAAAACCTCCCTTTCAGACAAAAGGGAAAGAAAGTTTTTAAATGAGAATATAATTTTCCTCATGGGCATTGTCTACCTTAGAAAAACAGAACATGCCTGTGACTATAGACTTGTAGTTCAGGCCACCGAAGATTAGAGATGGGACTTGGGCACCCCCTTGACTTGCTTCCTCTGGTCTGCTTTAACACAAACCAGGAGGAAAAGAAAGCTAGGCATCAGAAGCAATGGGTGGCAGGCCTATATTAATGGCTGATCTGTACAGTGATCTGCCCTCAAGGAGACCCAACAGGCCAGTCCACTGCAGTGGCTTTCAATGTGGTAAGCCCAGGTTTCAGCAGAAGTCAGCTTGTGAAGAGCCCTGGCAGCTCTGTCAAGAGTTGGATCACTGGAAATGGACCTGCCCTGGAGTTGAAGGATGCCCAGGTCAGAGCCACAGATCTTATTGGCTCTAAGCTGAAAAGCCCTTCACTCAGCCCAACTTCCAAAGGGACCACTGCAGCTGAGGGGATGGTCAAGTAGGGTCAGCAACATTGCAGGCAGAACTGTAAATTTCTTGTTGGAGATGCCCCCTGCCTTTACCTGGCCAGCTCTCCTCCCAGGCCAGCCAAGTAATGAAAGTCAACAGAGTGCCTTCCCCTAGGAGGTTCACACCTCCCTTAGGATGTACCCCATGTGAAGAGATAGATAGGTCTGGGCCTCTTAACTTACAAGGCCTAAAGCCCACCAGATTATTATCAAGCCCCTTCTATCAGGTTCTATTTGCCTCTCAATCAGAAAACTTAATTGTAGCTTAGACAGCACCTTTCTTAGCTCCTCTAATAATGACTCTGTCCTTTGTTCTAGACCCTGTCTAGCGCACTTGGGCCTCATTCCTTTGTAATCATAACCTCTACTCTACCACCAATGGTTCTACTCCCAACCTGTGTGTACTGATGGTCCTCTTCCCCACTTAATGCTGTATAATTGTTCAGACCTGATTAATGTCACTCTTAGGATCACTGGTTACTATCCTCACCCTGTCTTTTATGACCTTGTCTAAATATGATCAGAGTTGGCGAACTTGGAAGGCTTCCATAGCCTTGGCAACTCATGATGAGAGCTTAGGGTGGTTACTGGTGCCGTAAACTAGAGTGTCAATTTGTTGGGTCAACAACAGGAGTCACTGTGCACTTGCTCCTCATGTGGGATCTCTGTCCTTAATGTGCTGTACATTGTGATTTAATGCTATAACTAGTACTCAAACAATATGTTTCACTTTGTGTTTCTATGTGGGTGCAAACTGTTGAAATCTTTACTTAATATATACTAAATTGATTTTCTGTATATAAACAAAATTGAAAATGAATCTTGATGTGAATGGAAGGGGAGAGGGAGCGGGAGAGGGGAGGGTTGCGGGTGGGAGGGAAGTTATGGGAGGTGGAAGCCATTGTAATCCATAAGCTGTACATTGGAAATTTATATTCATTAAATAAAAGTTAAAAAGAATTATATCTACATATCATACTGAATCTGTTAAAAACTAGTTAAATTATATCTACATATCATACTGAATCTGTTAAAAACTAGTTAAAAATTAATTTTAAAAAGAAGAGCAGATAAGGACAGGTACAGAGGGAGGATCATGTGGCAGCCTGGGGAAGAGATGGCATCTATTAGCCAAGGACCTTGATCTTGGATCTTTTGCATCCAAAATTAGGAAAAAAATTAAAATTTCTGTCGTCAAAGCCAGTGCAATCTGTGATACCCTGTTACAGCAACCCAAGCAAGCCAGAAGTGTTTCAGGAAAAGACCATGGCCAATCCCTATCATAGACTTTCAACTTGGGGAGAAAGTAGAGCATCATCAACTCTGGGGTTTGGATCCTGGAGGGAGTATCTCTGCTCTAGGTGGGCAGTGAGGAGAGGGCTCTCTTCGGGGTCAGTTGTTCTGGCATGTATGTTCAGGAAGAGGTCCTGAATGGCTGAGGGTGAACAGAGGTAACAGAATACCCTAGGACACAGAGATGGAATCAAAACCAGAGCTTGCAGTGTGGGAGACTTCAGGGAGAAGATGAGGCTTTGGAAAGCAATACCTGGGGACACTGTTGCTGATCCCGGAAGCTGCAAAAATCATTGATTTGTGCAGACATCACCAATCACAATGCCAAGGGTTTTTTTTCCCTGAAGACCAAAAGGATCGATGGTGGTGATTAGGCCTGGATGCACTTGAGAAAGGACCATCTAGGGGAAGCCAGGAGGCACAGTGAAATTTGAAGTGCCCTAAATCAAAGTCCTTGTAACTCCTGAATGGACTCTATGCTGTTTCCCGAAGGCCTTACTGACTGGTGAAGGCAACTGTGTGTCCTGGACTGCGGACACGGACACACACACACATACACACACACACACGATGAAATGGACTGAAATGTATGTCTTCCCCAAACAGATATGCTGAAATTCTAACCCACCCCCAGGTCCTGCTGTCTGGGAGGTGACTAAGCCATGAGGGCTGAGCCCTCACGCCTGTGATTAGCGCTCTTACAGAATGGATTCCAGGGAGCCTGTCCACCCCTTCAGCAAGGTGAAGCCACAGTGAGAAGCCAGCTCTGCACCAGATACCCAACCTGCTGGTGCCTCGCTCTTGGACTTCTCAGTCTCCAGAAATGGGAGACACACAGTTCTTCCGTCTGAAAGCCATCCGGTTTTGGCATTTTGGGAACTGTACAAATCGTATCGGTACAACAAGGGAAATATTAATGGGAGAAGGTGGAAGGTGGAGGGTCCTGCTTTTTGGAGACATCCCCTTCTTTCTTATCCTTGGGCAAGAGCAAGGGAACTAACTAGCTCTTTCAGCAGCAATGCTGGGGTGATATCCTAACTGTCATAGTCAGCTCTGGCTGCCATAACAGAATCTCATAGAGCAGGCGGCCTCAACAACAGGTTTTAATTTCTCACAGTCCTGGAGGCCAGAAATCCAAGATCCAGGTGCTGAATGGCTCATTTCCTGGTGAGGCCCTCCTCTTGGTTTGCATATGGCCACCTTCCCTCGGTATCCTCGCAAGGCAAACAGACAGATCATATCTCTCACGTCTCTCTTACAAGCTGTATGAGTCCGTTCACCACCATAGCACAATGCCTGAGGCTGGGAAGCACATAGCACAATGCCTGAGGCTGGGAAGCAATACAGAGGAGCGATGGATTTGGCCCACGGTTTTGGAGAGGAAAGTCTGCACCGCGTGGTGCTGGCGTGAGTCCCCAGCTGTGGCGCATCGTGGCAGATGGAGTCATAGCAGAAACACATGCAGGAGGGAGCGATCAATCAGTGAAACAGGAAGCCAGAGGTGGAGGGGGAGCCAGCCTTGCTCTTTCTAGCAACTCTTCTGTCTGAACTCATCAGGCCCCCTTGAGTGCTCCCTTAATCCCTTCCGAGGGCAGTGACCCGGATGATTTAAGGACCTCTCAGCAGGCCCTTCCTCCCCTTCAGCTCATCGCACTGAAGATCAAGCCTCTGACACATGAACCTTTGGGAACACCCAAACCACAGCTTGAAGGTTGAAGGCATGCATCCCATTAAGAGGGCTCCAGCCTCATAACCTAGTTATTGACCAAAGGCCCCACCTGCAAATACTCTCTCAGCTTGGGGACTGGGGCTTCCACATTTGATCTGGGGGACACACATTCAAGACACATCAATGGTGTGTAAGTGTGAGAGAATTCAAAGGCAGAACGTGCATGTTAGATGCACCCCATGCAAAGGAAAGCCTAGGGTTCCTATACAACTCCCTGTGCACGGCCAGCTCTCCAGTTCAGAATCCAATGGCAGAACACTGCACAACAGAAGGCCCCGGGAGGCAGCACCAGCTCAGCCTGGAAGACCATGTTCCTCTCCAGTCGGGTAGGGAAAGGAAGGAGGAGCTGAAGAGCCATCTTGGTATCTTCCCTAAGATCCAAACTCCTTATCTCTGCATTGTTTCCACTATTGATTGATTGATTGATTGAGGGGAGGGCGAGAGATGGATCTTCCATCCTCTGGTTCATTCCCCTAAATACTCATCACAGCCAGGGCTAGATCAGACCAAAGCCAGGAGCCAGGAACTCCATCCAGGTCTCCCACATGTGTGCAGGGCCCCAAGCACTTGGGCTGTCATCTGCTGCCTTCCCAGGTGCGTTAGCCAGGAACTGGATTAGAAGTGGAGCAGCCAGGACTAGGACCAGCACCCATACGGGATGCTAGCGTTGCACACAGTGGCTTAACCCACTGTCCCACGATGCAGCTCAAACCTCACCTCTGCTTTTGACAGGGCTTGGAGGAAAGTTCCTGGCTGCTCTCTGAGAAGACACTGGAAGATATTTTCTCATTTTGCTACAAATGGGCCAAACCATGAGCCTGAGCACTTGCTCCAAGACAATGACATCTTCGTCCTGTAGCTTTGACGGATGCTGATATCCAAGATGCCACTTTTCCTCTTAACTTCTCACCACACAGAAAGATAAGATACCAACCAGATGAAAAGAGAGAAAACAAAAAATATCTGTATGCGTCCCGAGCCTGGAGCTCCAGCTTTAATTTGAGGCAGGGGCATCCAATGGCTGTGGTTCGGGTTAAGCGCCTGCTGTCAGGCTGTGAAGACTGTGGGCCCCGAGGGGGCAGCCGGCACTGCTCAGGCCTTCCTGACTGCCGAAGCCATCCGCCCCTCCCTCTTGGGCTCATTTACAGAGAGCATCTCCAGGAGTCAGTCATGGGGAAAGGGGAACTGCGGAGTGACAACCACGGCACGAGGAACGCTCTCTCCACCCCGGTCAGGCTCGTCAGCCTCGCGGCCCTGCCAGGGGAAGGCGGTGAGCAGGACCCCGGTGAGATCACTGATGTAGCCCCCACCTCCGCCCCGTGTGCTGTGATTGCCAGGCAAGGCTCTCTGGAGGTGCGAGGGATGCAGGTTAAAAGGTCTCCAGCGCCGTCCACAAAGGCCAGACCACAACAAGCAGCGAGCCGGTTATTTACCATAACCATATACAAAACCACAAGCAGCAGAATGCCTCCGATACACCTGAGACATTGTATATCTCCTTATTAAAGCTTGTCATGGTTTGTTTTGGTACAACTTGCCCACGAACCCCAACTACATCCAGCTGCCAGAGCCAAGAACCAAACAACACACGTATGCAGAACGACAGACAAACCACCCGGAAGCCCAAACAGGGGCAGGGAGGAAGGCGCCTCCTCATCCAGACACCTCTCCCCCACATTTGCTTTGATTTTTTTTCATTGTGTAAGTTTTCCATATTTTTTAAAGGTTGAGACATATCCACTTCAAGCTGCGTAGACAGAAGCAGGTATCTTGCACTCCACAGTTGCACGGTGCAGAATGCCAGGGGCTTCGGCGTTCATGAGGATCTGGAGTTGTAAGTCTTGTACGACTTAAGTTGTCATATGTGAAGTCCTGATGGTGTGTGACCTCTCTGGTCTCTCTCCCTGGGATGGACACAGCCTTCAGCGTGGTGATCAGAGGACAAACCTGGAAGCTTTCAGTCATCCCTCCCAGACCTGTGGACTGAGGTCCCGTTTTGTTGCTGATCTTCTCTGTTGGCTTTTTCTTCCAGAACAATTGGATGAGGGTGCTCCAAAAGTTTTGTGGAAATATGGAATTCAAACATAAGTTTTAGTGCAAAACAATCTGACATCCATGTGTGGTGTTTTTATGAAACTAATTTTCTATGAACTTTTTGAAGACACTCTGTATGCATGGATTTTAAGTTTGGGGCACCAAAATAAACTTCTCTTTGAATTCCATTCCCCATGGACTTGAACTTTTAGAAATGCCCTCTAGGCTGGTGCTGTGGCACAGTGGGTTAACGCCCCGGCCTGAAGCGCCAGCATCCCATATGTATGCCAGGTTCAAGACCCAGCTGCTCCACTTCAAATCCAGCTCTCTGCTGTGGCCTGGGAAAGCAGTGGAGGATGGCCCAAGTCTGTGGGCCTCTGCACCCATGTGGGCAACCCGGAAGAAGCTCCTGGCTTCGGATCAGTGCAGCTCTGGCTGTTGCAGACAACTGGGGAGTGTACCATCTGATGGAAGATCGATCGATCAATCGATCGATCTCACTCTGCCTCTCCTCTCTCTGTGTAACTCCGACTTTCAAATAAATAAATCTTAAAAAAAAAAAAAAAAGCCCTCGTATTTCTCATCCCATTGTTGTCCTTTGAGTTCTAGTGCCCATTGGTTAACAACACTGGATGCAGAACTCGGAGCTTTTAGAAAGATCTTTACTGTGAGAAGACTCAAGAGGATTTAGCAGGGTAACCAGGACAGAGAGGTGGTGGTGGGTGAGTGGCAGGATTCAGCAATCTTGTTTCCTACTCTAAATAACTCTCCAGCTTCAGGCTGGACCAGGAGGTGACCAACACATCCAAGTCTCCTGGGACAGTCTTGGTCTGAGCAGTGGAATTTTTCTGTCCCAAGTACTCCCTTAGTCCCAACCAAACTAGCATGTGCGTTGTCTTCCAATGACAAATCCAGTCTTTACCTTAAGCTCATGCTTGCAAACTTCACATACAAGCCATGAGAAGAGGGGCTGGCGCTGTGTATAGTAGTTTAAGCCTCCACCTGCAGCGCTGGCATGCCATATGGGTGCTGGTTCGAGTCCCAGTTGCTCATCTTCTGATCCAACTTTCTCCTATGGCCTGGGAAAGCAGTATAATATGGCCCAGGTTCTTGGGCTCCTGCATCCATGTGGGAGACCAGAAAAAGCTCCTGGCTCAAAGGTGCAGATTGTCCAGAGAAGAGGACTATGGATCCATCACCACCCACACCTGCCTTGCTCTGGCTAACACTAGGGACAGCTGGGGGCGGAAAGGCTCCCTATCTTATGTTCCTTGAACAGATCTGGGGGCCTGCTGTTTGTCTCTCCTGTCCCTAGAGCCTCCTAAATTCAGCATCACGCTGGCCCCTGAGGTCTCCTTTAAGGAGCACAAGGACAGAACTAACTCACTCAGACAACCTCCTAGGCAACACAGCCTCTGAAAGGGCCATGACCTCCTGGGTCCCAAGTCTCATGTCCCCAACATGAACAAAATGGAAAGCATACTCTCTAAATGCTTCCATCCTTTTGACACCTTCCAGACTGAGGTGGAACAACTAGAAGAAACAAGGGAAGAGACAAGGGAAAGCGCATCTATTTGCCCCCCAATTCAGGGAACCCCCCAACCCCGTTTCTAATTGCAATGCATCAGTTGCCCTCTGCTGACTGCTTTAAGTTGGTCAGGAACGAAGACGTTTTGGGATGCAGCCTCCATCACGCCGGGCAGCTTTCTGTGGCCATCTCCCCTTCGCCAACAAGAAATGAGTCTCATCTCTACTTTGCAGCATTCAGTCACAGGTAAAATAAGGAGCAGGCAATGGGGTGCTTATAAAGGCTTAACAGCCTCATCTGTGGGGGAGGCGTAGGGGAGAGCTCTGATTTGTGGGGTTTCTGGATTCCAGGAGTGTAAATACTCCCACCATGCCCATTTCCAGTTCCCAAGGTCATGTCACTGAACCAGAGTGGGAAGAGACCAGGGCAAGAGTCTCCAGGACCGGGTCAGCAGGGACAGGGGCAGGGACCACACACACTGGGAGATGCACCAAGGAGAAAATACAGGAGGAAGGATGGCCAGAACAGCAGTTCTCAACCCTGGTGGCGGCATCACCCAGGAATCTTTAAGAAATCCCTATGGCCAGGCCACTCCCCATCTGTGCAAGTCAGACCCCCGGGGTTAGGACTCAAGACTCCATCCCTGCAGGTGGAAACACGAGACTGGGAACCACTGGGCTTGCCCACAGCTTGAACAGCAGCAGTCCCTCTCACAGAAATCCCTCCAACACTCCCGAGGCCTCATTTACCTCTTTATTAAGATGGCCAGAGACTGCACAGCCATGAATCAGGCGGCAATAAATCTCAAGCGCCGGCTTTTGGCAGGTCTCTGCTTGCTGCACTTGCATAGCCATGGGCAAAGAAGTGAGGACCTTGGGGAAAATCTGAGGCCCCTCAGCTGCGAGGGGGCAGCAGGCCTGCCAGCACTGCCTCTGCCTGTTGTTTTGATTACAATGTGATCTGTAGGTGCTGTGAATTGGGCAAACAGGTCTCCAGGTCTATAATGTTTCCGGTGTTTTTATTTGGAGGAGCCCCTTGCTATGAGAGTGACTATTTACTCGAAGTAAATACATTATTTTATATTATGAACATAGAAAAATGGCATATGCCAGAAACAGCACAGAATGCAAAGAAACAACAGGATAGTCACGCTCGCGGCTGTTGCACACCTATTGTGTGTTTAGGAACTGTGCATCCTGCATCACCAAGGATATTCCTAATTGAGTGAGCTCCTGTTTCGAGTGGGTACTGGGAGAAATAGAATCTTCCACTTCTGATTTTGACTGGATGAGCAAACTAGGCCCACGGAGATGGAATGACTCAGCTCTGGTCATATGTGTTAAAAGCAGACTTGGGCAGGGATCTTTTATTATTATTATTGTGTATTTGACAGAGTTAGTGAGAGAGACAGAGAGAAAGGCCTTCCTTCCGTTGGTTCACCCCCCAAATGGCCAGTATGGCCAGCGCTGCACAGATCCGAAGCCAGGAGCCAGGTGCTTCCTCCTGGCCTCCCATGCGGGTGCAGGGGCCCAAGGACTTGGGCCATCTTCCACTGCCTTCCCGGGCCACAGCAGAGAGCTGCACTGAAAGAGGAGCAACCGGGACTAGAACCCGGGGTGCTGGTGCCGCAGGTGGTGGATTAGCCAAGTGAGCCGTGGCGCCGTCCCCAGGCAGGGATCTTTTTAACACACAGCTGGCTTTTTCTAGAACATGACAGTCTACATATCTAGACCTGAGCTGATGAAGTCTAGAACAGGCCAACCTAAGTCAAAATATGAAAGAAGTGAACCCACTTCTAATGCACCTTCTAGATTTCTAGCCCAATATAGAATTCATAGACACCTCTCTTTCAATTCTCCCTCGCCCTAACCCAAGCTGCCTACAAATGCCCTCCACTTTCTCCTGGATCTCCTTTCAATCTGTTCTCCAAAGATACAAGTTGGTCTTTGTACAGATGGAACCCAACCTACTATGGTTATATGTGTAGGAGCTCATCTATGATCATGCATAAGCCATGATCATATGCTGTATTCTGAATTTTGAATTTGCATCTTTTCCTGGGCCAGCACTGTGCAGGCCAGTCCTGTCTTGTAGAGTTGGGCCATGGCAGCACTGCAGCTCCTGGTCATCCCCAGGGTCAGAAAGGGAAAATCTGCCCCTCTGCAATGTGCGGTGTGGCTGAGCTGTGATGCTCAGGTTAGGTGTACTCAGTGCATTCTTGACTTACGATGGGTTTGTCGGGATAGAACCCCAACATAAACGGAGGAGCAACTCTCACCCCTTCATAGCCATCTTAACACACTGGAGTCCTGGTTCTTAGGTAAAGACTCCAATCCCTACAGAGCCCTAACAAGGTTTGGAGGGTCTTGGTCTGTCCATTTCTTCCTTTGAAACCCTTCCGAGTATGATACTGCTTTTGACCACTTCCCCAATAAATCAGCCCTATGGAGTCCTTCCCTTAAACATGGTTTCGTCTTCACTTCCTGGAGATAGTCTCTGCTACCTTCCTGACTTGTCCATGTCCCTTGGAATACTCATGGCAACACCCCCTCAGCAACTCTCCATCACTTATGTGGCCTGGCCTATCATTTATGTTCGTCTCCTTTGTTAGAGCCCACCGTAGTAAGGTCACATCTGTTTTCTCTTAGTTGAATGAAGATGAATACCTCAATGACTATCTGGTGAGCAGATGTATAAACGGATACTTTCTAGTGCTTTCTCTTTCATGGCTTGTGTTTTGTAGGCTATCAAGGGTAAGTCTGTTGCATTTATCAGAATTTTATAAATGCATAACACTAAACACTAAGTAGCTATTAATCTGCATTAAGATATAACAAACAGATTAATTACATTTTTAGATAACAAAATGTTAAGACTATCAAAGTTTGAAATGACAAAAAATAAATGTAAAGTCTTATGGGAATTCAAGTAATGTGTTGGACATAAGAGTATGTCCAAATCTCAAGTCCCAAAGATGAGTAGGCATGGTCCCTGAACCAGAGAACCCACAGATGGTTCAATAGAACATAGTACAGTGACTGAACTACAGCACCTTACATACTCTCGTCTGGTGTGAAATTTGGAGGTCTCCAAATCAGTGTCTTTTTCCCAGGTTTAGACCCGATTATACAAAGCTCCTACACTTCAAACAGCATATGATGAATTCGTCTTTGCTCTTGATATTAACAATTTTCCCCTAAAGCTTTTTAAAAATATAACCTGGTTAACTCTTGACAGATAAAATTGTGTGTATTTATTGCATAACCTATAATATTTTGAAATATATAGACACTTTTGAATGGGTAAATCTACCTATTTAACATGTAGGCATTACCGGACATAGAGGTCATTTTCATGTTGAGAATTCTTAACTACTATGAGTTATTCAGAAACTTTTAAGTGAAATTTTTATCACTGCAGAATGTTGGGTATTTTCCTCAGTGTGGGTTCCAGAACAGAGTCATGGGCATTCACTTAAAACAGCTACCAAACCTTTACCGCTCTGAGATTACTCTCGCAGCCACCCTGAGAATACTTAGGGTTCCTTATGTATAATGACCTGGGATGTGACCTGGCAAATTCTCCTTCTTGACAGTCACCAAGTCCCATCTGGTTATCTCTTGGTGGATGTCTCCAAAATCGGTATCAGCTAATGACTCATACACAGCTCTAAGCCCCAGTGCATTGCACTGAATTGTTACCTCGATTCAGGAAAATACCAAACGAAACAAAAAACATTGAAAATAGATTATGGTCACTTAAACTCTAATGTAAGCAGTAAAGGATAATGCATGCCTGAAATGCTTTTGTTCCCTGCATTAAATTCATTAATAAAATCTCCACTTGACTGCGGACTTTCGCTATCAATTTTGTACACAAAGACTGTTGAGAGCCTAAGTTTGGGCACTCTACTCCATCTGAAAAAATAGAAGGCCAACTAGTTTTATACATGTATTTGCTTATAAATCCTGTCCAGTCTCCAAGGAGAGATCATTTTGTTCTATTTTTACTATTTCCCTTTGAGTTGGACATAACTAATTTTTCTTTCCTTTCATATCCCACAATTTGGATAAAATAGACCCAGGTTTGAAAAGAAATTGACATAAAAACAGAATCTCAATAGAAGATTCTATGATAAATTCATTTAGAACACTAAAAATTATAGTCCAAGTTTCAATAAACAAACTGCCCAGGTAAAGTTGAAGAAGTCAGATTTGGTACCCTTAGATTGGAAAAAGAGAAACTGTGTTTGATAACGTCTTAAGAGAAGACAACCTCTTAAAAATCTGAAAACTCAAGAAAGCCAAACCCAAAACTGGGTTGCAGTAACGTCTTGGGACTTCTTATTGCTTAAATAATGAATGCACTGTACATTGTTTCAGAATTGTGTCTGCTCTATTCTAATGCCATCCAATTAGACCTTCTTCTTGACGGCAGTTGGTTCCATCTAATAAATTCATTAAATTCTGTCAACTCTGACAAGGCTGGACTTGCAACATCTCGTTCACTGCTCCCATTCCACCTCGACAGTCCTCAAACAGAAAAAGAGAGCGTCAAAGAAAACGCAAAGGCAGAAATCCTTCTCCTAAGAAAGAAGTTAATGTTTGAGTCAAAAAGATTAATATTTTCTCCTCTTTTGTGGACAGGCTCACACCCTTGGGGCCTCATTTTCAAATTGGCTAAAAATGAAAAGATGAAGGAGTCCACAAATTTGCAGTATAATTAGTCTGGATATACTGCAGCGAGACACTCAAGCTCAATAATTATTGTTGGGTGGAGCGTCTCTTGTTAGATGTCAAAGCCTGAAGCCTATGCCCACAGCCCAGCCTACAGCTGTAACATTGTGGCATCAGGGTGTGGTAAAGAGCGCCTATAAAGCACTTTGGCTGGTTGCTTTTCTGCCAGAGGACGTTAACGTATAATTGCAAATGCACTTCATATTTGTAGTGAGAGGATTTCTTTTGACTCAAAATGTGAATTGGACCCATTGGTATTGCTTAACAGGTTCCGGATTTAGACTCTGAACTACAGGCTAGCCGTGTGACGCACTTGGCCTCTTTGAGCTTCAATTTCTCTGTAGGTAAAAAGGGGTAAAGAACAGTGCCCATCTCATCAGACTGTGCTGAGGGTTAAATGGCAGAACAAAGTGACATCGCCAGTGCAACGCCCATGGAGCAGAAATCTCTCCCTGCTTCCCCCGCCCCCTTTCTATTCCCAGCCCTAGACTACGTCCTAATACACTACTCATGTACACTGGCTCTCACTATAAAAACTGTTTTCCCTGAAATGCACCTTTGTGTTAAAATATTCCTGGCCTGTGATCCACTCTTGGGAGACCAATAGTATGGTTATCTTGCTAACCGGAGAATATTTTGCCCTAACGTTTCATCAGATTGCCAATGACAGCCAAGCCGTGTGGATTACACAGGGTGGGATGCACATCACCAATCCTGCCAGGCATTCTCAGGTAAACGTTCTCCACCTGTGCAAGTCACCAATGTCTAGGAGCCTCTGGACTGATGACATCGGTGCGTTTGCCTTGCCTCCCATACCAGATTTCAAGTTCAATGGCAGATATACTGCAGTTAACCCACATGTTGTTCCCCTTTTCATAAGGCTCAATAAGCTATCATAACTGTAAACATCAACATCATCACAGTCCACGGTAGCAGGCACCCGCATTTACCAGTAACTAGATATTCCCCATGAGAATTTCACAAGAACACTCTACGACGCAGTGAAACAAAATACTGGGGCCACCTCTCACTCTCAGAAAGAGCGCAGATTGTCAACTCAGTTTGTTCAGCTCTGGGTTTTTCATGTCAAAACCAGATGATAAGTTGCAATTCCTAGTAGTGACATTAGCATCACTTGGTGTTCCGTCTGGGTCCATAACCTACAAAAACACACTGACACCAGCTAACCAGTCCTCACTGGAGTAGCCCAGCTGTGGGTGTCCTGCCCGTGTAAAACACTGATCTGTTGACAGGCTTGCAGTTGGCTCAGAGGGATCTGAGATGACAGCTTGGCCATGTTGAATCCCCTGGGAGGAGCTGGGTTCAGGAAGAGTGTGGTGACTCCGGGTGTGGTAGGGAGCTTGGAGGAGCTAATTAGGAGACTTGATACAACGTAGTGGCTTCTTGTCTTCCTCTCGTGGTTTACAGTTCTTCACAGGGAAAAGAGAACAAGTGAGACAGTAGACAGCATCAGCGCGACTCCAGACATCTCACCAGACCCCACATCAGGCACGTCTTGCCTGGGAGGTGAGGGGATGATGGTCTCCAGGCACTCTGTAGAGAGACTGCGCAGTCACAGCCCAGAGAATGCCTGATAGCATCACTTATTGTCTCTTCCTCGTCCACGTTTCACTTGTGGCAGCATTTCCCAAAGCAGCTATTCATCCCCATGCGTAATTCACTGTATACATGTTTGTGAGTTAATGAGAAATATGTATCTCGTCTTCCTCCCTGCTTCTCTGCACAGAGATCCTTTCTTAGTTCAGGGGACTATAAAAAAGTACCAGATCCTGGGAGGCTTACACAACACACACTCATTCCTCGTAGTTCTAGGGGCTGGGGTGTCCAAGAACAAGGAGCCAGTGGGCATGGTGTCCGGCAAGGGGCTAATTCCTGGTTTACAGCTGGTTGTGTTCTTGTTATACCCTTGCATGGCAAAAAGCAAAGAAGTAGCAACCACTCTCCTGTCTTTTAATATAAGGGTGCTGATCTCCTTCATGCCAGGCTCAAGACCTGATGACCTCCCTAATACCATCATCTTTGGGCTTAGCATTTCCACATATGAATTCTGGGAGGATACAAAGATTCCACAGATAGTGGCTCCCAAAACTCTTGATGTTCCTCAATGACAGAGGTGATAAGAGTATTCTTGGTTACAATACTTGGTCTGGGTCCCTAGTTCCAGATACAAGATCTTCTCAGACCCTTGGAATCTCTAGACTGATAAGAATTTTTTTTTAATTAATATGATACATGGAGGATCTGGGCTCCTGGTAGCTTCAGGATAGGGGGATTTCAGCTCTTCCCCATTCGATATGATGGTAGCTACTGGCTTGGTATATATGGCCTTTATTATGCTGAAATATATCCCTTTTATACTTAATTTGGTCTTTATCATGAATAGATGTTTCAATAGGTGCAGAAAATTTCAACAATCAAATTTTTTCCTTCATTCTGTTGATGTGGCATATCACGTTTATTGATTTGTATATGTTGAACCATCCTTGCATCCCTGGGAAGAACTCCAATTGATCATGGTGAATGATCCTTTTAATGTACTGCTGGATTCAGTTTGCTAATATCTAGTTGAGAATTTGTACATCTACATTCATGGAGGATATTAGCCTACAGCTTTCCTTTTGGCTGTGTCCTCCTCTGGTTTCTGTATCATGGTAATGCTGGCCTCAGAGAATGAATTTGGAAGAATTCCTGCTCTTTCTATTCTTTGAAATGATTTCAATAATTTAATAATTGGTGTTAATTATTCTTTAAATATAGAATTCAGCACTGAAACCATCTGGTTCTGTAATTTTCTTTGATAGATGCCTTTATTGATGATTCAATCTCATTACTCATTATTGGTCTGGTTAGATATTCTATTTCCTCATGTTGCAATGTGGATATCTGCCCATTTCTCCTAGAATGTCAAATTCGTTCCCATACAGCTCTCCTAGTAGCCTCCAAAAATCCTTTGTATTTTCTGTGGTGTCAGTGGAAATGCCTCCATTTTCATCTCTAATTCTATGTATTTGTTTTTCTTGGCTAACAAATCTAAGGGTTTGTCAATTTTGTGTATCATTGCAAAGAACCAGCTTTCTTTTTTTATTTTTATTTTTTTTGACAGGCAGAGTGGATAGTGAGAAAGAGAGACAGAGAGAAAGGTCTTCCTTTTTGCCGTTGGGTCACCCTCCAATGGCCGCTGCGGCCAGCGCATCATGCTGATCCGAAGCCAGGAGCCAGGTGCTTCTCCTGGTCTCCCATGGGGTGCAGGACCCAAGCACTTGGGCCATCCTCCACTGCACTCCTGGGCCACAGCAGAGAGCTGGCCTGGAAGAGGGGCAACCGGGATAGAACCCAGTGTGCCAGCGCCGCAAGGCGGAGGATTAGCCTGTTAAGCCACGGCGCCGGCCTCAGCTTTCATTTCATTGATTATTTGATAATTTATTTTTAGTTTCTGCTATTTTTGTTCTGAGTTTTATTATTCATTTCCTTCCAATTTTGAATTTGTTTTTGTTTTCCTGGTTCCTATGGGTACAGCAGTAAGTTGTTTATTTGAGAAGTTTGTTTTATTTATTGAAGGCATTTATTGATATAAACTTCCCTCTTGTACTGTTTTGTTGTTTCTCATAGGTTTTGGTATTTTCATTCATTCCAACGAATTTTAGAACTTCTTCCATTCTTTTCTTGATCCATTGATTCTTCAGGGGTAAATGGTTTTGTTTCTATTTATTTTTGCTATTCATAACACTTTTCTCACAGATTTCTAGTTTTATTGCATTATTTTCAGAAAAGATACTCAGGCTGTGATTTCTATTCTAAAATGTTGACATTTGTTTTGTGACCTACCATGTAACCCATCCTAGAAAATGTTCAATGTGCTACTCAGAGGAATGTATATTTTACAACTGTTGGATGGAAAGTTCATTAGATGTCTGTTGGATCTAATTAATTCTGTAGTTTGTTAATGTAGAACATCTGTAGATTTATCTGGATGATCTGTCCATTTTTTTAAGATTTTTATTTATTCATTCAACAGGCAGAGTTACAGAGAGGACATTCTTCCATCTGCTGGTTCACTCCCCAAATGCCACAATTGCCAGAGCTGGAGCTTCTTCTAGGTCTTCCACATGGGTGCAGGGGCCCAAGGACTTGGGCCATCTTCCACTGCTTTCCCAGGTCATAGCAGAGAGCTGGATTGGAAGAGGAGCAGCCAGGACTCGAACTGGCACCCATATGGGATGCCGGCACTGCAGGTAGAGGCTTAACCTACTGCACCAGGGCACCGACCCCTGATCTGTCCATTTCTGAAATTGGGATGTTAAAATCCCCTATTATTGAATTGGAGACTCTTGTTCTATTCGGGTCTAGTAATATTTGCTTTATGTATATGGATGCTCCAATATTAGATGCATATATATTTACAAGTGTTATTTCCTCTTGCTGGATTGAAACCTTTATCATTGTATCATGCCTTCTTGGTCTCATTTTACTGCTTCTAATTTAAAGTCTATTTTTTTCTGACAGAAATGTAGCTATTCATGCTTTCTTCTGGGTTCTGTCCACACGGAATACCTGTTCCATCCCTTCACTTTCAGCATGTGTGTCCTTGGAGGGGCAGCGAGTTTCTTATAAGATGCTTATAGTCGGGCTCTGTCTTTTAATCTATTTGGTCACTTTGTCTTTTACTTGGAAAACTCAGTCAATTGACATTTAGGGAAGTTATTGATAGACCAGGTCTTACTACTGCTATTTTGATACTTGTTTTGTGCTTTTCTTGTAACTCCTTTTGTTGTGTCTCCGAATTAGGATCTTCCTTTGTGGTTATATGTTCTCCAGTGGAACACGTCACTTCCTTGCTTATTGTTTTTGGTAAGTCTGTGCACAGATTTTGCTTTGTGGTTACTTTGAGGCTTACAAATTTTTTTTTTGTCTGTAACAAGATATCTTCAAATTATAGCAAGTTACATTAATTATAAAAATAAGAGGGGCCGGTGCTGTTGCATAGTAGGTAAAGCCGCCACCTGCAGTGCCGGCATCCCATAAGGGTGCCGGTTCAAGACCCAGCTGCTCCACTTCCGATCCAGCTCTCTGCTATGGCCTGGGAAAGCAGTGGAAGATGGCCCAAGTCCTTGGGCCCCTGCACCCATGTGGGAGACCCAGAAGCAGCTCCTAGCTCCTGGCTTCAGATAAGCATAGCTCCAGCCATTGCAGCCAATTGGGGAGTGAACCAGCAGATGGAAGACACCCCCCCCCATTTCTGCCTCTAATTCTCTGTGTAACTTACTTTCAAATAGACAGTTATTTAAAAAAATTCTAAAAATAAGACAAAAATGGATAAGAAATCCTAATAACTGTACACTTGTGCTCCATTCCTCTACACTATATTAATTTTGATGTTATGCCTGATCTCTTTGGATGTTGTCTTCCCTTAACATTTTAAGGTAGAGATTGCAATTTTTTTCCATCTTCACAGTAAAGATAGATGATTTAACCATCATGTTTACAATATTAGAGCATTTGGGGTTTGTTGGTATGTTACTCTTATCAGTGATTTTTCTACCTTCTAGTATTGTCTCTTTCAGTCTGAAGAACTGTCTTTAACATTTCTTGGAACAAAGGTCTGGTCTCAGCTTCTGTTTGTTTGGGAACATCTCTCTCTCCCTCAAACTCAAAAGACAGCTTTCCTGGATGCAGTAATCTTATATGGCAATTGTTTTTGTTTCAGTACTATCAAAGTCTTCTCTTTCCTAGCCTGTAAGTTTCAATTGAGAAGTTAAGTGAATTGGGACTCCCTTATGTGTTATTTGGTTCTGTTCTCTTAAATTGAGAAAGCTCTATACATATTTAACAATGGAGAGCTTGATCATAGTAGGTCTTGCTGTAGACCTGGTGGGTTGAATCTGACTGGTGGCCTCTGAACTCCTGTGGCTGTATAATTGTATTTTACTCTAGGTTTGGGGAATTTGTGTCATTTTCTCTTTGAATATGCTTTATACCCCTTTGCCATTCCCAAGTCTCTTGAATCCCAACAACTTGAATATGCACTCTTCATGCTATCCCATATTTTTCGCAAGCTTTTCTCATTGTCCTTGATTCTTTATTCTCTTCTCCAACTGTATATTTTCAAAGATCCTGTCTTTGAGTTCACGGATTCTTTTTTCTATTTGATGTATTTTGCTGTTGATGCCTACTATAAGGTTAACTTCATGTATTTTTCAGTGAAAGATTTATGCTCGATTTTGTTTAATTACTTTCACCTCTATCAAATCTCAGACTATTGAAATATTTCTGTGTTCCTTTTTAATTTCATTGAGTTTTTTTTTTTTATATAAAGGTAGCTATCTTGAAAGTCTTCATCCAAACAGTTGGAAATTTTGATTCCTAGATGGCTGGTACCTGGCATCTTATTTTGCCTGTAGTGGATGCCAAGGTTTCTTGCAAGTTCCTGATGCTTGTTGGAACACGATGTGATCGGTGCCTTGAAGGATTAGTTTTAGTGATCTGGCTTCATATGTGGCTGCCCTAGAAATTCTAAGTGGCCTCTTCTGCTGCTGGGGTAGGCTCACTGCCTGATGCTGCACCCATGAGCCACTGGGGGTGCTGACTGGAGTCTAAGACTGCCCAACCGAGACCACAGCATTCCCCTGGCATTCAAGCAAGTCCAGAGGTTCTGTCTGCAGGCACCATTAGAATTTGCTTAATACTGGGTTATAACAGCCTGTTGCTGAGTTCCAAAGTAGTCCTGGAACTCCTTGCCATTCACCTCATGTTGTAGGAGTGAAACAGGCAGCCACCTAGCAACTAAGGCAAGTTGTCAATGGGTCACATCTGGGTCTCACGGTCATCAGTCCTGTGCAGTCTCACGGTGTGCACTATGCATGCATAACACTGATGCTACACGCCAAAACAAGTCTGTCTCACCTGTGTGCAGATCTCTGCCCGACACTGGGGCAAGTCCAGAGACTCCATCATCCATGGACACTGGCCTGGAGATGCAAACCATGAGGAACTGCCCTGAATTGGCTTTTACCAACCCATCACTGATTTCCCAAGACCCAGTCTCTGGGCCCCCTGCTGTCAAGTTCAAGGTTAGAGGAGGGTGACAAATGTGTCCACCCAACCCAGCTGCTCAGATTGACTCCAGACTAGTAACTCATGGCTCCCACAGTACTGGGGTCCCAAAGTCCTGGGGGTGCCTTCTACAATCCTCCCAACCTGGTAGTGAGGTGTGCCAAAGCGAGTCTAACCCACCATAGCACAGGTATCTACCTGATGAACAGCTGAGTCTGTGAGTGGTGTCTGGGTGCTAGGGACCCTTGACTTTATCAGGTACTAGATCTCAGCACAGTAGCCCTGCTTTGAGCTCCAAGGGAGGGCCCTCAGCCCCCACTTCTGGCATCCCCCCACTCAGCCCTCCCAGTGCTGGAGTTTGACTTTCTGGCTGAGGGAAGGATGGTAAAGGCTGCCTGGCTGTGGAGGCTCCGAATATTCACTCCACAGATAAGGGCCCAGTGGGCTTAGCATGTTTCCCACAGTGGGCCCAGCACTGGGATTTAGTCCCCTCTCCGTGTCCCCAGCAGGAGCCATCACTCTGCACCGAGGCCCTGGGACCCAGGACCCAGGTAGCTCTTTCCTTCCTGTTTTTCCCAGCGTGACTTAACATAAAATTATAACAAGACAAGGCACTGTGGTCTCTCCATTGGCTTCTGTAGCTCAGGTCAAGGAGACATGGAGGTGGTTGACCACGCCCATTGGTGTCTCTGCAGGGTGGTGGGCCCTGTGCCCCTCAGTGAGCTTCTTGCTCACTGCCATCTTGGCTCCACTCCAGACTGTTTGATTTTCACATCATAACATTGTGATATTTATGCAAGCAATGCCTCAGGCCAGCAACATTCTAATCTAGACAAGACAGTTATAATTAAATTAAGTTCATTCCACACTCATTATGCGCCGTTTTAAACGGTCACTTAACTTGGTTTCCGGCTTTTCAATTAAATAAGAAAACTTGGCTACAACTTGGTTGGAAACTAAATCAGAGTGGTGCCTGCTTTAAGACACAGGTCCTGTCCCAAGGCATCCTCGGAAAGAGAGGCACAGGGTGACACAGAAACCGCAGCCAAAAGTCCCGTCTGCCTTCAGGAGCCCTCACCTTGCATGGAGTGGCAGACAGGAGACACAGGCAGGAAACCCACATCTGACTCAGACCCAGAGCCAGCGCAGTGCCGTTCAGCCACATGAAGTCATCTGAAGGCCCCCAATTACATGAAATTATCAACCCCATTAAATGTCATTACAGCTAAATCAGGTCTCTGATCATACCCCGAAGGAGTGGATTTTCCAAATAAGGACTCCACCAATTAAGAGAGGTGTCCTGTGTCTTAAAGCCCACAGGAGCTTCCCTCAACAGTCACTTCATCACAGCATCTGCAGGTTGTCTTCACGTATGGATCTCAAGTGCAGGTGTGTGCAAAGCAATGGACAAGCAGAGAGGAGGCACGTTCAGCTAGGGATCACAGTAACAGCGCTGCGACTTCTGCCTCTTCAGCAGAATCTGTTTTGTATGTGTGTGCACCCACACTGGATCCCGAGGCATCTTTCAAGGTGGTACCCCCGGGAGTCAGCACACCACATAACCTCAGCCCCGTGATACAACGCGAGACCTGGCACCTCCCAAAGTGCTTTCCCCAAAAGCACCCTTTGTGGGTGCCGGTCAGTAACTTCTACACAGATGTAGTTGTATTGCCTCTCGTATTTCTTACATTTCTGAGCACGGTGTCTCACATAGAGTAAGCACTCAACGCTTTGACGAGAGACAGAATTAGGAAGCCGAGTTTGAGATTTTAAACCCAAAGATTTAAGACCCATAAAATCTAAATCACTTTTTGGAGTAGTGTTACACTGGGATGATCCTTGAAATTCCAAGGAGTAAAATGAACTTTTTGGCAAACACTACACAAGTCTGTTAGGAACTAGCTTATTCTAAATACACACTTGGATCCACATGAGCTTACTAATATCTCCCTAAACGGAATGATTAGAAAAAGCCTCATATAACGCAACTAGCTTATAGCTCCCTGGGTAGCCCATAAGTCAACCAAACTCAAGCTCCTAAACCTATGCATATTACAGTCCTCTTTCCAATCTGTGTCTCCCTTTATTTCTAGTCTCTGTTAATGGATTCAACCAATTACCAAAAGGCCCAACACCAGAAACCTTAATTTCCATCATTTCTTCATGTGCCCTCTTTCCTCCTCACTCCCTCCTCTCCCCCTCCATCTCTTCCTGCACATATGCAATTGGCCAATGACATCAGAGATTTCTCTCACGTCCAACTGATCTTGTTTATCCTCACCTTCACCGTTTCAGCTTGGGACCAAATTTTCTTTTACCCAGAAGACAGCCTTCAGCCCTGCCTCCTCCTTCCCTTCAAAAAAAAGCACCTTTCCCGGTACACCAAGGGCTACCTTCCCCAACGAAACACAAACAAAGGCAAACAGCCCCTGCCAAATTACTCTTGAGATTGGAAAGAATCCACATGTCTTAATTTGTCCCCAAGGCTCCTCGCAATGGCACCAGGACAGGTTCAGACCTGCAGTGCGTCACCCCCAGTGATGCTCCACTAACTGTCTCCACCCCATGTTAGTGGGGCTGTGAGTCCTACCACCTGCTGAGGTAAACAGGTGTTTTTCCCACACTTCCTTCTAATTCCTCTGTTTCAGAGCTAGATTTTTAACAAGATGCTGCATTTCCCTGTGTCTGCCTTGTTTTATGGGATCTTTGGTGGGTGCTCTGAGTGGGTTTTTGGTCCGAATTGCTTATTCTTAAGCAATTGGAGGCCTCCCCAGACTGACCTTCGGTGACAGACGGAGGCCGCATGTTGCCCTCGGCCCTGCCTCTTGCCCACCTGTCCACTGTGTTCTGGACACATTCTGTCTTCGGATGTGTAGCAAGAGCTCCAGTTTGGTGGACGCAGCCCCTAGACCAATCCTCTATCCATCAGGGTGTCTAGTATTCTCCTTGTTTAAATCAAATGGATTAAAGTATAACTTCCATGCCATTAAATGCGCACATTTTAAATGTAAAGGTTGATGAGTTTTGACAAATATGCACGCTCATGAAACTCACACCCTTATTAACATGTAGAACATTTCCAAAGGCCCAGAAACCTGTCTTGTGCATCCTTGCTTCAATCTTCCCCACTTCCCATCCCAGACAACCACTCATCTACTTCCTAGTGTAGTCTTGCCTTTTCTAGAATATTCTGTGAAGAGCCAGATAGAACTGAGGTCTTTTATACCTGACTTATTTCACTGGGCATGTTTTTGAGCTCCACCTTCGTCGCTGTGTGGATTGACAGTCTGTCCTATTAGCAAGCAGTATTTCAATGTGTGGCCACACTAGCTTGTTTATTCATTCACTAATTGATAGCCCTGCTATGTTTCCACTTTGAGGGAACTAGGGAATATGTATTTTCTACAAAGAGAAAAGAAAATCATGGGGACACATGATATTTTGAGCTCAAATGAGAAAGTGCAAGGGTTCTTTGTGTATCTCGATGCTGAAAATCTGGCTTCCTAATTTAACAAAATTACTTATTGCCTTGTCCTACAATATGTCTCTATGTATGAGGGTGCTTCAAAAATGTCAAGGAAAAATGTAATTTGAAACAGTTTATTTTGGTGCAAAAAATTTTGATATAGATGAAGGGTTTGCAGAAAATCCATGGAAAATTTATATTGAGAAAATCATGTATTGATTTTATTTTTGATTCATTTTTTGCATCAAAATATTATAACTAAATTATAAATTTATAATTATAAAATTTATAATCCCATTTTTCCATTAACTTTTTTTTTGACAGGCAGAGTGGACAGTGAGAGAGACAGAGAGAAAGGTCTTCCTTCCGTTGGTTCACTCCCCAAATGGCCGCTATGGCCGGTGCGCTGCACCAATCCGAAGCCAGGAGCCAGGTGCTTCCTCCTGGTCTCCCATGGGGTGCAGGGCCCAAGCACTTGGGCCATCCTCCACTGCCCTCCCAGGCCACAGCAGAGAGCTGGACTGGAAGAGGAGCAACTGGGACAGAATCTGGCGCCCCATCTGGGACTAGAACCCAGAGTGCCAGCACCACAGTTGGAAGATTAGCCTAGTGAGCCACGGCGCTGGCCTCCATTAACTTTTTGAGGCATATTTTTATATCCATATGATTGCTTTGAAATAACAGTATTAATGTCATTACTAAAAATAAAACAGATACAATGAAAAGTTTTTTTTTTTCCTTATGTTCCTTCCTCAGGAGGTATCTCCCATGGATATATGTTAAATTTCTGACTTTTCTAGGAAATTTTTTTCAGTGTGTTTTTTTAAATAAATTATTTTCAAGATTTATTTATTTATTTGAAAGTCAGAGTTACACAGAAAGAGAGGCAGAGAAAGAGAGAGAGAGAGGTCCTCCATGCAATGGTTCACTCCCCAATTGGCTGCAATGGCCGGAGCTATGCTGTTCCGAAGCCAGGAGCCAGGAGCTTCTTCTGGGTCTGCCACGTGGGAGCAGGGGCCCAAAGACTTGGGCCATCTTCTACTGCTATCCTAGGCCATAGCAGAGAGCTGGATAGGAAATGGAGCAGCCGGGACTAGAACCAGCGCCCATAGGGGATGCGGGCGCTTCAGGCCAGGGCTTTCATCCACTGCGCCACAGCGCCGGCCCCTTTTTTAAAACATTTGATTGTGTCCTGCAGTTTTAAAATTGTTTTCTTTTGGTTGCATATGTGGATTACATAAGACGTTCACCTCATCCCAAAATCAGATCTGTGGAACAAGGCTTATTCACAAAGATTTACTGTCCATTTGTTCAACCCTTTTCCATAGCTAACTTATTCTCTTTACTCTTTTGTACTGGCCCCGCTCCTCCTCTCCTACACAGAATGCAGAATCACTCTTCATCATACACTGTATCTAGACTACTCCTCCTTGATGGTTTACCTTTCTCACTTCTTTTTACAGCATCCTATGGCATGATATACTTCAGTGTATCCCACCAATCAACCATGGGTGGGCAACACAGATTATAAACCACACACCAATAAATATCTAGTAAACAAATTATATTTCATATATTTCCGATATCTTTGGGATTATGTTCCTGAAATGGTAATGTTCAAAGGTTAAATTCTTAAGTGCTTTTTCTAGAAATTGTCATATTTCCATATACATGTGCTGTGTCATGTTGTATTTCCACTAGCAAAGTACAAAGGGATGCTTAACCACCACCCCCCAAACCAGCCTCACCATCAGTGAGCATTGGTTTACCAACCCATAGATGAGAAATGACATCTACATTGAGATGCCATCTATGTTAAAATGAATTTGCACTTTAGCCAGTTGCCCTTTTGATTTGGAACCGAGTCATTTTCTTTTCTTGGCATCTCTACGTCCATCCATCAATGTCTTCTAATTACCTTGAGGGCACCATGGTAGCAGCCTCTGTCCTCTTCCAGAGCTCCACACCCACTTCCTTATCCTAGGCTGCACCCGGAGTTACATTTCACCACATGACTCCCATTATCCCTTCCTTCCACAGCAGAACCAAGTTGGCCTCAAAGACAATGATCCTGGCCTGTTAATATCCTATGCTAGACCAATACAAAAGGCAACAGATACAAGTCTTTAGAGAAATGTTGTTCAGTAATTATAGATGCCCTCACTTCCATATTGCATCTCTGATTTTTCCCTTCCCTGCTTAGAAGATACCACAGTAACAAGTTAAAATATATGGAGATGGGGTCTGGTGCTGTGACGCAGCAGGTCATATGGGATGCCCTGGCCTGAAGCGCCGACATCCCATATGGGCAGCGGTTCGAGACCAGTTGCTCCACTTCAGAGCCAGCTCTCTGCTATGGCCTGGGAAAGCAGTGAAAGATAGCCCAAGTCCTTGGGCCCCAGCACCTGCATGGGAGACCCGAAAGAAGCTCCTGGCTTCTTGCTTCGGATCGGCGCAACTCCGGCCGTTGCAGCCATCTGGGGAGTGAACCATCGGATGGAAGACCCCCCGCTCTCTCTCTCACTCTGTGTGTGTGTAACTCTTTCAAAAAATAAATCTTTAAAAAATATACATGAAGACAAGTTTGCAGAACAAAAGACGTTATCGTATTCAACAGTGCCAACATCCAGACTTCAAGTTCCTAGGCCCCGGACTGGCAAATGACGAGAGGCTGTGGCACAGCGTCTATGTTAGCTGTGCTCACAAGGGTATCTGCTCGCTTTGTTTTTGCAGCCATAGACTCCACTCCAATTTGGTAAAAAAAAAAAAAAAAAAAAAAAAAAAAAAAATCTGAATAACCTATTGTGAGGTTGAGCTACAACTGGAGCATTGTGGTGGCAGAATGAGAGTCACTGTGGGTATACATTTTGCCAAAGCATTTCCGTGAACAGAAGCCAACCTCTCCTGATCTCTCCTGCCACCCCCTTCTGGGAAACTCTGTCCACGTGGCATGAACCTCCTCCATGGGGGGAGCCGAGTCCTGGAAACGCATGGAGCTCTCCAGGAGCTGACAGGAACTGACCAGGCTGACCAGCCCTCCAAGGACTCACCCCCACCCCTCTGTCGGGCCAGGGCTTTTGTTCCCTGCTCTGCCTCACACCGTCCTCTAGAGAGGGTTAGGCTTTGGAGCCAAAACCCTCACCCTTTCCACAAACAGGGCTTATAATATTTTAGTGTAATTGTACCCAGCATGTTGGGAAATAGAAGAGAAGTCCACACCCAGCAAATGTCAGCAAGAAAGGCAAAAATTCACCCCAGGGTGGCAAAAAGCCAGTTCTCAGACAAAGAGCTCAGATGTCCTCAGAAAACCAACCAGAAACATCTGCAGAGGAGTGTAGACAGGGGGATGTATATGGTTTAATCAAAATGGGCTCACTGGGGTCAAGACCTCGGCAATCTAATATTACCCGTGCTTTGGTTGAGAGGAGCAAATAAAGCACAGGAGGGAACAGGAACCACAATTAGATGTCGAGAGGCGCAGTCTCATGAACTCAGAATCAGACAGTGGGCTGGCAGCAAGTAACTTTCTTTCCCATTGAGTAGGTTGTGGGTGGAGGCGGATTTCCAAATACTTTGTGGTGGTGCCACTGAGCAAAGAATGGATTGTACCTCGGTTGGCTAATGCCAAATAAGGACACCTGCTCCATTGTCCCTCTGTGAGAAGAGAAATACTCGCACTGACATTCTTTAGGGGAAGATAAGCGGAGACCTTTTCCTTGGCCGAATTGTTTAACATGATGGGTTAAACTAACCGTCCCCAGGAGTGGCAAGACTTAAGCTGAGACTTAAGCCGCAGTGTTCTTGTTGATTTGAGGTTTGGCACAAGCTGGCAGGACATTTATGGCTCCCAAGCAACCATGACCAAACCCCAAGGGTTGTTATCAATACCAAGTATTTGCCTTAACTAGGACTTTCTGATAGTGGCTTCCCACAGTGGTAAAGTGGCGACCTCTGTGGTCAGTTTTCCTTGGTGTTACAAGCGATACAAGATAAAAGCTAGAGGGAGTTGGTTAAAATTCCATCTACCTGGGCCAATGACAACTGAGCCAAAGAACAGCATTGTCATTAGCAAGTACACTTGAGAATTACATCTCATTATAATGAGCGCAATGATCTCAGATGTCTACAGGCAAGACTAGGGCTTAACAGGCTGCGACACTCATGGAGAGAGACTGTAAAACAGTACCAGTCAAACCCTAATGTGCATGCAAACCACCCATGGATCTTAATAAAAGGCAAGCCTGGGGCAGGTATTTGGCACAGGGGACGCGTTTATCCCATATCAGAGTACCTAGCTTGTATCCCGAGTACTCTACTTCCCATCCAGGTTCCCGCTGATACACACTCTGTGCTGGGGTGCAACACACAGTGGCTCAAGTACTTCTGCCCCGGCCATCCAGATTAAGTTCCAGGCTCCTGACCTCAACCTGGCTCAGGCCTGGCTGTTTCAGGCATTTGGGGAGAAAACTAGCAGAGGGAAGACTTATCTCTATTGCTGTCTTTCAAATAAAGTAAAAATAAATTTTTTCAAAACATACCAAGCTCTATTGTAGTAGGTGCAGAGTGGAGCCTAGGACTCTGAACTTGACAAACCCCCAATGCATGCCCACCTAGTTGGTCCACAGGACACACTGTGTCCAGAAAGACTGTGATGAATATCGGGTGTGGAACTCAGACATAGTAATAACTGTCCTCCCAGGGGCCAACACTGTAGCACAAAGGGTCGAGCCACTGCTTGCAACGATCAACATTTCATGTCGCAGCGCTGGTTCAAGTCCTGGCTGCTCCACTTCAATTCCAGGTCTCTGCTAATGTGTCTGGGAAGGTATCAGAGGATATAATGAATGCTTGGGCCCCTGCCTCCCATTCGGAGACCCAGATAGAGTTCCCAGTTCCTGGCTTCAATGTAAATCTGTCCCAACCATTACAGCCATTTGAGGAGTAAATCAGTAGATAAGAGATTCCTCTCTCTCTCCCTTCTCCCCAACACTCCTTCTCCTCCTGTCACTCTGCCTTTCAATTTATTTTTTTTTGACAGGAGAGTAGATAGTGAGAGAGAGAGACAGACAGAAAGGTCTTCCTTTACTGTTGGTTCACCCTCCAATGTCCGCTGCGGCCGGTGCACCGCGCTGATCCGAAGCCAGGAGCTTCTCCAGGTCTCCCATGCGGGTACAAGGCCCAAGCACTTGGGCCATCCTCCACTGCCTTCCTGGGCCACAGCAGAGAGCTGGCCTGGAAGAGGGGCAACCGGGACAGAATCCGGCGCCCCGACTGGGACTAGAACCTGGTGTGCCAGCACCGCAAGGCAGAGGATTAGCCTGTTGAGCCATGGCGCCGGCTCACATAAATTATTTAAAAAAAATATTCTCTTAATAACGTTCATACAATTCCAAAGTGATACCCACTGCTCAAAATATTCTTTAAATTTTCTCTTTTAAAGCTTTTAGTCATAATTTTGCAATTTATTTTAAAATCAGTTCCAGTTCTATTATTTTGCAGAAATACAGATTCCAAGGCATTGATAATTATTTGAAAGTTAGTTGGATTTGGTGGTTAAATGTTAGTCTTGGACTTTAGCTCTTTTTTATAAAAATAATAGTAATAATATAGCCCAGGCTTGCATGTGTTACTTTTTTTTTTTTAACAACAACAAAAAAGACTTATTTGAAAGGCAGAGTTAGAAGAGAGGTCTTCCACCTGCTGGTTCACTCCTCAGATAGCCACCACGGCCAGGGCTGGGCCAAGCCAAAGCCAGGAGCTTCATCCAGGTCTCCCACGTGGGTGGCAGGGGCTCAGAAACTTGGACCATCTTTTGCTGCTTTTCTAGGCACATTAGCAGGGAGTTGTATTGGAAGTGGACCAGGCAGGACACAAACCTGTGCCAACATGGGATGCCAGCATTGTGGGAGGTGGCTTTATCTGCAACGCTACAATGCCAGCCACCACATGTGTTCTTAAAATGTACTTAGCCATTGACTCTAGGGGTGCTGTGATAGCTTATTCCCACAAGACCCCCATCATCCCTAGGAAGCATCTGAAAATTTGGGGGTGTTAGGTCAACACAATCCCAATGAAATAATGATCATATTGTACACTGAAGAACACCTATATCTGATATGTAAGATTTATTATGAAGGTGCTTTTAAAAGTTCTAGAAAATGTAATTAAAAGTTTATTTGGGGGCTGGTATTGTGGTATGGCAGGTAAGCCACCAGCATCCTGTTCAAGTACACCAGTTTAAGTCCCAGCTGTTCCACTTCTGATCCAGCTCCCTGCTAATGGCCTGGGAACGCAGTAGAGGATGGTACAAGTGCTTGGAACCCTGCCAGCCACGTGGGAGACCTGCAAGAAGCCCCTGGCTTTGGCCTGACCAGCACCAGCAGTCATGGGCATTTGGGGAGTGAACCAGCAAGATGGGAGATCAATTTCTCTCTTCCTCTCTAACTCTTTCAAAAAGGCTTATTTTAGTGTAAAAACCGACATTCCTGCATGATTTTTCATAACTTGCATTTTCCGTGACCTTTTCGAAGATGTGTCTCAGGTACCAGGACCTGTCTCTGGGCTGTTTTACACATGCCAGTCATATCATCCTCCCAGTTCTATAAGAAAGTTATTCTTATAGGCTGGGGGTGAGGTTGGGGGTCCTGAGGCACAGGATGAGTCAGTGGGGGATTCCACACAGGTGATGAGAATTCAGAGCCCAGACCTTCCACCCCTCCACACCCCTGCACCCCAGTGACTGTTGCTGGGATGACTCAATTTTGCTTGTCTCAGGTGGGTGGAAGCCAATGCCCACCATGACTTTGGTGGAGCCTGGGATCTCCACTATCTGTTTCCCACCTCTTCAGCCATCAGCACACAGCAACCATGCCACACAGTGAGGTAGGGTCCAGTCTGGGCAAGCTGAAGTCCAGAAGGGAGCACTGTCATATCCTCCCAGAGATTCCAGGACATCTGGGCTGACTTGAAGACCCCTGATTGGAAGTACCACACCGTGCGGCCTTTTCAGTTGTGTGTTAAGGAAGACTTGTTTCATTCAGCAGAAAGGAAAAGACCCTGTGAATCCTCTACATTGGAAGTGGGCAAAAGGCATGAGAATCAGCAGCAAAGAAGTGTCCTCAGATTCCCTTATGAAGTGGCACAGTCCATCTTGGGACTCCTAGGATCTAGCAGTGAGTTGAGAGCGAACTCAGAGATGATCCAATCAAAGCAGATGTTCAACTTGGCACTCTGATGTGGTTACAAGGAGTTATTAATGTTTTCAAGAAACATTTTGAGAGAAGTTGATGGGCTTAATATCAGATATTTTCTTTGGAAACTAAATATATTTGATGTGTGTGGACCATTTTTAAAAAAGATTTCTTTCTTTGAAAGGCAGAGTTACAGAAAGGCAGAGGCAAAGAGAGAGAAAGGGAGAGAGAGAGAGAGAGAGAGAGAGAGAGAGAGAGAGAGAGAGAGAGAGAGAGAGAGAGAGAGAGAGAAAGAATATCTTCCATCCACTGGTTCACTCCCCCAAATGGCCACAACAGCCAAAGCTGGGCCAGTCCAAAGCCAGGAGCCAAGAGCCTCCTCCAGGTCTCCCACATGGGTGCAGGGTCCAAAGGACCTAGACCATCCTCCACTGCTTTTCCCAGGCCATAGCAGACAGCTAGATCAGAAGTGGAATAGCTGGGACTCGAACCAGCACCCGTATGTGATGCCAGCATTGCAAGTGGCAGCTTTTACCCACTATTGCGTGAACCAATTTAAAATGAGTGTACCCCTAATGTGTAAGTGGAAATTTTCATGATGAATTGCCTATGTTGCTAAAAATATGTATATAGGTAATAATAGCAAACACCTTGATGATTCACGTTGATGACAAAAATTAACTGTTTTGATCTACAAACTGGCCCCACAAGATAAGTACGGTAACTACTCCTGTTTTCCAAATACAGAATTTAGAGAAGTTTTGTGACATGACCAAGGGGGTAGTGAATAAGCAGTGGGGATAGAACGTGGGCAGGCTGTATCCAGTGGCCCTGCTCTGACCTTAGGCACACTGCCTCCCCAGCAGGGACATTCCTCTCTATGGGCGAAGTCAATGCCCATCCACAGAGATGCTCCTGTGGCTTCCTTCTAGGATAGAATATTGTACGGGGCAGGCACTGGCCTGGCAGTGGAGACACTCACATCTCATGTGGGAGCACCTGGGTTTGAAGTCCGCTCTGGCTTCTTATTCCAGCTTCCTGCTAATGCACACCCTGGGAGGCAGCACTGATGGCTCCCGTGATTGGGTTTCTGCCACCCCCATGAGAGACCAGGACTGAACCCCCAAGTTCTGACTATGGGCCCAGCAGGTATTTGGGAAGTAAACTAGCAAATGGGAGCATGCTTGTTGGCTCACTCTCTGTAACTCTTCCTTTTAAATAAATAATCTTTAACAAACCAACATATAAAAAGATGTTCTCATCCCACATGGGAGTACTTCGGTTTATTTCTGTATTTATTTTCGCAGCATGGTAAGGTTTATTTAGAAAGTGAGAATACTTGGGCACATGAGGGCTTTATTAAGGGAGAATGGGCCAGGAAAGGTACAAGGGGAACTCCATACCATGCTCTGCTTGTTGTAGGTCCACGAGGTGAGGAGAGGGCAAAGCGCTGGAGGACTTGGGTTTAGTTCCCAGCTCCGGCTCCCGACTGCAGCTTTCTGCAAGGCAGGCCTTGGGAAGCAGTGAGGACAGCTCAGGTGATTGGGTTTCTGCCTCCCACACGAAGACATGGAGTAAGTTCCTGCTCCCTGGTTTCAGGCACAGCTGAGGGCCACAGTTGGCTTTTGAGGGATTTAAATTTTAAAAAAAAAAAAAAGCTCTTTCTGGTTCTTTCTCTTCTTCTCAAATAAGTAAAAAGATATACATTAATATGCTGTTGGTCCTGACATTTTCAAGAGATAGCACATTCATATAACTTCTATTAAAACATATTGTTATTTTATTATTAGCCATTGTTGTTAACACCTGAGCCCACCTAACTTACAAATTAAACTTCATCATAGCTATGTGTAGGGGAAAATGTGTGTGTATATAGGGTTCAGTAGGATCCTGGAATATTCACTGGGGTCTTGGAATGTATTCCCCATGGATAAGGGACATTTCTATTCATTGCCAAGAGCGTCATTCTTCACTTGTGTACTTTAGCAAGCCTGTCTCTTGCCTAAGAATATCAGCCGGTGGAGCACATCCATTGGGCTACCACTCTATCCTCGATGCCTAAAGGAGCAATGAATGTGTGTAGCTGCTGCAAAGGCCTCCGTCTCCATACGTAAAGGATGCTTTGCCTATTTGAAACACAGAACAATTCACCACCAGTGATTATCTTCCCCGTGCTTTGTGTGCACACCTAGGGAGCAAACACACGGTCCTAACTTTCTCATTCAAAACTTGTGACTTCCCTGTTATCTAATGACTCTTCATATTTTGGAACTTTTCAATAAATGTCAATTTCCTTGCAGCCAACATAACAATGGAGTGCAGCTTCTCAAAAAGAGCACTGGGGGCGGCGTTGTGGCATAATGAGTTAGGTCTATGTCTGCAGTGCCAGCATTCCTTACCGGCACTGGATCAGGTCCTGGCAGCTCCACTTCCAATCCAGCTCCCTAGTGGTGCTCCTGGGGAAGCAGTGGAAGATGGCCCAAATCCTTGGGCCCCCACACCTGCATGGGAAACCCATATGAAGCTCTTGGCTCCTGGCTTCAGTCTGGCCCAGCCTTGGCCACTACAGCCATTTGGGGGAGTGAACCAGCAGATGGAAGATTCTTCCTCTCTCTCCCTCTCTCTCACTTTCCCTCCTTCTCCCCCTTTCAAATAAATAAGATAAATCTTGAGAGAATGGTTGATACATTCAAACAGCTGAATACAATGAGAGAGAGAACTGTCCATGTCTATACAGCAGCCCTTTGTGTAGATAAGCCAAATCAAAATGTCTATTCCCACTAACTCTGTATTTGTGGCTCCAGGCAAATGAAGCAACAGGGTATGCATTCATAGAACAAGTGAATGATTCTCTACAAAGATACCGATCTCCATGGAAGAGCTTGATGTGGCAAGGACAATGATACAGCACTGATTAATTTTAATACAGCTAATACCTACCAGGAGGATTTGACAGAAGATGAGTCACTGGGACAAGAAGCTAGAGAATCTATGAGCTGCTCAATCTGCCCTGGTTCCATAGTGGGCTAAGCTGTGACAATTTAACACTAAGAACCTGCAGAAGGTAAAGCTTTCATCATCTTTATTTGTTAAAAGAACAAACTGTTTAGGATCTAGAATCGGATAAAGAAGCCCATTGACACCGGAAGTTTTATTCAAAGCTATTTAATAACAAAGAAATAAAAAGGTATACAGATAGAGGAGAAACTAAAATTATCCCTGTTTTCAAATGACATGATTATACATTGAGAGAAAATTGAAGACCCCACCAACAGACTTTTTTTTTTTTTTTGACAGGCAGAGTGAACAGTGAGAGAAACAGAGAGAAAGGTCTTCCTTTTCTGTTGGTTCACCCTCCAATGGCCACTGCAGCTGGGGCGCTGCGGCTGGCACACCGCGCTGATCAGAAGCCAGGAGCCAGGTGCTTCTCCTGCTCTCCCATGCGGGTGCAGGGCCCAAGGACCTGGGCCATCCTCCACTGCACTCCTGGGCCATAGCAGAGAGCTGGCCTGGAAGAGGGACAACTGGGACAGAATCTGGTGCCCCAACCGGGACTAGAACCCAGTGTGCTGGCACCACAGGTGGAAGATTAGCCTATTGAGCCGCAGCGCCAGCCCCAACAGATTTCTAGAACTGATAAATTAACACACAAAATAAACTCAAATTCAGTAGGATTTTTATGCACCAATAATAGGCTCAATTAGACAGAAATTCTAAGAGCAATCCCATTCAAAATAGCTATAAAAGTAACATACCTTATCCAGTCATTTGCAACAAAATAGAGGAATCTGGAAAACATCATGCTGAGTGAAATAAGCCAGTCGCAAAAGGACAAATATCATATGTTCTCCCTGATCTGTGACAACTAACTGAGCACCTAAAAGGAAACCTGTAGAAGTGAAACGAACACTATGAGAAACAATGACTTGATCAGCCCTTGTCCTGACTGTCAAGGAACAGATTACTATTTTATTCTTTTTAGTCTTTTCTTTTTCTACTTAAAGAGTTCAACCAATGGTATTAACACACAATTATTCTTAGGAGTTTAAATTCAACTGAAAATTGATCCCTGTTAAAAATAAGAGTGGGAATAAGAGAGGGAGGAGATATACAGTTCGGCACACACTCAGACTTACCCCTAAGGGTAAAAGCTAGAAATGTGCCATGGGACTCCAAATCCCATTAAATGGTAAGATAGCATTGGTACCTGCCAACTTAAAGTGATCAGTTTAAGTTCATAATTGATCATAAAGATAGGATTAAGTGTCAAAGGGATTACAAAAACAAGCCTAGTGTCTGCTTATAATAATTGATAGAATTAAAAAGAAGAGAACCATCCAATATGCGAAATGGGATACACAGCAGACTCATAGAATGGCAAATGCCCTAAACAGCACTCTGGCCTCAGAATCAGCCCTTAAGTTATTCAGATCCAGATAAAAAGCCCCTGAGAGTTTCTCAGGCATAAAAAGCTAAGACACTGTGGCAAAAGTGACCTAAATGAAAGAAAGATCTCTGGGAGTGAGATCCCAGTGGAAAGAACAGGCCATCAAAGAAGGAGGTACCTTTCTCTGAAGGGAGGAGAGATCTTCCATTTTGACTATGGCCTTGTCTAAATAAGGTCAGAGTTTGTGAACTCAAGAGGCTTCCATAGCCTTGGCAGCTCATGACAAGAGCCTTGGGTGATTGACACCATAAACAAGAGTGTCAATTGTTAAATCAACAACAGGAGTCACAGTGCACTTACTCCCCATGTAGGATCTCTGTCCTTAATGTGTTGTACTATGCGAATTAATGGTAAAACGAGTCTTCAAACAGTACTTTATATATTGTGTGTCTGTGTGGGTGCAGACTGTTGAAATCTTTACTTAGTATATACTAATTTGATCTTCTGTATATAAAGATAATTGAAAATGAATCTTAATGAAGAATGGGATGGGAGAGGGAGAAGGAGATGGGATGGTTTGTGGGTGAGAGGGTGGTTATAGGGAGAAAAAACTGCTGTAATCCAAAATTGTAATTTCAAAACTTATATTCAAAGTTTTCTAAAAAAAATATACCTTGGAATAAATTTAATCAAGGTCATGAAAGACCTCTTCAATGAAAATTACCAAACTCTGATGAAAGAAAATACAGAAGACATATGCCAAAAAAAAAAAAAAAAAAAAAAAAGAGGGGCCAGCGTTGTTTCACAGAGGGCAAAGCCGAGGCCTGCAGCACTAGCATCCTATGTGGGCTCAGATTTGAGTTCCAGCTGCTCCACTTCCACTCCAGCTCCTTGGTAATGGCCTGGGAAAGTAGATGGAGCATAGTCCAAGTCCTTGGGTCCCTTTACCGACATAGGAGACCTGGAAGAAGCTTCTGGCTTCAGCCTGGGCCAGTCCAGGTCATTGCAGCCATTTGGGGAGTGATCCAGTGGGTGGAAGATCTCTCTCCATCTCTCTTTCTTCCTCTCTCCCTCCCTTTCTTCTCCATAACTCTGCCTTTCAAATGAATAAATCTTTTAAAGATGATAAAATTTCCCATGTTCAGAGATTGGAATAATCAATATTGTTAAAATACCCATATTATCAAAAGTGATTTACAGATTCAATGCATCACGATAATAAATTCTTTAAAAACTAGACCAAAAAAAATTCTTAAAATTCATTTGGAAGTACAAAGGACCCCAAATAGCCAATCTCAAACAAAAAAATGGTAGAGTTATCACAATGCCTTATTTAAAGAGATACTACAGAACTATTGTAACCAAAATAGCATGATCCTTTCATAAAACAAAAACACACAGAGACCAATGGAACAGAACAGATGTCCTAGAAGTTAGTCAACATATCTACAGCCAAGTGATCTTTGATAAAGTTGCCAAAAACCTATGCTGGAGAAAAGATGGTCTCTTCAATACATGGTGCTGGAACACTGGATCTTCCTATGCAGAAGACTGAAACTTGACCTCCCCTAATCTCCTCTCAACCAACGCAAAAATCAACCCAAGACAGCTCAAAGATCTCAATGTAGGACCTGAATCTATGAAACTATAAGATAGGAGAAACATTTCAACACATTAGCATAAGCAACAATTTTTTGGATAAGAGCCCAAAAACAGAGGCAACGAAAATTGACAAATGGGATTGTATCAAGTGAACAAGATTCTGCACAGCAAAGGGAACAATCAACAGAGAGAAAAAGACAACTGATAGAATGGGAGAAAATATCTACAAACTATGCTGCTGACAAAGGATTAGTATCTAGAATATATAAGGAACTCAGAAAACTCAATGACAAAACAATCCAGTTAAGAAATTGCCAAAGGATCTGAATGGACATTTCTCATAAGAAATATAACTGATCAACAAATACATGAAAAAATACTTAATGTCAGGCTGGCGCCGCGGCTCACTAGGCTAATCCTCCACCTTGCGGCGCTGGCACACGGGGTTCTAGTCCCAGTCGGGGCTCCAGATTCTGTCCCGGTTGCCCCTCTTCCTGTCCAGCTCTCTGCTGTGGCCAGGGAGTGCAGTGGAGGATGGCCCAAGTCTTTGGGCCCTGCACCCCATGGGAGACCAGGATAAGCACCTGGCTCCTGGCTTCGGATCAGCACGGTGCGCCGGCCACAGCGCTCCAGTCGCGGCAGCCATTGGAGGGTGAACCAACAACAAAAGGAAGACCTTTCTCTCTGTCTCTCTCTCTCTCACTGTCCACTCTGCCTGTCAAAAAAATAAAAATAAAAAATAAATAAATAAAAGAATACTTAATGTCACTAACCATTAGAGAAATGTGACTCAAACCACAATGAGGGGCCAGCGCAGTGGCACTGGTTCAAGTCCTGGCTGCTCCACTTCTAATCCAGCACTCTGCTGTAGCCTGGAAAAGCAATGGAAGATGGTCCAAGACCTTGGGACCCTGCACCCATGTGGGAGACCTGGAAGAAGCTCCTGGCTGGATCAGCCCAGCTCCAGCTGTTGCAGCCAGCTTGGGGGGGGGGGGTGAACCAATGGATGGAAGACCTCTCTTTCTCTCTCTCTCTCTCTCTCTCTCTGCCTCTCCTCTCTGTGTACCTCTGACTTTCAAATAAATAAATCTTTAAAATATCACAATGAAATGTCACCTCATTCTAATTACAATGGCTATTATCAAAAAGCCAAAAAAGAATAACAAATGCTGGTAAGGGTGTGAATGAAGGGGAATCCTTATATGCTGCTGTTGGTAATAAAAATTAGTATGGCCATTCCTCAAAAAATTAAAAATAGATCCATCATGTGACCTAGCTATAACTCTGAGTATATATATCAGAAGGAAATGAAACCATCTCAAATAGACACCTGAATTCTCATGTTCATTGCAACACTATTCATAATAACCAAGATATAGAATCAGTCTAGATGTCTAGCAATGGATGCACGGATAAAGAAAATTTGTGTGCATCTTCAAGTATGTGTGCGTGTGTATATTTAGTCTTTAGAAAAAATGAATTACTGACATTAGTAGAAAAATGAGTGGTGCTCAACATACCATTTAAGAGACAGGCCCAGTACAATGTCCTTGAGTCATAGTACGTATGTCCTGGGAAAGCACTTCTCTCTAGAGGGTTACTCACATAAACCTGAGCTGTGCCCAGCTGCTTTTCTCTGCCTCCTAGCTCATCACTCAATCCTTGCTCTCTGCCCATCCACTCTCTTCCCATGTGATGTTCTACTCTGCCTTAGGGCTCTGCCTGCAAGAACTCCCTTCTTTCTTAAGTAGCTTGTCTTAGACATTTCACTGTAGTTAAGAAAAGCTGACTAATGTAACAGCATACTCTCTCAAAGTTATCTCTTTAAAATAGGGATGATTGCAAATGAGCTTAGGCTGTGACATAATAAACCACATCTGATTATGTAGAATTTGTAAAACCATGCAATGATATAGGACTGTTGAATAAAAAAAAAATCTAAAATGATGTCCACAGACATCACTCTACACATTTTCGTTTCTCTTATAAGATACAATCATGTTGGGGCAGTTGGTTAGTCTAACAGTTCAAATGATTCTTGGGTACCTGCATCACATATTGAAGTGCCTAAGTTTGAGTCCCAGCTGCACTACCGGTTCCAGCTTTCTGCAAATTCACACCTTGGAAGGCAGCAGGTAATGGCTCAAGTGATGAAGTTCCTGGAGCCTGGCTTCAGCCTGGCCCAGCGCTGGCTGTTGCTGGTATATGACAAGTGATTCAGCAGGTGAGAGATTTCTCTCTCCTTGTGTGTGCGTGCACGTCTGTGTATGTATGTCTCTGCCTCTCAAGTAAAATATACACATAACAATGTTTTAAAAGATACGACCTTTTTTAGTCTATTTACAAACTTCCACCACCTTTTCTTGAATTGCCATTTTTTGAAGCTGCTGATAAAGGAAGAGACCCTGTTAGGAAATGCAATCTCTGAGAAGATGACCCCGTTGTGTGGAGGATAGCCTACAGCACACAGGTTTTCACAAGAGTCAGCTTTGCCAGGTACTGGCTGCATAGCCACAGGAATGTTCAACTTCTCTGAATGTAGTTTAGTTTGTCTATAAAGAGGTCTATAAAAACAATCCCATGGTTTTCCTTAGGATTTAATGAGGAAAATTAGCTAACCTTGCTATTCTTTAGTAGGTAGTCAGTCAACATCAACATCCTGCTTGCATTTCAATTTAGATATTTGTAATAACATGGGCAATAGCAGATGTGTAAAAAACTCGAGTTTCTAGTTCTTATTTATGGAGCTTAACTCATGTTCAGTAATTAACACTAACACAACAAATGATACAGAACATAATATAACACACAGCTGCATATCTTGATTGTAAATGCTCTCTCGGAAGTCCTTGGACCTGGTCTGTCTATGAATGTTGAGTTCTTTGATTTCCTTCTCTCCCTAGGTACCATTTGGGGGTGGGGGCTCTCACGATGTTCTCCTTCCTGTGAGCCTCTCTGGTTGGCTCCACGGACTGCTGGGATTAGCACTGATAAGTCCTGGGTTTGCCAGGGAAATTTCTCCTCTTAGAGCATCTCTCGAAGCACACTAGAGCTCCTCTGGTCCACGTCCAAGAGGGTAAATATCTGCTTCTAACCACTATCCATTCTCTATTAGACATACAGGCTATAACCCATGCGTTTTCATTACATCAGGATCATAACACAACATGTCACAGGTAAGGAAGCTATCCATTGCTTGGCAATTGTACCACATGTACCATCCAGGTTCTCAAAGCTTTCAAAGATATTCACTAATATCTATAATCGTCCAGTGAGTGATGATGTAAAAAAATCAACTCTATGGCCAAGATTAAACCATTTCGTTGGCATCTCACAACACTCGAGGCAAATTTGGAGTCGAAAGGTCCAGAAATGGATGTAGACTTTAGTTCAGACACTGCTATGCTTCAGAACCTCACATGCTGGACTATGAAATGGGGATGATCAAGACCTCCTGGGGTAATTGCTCACTGATCAGATAAAGCAAATACATGAAATATTGAAATAATCTCTGCTTAGTTGGTAGTAGAGAGACTCTAAATCATTTCTAGGAATTCTCAATTTCTACACCTTCACTTTTGTGACTAGTCCCATAACCTCTGACTGCTGTCAACGGTAGTGGTGTGAGGAGGCGATTTCTTTGTCAGGAGCACCAGCGCCAATGTAGATGCCCCATCGATCAAAGTAATATGTGCTGATTCATAAGCTAATAGTAGATCAAAAATTCCAATAAGAATTTTGTTTTCTTATACTTTGTATATTATATTATTCAATAGGGAATATCTATTTATATTCAATAATGTTATTGTTTCAGACTCTAAAGGGAAATCTAGGCTTTCTAGCAAAACAAGTTTGTCATCAGTAATGAAATTGAAAACCTGGCTGTCAAATTCTTTATGCTTTTTGTTTTAAAATGGATTTAAACAACCTTAAAGCCCATCTATTGGCATCCTTCTGTCTGACATACTAAAGAATTCTCAGAATGGTTTGAAAAGTGGAAATGTCCAGGTAGTACCCATGGATGAAATGATATGCAAGTGGCTCCCACTGTAGCCTGTCCATTACCCCAGTTGAAATATCACACTTACATACATGGGCAGAGGGAAGGAGACTCAGGAATGGCAATACTGAAAAGATGGTGTTGGACCATGGAGACAGAACCTTAAATAAGTGACCACTACAAGGAGTGCCTTTTTACCAACCAGAATTCTCTCACAACTTTGGAAATTATTTTGAAATCAAAGGCCTTTCAAGAAAATATGACGCCCAATCCAGTTGCCAATACTTTGAGATGTCCATATTAGTCAAAAGTAGGTACAACAACGTCATGTGCATGTATTTGCCTTGATAATAAGTGGGATATTTGGATATTTGATATTATTTATACTCAGGGGCAGATAAATACCAACTATCATGATGGGGACTATTTTTTTGAATTTTTATGTATTTGTTTGAAAGGCAGAGAGACAGAGACATACACAGAGAGATATCTTCCATCCACTGGTTCATTTTCCTAAATGCCCTAAATAGCTGGGGATGAGCCACTCTGAAGCCAGGAGACCAGAACTCAAACCAGGTCTCACACATGGTGGCAGGGATTTAGGTACTTGAGCCATCACCTGCTGCCACCCAGGGAACACATTAGCAGGAATCTGTAAGAAATACCAGGACTTGAACCTAGCCACTCTAATATGGGATTCCATGCCCCAAGGCCAATTTTTTAAAATTTCAAATCAAGTTCTGATTTTTTTTTTTAATAGACCTTTATCTGGACTAACAACAACAGAACAACAACAAAATGGAAAAAAAAAAAAAAAAAAGTCCAGCTCTCTGCTGTGGCCCAGGAAGGCAGTGGAGGATGGCCCAAGTGCTTGGGCCCTGCACCCGCATGGGAGACCAGGAGAAGCACCTGGCTCCTGGCTTCAGATCAGCATGGTGGGCTGGCCACAGAGCGCCGGCCACGGCAGCCATTGGAGGGGTGAACCAACGGCAAAAAGGAAGACCTTTCTCTGTGTCTCTCTCACTGTCCACAATGCCTGTCAAAAAAAAAAAAAAAAAGGCTCGTAACAAACTAATATGAACAACCATTCGCTAACAAACTGGAAAACATCAAAGATAATTGTTTAGGAAAAATTCCTGAACATATTCAACCTACCAAGATCAAATAAAGATAAAGAAAATCTAAACAGACTAGTAATAAGTAACCAGATAGAAGCAGTAATTGTCTCCCATCAAAGAAATGTCCAGGACCTTATGGCTTTACAACTGAATTCTACAAAACATTGAAAGAGAAACTAACTCCAATACTTTTCAAACTATTTCAAAATATTTAAAAGTATGGGGCTCTTAATGAAGCCAGCATTGGTATAATACAAAAAAAATCAAAGATACAACACAAAAACAAACTACAGACCAATATCCTTGATGAATGTAGATGCAAAAATCCCCCCCCAAAAAAAATAGCAAACCAAATTGAACACTACATCAAAAAGATCATACCTCACAATCAAATGAGGTTTATCCCAGAGATGGAAGGATAGTATAATATTTGCAAATCAATAGGTCTAATAAAGCACATCAACAGAATGATTAACAAAAACTATAGTCATCTTAACAGATACACAAAATGCATTTGATAAGGTTCAATATGCCCTCATCATAAAAACTCCCAAATTAGGTATAGAAGGAAACACCCAAAATTATAAAAGATATAAAACAGTCAATTTACTAGGCTAATCCTCAGCTCTGGAAGAAGACAAGGACATCCACTCTACCACGTTCATTCACTATACTACTAGAAAATACTGGAAGTATCAGCAATAGTAATACTTGAGAAATGAATAAAGGGCATACAAACTGGAAAAACGAGAAGTCAAAATATCCATGTTTGCAGAGGACATGATTTTGCATATGGGAAAACATTTCACCAAGGAGCTGTTCAAAAAAATTACAGGATGCAAAAACCAACATACAAAAAGCAGTAGCATTTTTTTTAACTTTTATTTAATGAATATAAATTTCCAGTGTACAGCTTATGGATTACAATGGCTTCCCCCTCCCATAAATTTCCTCCCACCCACAACCCTCCCCTCTCCCGCTGCCTCTCCCCTTCCATTTGCTTCAAGATTCATTTTCAATTCTCTTTATATACAGAAGATCAATTTAGTATAAAGATTTCAACAGATTGCACCCACATAGAAACACAAAGTGAAACATACTGTTTGAGTACTAGTTACAGCATTAAATCACAATGTACAGCACATTAAGGACAGAGATCCCACATGAGGAGCAAGTGCACAGTGGCTCCTGTTGTTGACCCAACAAATTGACACTCTAGTTTATGGCACCAGTAACCATCCTAGGCTGTCGTCATGAGTTGCCAAGGCTATGGAAGCCTTCCAAGTTTACCGACTCTGATCATATTTAGACAAGGTCATAAAAGACAGAGTGAGGATAGTAACCAATGATCCTAAGAGTGGCTTTTACCAGGTTTGAACAATTATACAGCATTAAGTGGGGAAGAGGACCATCAGTGCACACAGGTTGGGAGTAGAGCCATTGGTGGTAGAGTAGAGGTTATGATTACAAAGGAATGAGGCCCAAGTGCACTAGACAGGGCCTAGAACAAAGGACAGAGTCATTATTAGATGAGCTAAGAAAGGTGCTGTCTAAACTACAAGTAATTTTTCTGATTGAGAGGCAAATAGAACCTGATAGAAGGGGCTTGATAATAATCTGGTGGGCTTTAGGCCTTGTAAGTTAAGAGGCCCAGACCTATCTATCTCTTCACATGGGGTATATCCTAAGGGAGGTGTGAACCTCCTAGGGGAAGGCACTCTGTTGACTTTCATTACTTGGCTGGCCTGGGAGGAGAGCTGGCCAGGTAAAAGCAGGGGGCATCTCCAACAAGAAATTTACAGTTCTGCCTGCAATGTTGCTGACCCTACTTGGCCATCCCCTCAGCTGCAGTGGTCACTTTGGAAGTTGGGCTGAGTGAAGGGCTTTTCAGCTTAGAGCCAATAAGATCTGTGGCTCTGACCTGGGCATCCTTCTACTCCAGGGCAGGTCCATTTCCAGGGATCCAACTCTTGGCAGAGCTGCCAGGGCTCTTCACAAGCTGACTTCTGCTGAAGCCCAGGCTTACCACATTGAAAGCCACTGCAGTGGACTGGCCTGTTGGGTCTCCTTGAGGGCAGATCACTGTACAGATCAGCCATTAATAGGCCTGCCACCCATTGCTTCTGATGCCTAGCTTTCTTTTCCTCCTGGTTTGTGTTAAAGCAGACCAGAGGATGCAAGTCAAGGGAGCGCCCAAGTCCCATCTCTAATCTTCGGTGGCCTGAACTACAAGTCTATAGTCACAGGCATGTTCTGTAGTAGTTTTTCTAAGGTAGACAATGCCCATGAGGACAATTATATTCTCACTTTAAAACTTTCTTTCCCTTTGGTCTGAAAGGGAGGTTTTTTCTACTTACTGTATACTTCCCTGATGGCGAAGTGAATCTAGCTATGAGATTATTATTTAAGTTCTTATTTTGGCTATGCTATTACAGAAAAATGTTAGCCATCTCTTTTATAAGGTCTAAAGATTAAATTGTACATCCTACAGATTCCTTCATAATAGAATTAGTTTCCTACCTTGAAGAGAATAGAGAAATGAAAGAACAAGTTGGGCTTAGAATAGAGAAATGAGGGAGCAAGTCCTCGATCGCTTGCTGACAATAGCAATATCACATGAATACTTAGCAAACCGTTTCAACCATTAGATAACAACTTAAGAAAACATTTACCAGAAGGTCCAATGCCTTCTATAAATTTTAAGAATCATGTATTTGAAAACACCTCTTAAATATCTAACATGGTGTAGTTTGTTTAGCCAGTAAACTTAAGCACAACCATCTAAAATGTTTTTAGTTTCTTTCTACCAACAAGTCTAAAACATATGATACACAGATTCAGGTCACACAAATTAAAATGTATCTTTGATTGATTTTAGCAGCTTAAATTTATGGACTATCTTATCTATAAGCCATTTAAAATAAAACTCTTAATAAAATTTTCCCTATGTGGACATACAATATGTACACACATATAACATAGCATAATAGACCAATATAGCAATTTTAATAAGTTTTTAAAATCTTTAACTCTTTTTGTAGATTGCCAATTGATTTGAATTGCTTTTTCTTTTTAGTAACCTCAGTTAACCATACTTTCTCTCAGTTGGTACTGTTAATACATTATTGGCTTCATCTGTTTACAGAGCCATCCCAAAGTACTGAATACAATAAAAGTGGCTGGAAAAAGTCCATAGGAACCTATAGGAGGACAGCTAAACACAGAACCAACAACGCTTTAGTTTTATGAGCAGCACATCATATATAACTGTGGATGACAAAAGACTTTAAGTCGCCATGTAGCATTTTTATACCAATAATGATGTTGCTGAAAGAGAAACCAAGAAAACAACCATTCACAATAGCTATAAAAATTAAATGTTTAGGAATAAATTTAACCAAAGAAGTGGAAGATCTCTACTGTGAAATTTATGACACTGAAAGCACTCAAGAAACACAAAAATGGAAAGATATTACTTGTTCATGGATTGGAAGAATATCATTGAAATGAGCATACTACCGAAAGCCTGACAGATTCAATACAATTCCTTCTCAAAATATCAATGACATTCTTTAATGAATTAGAAGAAAAATCTTAAAATTCATATGGAACCACAAAAATTTCATAATAGCCAAAGAAGTAATCCTGAGGCAGGAAAAAAAAAAAAGATATCACAATCCCTGATCTCAAAGTATAAAGTATAATAATGAAAACACCACGGTAGGGCTGGTACTGTGGCGTAATGGGTAAAGCCACTGCCACTGTGCCAGCATCCCATATGAGTGCCAGTTCAAGTTCTGGTTGTGCCACTTCTGATCCAACTCTCTGCTATGGCTGGGAAAGCAGTAGAAAATGGCCCAGGTCCTTGGGCCCTTGCACCTGGCTTCGGATTGGCCCAGCTCTGGCCATTGCTAAGCCAACTGAGGAGTGAACCAGTGGATGGAAGACCTCTCTCCTTCTCTGCCTCTCTTTCTCTCTGTGTAACTCTTTCAAGTAAATAAATAAATATTTAAAAAAAAAAAAAAAAAAAAAAAAGGAAAGCTGGCGCCACAGCTCACTAGGCTAATCCTCCACCTGCGGCGTGGCACCCCGGGTTCTAGTCCTGGTGGGGGTGCCGGATTCTGTCCCAGTTGCTCCTCTTCCAGGCCAGCTCTTTGCTGTGGCCTGGGAAGGCAGTGGAGGATGGCCCAAGTGCTTGGGCCCTGCACCTACATGGGAGACCAGGAGAAAGCACCTGACTCCTGGCTTTGGATCTGTGCAGCGCGCAGGCCATAGCAGCCATTTGGGGGGTGAACCAATGGAAAGAAGACCTTTCTCTCTAATTCTGCCTGTCCAAAAAAAAAAAAAAAAAAGGAAAACACCACGGTACTATCATAAAAACCAACATGTACATCAGTGGAACAGAATAGAGAACATAGAAATTAATCTACACCCATATATATAGTCAAACTAATTTATTTATTTATTTGAAAGGCAGAGAGAGAGAAAGAGAAAAAATATCTTCCATCCACTGGTTCACTCTCCAGCCAGGAACTCGGAACTCCATCCAAGTCTGCAACACAGGTGACGGTGACAGGGGCCCAAGCACTTGGGCCATCTTTTGCTGCTAACCCAGATGTATGTACAGGAAGTTGGATGGGAAGTGGAGCAGCCAGGACTGGAACTGGCACTCATATGGGTTGTTGGCCTCACAGGTGACAGCGTAAGCCACTGTGGTACAACACTGGCCTCAGTCAACCAATGTTTGACAAATGTGCCAAGAACAAACATTAGAGAAAAGTCAGTCTTTTCAACAACTGCTGCTGGCAAGACTGGATGTTTACACACAGAAAAATTAAATTAGATCCTTGCCTCTCACTTTATGCAAAAATAACTCAAAATGGATCAAAGACCTAAATGTAAGATCTGCAACTATGAAACTGCCAGAATAAAACATAAGGGAGGCCGGTGCCACGGCTCAATAGGCTAACCCTCCGCCTGCGGCACTGGCACACCAGGTTCTAGTCCCGGTCGGGGCACCGGATTCTGTCCCGGTTGCTCCTCTTCCAGTCCAGCTCTCTGCTGTGGCCCAGGAGTGCAGTGGAGGATGGCCCAAGTGCTTGGGCCCTGCACCCGCATGGCAGACTAGGAGAAACACCTGGCTCCTGCCTTCAGATCAGTGCGGTGCGCCGGCCGCAGCACGCTGGCTGCAGCGGCCATTGGAGGGTGAACCAACGGCAAAAAGGAAGACCTTTCTCTCTGTCTCTCTCTCACTATCCACTCTGCCTGTCCAAAAAAAAAAAAAAATAAGAGAAACCCTTCCAGACGTTGGTGTAGACACCGATATTTTTTGTATAAGACCCCTAAAATCACAGGCAACAGAAGCAAAACTAGAAAATTGGGGTCACGTCAAATTCAGGAACTGTCTCCTGGCAAAGAAATAGTCAACAAAGTCAAGAGCTATCCAATAGAATGAAATAAACTACTTGTCAACTACTATCCAACAGAAGATTACTAACCAGAATACATCAGGAATTCAAAAAATTCAGAAATAAACCCCAATCCAGTTCAGAAATGGACAAAGGAACTGGACAGTTCTCAAAAGAAAGTACAGAGGTAGGCGCTGTGGTGTAGTGGTTAAAGCCGCAGCCTGCAGTGCTGGCATCCCATATGGGTGCCGGTTCGAGTCCTGGCTGCTCCTCTTCCAATCCAGCTCTCTGTCATGGGTTGAGAAGGCAGTGGAGCCTCTGCACCTGCGTAGGAGACCTGGAAGAAGCTCCTGGCTCTGGATTGGCCCAGCTCTGGCTGTTGCAGCCATTTGGGGAGTGAACCAGCAGATAGGAGATCTCTCTCTCTCTCTCTCTCTCTCTCCCTCTCTCTCTCTCTCTGTGCGTGTGTCTGCAATTCTGCCTTTCAAATAAATAAATTGTTTAAAAAAGAAATATAAGTTACCAAATATATTTTTAAAGATTTATTTTACTTGAAAGAGTTACACAGAGAGGAGAGGCAAAGAGGCAGAGAGAGAGAGGTCTTTCATCCGATGGTTCACTCCCCAATTGGCTGCAACGGTCGGAATTGTGCCGATCCAAAGCCAGGAGATTCTTCCAGCTCTCCCATGTGGGTGCAGGGGTCCAAGGACTTGAGCCATCTTCTATTGCTTTCCCAGGCCACAGCAGAGAGCTGGATTGGAAGTGAAGCAGCCAGGACTATAACTGGTGCCCATAAGGGATGCCGGAGCTTCAGGCCAGAGTGTTAACCTGCTGTGCCACAGCGCCGGCCCCATCCAACAAATATATTTTAAAATGCTCAATACCACTCGCACTCAAATACGAATCAAAACCACAATCAACTATCACTTCAACACTGTTAGAATAGCTATTTTTAAAAGGCAGAAAGTAAAATTCTAGAGAGGATGTGGAGAAAGAATTTATATGCACTGTTGGTACAAATGTAAATTAATGCAGCCTCTCTGGAAAACAGTGTGGGAATTCTTTGAAACTAGAAATAGAACTACCGTATCATCCAGCAATCCCACTCTGGGTGTATATCCAAAAATATGTCAGATGCCTGCTCCATCATGCTTATTGTAGCACTGTTCACAATAACCACAACATGAAAGCCACCCACATGCCCAACATCAGACATCTCTGTATAGAATGCCAGACTTAACTACGAGTCCTGCGAGACCAACTTAACTACGAGCCAGGAGTATTAAACTGACTTAGAGATACTTATCTAGGAAGATCTAGATGGTTCCAAACCCTGCACTTTCCAGGAAACTCTAGTCACCGACACCAATATCTCTTTTTACAAGTTGGTTTTCATAAAATGGGAATTCCTCCTTTTTGGAACCTCATTCTCACTGTCCCCCTACTGGTAAGTCATTTGCGTGCCATCAGTCACAACAGTGAGTATTGCTAATGGAAAATAAGAATGACCTTAGACTGGGGGGCACTTTATTCAAAATACACTGATGGCTTGGAAGTATTCTATGTATCATAAAGATCGATAGTTTAAAAGATGCAATAATAGGACTAGTTTAAAAGTGTGGTGCTGTACTACATTAGCTCCACCAAGCAATTGCTTTGTATTTTTCCTGCCAAGTGTAGGATCAAATACCTCCACCTTTGAGATAGAAGTGGAAGCATCCAACCGAGCCAACTTCCTAGACTTTAAGAAGGTCACCTGCCCAGCCATGAAGGCCCTGCCCACCTCACCCCCATACTCTGCTGAAACACAACCTAGAAAAGCCCATTTGTCATTTGTCCCAAGGCCAAACATCCCTGACACTTGGTCTTAGCAGTGCTTTTAAGCAGCAGAGCCTAGACTGTACTTCTGTCTTCTGGATCTCTTCTTTGCCATTGCAGAGTTCTGAAGAAATTCCTGATGTGTCCCCTGTCCTCCCACATGGGAGGAAACCACTTTTGGGGGATTCAGCAATAAGACAAAGTAGCATCAGGGAGATTATGGCTGTATCCAAAGGAAAAAAGTAAAATTCATACACAATGATTTGGAAATTTCATGAAAACTAGACAGACCATATATAATTTTCTTTAAAAAATTAAAAGATTGCCTGGAATACTTCCTTAACTGTACCTCATATCATGTTAATATCATGTCATCATTTTTAAGCATCTTCCAAGTGCCGAACCGCAGCCATAAATCTGGCTCCCACTGGCATGACAGACACAACAACAAGAACTTTGTTTTGTCTCTTGGTGTACCCTCCTGCCTGGATCAACACGTGACATGTGGGAGATGCTCAAGAAAGCTCTGCTGATGGAATGTCTCACCCATCCTCTGACCTCCCCTCCTGGGGAGGAAGGAGAGGAAGAAGATAGAGGATAAGGAAGAGGAAGTGGAGAAGGAGGAAGAGGAGGGAACAAAAGAGAAAGAAGTAGAGGTAGTGGTGGTGGCAGTAGAGGAGGAAGAAAGGATGGATGGGATTATGCTCTATGCTTTCATTATCCCAAAACATTTTTAATTTTTTGATAAGAGAACAGACTCATGTACTTAGATGGCAGGCTAAACTTGCCATTTTCTAGCTCATATTTTTACCACTACATGAGTATAGTTAACACTATAGGAAAGATGAGAAAACACAAACAACCATTCATGTTTACAAGGCTTTGGGTGTATTTATTTCCTATTTATGGAAGTACATTCATGAAAGTCAGTTTCTTATGGGCGCAAAAGAGAATCTCACTGCCTAGTCTACTGCTGACTACAAAGCCCTAATCAAAGAAGTATAGCCAGGTCTTCTGTCCCGTATGCCTCCTCCCAACATTCTCATCTCATTCACAGGAATCACTTTATCCCTTCTATGTCGCACCCAGGACCCTCACCATCATAGAAGCAGCATGTCCCCTCAACCCATGGCATACAGCTAATTCTCTATTAGCACTGTTGAGCAGTGGATTCAAGAAAATTCCAAGAGGTTTCCATTAAGGCCACAATCTAAGCTTGGAGCCATGTTCCCCAGGGCCAAATTCCCTCTAGCAGGGTGAGCTCATCAACATTTCCTTTTACTGTGAGAGTCTTCTCATGGTCTCCACATCTCTGTGGGCTTCAGTGCCATGGGCGGATTGTATAACACAGCAATCAGTGCCATTCCAAGAAGACTTGACCTTGACCTTTGATATGATTATCATTGAGAGCTATCCCAAGAATAAAGGCCCATTACTTTAAGGGCAAAAAAAAAAAAAAAAAAAAGTCCAAAAGACCAAAACTTTAAAGAGCAATTGACCCAGAGATGGTCACACAATACTTGCGTTGCCAAGGGCAATTCATTGCACCTAAAAATAGTTGTGTTTTTTAAGGAGAATTATTTTGGATGACTCTTTAAAAATATGCTCAAAAGACTAAAAGTTACAGATTCCTATTTCTAAGGGAGAAACTGCTAAAGTAAACTCACTCACTAAATTAAAGACCTGACCCCTTGGTCTATGCCCAGAACACATTCCTTGGGGAAACACATTCATAAATTTGCTGAGAACTGTGCAGCTGTGGTTGGTCGCAATTGTTCCTTGGCAAAGTAACTGTGGTTTTGTTCTGATCCTTTAAAAAATATATTTTAAAAATGGAAGATATGTTAAAAATGTATTTTCTTACTCTCGCCATTCAAATACTTTGAAAATGCTACATCAACAGTGTCGAAGAAATGGGTATTTGGGGACAGGAATGAACCCTAATGGGATAGGGTTTTGGCACCAAGATTCTTTGAATCCATGATTCAATCAAAAGATTAATCTTTACTCTGCCAGACCTGCCCCTAGGAAGAAGCCCCGATAATAGATGTCCACTAGCCCCAGATCCTGAAGATCCCAGTAGAATTTAGGGAATTTGTTTTATCAGCCTCAGCAGCTACATCTCCACTAGAGTACAAGTCTTAACTTGAAAGATTGACAATGCTTCATTTTCTTGCACTGTCTTATTCATGTGAAGAAATGATCAGTTTGCCTACATTCCAATTTTCAAAAATTTTGAAAGACAGTGTAAATATTTTACCCCCCGAAATTAAACAGACACGTTTCATCTCTCCTTTGGAGTCCTCAATCCACTTCCCCTGATGACATAGTGATTAGGGAATTGGTTGTCTTTAAACATTTTATGATTACTTGTGAGTTGCCACTCGCCTTCAGAGCTGTCTCTCACAGAGCTGGAGCCAGTACAATCCAGCATCTTTAAACCCATGCACAAAGGACAGATTTGCTGCAGCAAAATACTTTTCAGCAGCATCAATCAGATCTCTCCAGCAAGCCCCGAGAGCCGAGGTCAGCGTCCCGGGAGACCTTCCACACAGGATACGCATCTTGTTACCAAATTCCTCGTTGCCCGTTTGCCGTCTCCCTAATGACCAGTTAAATGGGCTCCCTCGAGGATGCTTGAGTCAGCGCCAGCTTGAAAACTGCTGAGGAAACATCCTCTTTTACTGGAAATGATTTCCATCACACTGCCACGAGCCATATTTAGACCCACGGCTTAGCAACACCCAACAGTAGGGGCTAAGTTTGCCGGACAGAAGGCCCTGGGCTGTGAGAAAATAACTTGCTTTTGTCTGGCCCAAGTGACCACAGGGGATGAAGGCAGGCAGTCTGTGGGGTCTGTGGCCACAGGGACAGAAGGATTCTGTTCTGTCTGGAGACAGAGGCTTCCCTTCCTCAGATGAAGGGCACTCTCGCTGTGCTGTTCGTCTGAGCTCTAACAGGAAGACAGTGCCCTCGGCCAGCTCAGACCAGCCTAACACGAGAATATCAACAGCCAGCGACTCCGGGACAAAGTGGGAGCCAGGAGGTCCAACCTCCAGTGTTCTAGAGCATGGTGGAGTGGCTCTGTTGTTTAGAAATCAATAATAAGTGTTGGAGGTGATCGATATGGTAATTATCCTGATTGATCATTACCCAATATATACGTGGGTCAGCACACTTATATGTATGTACAAGAGGAAAAACGTGAGAGAAACACTCCAAGACACTGACACGGTGGTGATTTTTTTGGATAAGACCTCCCCAAAGCACAGGCAATAAATGCAAAAACAGACCACTGGGATTATATTAAACCCGAGAAGCTTCTGCAAAGCAAACAATCCACAAAGTGAAGAGACAACTGGCAGGTTGGGAGAAACGATTTGCAATGTAGGTATCTGATAAAGTCCTAGTGTCCAGAATATTCCAGGAGCTCAAGAAGTTCAGCAACAAACAATCCAGTTGAGAGATGTACAAATTATCAAATATACATTTCTCAAAAGAAGAAATACAAATGGCCAACAGACACATAAAAATATGCTCAGGATCACCAGCCATCAGGAAAATGCAAATGAAAACCACAATGAGTAACCACCTCACTCTGGTTGGAATGTCAATCATCAAAAAAAGAAAAACCAATACTGTAGAAGATGTTGAGAAAGGGGAGCACTAATATCCTGTTGGTGGGAACGGCAGTATTGAGATTCTTTAAAAAATATATATAGATCTGAAGTAGGACCCAGATAATTCACTTCTGGGAACATATTCAAAAGAAGTCAAGTCAGCATGTGGAAGGGCTATCAATGCTCCCATGTTTACTGCAGCTCTGTTCACAACAAAGACACTGAATCAACCTCGATGCCCATCCCTGGATGTCTATGCACACAATGGACTACTACTCAAGCTCTAAGAAGGAATGGAAATTATGAGGTTTTGCTAATTTCAGAAATATGTTTCTAGAGCCCACCAGGGGTCAGTTAGCTTTGCCTGCTCTTGTATTTTAAGTTTTATTTATTTATTTACTTGATAGGCAGAGAGAGAGAGAGAGAGAGAAGGAGTGAGAGAGAGAGAGAAAATGGATGGTTATCCTCTAGTTCACTCCCCAAACCCCTTCCAGAACTGGGACTGGGTCAGTCCAAAGCCAGAAGCCAGGAACCTTTTCCAGGTCTCCTACATGTGTAGTGGGAACTCAAGTATCTGGGTCATCATCTGCTGCCTCCCAGGAGCATCAGCAGGAGGCAGGATCAGAAGCCAAAATGGGACCAATCCCAGACATACTGAATAGAGTATGTGAGTGAACCAAACAGCAGCTTAACCTGCTGTGCCACAATACCCACCCCTTGCCCTTGTATTATGGACATTTCCTATTCACTGCCAGGTGTTCTAAAAAGCTGAGCAACTGTATGTTTTCACTTTGTGCTTCCTTTCCCTAAATCTTTACTTTTTTTAGTACTTAACAACAACCTGTTAATAGTATTGTTTATGGTATCTTTCTCTCTCGTCTATCTAATCTGGGAAAAATTGGCTTGTCTAATGAAGCAGCTATCTTTATGCCTTATATTTATGTGAACCAATTAAATACAATGAAGTTTTAAGTTAATATATCCTTTTAAAAAAATCACTTCAATATTCCCCTCCTCTAGCTCTTCATTGGAAGAGAAAAATTATGATATGCCTAGGACTAGCTGATGAGGGATGTGCCCGTCATTAGGCCTGGAGGGGTGGTACTGCCAATAGATACCAGGAATATTTGGAAACAGGGACAGATTAATCAATTCCAACCCATCCCTACCCTACACCGGGAAATACAAATGTTAGCATTTCACTACCGAGGATAGTGACTGAGCAGCCTCCTCCTGTATCCAACTTTCACTCTAACCTGAACTCCCATCCACAACCCCACACCCAATCCCAACCTCAAGTTCAAGGCATCTCATTTAAAGTCCTGTCTGGACTAGTGAAGGAGACTGAATGTTGTTGGGGGTTGAATTGTGCCCCTCACCCCCATTACGATGTTGAAGTCTTAACCTTCAGGACCTCGGAACATGATCTTATCTGGAAACAGGGTCATTGCTGATATAATTAGTTAGATTAAGATAAGCTCCTTGAGGTGAGCCTCTAATCCAACATGACTGGTGTCCTAATCCAAAGGGGAAATGGAGATGCCGAGACGCCCACACAGGGAGAATGCCAGGTGCACACGCAAAGACTGGGATTGTGCTTCAATGAGCCAAGGAACCAAAGATGACCAGCAACCAGAGAAGCCAGGGGAGGTGGCCAGAGTGGAGCCTTCATGTTGGGCCTCTGCAGGAACCAGCCCCGTCATTACCTTGGTCTTGAACTTGCTACCTCCAGAACTGTGAGATAAGATGCTTCTGCCGGTGAAGCCTCAATCTGTGGCTTGGTGACAGGAACCCAGGAGACCAACACAGGTGCCCTCTTATCCCACTGAGAGGAAGCAGGAGAGGGCCTGCCAGGGGTTTCTGGGGCTTCAGAGGAGTCCACCTAGCACTTTCCAGACACGGAGGAGACTGCTGGCCTCTGCACACAGCCCATCTCCCAACAGTCATGGGCCTTGAGCAAGATGGGAAGAGCTCCTTGCTTGTGTCTAGATATCTGTATGTTCTAATCATCATACCAGAAAGTATATTAATCTCTTTGCTTTTATATGACCTAAAGGCAGCAAAACATAATAATTAGTATTATTAGATATGTCTGAGTGCTCTGTTGGGGAAAAAGCATTTTTGGCAAAGTATGAAGATATACGTAGTTAACACAAGATTATATGTTTATTCTATAACATGTATTTCTTCCCACCTACCTTCATTTAACATACATTCATAATCAAAGCTATCACATAAAACTTCATTGCATTGACAATAATGCCAACTGATATTTTTTATTAATTTCAATTTTAAAGACAAACTGCTCTATCCAGGCCATGGTGAATGGATTTATCAATAATTTTAAAGTAATACTTAAATTTAAAAACACATGAATTTTAAAACACCATGCTCAAGTCAAATATATTACAAAATAGGTCACCTTTGTCCCCTAGACGGCTATCACATGTTATTTTCACCATTGCTCAAAGCAATATTTAAGTAACATGTAAATATATAAGAATGGCAAAAAATCAGTGGCATGTTTCATCCATGTTAAAATAAACCTACCTACATACAAGTTCAAGATTAATAGCAATTGTGTAATATTACTCAAGTACCACAGGCAACTATTGAGAGTATCAATCTAAACCGATTACCCATGGACACTACCCAAACACGAAGAGAAGACGCAGAGGTTTGGAACTATTGAAGACTGATAACTCATTATGCAAAAGTAACGCATTATCACCGAGAAATTCTGGAGTAGACAAGTTCATTAATTTACTTTTCTCAAAGGAAACCTGTTGAAGTGAAATGGACACTATGAGAAACAGTGACTTGATCAGCCCTTGTCCTGAATATTGATGAACTTAATACTTTATCCCTTTTAGTATTTTTTTTTGTTCTACTTAATACTATTGGTTGAACTCTTTAACACAATTATTCTTAGGTGTTTAAATTTAACTGAAAAGTGATCCCTGCTAGATATAAGAGTGGGAATAAGAGAGGGAGATGTACAATTTAGGACATGCTCAATTGGACTTGCCCAAAATGGTAGAGTTAGAAATGTGCCAGGGGATTATAATTCAATCCCATCAAGGTGGCATGTACCAATGCAATCTCACTAGTCCAAATGATCAATTCAGTTCACAATTGATCACACTGATAGGTCTAAGAGTCAAAGAGATCACACAAGTGTTTGCCAATACCAGCTGATAGAATTAAAAAGGAGAGAACGATCCAACACGGGAAGCAGGATACACAGCAGACTCATAGAATGGCAGATGTCCTAAATAGCACTCCGGTCTCAGAATTAGCCCTTAAAGCATTCAGATCTGGCTGAAGAGCCCATGAGAGTATTTTAGGCATGGGGAAAAAAAAAAGACCTAAATGAAAGATCTCTGCGAGTGAGATCCCAGTGGAAAGAACGGGCCATCAAAGGAGGAGGTACCTTTCTCTGAAGGGAGGAGAGAACTTCCACTTTGACTATGGCCTTGTCTAAATATGATCAGAATTGGCAAACTCAAAAGGCTTCCATAGCCTTGGCAGCTCATGACTAGAGCCTAGGGTGATTACTGATGCCATAAACTAGAGTGTCAATTTGTTAAGTCAACAACAGGAGTCACTGTGCACTTACTCCTCATGTAGGATCCCTGTCCTTAATGTGTTGTACAATGTGAATTAATGCTATAGCTAATACGCAAACAGTACTTTACACTTTGTTTCTGTGAGGGTGTAAACTGTTAAAATCTTCACTTAATATACACTAAGTTGATCTCCTGTATATAAAGAGAATTGAAAATGAATCTTGATGTCAATGGAATGAGAGAGGGAGCGGGAGATGGGAGGGTTGTGGGTGGAAAGGAAGTTATGGGGGGAAAAAGCCACTGTAATCTATAAACTGTACTTCAGAAATTTATATTTGTTAAATAAAAGTTAAAAAATTAGAGATATTAACACTTTGCCTCTAGAGTAGTTTTATGGGATTTTTATACCAACGATGTTTAAGATGGTGTTTTGTTAACAGCCCTAAAGCACTATTAAAACTAGAACTACAAAAAAATTTAACTTTTCTCTTACTCATCTACACTGTGTCCATCTACAACAAGACTGATAAGATTACACACACCAGGAACATACAGATTATCACACACCAGGAACATACAGCGAAAATGCCGTTCACGGCTTATCTAAAATTTCAGCCTAACTGGGTGTCCCACATTTGCATTGGACAGTAAGAAGCTCACACGCTTCATGATACTAGGACTTGGTTATCTCTCTCGCTTGGGGTGCAAGCAGCTGAGAGGTGCAGGGTTTCCCTGGGATCTGAGGGGGTGTTAGCCACTAGAGTGGAGTTCGCACATCACAAGGAGCCTTTGCCTGTACCCAGTGCTGGCTCCCTGAAGACTGCTGCTCCGCTGTTCTGTGGGGCAAGCTCTCCTTTGGCTACCCCAGAGAGCAATCATTATGCAGATCCTTCTTGCCAGTTGTCAGGGAGCCGACTCCATTCTCCTCCCCGCCATTTTTATTCCATTCCCGGGCACCCACTGCACACATGGCACGAGCCCAGCACTCCATCAGGCTCCAAAGAGGCAGGGAGGCAGAAGACAGAACACTAAAACAGTGAACAAGAGAAGGAATGACTCTAGAGCAGCCCCTGTCCATCAGGACAGACAAGCACGTGAGACAAAGGTGTGGAGATCAGGGCTCACTACAAAAGCAAGCAGCCGGGGCCAGCATTGTGCCGCCGTCTGCAGCACCAGCATCCTACATGGGAACTGGTTCAAATCCCAACTGCTCCATATCTGACCCAGCTCCCTGGTAATGCTCCTGGTAGGGCAGTGGAAGATGGCCCAAGTCTTGGGGCCCGTGCACCTATGTGGGACACCCAGAAGAAGCTCCTGTCCTTGGTTTTGCCTGCCCTGGCCATCTAGGGAATGAACTAGCAGATAAAAGTTCTCTCTCCTTTCTTTCTCCCCTTCTGTTTCCCCCTTTCTCACTGAAACTCTTTCAAATAAAATAAGTCTAAAAACATCAAAAGCAAGCAGCCCTCAATGCACCTAAGATGTAGATGGATTTTACAGACAAGATAGTGACTGCCCCAAGTGCAGAAAACAGGGGAAGTGTCACAAAGCCAGATTCGCATGTCTCAGAAATAAAATTTGATAAACCCTAACTGAGCTCAATTTGTTTTCCCTTCAGTAAAACAAGAGTTGGTCATTTTCTTTGATAATCTGACCGTCGCTATGTGGCAGAGACAGCTAGTCCCTCCCCTGAGTGGGTGCTTGGGCAGGTCTATTTTTCCAGCATCAGCCCACGAGAGGCAAATCCCCAAACACCTGCAGATAGACACCGCTCCACAGCCTCGCCTGCACCGTGCCGCAGATGGCCTGGTGACGGGGGCTATTAGCTGGAAATGCAAACCACTCTTTGTGGTTCAAACAATCTCCAGGAGATCGTTTCCTGGAAATTTTCAGTCCAATTTCTCAGATCACCTCCGTTTAAAGTGATGATTTCTATGACCTTTTCATCTAATTACACTAGGATTTGGTACCTATTTTTATTAAATGGCTCCATTACATAACCCATTATGGGATAGCTCCCTCTTGCTAACCGAATGAGCCCACTTTGCTATTTCTTTTTCACTTTCACATCAAGGACAGTCACTAATTTTCCATTTGTCACGATATCGAAGATTTTCACATCTGATTTCACCAACACCGAAATATAAGAGAGACAGATACAAAGAATCGTGACATCACATAGAGGGGGTGCGTAGCTTGGGTGATGGGATAAGGAAAAAGCAGAGAACGCGAAGAAACAGGAATAGACAACACTGCAGAGGAGTGATTAGGAAAATGAAGGGAAAAAGTGGGTGAAAACCTGGGAAGGTATGAGAAGAGACCAGAGGCTGTGCACCTGCCCAGCAGTCTTTAAAAGACACACCTGTGGTCACCACCATGGGCAGTGCAAAGCAGGCCCCCTCTTAACTTGAATCTCCGAGAACTCCACAGGGTGAAACAATATTCCTCTAATGTGCTAGGAGAATTCAACCATACACTATTCAAGGTCCAAATGAAGGAAACAAATAGATATTTATGAAACCAGCACCACGGAGACCCAGCCTTCCTCAGTAGGAAGCCAGAGGAGTGAGTGGTATTTTCCGATGCTCAGCAGAGCGAGATCGCACGGACCCTCCACCAGCTTCTGACTCCACTGTATTTGTCAACTTTGAGCTCCAAACCCCCATCTTTACTTTGTTATGTCAAGTACTTGGTATTCACCTAGTCGGATGGGAACATTTGGTGTATTTCTGACAATTATTCTGAGGCTATGGAACAAAATCACGTTGTGGCATGCAGCACTTCCATTTGATCTGACACTAAGTGCAAAGCGGGGACTCCTGATAGAAATGTTAACCCATGGGCCGGTGCCGCGGCTCACTAGGCTCATCCTCCACCTTGCGGCGCCGGCACACCGGGTTCTAGTCCCGATTGCCCCTCTTCCAGGCCAGCTCTCTGCTGTGGCCCAGGAAGGCAGTGGAGGATGGCCCGAGTGCTTGGGCCCTGCACCCACATGGGAGACCAGGAGAAGCACCTGGCTCCTGGCTTCAGATTGGTGCAGAGCCGGCCGTAGCGGCCATTTGGGGGTGAACCAATGGAAGGGAGACCTTTTTCTCTCACTGTCTAACTCTGTCAAAAAAAAAGTTAACCCACCTGCTCCCCAGTGTCACAAAGAGAGACTGATTTTCCTGAAGATTTTTTTCCCACAGAGGTAGTAGGCCAAGAATAATACGCCAAAACCATATTAATAGCAACTGTGTTGCTAATTTCATTAGCATTTGCATTATCATTATGTATTAATTACGACTGTGAGGCCACCAACCAACGACTCATTTCCAAATCTGACAACACCGATTCCCTGGGTGCCTTTTGTGGTTGCTAAGTGATTGTTGTTCAGCAGTTTGCTGCTTTCGACAAAGAGCAACAGAGGCTTCTGGGTTCTGGCAGGGTCAACTGCACAGACCTTCCTGCAGCTAAACCAAAACTGTCTGCACGGCCTTTAGGAGAAGGCGATGCAGCAAAGGATGACGGAGGGGAGGAAGCACGTGGAGCACACGCTGTGCGGATTTCCCTCTGGGCCCCAGAGGGAAGGCTGTGCTCCAACAAGCCTCCCCCATTCACAGGGAAAGCTGTGCGAAGCCAGATCAGCCACGCAGCACAGCAACACTGGGGGAAACAGAAGCAAGGCTCCTACTGCGGACCTTCTCAGAGCCTTTAATACATTATCATACCAAAAATATATTATTAAAAATTAAAAATATTGTATATCATGGCTAAATGGGATATGTTTGCAGCGTTTCCTAAACTATACTTGACCATCTAATCCTTTGCTGTGCTGTAAATCTCATGGAATTGTAACTCCTTGGAATGTACTTCAGGAAAAGCTGAGTTAGCAGAATACAGCTCTAGCCAGAAGTAGGAGAATAAATGTGAACACCAGGACCTAGGTCAAAGATTCTAAAAGACCGCGGGGAAATGCTTCAGAACCAGGGACGCCATAGCTTCCAGGTTAAACCTCAGCCTGAACATGGCCTAATGCCGTTCCCCACATCTCTGCCAACCATGGAGGCCTGATCACCTGCCGGCTCCTTCCACCCCGGGGTCCAGGTTGCTCTGGACTGGATGTCTGTGGCTCACCTCTCTCTCTCTCTCTCGGTGGAATCTCACCTCCTTCCACCATGTGAACGCGAATGTGGAATGGTGGTCCCTTCCCGGATGTCCTCCCAAACCAGGCAACCGAATGAGCCACCTGCCCACGGGTCTGCTGTGTGTATCAGGCTTGGAGGCGGCACGGCAGCAGGTCATGCTGCTTGGAACGGAGGCGTAGACACACCTCGGCACTCTGATTCTTTTTAAAGCTTTCTTGAGCTACGCGTAATTTACACGTCACGAAATCCACCTGCTTGAAGCCTGATAACTGAGCGGTTGTTAGCATCAGTAATGTTGAAGCCACCTGTTCTTAGCATCCTTGATAATTTCTGACAGCTTGGGCCCCAGCCTTCCGCCACGCTGCCGGTCTCTCTCTCCCTTCCCTGTGGTTCTTGCAACCCTCAAGTTCACTTTCTCCTTTTTATTTTTTAATATTCATTTAAAGTCAGAGTTAGAGAGGCAGAGACGGGGGGGGGGGAGATCTTCCATCTGCTTGTTCACTCCCCAAGTGGCCACAATGGCCAATGCTGGGCCAGGCCAGGTACTTCCTCCAGGTTTCCCACATGGGTGGCAGGGGCCCAAGCACTTGAGCCATCTTCTGCTGCTGTCCCAGGCCACCAGCAGGAAGCTGGATATGAAGTAGGGCAACTGGGACAAGAACTGGCACCCATATGGGATGCCAGCATTGCAGGTAGCAGCTATGCCACAATGCCCACTCCCAATTTCTTTCTTTTTGCAACACTTTGTTGTTTTTATCTGCAGCCAGCCTAGCTAGTTCCAAATAGAGCATGAGGGTACCTTGCTACATAAAGACTGCTCACCCCCTGAGAGACAGGCAGGTGGTAGATTTCAGCGTTTAAAACCATAAAGAAACAAAGACTTCATTGCACAAGGCTCTCCCCTACAAACGCCAGGTGGTGGATTCTCCAGGATCACTTCTGCTCTAACAAGTTGATGCTGGGGGTCAAGGGTAGGGGGTGGATTCTCTGATTGATGCCTGGGGTCCTTTACCTTGAGGCAGGAGCTCACTTCAGCCCTCCATAGGAGGGTTTTAACATGGTGTCACCTGACCTGAACACTACAGCGTGGCTATTTCCCACTGCCAACCACCCTCAGTGCTCCCCCTCACCACAGCCATCAGGCTTGGTTAGACAGTTTGGTTCAGACTCCATCGTGACGTCAGCCCAGCCCCTATCCCAACAAGCAGGGGCAACACTAGCCACTCCTCACAGGTGCCCTGCTCAATACGGCAGGTGTACTCAGTATTTCTGTTTGATTATAGGCCCTGCCACTCAACAGTCAACTCAGATTTCGTAAATGAAGGCAGAAAGGGAAGGCCACTAGAAGAGAAATACTCATGAGGTCCAGAGTGAAAACAACAGGTTTGGAAAGGCCCTGTCACGTGGGGGAGTGCGGGGGTGAGAAGAGACTCACACCCCTTCACAGCCATAGGGGCTGGAGAAAGTGTAGGGCATAGGAAGCCCAGCCCCCACCCCCATCCTTCGAGTATGTCCACTATGAAGAGTGAACGAAGCAGCAGCAAGATGTGGTTAGGTTCCTTGTTCAAGGTACACTCAGCACGCGTTCTAGAACAGCTGTCCTGCCCAGGTTTTACCACTGGGGAATTACTGCCCTCACACGGAGCTGTCCTCGTGTGCACTGGACCCATGTGTTCTGTGTGTTCTGTGTATGTTCAGTCCCGGCATAGACCTTAAAAGGCAAGTTTTCTTCACTCCACCTTGCAGCACAGGCTGAAGGAATTGCAACTTCCTGTTAGGTTCATCACAAATCCTCACACTGTAGATCTCGAGCGAATCTTCCTTTAACACATACGTCAAATGGCTGGACGCTCTCCCCACACAGTAAGGCAGCACTGAGACTCGGAGGAGGCAAAGAGGGAGGGAAGGCATTCCTGCTACGTGCACAGTGCACAGCACTACACATGAGGAGAAGCTGCAGGCTTAACAATTGAGAGCCAAACTCACCCAAGGCGTAGGAGTTGGAAAGGCACCTGTCGACACACTGCCAAGCCCAGCGCCCATCCCCTCTCCCTTTTTTTAGACCACATTTAGACAGGCATGTGGTGGTCCAAAAAACAAGTACATTTCCTTCTTTGGAGCTACGTAGCTCATTTGCAAATGAGCCTTTGTATCTGCAAAGACGGAAACAGATCATGCATTTGGATCTCATGGCAATACCAAATTGCTGTAAAATTGAGTACTTGGCTCAATTTCTGAGCTTCTCTTTGGGCAAATGATCTAATAAGATGTAAGAAGAAGAAAACCACACAACTTGTAGGTCCTATCCAGAAAGAGGAGGGGGCTCATTCTCCCATTCTCCCCCACTTCCTGTTGGCTGGAATGCAGCTAGGAATTAACTCCCAGGTACCGCACCACCTGCCAGGATGCTAGAATGTTGGGGAACAAGACCGAGGAGCCTGGGGTCCATCAACTTCACTGAGCAAATTTGCCATTACAGCTCCAACTTTCATACTTCTTTCGAGTTGAGGAGAACGTTCTGTTGATCACAACAGCAAACCTATATCCTTATCAGCATTTGGACTCACGGCCAAATTGTTCAATGGGGCCTCTGTGGATGTCTGCACACAATAGCATTAAAATGCATCAGTCTTGACTAAATTCTGTGTCTAAACATTTCAGAAATACGCTTTTGAAGTTCTGATTGGTTCAGTCCCACATAAAAAGACTCCTCTCCTGCAGGAGATACACCGTACTTACAGAAAGCACTATGTGATCGTATGTATTGCAGAAAACAATGTTCAGTCACGAAGTGGCATAAAAGAACACAGCATTCTTTCAGGGGTTTGAAAGAATTTTTTTCAGTATTAAATTGAAAGTTTACACAAAGCCCATTAACAACTGTTTCAAACATCTGTACATTGGGCATTGGCAGGATTCAAAAGGGTGTTAGATTAGTGCTGGAAAAACAATAAAGTCCATTGAAAAGCACTTTTCTGTATTCCAGAACACTGAGCTGTTAAAAAGCAGTATTTAAAAAGATCTTTCATAAGTTGACCATTTATTATCCCATTCGTTTACAACTCAGTGCCTTAACAGTAGAATAGAACTTTCTCTGCACTTGAGTGGCCCGGGATGGAGCCACTGTGTGGCGTCTGTGGCCAGTTGGGTCCAGGGACTCTTGGATTCCACTCCATACTGACATAAGCAGAGACTGAGAGTCCAGAGTACTTGGAAAGATTTATAATTATAGGGCATTATCATGTGATCCACATGTGTAATTTGCTTTTGCATCTCATTTCCATTTTACAAAGCATCATTCTTAACAGACGTGTAGTTTATAAAAAACGGCCTTTCACTCCTGAGAGCAGTGATCTATGAACCCATTTGGCCCATTTGCAAATTAGCTTGCGGCTTCATATACACCTCAACTCACACTCCGTAACATAAACCGTTCTCAAAGACAGGGGCAATAATACTACAATAAAACCAAAACCAGAGCTTACCATTCACATATTCTTGCCACCTGGCTGTAGAGCAAGACTGTTCTCAACAGGCAACTTGCAAAGCATAGTTTTACAATAACTTGAGAACTAGAAAATCATCTTATTTTATAAGAGAAAACCGTAAGTATGTGTGTGTGTGTGTGCGTGTGCGTGCACATCACCATTAGGGAAGCAACAATCACCCCTATGTCTTCTCCACTTCTGTCTCTCCTTCTAAAACCAGTCCTTAGCATTCACTCCAGGTGTTAGTGGCGACACCAATGGAAAGAGACTTTCGTCCACATCCAAAGCATTTTGACTTCTTTGGGTAACGATGAAGTGAAAGCCCAGACTTCTGTAAACTAGAGAGCTTTATTTTGCCCCTAGAGAACTTATTATTCATTATTTTATGGAGCAATAAACTGAAGTGTGATGGAGTCGCCAGTGACTCGGGGACATCGTTAAGCCTGGAATCACATGGGTGAACGCTGGCTGGCCCAGAGCTGGCTGACTCAAGTGATCCAGAAGAAAAGCGAGCCAGGAGGAAGAACGCCTCACACCAACGCAAACCCAATTAACACCAACAAAATCCCGTGAAATTTATCGCTGCCTGGCCTCTGAAAACGGTTACCAAACTGTTTTTCCTGGGCCTGCAGGGCAAATTCATTAGCTGTTAAAGAGCATCTTGTTAACCACGGAGTTCAGCAATGTAAACAAGCGGACTGGCCCCTGACAGCTAGGATAGTGGGCCACAAAGGAGGGAAAGAAAGGGGGGGATGTGGACCTTCCTCAACAGCCCCCGTGGGCTGTCACACAGTAGGTGCTTCATGGATAGGGTCATAGAGTCACTGGTTGGAGCCATCTGTCCAACTGTCATTTGGCTCGCAAAATAATGATACTGTTGATGAGAGAGAGATTTTGCCTGTAAGTTTGTGAGACTTCTCCTTTAGTTTTGGTTGGTATTTTTTAAGTAAGAAAGACTCATTTGTGTTAATTCAACTATATTCACACCAGAGGCTCTATGCCCCCGATTGACAAATCAAAGGGTGGTCATGGGCCAAAGCAGAATTCACTGCCCCCAAAGTCTTCAGACCTACCCTTTTGACCTCTAGACAATGTGCCCACTCCAAGTGGATGACCAATGCTAGACTCATCCAGCCCGAAGCACTCTGCCACGTGCACCACTGTGCTGTTGGCTAGTGGGATGGCGCCGCCGCCGACATAGCTCATGCAACAATCCTCCCTTTGTGCAAAGCAGAGATGATGAGCATTAGAAGGGATGTGTCCCACGGTGCTTGTGTGCGAACAGACTAACCCTGTGGGGTCATAGGAGTGTAGACCTAAGGGTGGTTTGGCTGGACAAGGCAAAAAAAAAAAAAAAAAAAACAGTAGTAAACAATCAAAAAGCATGATCATGCGTGATCAAAGAGATCATTTTCCCAGTCACATCTGAACCTTTAGTGACTCATCTGCGGATTCAGGGTGTTCTGACAACAATTGAGCAAAATGGACCCAACACACAGCAAAATACTGGGGGAAAATGTTTTCAGCAGCAACAAAAGTTTCTCAAATGCCTTTTCTCTAATAATGAAAATGTTATTTGTTAGCTAAACTATTGACGCTTGATATAGCACACCATGGCAGTGGGAGGTAGTCGACTCAGTTACTGAGTCAACACTCGGATGTGTTGGGCTTGCTCAAGACTCATGGGACAGTATTTATCTCTGTGCCCTTGTGTATTCCACTTTATGAAGAAGATCTGACGAAGTAATGAGATGGAACTACAGAGGGAATTATAATAGGAACAACCTCTTGGAGGGAGGGCAGTCACATGAGATACCCCAACTCCCAATGTCTTTTGATTCTCATGTTTCTACAGAGACCCACAGGACAAACAGCAATTTTGGGGTGATTGCTGATCGTGGCTCTTTAGAGAAAACAAAGATCAACGTGTGATTAATTTTCTGAAGACAACTATCCTTAGTAAACTGTGATAAGGGACTTCTGGGATGCAGAGCTGGGACCACAGAGGGGCAGGGGAATGGTGGGACTAGGGCCACAGACATCAGTGCAAGCAAGAAGCAGTGAGGTAGGGCAAGGGACGAAGGAGGGTTAGAGAGCTGATGCTGTGGCCTTCTAGAAGATCAGGCGTCCAATGCAGGACGGGGTGGACTCTGTACCAACCTGCCTGGACCCCTCTCCATTTTCCCCAGGACCCCAGAGCCTTTATTCTTAGCTGCCTTTACTCTTAGCTGATTTAGATGTTACAACAAACATGTAGAGTTTCACTTCAGATTTTTCTCCAGACCATTTGCTCATTCTTGCTCTGAGCACCCGAATCCATAATTATTGTCAGCTGAGACGCAACGCGCTGCTTAACTACTTACCAATTTATGCAGTCTCCACAGCATCGATCCCAGCAGGAGTGGAGATCGGCTCCTCCAGCGACAGCTTCGACTCCGGAAGAGGTGACTCCAGGCCAGCAACCCCCACCCAGGGGATTCATGATGCAGCCGCCTGGGAGTGCCCAGCAAGACGGGCACCTGGAGGGTCTTGGGAGTCTCAGCACATGTGACACAGCGCAGGTAAGCGTCCACAGGCTGCTGCTCCCAGCAGTAAGATGTGATGTTCTGATTTCCTCTTTCCCACCAGTATTCACTTGAATCCTACAAAATGAAGATGAGAGAACAAAGATGGTTTTTGTGCATTACCTATACCTAGGCAGAGCAGGTGGCCACAGCTATGTCGGGGACGAGGTGTATCCTGATTCTAAGTAAGGGGCTTGCCTTGAGGATCAGCCAGTGCTCAGGGTCAGGTGAAGGAGAGGCAACAGGGGTAGAGGGCTCAGGGCATGTGTCCAAAAGCTATAGACACATAAGGGATGGGAGCTGTTTGAAATTAAGTGAAACTTCTTCCCTTCCGCAATTTGTTTCTCCTTGGACCAGCCTTGGCAATCGTCTCCAAGACAAGAGGGAGCCCCGTCCGAGGGCACTCTGCAAATTCATGAGGCCGGGGAGACACGGAGCTGGGCATATGCATGATTGTTACAGGAAAAGGGAAACACTTGAACTACTTAGCATCTCACAGTTCGAAGGGGCTATGGCTGAGACACTGGTGGGGAGAGACAAATGGGGTAGGGGAAGTTTTCTAATCTTAATAAGATCTGTTTGCCTTTTCCAGTAAGTAAAAGATTGAGTGATTACATGTCTGGCCCTGCTTTCATATCATCAGCTGGAGTGAGAAAGACCTGAAAGAAAATATTTAGAAAAAGAGAGTCTGCATGAGGTCTTCCATTCTCTCGGAAGCCATACGCCAACTCTATGTAAACAGGGTGTTCCCAGCAGGCAACAGCAAGTGGATAAAGTACTCCTAACACATTAAAGCTCATAGGCATCGGGAACACACTTAGAGACACTGCGGCTTTCCTGGTGTTCGGTGCACAGCTGGGGTTGGGGTGGGTGGGGATAAAGGGTGCAGTTGACAAGTCCTGTCTTCCCGCTGCTCAGTAGCGGAGGGAGACACGAGCTGTGCAATCACTCAGGCTTCTACATCTAAAACTGGGCAAAATACACCACAAAAGCTCCTTTTTTTTCCCCATAAACTTTTTCTTTTCTTTAATCCAGGAAGATGCTTGACATGTTTGTTGTCAGCCAATGTCACTTTTGAGACAGGCAGAGAAGTCTTCTAAGTGTGGGAAATAAAAGGCATTATTAATTGACTTTAGTTATCCCACGAAGTTTTCTTCCTAGGATGGCTGACTTACCAAACCCCGAATTGGACAGAACTGTCTCCCTTCATCTTGCCATGGCTCCATCCGCTGTCAGAACTGGTGGCGGAGGTTGATTTTATTTGCTTCTAGCGAAAGCTTGTTAGAGACAGAGCACACCACTATGTCTCTTTCCTCATCCTCCTCCATTGCAGTGCCTCCGTGGGAAAACATGGCCAGTGTTTGCGAAACAGCAGGAGGAACAAGCCTCAGTGGTTTCTCATGTGATTAACACTTCCCAGCAACCTTGCACCTGCAGGCTTATCAACAGTGTTGAGCTTCCTTTTTCTTAGATATTAACAGGATGGAATTTAATGCCTTAAGGTCAATACTTTGGTACAATAAAAAATAATTTAAGGAGTTATTTGTAATGCTATATACAGTTGAAACGGCAGTAACTAAAAATCTATACTCATCTGAGAAATACAACAATATAGCTCCACTTTTAAATGTAATCTCCTTAAATCACTACTATAATTGGCACAGTGTGAATCAGTCACACACCTGGCTCATTCAAGAGCGGAATAGTTTACGGATTCTTTGTTGCTAAAAATAGAGTCCATAATAGATGTTTACCAACATCTTAATGTATCTTGCTTTTTAGCTCTCTTATAAAGCAAAACAGAATTGTTACTTCCAGGGTTCTCCAGTTAAGCTATTAGGATGAAAACAACAAACTTCGTACTTGAAATTTAATTGTCATTCGTGTCTGTAAGCTGGTTGCTGAATGTACTTCTCCATGTTTATTATATGTTAAGGGACTGCTTTGATGTCTAATGAAAATAAAATAGCTGTGTTATCTTTAATAAAAATGCTGTTTCTGGCTTCTTAAACATTGCTTTCCCTCTGTCTTCCATTTTATGTTATTTACTTCACCAGAATGAAGGGTCTTCAAAAGTTCATGAAAAATGCATATAATCAAACAACTATGTGGATTTCAAGCTTTTTTTTTTTTTTTGCACCAAAATAAACCTGTTTTTAAATTCCATTCTCTATGATCATTTAAAAATATTTTTTATTTTCATTTTATTTGAAAGGTTGAGAGAGAGCATCAGAGAGAGAGAGAGAGAGAGAGAGAGAGAGAGAGACTCTTCCATTTTCTGGTTCACTCCCCGAATGCCTTCATCAGCCAGGACTACAGCAGGCTGAAGCCAGGAGACTGGAGCTCAGTCCCAGTCTCCCACGTCGGTGGCAGGGACCCACCTGTTTGAGCCATCACCTGCTGCCCCCCAGGCTGTGTATTAGCAGGAAGGGAGAAAGCAGAGTGGCCAGAACTTGAAGCATGCACTTAGAGAGGATGTGGGAGTCAGGAAGGCTTAAACACTGCACCAAACACCTATCTGATTTCTACAAACTCTTCCAAGGAGCCTTGTAGTCCCAATATTTTACAATTTCAGCATATTCACTTATTTTGCTTACGATTTTTTTCTACATTTTTATTTGGAAAGCAGACAAATGGAGAGAGAAATAAAGACAGAGACAGAGCTCAATCTTACATTGACTTTTTTTGAGGAATATTAAAATATATTTTGAGGATTGGGAACTCACACCCTCCAGAAAACTCAGTGTGTCACAAAATCAGGATTGACCACAATTCATTAAGAAGCCAAATTATTTGTATCCCAGCTAGAATTTCTTATTTCTTTAGGAAAAAAAAAATTTATATCCTGAAGATTTTTATAGAAAAAAAATTGTATTTGAACTTCTATTAATTAAATAAATTCAAAGAGTGATGCTTTAACTTAAATATATTCTTTTGAGTACAATAAAATGGAGCTCAAGTATATATAATTTCTTATAGGGCAAACAGGAATAGGCTATATTAAGTGATATTCAGCTAATTCATTGACAATATGTGTTGAGTAACTAAAAAAACTGTAAACAGATTCAATGTCTTATGCTACCAGTTGTAATTCCAGAAAGGGAAGTACAATGAAGTCTAAAAGAAAAGCTCACTAAATTTGTAATCTACTCTGAGGTTTGCATATTCTATCACAACCCGTTGCACCTGACACCTAAAACAAAGCTATTTAACATCATTTTAGATACATTTCATTAACTTTGAAGTTATTATCATATCGTAATATGTTATCTATTTGAATGGGTTAAAGGAGTACATTCCTTTGCCAACCCAAGAGAACAGACACCACTAATGGTCAAGTGCCAAGCGACTGTACTGTGTGACTTTGATTGTGACCCACTTCTTGTCTTTTTAACTTTTACTGTGACCCTTTTCAAATGGAAACAATTGAATCAGTAGTGCGATTGTTCAAAAGTCCCTCACTTCATCATTATAAGGTTTTCACTGAGCATCTAATTTAGGACAGGTGTTGCATTGCCAAAGCCATCATTTGCAGGAACAGCAGATCAGGAGCAGGGTAAGCACTGACTCTCTTACCCCCTGGGGTGTCATTTTCTGAGCTATTGGCCAAAGTCCCACAGGAGTGCCCCAAGGATGCCTGGAGAGGCAAGTAACCAGGACCCATCAGGATGGGCTGGGAATGTGTAGAGCAAGGAGACAAATGGGTGACAAAAGGTGGCAAAATTGTCCAGAAAGACTCCAAGAAACCCTACACTGGTGGCAATGGGTGGGAACAGCAGAGGGGGTGAGTCTAGCCCCACGAACAGAGCTTTTCATCAAGAAGTCTGTTCTGCAATGCAGTGAGCAGTCAACATGGGGTTGCTTTGCTCTGTACCAACAGGCACCACCCTGCCTCAGGCTGCAAAGGCAAAAACCATAGAAGAACCCGAGCAGGCCACCCCACGAAAGACTCCAGCACCAGCTCTGGTGCCCATTAAGTTCCTTCCAACCTCAGGAACTTAGGACCATGAAGTCAAGTAAGACTTCCAGGCCAGGAAGTCATTCCTAATCACTAGATGCAACTTCACCTTGACTTACGTATTAATTCACTCACTCAGAAAACTGTAATTATATTGAACCTATAGAAAGGGGCAAGTCAGTTATTGTTTTTATTGTCAGTAACAATTTTGTGGTTATGTAGTTGATTTAAGTCAATGGGCAGAATAGCAGGATTGATGTTGAAATTAATCCCAGCTGTTTCACCACCTGGTTGGTGATCTTGAGATTGGCCTCTCTCAGCCTCCAAGACCACATCCGAAAACAGGGACAATAATAAGATTACTCAAACAGGATTGTTCTGAGGGTGATAGAAGATACAGATAATAAAAAGAGGCTGCACTTGGTATATAGCATGCTCTCAAGAAGACAAAAGCAGATAAACAACTATAAAACATGAGTTTTTTATAGAACTGACTAGATGGTAATTCATTGTGTACATAAATTTGAAAATGGGAAAAGAGGTCTCCCGTAGTAACGCCGACCAGGGCAGCACCACCGTGGAGCCTGCATATTGAGAGGCATGACCTCAAGCCCTTTTTGTCCACTGGTAGTCCTCGGCAGTTCTCTTGGGTTGGAATGCACTCTGGAACATTCTACACGAGCAGATAGCCCTCATAGCACTTAACCAAAAAGCCTTCAATGCAAACACTTGGTTTTGGAGCTCCTAATTATTCAGTTAATGCCTCCCTGCCTTTTGAAAGCATTTTTCCTTGAGTATTCTCACTTTTCAAACATACAAAACTGTGGTTATGTTACCATCTCTGAGCAGAAGTGGGGAATCCAGCCCATGGGCCGTTTAGGGCCTGGGAAATCATTTGGTCTGGCCCTGCCAAGGACCTAAGTTGGGACTTGAAATTCACTAGATTTATAGCAACCTGATTTTTTAAGCTGATAATTCAGTATGGCCTGTGAATGATGTTCTCAATATTTAAATGGCCCTTGGCAGAAAAAGGCTCACCAGTCCTGCATGGACACAGCGTACAACAAGACCGCAAGACTGGAACACTTTTAAAGCACACTTTCCCAATAGGAAGTTCTCCCTGCTTTTATTTATTTATTTATTTTCATTTTCATTTCCTTGTTAGCTACTCATCCAGCAAGAACATTTGGCAAAACCCTACACCCCAGAACTGGGTAATGAGTTTCTTAATGTATCTAAAATATTTACTTAATCCTTGCTTCGCTCGCTTGCCTATCAAATAAATCATGAGTAATTTCTTCAGTGTTCATTACATGTTTAAACCAAGGAAAGAAAGGAAGTTGGATCATCTGGTGAGGTTTATGTGGTACAGAACAAACTCAGCTTTCTACCTGACCTTAAGAGAGGCTTGGGCGGAAAGCAGGTCCTTTTCTCTTTTTCTGCAGGAAAGTTCTTGATCCTTGGAATTTGCCAAGCTTTCCTCACATCACTAGGATGAGGTTCAAATCTGACCCAAGAAAGCCTTTGTGCCTCAGCCACTTGATCTTGACTTTTATTTCAACAGGTGAGTGTTTTCCAGTCCCCACGTTCCTCCTAAGCCAGACCAAAAATCATAGAGGGAGAGGAAAATCCCCTCCCACTGCTTTCTTCTCCAACAACAAAAAAATTCATGAACTTCTTCATCCATGAAGGACAGAAGAAGCAAATCAACCGAGCAGCCTGGACAGGGGACAGGGAGCTCCCTTGCATCTGATGGAGTCACTTTTTGTTGGGCTCCTTCGAGCAGCTTCCAGGCCCAAGTGGAAATTCTCCAGCACCCGCTTACAGAGTTTCCTGTTGGCATAGTTGAATGTACAAAGAGCCATGTTGATTATGTAGTAGGTATTTTTTTAAGGCTAAGCTAAATTAATAGCATCATGCATGATTTACAATAAAACCTTAATGAAACGCTCAGAACTGTTTAAAAAACTGCAGCAGGTTTTTAAGGAAATTGGTTGTCTGTATTTACTCTTTGAATTAAGTGTTAAAGGAAAACAGAATAATAATATATAAAACCCAGGTTTCCTGTAACAACAATAATTATGATAACGAACATCTGTATATGGCTTTACAGTTTGCAAAGTGCTTTCTCATACATTACCTCATTTAGTGGAGTGGAAATGTTTAATGATCCCAGCCCCAAACTGCATTTCATTAATAGTATATATTTTATATTAATAAGCGCATTTAAAAGAAAGTATCGCCCAAGCGCCCTGTGCGAGACACGAACAAAAGGCTGATAGGTAGATGCTGCGACCCAATAGCAAGCCCATAAATCAAATAAACTTCAAATAAAATCTGTCAAACACTTCATAATGTTATGTGCATGTCATCAAACTCAAGGAGAGTCCTGCTGTGTCACCTCGGAATGATGAAGAGACGTGAGGTGTGAGAGCACGCTGTTAGAAGTTTCATTAAAGCCTTATTTACTAGTTCAGAACGAATTTACATTGATCTTTTAAACTATCGCTAACCACAAATGCATTAAACCTAAACAGTCTTCATTTACTGAGAAATAAATGTGTCAGCACAACCATGACTTTTGTCCAATGTTGTTCCGGCATTGAAGGCATTTAATTCACAAAGGCTCAATGTTAAGCTTTTTATTGCTTGTTGTGCTAAAGCATGTTCGTTTAATTGCAAATATATTTCCTTCCTGCATCATTATCAAAATTGTTATCTTAAGGAAATATTGTTTTTAAATAATCTGCTGGAAAGCCGGAGCAGTACACGGGCTTATTCAGAATAATTGTTTCCTGCTACAGATGGGTTAGAATTAAATGGTAACATTGCTTAAACAATTTTAAAAGGAGGTGAGGATAAAAGGAATTGGATTCTGCTGATCCAGATTCTAAGAAGCTCTGGCTTTTTTTTTTTTTTTTTTTTTTTGGAGGGGGAGGGGACTGTGGTGACCGGTCAACATGCACTTGCGGCTGATTTAATCAATACCTCACGGTTTCTGTTTTTAAAGAATTTTGTTAAGGTTCCATGGCCTTAGCTCATACGTAAGTCATTGCCATGTATTTTAAAATTTGGGGGACATAGATGATCACCAAAGTTGCCTTAGTCTTTCTGTCTTTAAAATGGAGACAAATGTCCTGGGTTTCACTTTGGCCTTGATCTTCCTCTAAATTAACTTGGGAGAAACACTTGCAGTCTGGCATTAACTTAAAGGACACCAGTAACACTGTTACAGGCTTGTCTCTAGAAAAATGGGGCATTCTATTAAAATCTGAAAAGACAGAGCAATATCTGACTCCAGACACCCTAGAATTTACATGCATTTTCTAAAATTGCTTTCTCAGTAGCTAAATCCAACAGGCACGATGTTGCCATTTCAGCAGGTGAAAATTTTTTTGCAGCATCCCTGTTTCCTCATTGGCTAAACCCAGAGTAAAACAGGTTGCATTGTGTTGTCCATTCAACAAGGTTTCTTTTAAAAAATCCTCACTGGGAGAAGAATCCTTCTATCCAGTTGCATTTAAATTCACAAAAGGGCAATTCTCTACTGAGAAGGTAGGGAGTGTTCAACATTTCTAGGGTTAATTATATTTATAAAAAGGGAGAAAAGTCAGAATATCTACAAAGTAAACAACTAGAAGCCAAGGTTCCAGGGTAGCTAAGAAAACCCACATTTGTAGAGCCAGTGTCCAGTTTAAGAAAAATCTCAATAACTGACTAGATTTGATCTATTTCAAAAAAATGATGAGGAATCCTCCTTATCCCTGTTATGAAATGGAATTATGTCCTAGTTCATTTCAACTAAAAGACAAATGGCAGCAAGAGACCAGAAATGGGTGGACCCTTACATCAGACCAATGAGCAATTAGCCATGGTCCTGCATGGCCAAGACCGCACAGTGACACAGACAGCACAGAGTGACCAGCGAGAGATCAAGATACAGGGGCACAGCCAACCTCCCTTCCCCTGTCCCTCTGGGCATCAGAGGGGCATGGCCAAGGGGCAGGGCAGGCACTCCGAGAGTACAGGGGGTACCCACCTGTACTTCAGTAATCCACCTAACCCCTGGATTCTTGTGCTGCCCGGAAAGTAACACATTTGCCTAGGCTATGTTCCAAGCTTCTCCCGCAGCGCTAAGCGAGTCGGGGGCTCCAGCAATGTGATGCGAGTGGGTATCAGCCATTAAGCAGATAGACATGGGGACGGGAAAGGGACATTCCTTTTCGGAAGTCAGCCGCTCCTCTGAAGCCTGGCTCTCAGAGAGTGGTGATGTTACCTTGATGAGATCTGGACATCCTCCCAAGTCTTTGCACGCATGAATCTTTTAGCGTGTTCTTCTCTCACCGCAATCCTTCCTCCGTTGTCACCCTCCTGCTCTCACAGGTCCCTCACTGTCATCAATATTGCAGATCCCAAGCACCTGCGTGTCCTTCCACCAGCCTCTCTCTCCCCTTGCTCACCTTCACACACCTCCCACCACTTTCTTTTTGACCAAACACCCCCTGCGGTTTTCTCGTCCTTTCCACCATCCATTTAGGTACTCCAAAGTGTTGGACTATTGTCTTAAATGCCTTCTTGAAATCAAGACCAGATTCCTCTCTGAGGTCAAAGCTCAGCTCTCTGCTCGCCCACAGTGACCCACTATTCAGCAATCTTCTGCCCTCCATAAAAGCAAACTACATGTGCTATAGTGCACTGTGCAGTAATAACCCTTTGCAGCTCCAGTGCTGCGCAAAAGCTCAGCTGAGATTCACCTGCTCTGGTTGAGTTTCCCCTTTGCTATTACAAGACACCAGCTGTTTGCATTTCCTAAATTTGCATCCCCTGAAAATCTGCAGACACAATAGGCAGTGGGCTCTCCATGGCCAGAGGTTCCACATCTAAAGATTCAACCAACCACCAACAGAAAATACACTACACAGAACACACACAGACCTTTTTCTTGCTGTTATTCTTTAAACAATAAAATACAACAACAATTTACATGGTATAAGGGAGTAATAAGCAATCTAGAGAGGATTTAAAACATCTGACGGGCTGTGCTTGGGATATACTCAAATACTATGCCACTGGCCATGAGATTCAAGCATCCTTGGATTTTGGTCACCATGGGGGAGCCTGGAACTAATCTCAGATTTTGAGGGACAAGTGCACTGATGCCATTGTCAGCCTCATTCTCCCTTAAGAAACCACGTGTTCAACAAAAATGTATGGTCTTCTAGAATGTGTAGACGAGGGAGATCATTTGAAATCATTCAAAGGTGGAATAGGATGAGTTAGAAAACCTGAAACACGGCACGCATTGTTTATAAGACACATCAATATTCAGTTCCCTGCCTGAGAGCAACGCTGACGCTCCATCCGGTGGCTGGCAAAGCAGCCAGACTGGCAATGGAGTTCCGTATGGCCCGCACAGGCCTGCTTGCTTTCTGAGTTGATTTGAATGGCTGCACTTGAAAATCCATCGACGTCACAAGGCGCCCCTTCTCCTGAAGCAACTTAGCCCTCACTGCACGATGCCGCAGAGACCGCATGTACTGTCCGGGGTCTCAGAAACCCAACCCACCTCTCTGGAACACACAACCCTTGCGGCCCCTGAGGGAATGTGAGTTTTCAACCCCCCGAATAATCAATTTTTCCAAAACTCAATACAATTGTTAATGAGTAAAACAAAGTTTTACTCATGGAATGTTCTGACATTCTAATTTTCAACACACTTTTTCATACACTTGCTTTGTATCCACTTTCCAACCATGTCCTCACCCAACGACTGTACCCGTTTGCTTTATAGGTGATGAAACCGGATTGGCCCATTTGTATACCTGGCATTTGAGACAAACCAAAGGCATCCATCAAGGGCATTGAATGCCAACCTCACTTGCACTTTGTGAGTCAAGGGCCATAGGCTCATGGACCAGCTAAACTGCTGATACACAAACAGTGCTTCATCATCAAGATCACGCTGTGTGGTTAAGCACAAGAAAACACTATCAAACCATCTAAAAATACTTACAAGTCTCTAACATATTGTATGTTTCCTTATGTGTATTATATTGTGCATTTGTGTCTTGAGCAATTTGTCTGGTGGGAGTTCGAATGTAAAGACACACACACACATACACATATATGTGTACACACATACACATATATGTGTATGTGTGTATATATATATATTTATATATATTTCCAGATACAACCCTACCAAGTATCTTCTGATATTAGCCCCAGTGATTTCAAGAATACTTGAGCAATGGGGTATAACAGAGTCCACTAGCACAAACTAAAAGAAAAGAAAGAGGAGAAGAAATGTTGTAATAGTATCACACCAGCAGCTTATATAAAGATTAAGTCATTTGCTAATAAAAATAAAGCACTTTTATACACTAAATCACCCCAGTCCTGAATTGCTCATTGTTATTTTTTTTTTAATTTTCAAATGTTGCTCCCTTACTCCTCAGAGGGATTCATCAGAAGGGCCTGTTCTTGGACAAAATAAAGTCAATAAGTCCATCATTTTCAACTGTGCCATCCTTTTCACAGGTCCAAGTTGAAACGAAATCAATTATGAGAACAAATAGCACCATTTTATCGTTAATGAATGGATTTAGCATTGTTTTTCGAATTTCTACCACTTAAAATGGAAGAAATAGAGCAGACGTGGCACAGAGAAAGCTCAGATAGTCCAAGCTAATGGTGGAAATGCTTAAGTATCATCCATATACAGCTAATATAAACCAAAGTGGTTTATTACCACTCTTTGGTGATTTATGACTCACATTATGCCTTTATTTTGAAATGATCGCATGAAATATTAATGTGTGGTGAAAGAACACGCAAGGAGCAGGGATCATGGTTTATCAGACTTGAGCTGCCGGGTGACTTATTCCTCAGTACCCACTGAGCTCCAATCTCAGCATCCTATTTGTTCTCTTATTGGAATCAGCCCCTCCCCTTCAAAGTTTTCAAGGTGAGGCAGGCCTACTTTTGTTCCTAGATTATAGGTTGCACACCGTTAATTTTTAAAGGGATGGAGTAGTTTATAACAAATGTGAATAATTTATAGCAAATGTTCTCAGCATTGATTAGTGTTCTTTCAAAACAGAATGTCTTCTTGATATGCATCATTTCTCTAATGCCTTATGAAAAGTCAGAAAACCTGTTACTGTTCTGCTTAATGGGTAAATCAACTTTAATTTTGATCCTATATAATATGAGCGATAAGTACCTATGTTTCCACTTGTTTGGAATCCGCCAGGCATTAACACTGAACATGAGCTCAAAGCAATCTAAAGAGAAGTTAACAATAGGACAGGATTGCTCTCCCCTGCAATTTATAGTCCATCTGGTTTCTCCAAACTTTGGAGCCATGGTTTCTGTCATCTCTTGCTCTGCTGCATTTTAAGTCATTCCACACCTCACTTTGCAAAGCTCCAACCTAGGGACTTATTTAAGTAAAAGACTCCACAATTTTACTGCAGTATTAATTGATGGGATTCATTTTAATCTGATCACTCTGTCTGATGTGTGAAAAACTTATCATCTTTTTGAATCATCAGAATTCACCAATGTTTGATTTCTAGTGTAATGAATTTGCCAACCATGAGTTAACCTACAGTTAAATATTTTTAAATGTCAATGAAAATAATAAATAAAATTATACCTGACATTATACTTCTATGTGTATGATGTACACTGCCAACCTTTACATATATTAACTCACTTTATCCTCTTATAGGCCTGTAAAATAAGGACCATACTAATGCCTAGGGCACAAAGAAGAAACAGATGCTCAGAGTTGGTTAGCAACTCACCTCAGTAACACCGCCAGAAGATGCAGGGCCAGAATGACAAACAGAGATAGTACGGCATCATAAACTATGCACTTTCACCATGTTCTGATTCCTATTATCCTTTGCTCAGAAGTATTGAGTATCAAGTCCTTTGCACAGAAATAGAAAAATATACAGTTCTGACTGACACCTCGAGCTTTAAGAGTAGAACATTTACTTTTATAAAGGACTAGAGTTAGGAATTAACGTGTCCTTGAACAGCAGTTCCTATCCAGATGGTGAACTGGCTACCTCTGCTCCCTGGAATGGCCCCTGAAAGCAAATTTTCACCACCACCACCCCCCAGATTCTGGAACTGTACAGCATGGCAACCAGCACTGGGTCAAGGGGAACTTGGATACGAATCAGAGCTCAACGACTTCCTACCTGGGTGATCGTGGGACAGCTGCTGACCCTCCAGGAGCCAAGAAGCTCATTCCCAAACTGAGATGGTACTACTCGGCAGTGGGATTGGAAAGGGCTAGAGGCACTGGTCACCAGGAGCCTGGCACAGAGCAGGTGTTCACGAGGACGGCTTGTGTTCTCTCATTGCCATCCTATCAACCAGCCTGGCCTCAGAAGGAGTCGCGGCCTGAGTGCAGGGAACTCAGCCCTCCATAATGATAACCCTTGTGATTCTTCATGAGCTGCCTCCCTCCTGCAGTGCCGCCCAAACTTATGTTGGAACTCACTGAGTCAAGTTCACATGCCTGCCTGCCTTCCAACAGCCCTTAAGAAAATGCAGCAAGAGGCCCTGGAAATGCAGGGGAGCATACGATGGCGCCGCACAAGCCAGCCCACGGAGGAGAAATGCTTTCAGGAAAACGCCTCACTCTGACCGTGAGGTTCAGGCGCCAGGGTCCCTCGCCTGCTAAGGATGATACATTCCTGGTAGGATAGAGCCCTGACTGGGGGCCAGCAGACAGGAAAGCAGGTAGGGTCGAGGAATTTGGAAAAACAACACAGAAGGAAACAGAGAGAAATGAAGAAGGAAGAGAAAGGGAGGGGAAAAAAATTCTTCCAGAGAGAAGGGAAATCAATAGTAGACATTTCTGCGGGGAACATTTGTGGCAGAAATAGAACAGAAACTGAGCCCGAGTCATTTATTGCTGTGTGCATCCAGTTATAGGAAAGAGCGCAAACACCAAGGAGCCCGTCCACAGACACGGAATTCACCCACGGTGAAGACGAATCCCGCGAACGTGAAGCAACGCTGTCTCAGTTTTTACTCTTTCCTGAATGAAACAGCACACAAATTGCCTCCTAAGAGCTGGTTGGGTTTGTTGCTTGCTTCCCGCGGAGCAAGGAGAAGGGTCTAAATGCTCCCTGCCTCCCCAGAGGGGGACAGAAGCACGGCCCTCTGCCCACTGAAGGCATCGTTCAAAGAGATTATTTAGTCATCACCTCCATCTCTGCAGGTGTATTTTTGGGTGAGAGCAATTCCCAAAGCACTGCCTACTTCGTCTCTGTTATCTGTATCATGAGGATCCACGCCCTCCTGTGTCACAAGAACTGTGGCCCCCTGGGTGCTGAAATTTTTGCCACCTCCATCTCTTATCTTCGTTTCCTAATTTTACTCCTCCCTTACAGCAGCTCAGCATACAGAATCTATGACTTCAGGCTAGCTCCCTGCAGCTCTGCTGTCAATGACCCAGTTGCCTGGCTGTGAACCGAACAAGTGTAGCAGGAACCAGATCCACCTGCACGCCTGTTAGTGCATGCTCAGTATTGCAAATTCCTAAAAGTCCAGACTGTCTCTTTCTAGGGACTTCCACATCAGTCAAGAGAAAACGCTTCTGAAACGCAGTGGCTCCTGTGTTCTTGCCAGTGCTAACCCCCCAGAAATGTTTCACATTTGCTGGTTCTAGGGTTGTCAACCAATAGATGGTCAAGAAGCCCAGTAGTTCACAGATTACCCATGCCGTGAAAAGGCAGGAGGTGGCAAACATGCACAATCTACTTGGGCTTATCAAAACTATTTTTAGACTATTGCTTTTTTGGTTATTAAAAATAGAAAGTGATTTTTGTAAATGGGAGCTGCAAGTTCTGGTTTCCACTAAAATTTTCTTATCTAGGTAGAAATCTGGGGGAAAAAAGATATTTACACCAAAATTCAAATAATTCTCCTTTCTGGAATAGTAGAAAACAAGACCCAAAACCAACGAAGAAATGTCACCTTCATTCTCAAGTCACAGGTATTCCCTCGAGAGGTAATTCTGTCTTATCTTCCCCCGAACTTTCCTTACAAAGGAACTTTCTAAGACTCTTCTTGCTGTGGATCCCCGTTCATTCGTCAAATGTTATTGGAAAGCCTATTAGGCACCAAACCCTGTGCACTGAGACTGAGGGGGCCCTTGAACTACTCAAATTTACAAACCTCCAGGGAAAGAGAACAGTTTTAAATGGTTTGCAGTCTATTTCTCTTTTGTATATGTGGTGCATTTCATATATTGAAAAATATAAAGAAAATGTATAAGGTTCAAAGATAGAGTGAAGAAGAAGGAGGAGGAGGAGAAGAAGAGGAAAGAAGAAGAGAAACTACTGTAGCAGTGAGAATTTAGGAGAGCAGAAGTCCTGAGGTCTTCAGGAGCTACGCTAATAAATAACCAACCAATGTGAATAAGCAGCAGACATTCGGAATGGTGTGCACCTGCTTCTTCTTCACAGCATTTCAGCAACAGTCTTTTCAAAACAACAGGTCTCATATTGTATCCAATCTCCAGAAGTGATTTTTATGGTGGGAACCTCAGACGCACTAGAAAACCCATGGTGGAGATAGTTTTTGCGAAACAGAGATGATACCTTTATAAGTAAGCAGATACTTTCCCCAAATATAAATTGAATGCCTCAGTCTACCTCCTGCTGAAACCACATCACCACCGCCTAAGCTTGAGCATGTGGAAAAATGTGGCACTCACTTCCAAAAATGGCCCTCGTATAGAGGCAATAATTTTAAAAAATTAAAGCACCAGGAAGGCAAAAGATGCCATTAAATAACAGATCTGGAACTAACATTTTCAAAAGCACAGGAATCTGATTTAAAAAAAAAAAAAATCAGCCAAAGCACCTTTAGTAGACAGCTCTTCAGGTTTTAGAAAGACAAAGTCAATATCACTGACATCCGACACTGCCATTGGAGGAGTTGTGTCTATGGCTTCACAATGCCCTTACTTGGACAATAGTCATAACAAAAGGCACTGCTTCTTTCTGTCCTGTGACCTGGACAGCCCTGAATCAAAGCCCACAACCTCCTGAGAACTGAAATACTCATCTGGGAATGGTGTGTCCTGAACAACTGGAGAGCAGAGGGGCTGCCATGGATGAGGCTCTCCCTGAGACAAACTCCATGCACAGGAAATTACGAAATATATGAAATTTTCACAGAATTTTTGAAGATCCCTTCTAGGCATGGATTTCAAAACATTTTCCATCCAAAGGAACTTGTAATCCCATTTTCTGCAAACTTTTAGAAGTACCTTCCCGTATGTTGTTTCTTTCTTGTTCTCCCTGGTTACTTTGTGTCTCTGTAAATTCTTCATAACACTCCTTTCTCACTACTATTCAATTAGCTTTCACATGAGTGAAGAGTACCTATGCACTAAGATTGCCACTTTACCAAGTATCATCATAGAGATCACAACCAGCTGCATCATAATGTGCAGAAAAAATACTTTTCTAATGGTTGCCTGGAAGATTTATATCCCTAAAATGTAATTAAAAAGTAGATTTAGAAATAGGCTCAGCAACCGAAAAGATGAAATATTAATGTGGAGTGTAATTAATAAATTATACATCTCTTGATTACTAATGGCTTATTGACTGTAAAAGCATAACATTATGGAATATTAGGGCAAACAAAGGCTTTTGGGGAATATTGTTCAGCTTCAAGGCTGAAGCTGCCGCTTTTGAATCTTCAGGAGAAATCCTGATTTTACAGAGAAGTCTGCCTAACTGTTCCCATTATCAGTCTTCATTCCCTCTGTATGTTACAAAGTTTGTCATTCTTTACCAAATGGAAACTGCACATCATTTTTTATTGCACCACGATCATTTCATTGTATATCCTATAGGATTCCTAATTGAAGTCTCCAATTGAAAGTATACTTGATCTCTTGTACAAAAATAACACTGTTAATGCCATTGCCATTGACGCCGGTGGAAATAGCTGAAACAGTAATCACACGGCAACGCAAGCCAGAGTAAGATAAAGCTAGGAACAGAAAGAGTGGGCTTTCCAGTGGCTTCACTAGATGTGTGTAAGCTCCAATACCCATGCTCTTTAGAAAAACCCTCAAGACATTTATCAGGATCCTAGAATGTGAAAGCTCTACGGTATCTTGGAGGTCATCTAACCCACCCATTTCACTTGGTGTACACAATTGGGAGCTTTCTTATCTAAAGAGGTAGTGTGCTATCAGGAGAATTTAAGGGTAGCCAAGGACAAAATGCAAGTGATAACTTAGCCTCTTCTCACACCACAAATCCAAAATCCTCCCCTTTGTTTCGCGCAATAACTGAGAAACTACAATGGTCAGATTTGTTCAGAATTTTACCATGGGTCTTCTGAATTTTACATATTTTCCTAAGAAATTTCATGAAAGTATTCACAGAAGCAAGCAAGGTCCAAATCAAGAGGAACAAATTTCAAACAGCCACTTCTTCAGGGTAGCTTCCAGACCCATCTCCCTCTACCCCTTTGTCTTCAATAATTTATGTGTTGTGTCAAAGCATCTTCTGGTACAGAAGAATTAGCAGAGCAAGATATGCCCATGCACCTGCAAATTCAGTCTCCTCTCTTCTAAGCTTCCACATCTTACACTATCCCTCACACACCTCCCCCACCCCTTAAAATAGAACAACTTTACTTTGAAGTTAGCGCTTAGAGCAATGAAAGAAGAACTTCAGCAGGAAAAACATCTGGGCAACCTCGTTCAAAAGGTTTTCCTTGTGAAATTACCCAGAGAGAACTTGATGAGGTCAGGAAAAAGAATCTGATGCCTAGGGAGAAGTACTTCCTGGGTCAGAGGTCAGTGAGGAGGAAGGCTTTCCTACCATTCTCCAGAAAACCTGTGGGCAGCTAGACTTGGCTCTCACACCAGCTGGAGAGTTTCTTCTTTACCAAGGCACACTTCCTTCGCAGCATGCATCACAATTATCTTTACTCGTGTCTATCTAGTCATCTACTGCACGTATTGTTCTATATTTGTTCTATACTTTTATCTGTGCAATGCTTTACTCTTTGGGGGTAAAGAATAAGTAAGCTCCATGACAACAAGTGCGTCTCTGTTTCTTTTAACACCAATCTAATCCCCACCCAAGAAGAGTGCGTGCTCTGAAAAGCCTGTTGAGAAACAAAGGCATCCACAGGGCAGAAAGTTCCAGAATCAGCTTCAAGTCTGCACTAGCCCAGCTAGACCTTGGCCTGATAAGCACTGTGGCTCTGTGTCAGTAGTGGAATCGCTACTGTTTCCCCTGTGCCCCCAAGAAGTGAGAAAGGAAGTGGAGATCATACCTCACTAGACCGTGGCTGTCACCAGTAAGGAAAACTGTGAGGACAAGAGTGGGGACAGCCCGCTCCAGAGAAAGCCTTCACCCTAAAGCCAACGTGGATCATGTTGCAAAGCGTCTCACCCAAGAGGAAAACCAAAGTGATGTCTAGAAGGAAGCAGATGATCTTTCTCCAGTGGCAGTGGGGGAAGGACAGCTGAACGATAGCTCTGAATAAGAAACAGAATAAAAAGGAGACAAATAATAGGCAGGCAAGGCTTTTCCAAAGGCACCAGGGATTCAGCCATCTTATACACGATAACTTTAATTTCACCTGAAAATTTTTCACACAAATTTAGTTCACAAATCATAAATTCTAGTTTATAGAAGTCTTCTTAGCTGCTTATGATAGGTGTCATTTGTGTATGCTTCTGCATGCCACTATAAAATTCCTTGATTGGATTTTTAAAATTTCATCAGAAGCCCAAAGATGTCAAATTTACTGATTTGTTTTGTTAAAGACTAACATTTCCACAGAGCAGTATCGCCACCCTCCTTGAATGGAGTAGCTTCTCTGTTCTTTCTACTTTCTCTAAACTGTCACTTTGTCCCTTCTCTCACCATCATTTCAGTAGCTGACTGTAACAAAAGCAAGCGGAAAGGGTACCAGGGTGCGGTCAAATTCAAAGAAGAACTCAGTCTCTAAACGCAAACTTGCTAGCTCAGCTCTAATAGAAATTCTATCATTGGGGGTTAATTTTTCAATGATAAAAAGTAACGTAATCTTATGAGTATAAAGTAAACAGAAAAACAGATCTTTGTAAAAGCTAAGAGTGGGAATAAGAGAGAGAAGAGGAAGAAGGGTGGGAGCTTGGCTGTGAGGGAGGGTAGGGTAGGAAGAATCTTGTTTCTAAATCTGTATATATATGAAATGCATGAAATCTGTATAACTTAAATGAAATTTTTTTGAAAAGCTATTACTATAAAAATAGTGTAACCAATACACTCTAATGACAATATATGTCATCAAGCAAACAATGTTAATTATTACCAACAAAACTACCTGCTTAACAAAGAAAATTTTAAAACTGCCCAGTAGCATGGAATCCTCATGAGCTTTCTTAAATTTCCCAGATGAAGCCCTTATAGAGGTACAGGGCTGGTGTGGATCTACAGTCACTTGTTAAAGTGAACATGTTACCTGAGCAGTTTTCATTGTGGTGCCATCACAAGGGTCCTTCATAAAAGTTCACAGAGAATGGAATTTTAAATCTATTAAAGACATTTTGAAATCCTTGCATTAATTTTTGGTAACACACCTCTTCTGTAAAATTTTTGAAAATCTCTTATGCTTTATTTTATAGAACTATTCATTGTGGCAGAAGTCCATCTAATTAATATCTTGGCAATGCCACCACTGTATTGATGGGCACATATAACCCATACAGCAACAAGACTAATTTTTGTTGCTTTCTCTGTAGTTTTGCTTCCCAAGGCTGCAGTTGTGGTGCTTGTAAAATCCTTCATCAGAACAATCTGCTTAAAATCACAAGTATAAAGCAAAGTACGTAGGAAAGCATTTGTTTTCATTTTAAATTTCAAAAAAGATTCACATCTACGGTCAGTAAATTACACCCCCTTAATACCCACAGGGTCTGAAGGAAAGCATGAAAAGATTGGGTCTGTTAGAGCATCAGATTCTACCATTTCTACCAGCCCAGCATTACATACTCACAGAAACCTAAAATTCAATGTAATGAGTGCACATTCCAAAACAACAAGCAGAGGTTGGCTGTTTATTCTGGACACAGATCCCAAATACTTTGGCTGGGAGCATCTGAAGGTACCAAACCCTTCACAGGACAGAAATGGGTGGCATCTGCTCAAATATGCTGTGGTTCTCTGATCTGACTCACCCTTCCAGTTTCTATTAATAACGTGCACACTTTGGACCTTAATTATGTCCATCCACAATCCTTTATAACAGCGGCAAGATCCAAAATTTTCTAGAAACTGAAACGTTTGTGCTGACTCATGTGTGGGCACAGCCTGTCCTGAAGTGACATCTTCTATTTATAGGCCTCATCCCACCAAGAGGTCTAAGGATACATTTGATCAAAGAAACAGGAGAAATTTTGATTATGGCATGATGCAGCAAACCTTGACTGTGTGATCTGGGTGCCATATGACCTTCCCAGCTCTGAAAACTGCCAAATGCCAACACTTGTCTGATCACAGATTTCAAGAGATGGATTGTGGCTTGTGTGCTTTTACTGTATCATGTTGTCACCCACGAATGGTGGCATCAAGATGTGACTGTGTTGTTCCTCCAGTGTCACAAGCCACACCCATCCCCAGTTCTACCTCAGCATCAATCACTTGACAACTCTGGTGCAGAACCATCCTCCCCAATGATTGAGGGCTTTCAGAAATCCCCAGAGTCAGACTCATCAAGCCCCCAGACCACAGAAGTGGGAAATGAAATCTGATTCCTGCTGCTGTAACTACACATCTAAGACATTCTGGAATCTCTCAAGAACATATGACACTGATATCCCCAAAATGTCTCCAATTTTCAATGAATAAGTTTCTGTGACTTGGTTTTGAACAGAAATTATTTCCCAATAACTTAAGCACCAAAATTTCAGCATACGCTGTTTTCTATGCTTATTCTAAATATGCTTGGAATATTTGAACTTCTAAGTAATTTATGTTTTTATGATAAACAACACTGATACATAGAGATGTCATTCGATTTTCAACCCCTGTAGATCCATGCATGCCACCAAAACCAGCAACTTAGTGTCCAAGGTGACTTTTATTTGAAATACCAGTTTTTGCTATGACTTTATAACCCAATCTTATTTTGCTTCTTCCTGTGAGCATTCATACAAAATAAGTATGCACCAACAACAAAGCCACGAAACTCTGGATGAGTAAGTCAACATTTCGGTAACGTATTAACTCTTTGGAAGCTTCTCAGGGGCATTTAGCATATTTAAATGGCAAGTTAGGAAATCAACATCAATTAATATTTTCTCTGTGCCCACAGGGTACTTGGCACAGTCTGTAGGACTCCGTGGGAAGCAGTCATTAAGTGTCCCCATCCTCAAAGGGCGTTTTCCAAACAGACAATAACACCAGGACGGTTCTCTTACCAGACCGCAGAGAGCCAAGTGCAAAACGCCATCTTCGCAAGTTAAGAAAGTGTGTTCTGTAACGGAGTCCCCACGTCAGCTGGCTGAAATCTGTGTCTTTGAGGCAGTAGGGAAAGGAGGGTCCAGACAGAAAACTCAGGACAAGAAGTAGGAAAATAGGACAAGACAGAGAGAAGGTTCTGGACTCCTGCACTAGTTAACATGGTGGGTCCTGGGGGCAGCCAGAAGCAGTGGCCATGCATGGCCTGTGACAGTGTATTCAGAGATTGTGCTGTGCTGAACATTGTCCTGGATTCTGGGGACACGGCGGGCACTAGCAAAGTGCTGGGCCTCGACTTCCTCACTGAGTACCGTGACAGCTAAAAGAGCTAATTCCCTGTGTCGTGCCCTTTGAGTCACGCCTGCACATGGGCTGTATGGCACATTTTTATTTGTGTATTTACTCTTTTTTGCTGCTTGATTTTGTTTTTCATTAGAAACAACATTTTACAGTAACTGTCCTTTCTCTTTAAGCTCAGCAGGTGGCTAAGTAAACAGAAAACAGTTTAATGCAACCTTTTTTTTTTAACCAAAAATCCCTAACACAAAAAGTTTATGGAGGGAATGGCAATAAAAAGATGCATGTATTTTGTTGCAAAGAAACTTTGAAAACCATGCATGTTTTATCATAGTTACTACATACTTCCCACATATGTTTTGAAGATTTTCTCATATACCTGGATCTCAAAAATTGTACCAAAACAAACTTGGATTTCCACTTCCCACGAACTTTCCAGTATCCACTTAAATTTCAGGTCCTTCAGGCCTCCTGTTCTGCATTCGACCAAGGACATAACCTGCTGTTTCCTGTACCCTTTGACCTCCAACTCCCCACCCATCCCCCACAACCCCAGTAACTATTATTTCATTCTCTATGTCTGCGCCTTTGAGCTCTTTGACTTCAGGCCATATTTTCCTCTCCGTGTCTGAATTAGTTCACCTAGCAAACAGCACCCCAAGTCTGTTCTTGGTGTGACTATATATATATATATATATATATATATATATTTTTTCCAATATAGAATTTAAAGAGCCCACTTTACAAAACAGGCACCAAAACTGGCTGGGGAAGCAGAGAATCCAGGCAGCGAGGGAGTGCGCGGGGAGAGGGGGTGAGCAAGGGCTGGGGATGCCGTGGGGTGGCCAGCAGAGCGCAGAGCACAGATTGCAGGGCTGCCGGCTGCTCTAAATTGTGCGAGTCAGGCGGCGTGCCCTCCGGCAGGGCCTGACATAAGCCAGGGTTCCTCTGCGCTCCAGCAAGGCGGCTTTCTCTCTGCGCACCCTGGGACCTGCAGGAGGGGCGCCTGGAGGAAGGCGCCACGCGCGTTTCCGAACGGTCACTCGGGGTGGCTGCTTCTGTGTGCCCAGAGGCTGAAGGCGCTGTCTGTGGCATTGTCTGCCCATTTGCACAACTTAGAGAGGCGGGGGAGAGGGGAGCCAGAATCTCCAGGAGACCCCGACTCCACCATAAAATCCACCTGATGGGGCCCTCTAGCGGGGAGGCTGTGGCCGCCCGCGCCTCAGCGCACTGTGGGCCGGGGCCCTTTAAACCGCTAGCTTGGCCCCTGTTCCTTAAAAGCCTACGGGGAGGAGGGGAAGGCGCAGCCCAGTGCCCCAGCTGGGGAGTGGTAGCTGGGGATGCGGTACTTGCTGCGCCCCCTCCATGCGCCTTCAGAGCCTGGGGGCTCAGAGCAGCCTCCCGGGGGTGCCAGGCAGGCTCGTGAGGCCCTAAGTTCACCGCGGCCAGCACACAGGCGTCCACCAGGGCCGCCCAGAGGAAGTGGCCCTTCCCACCTGCAGAGATTCAGAAGGGCTCCCTGGAGGAAGGGACCTGCAGCCAGCAGTGGAGTTCAGAGGCAGGGAGGGAGAAACTCCCCGTCACAAGGCAAGGAGACTGGAAACAGCCTGGACCCGCGGGGACATTCAGGAATATTCCAGAGTGACCAGCAGGGCTCAGTGGAGGCTCTGCTAAGACAGGAGGCAGCGGCGAGGCCGGCTCAGGCCGGCTCAGGCCAGAGGCCTGGGCACCAGAACGCCAAGGAGGGATCCGACAACCTTGCAAAAAGACCAGGTGAGGACCCCCGCGAACTGGGGCTGGGGTAGTGCCAGGAGACAGGGCCCAGAGAACACCTGTGGGATGTGGTTCCCTATTGCCAGGAGGAGGCGAAGGAGCCAGGTGGGTGGCAAACAGCTCCAGGTAGCCACCACAGGAAGCAGGAAGGCTAACAGGCTGTCCAGCATGTTCCATGCCCAGAGCACAGTCTCAGCTGTCTGGCTGATGGGCACAGTGCACCCTGCCCACTGCCCTGAGCCGGGCCACGCCTTCCTCCCGGGAGGGAGCTGGGGACATCTCTCTTGGCAAAAAAAAAGTCGCCCTGAACCAGCGGGTCAGAGCGTCCACCTGGAAATGTGTTCCTGGAAACCCCGGGGGGAAACACGGACCCCCTAGAATGCCAAAGCCCTGGTCCAGCTCATTAGAATGCGGTGCCCAGCACACCGGCCTCCTGCCCTCCAGGGCGCCCTCAGGCCTCAGCCCGGCGCCACAGTGCCTGCCACAGTGTCTTCCTCCAGGCCCCAGCCCGCTCCCGCAGTCTCCAAGCTGAAGGCCCCATGGCACCCCTCTAAGAACCGTGTCCTGAGCTAAAGCCAGACTCCACAGCCTGTGCCCCCACCTCTTTCCCTGAGGTTCCCACCTCCCCGCTCTTACAACGCTAAGAAAACCAAAAAGGCTCCCAGGACATAGCTCAGAGGTTGTGGGACGCTACCTTCCCTGCCTTCCTGGACGTAGAGGAAGTGAGAGCGAAACTGAGGGCCGGCGCTGTGGTGTGGCCGGTAAAGCCGCTGCCTGCAGTGCCAGCATCCCATATGGGTGCTGGTTGAAGTCCCGGCTGCTCCACTTCCCATCGAGCTCTCTGCTGTGGCCTGGGAAAGCAGTGGAACACGCTTTTCCAGGAAGATCCCACCTGCCAGGGAGACCCGGAAGAAGCTCCTGGCTCCGCCCAGCTCCGGCCCTTGCAGCCAACTGGGGAGTGAACCAGCGAATGGAAGACCTCTCTCTCCGCCTCTGCCTCGGCCTCTCTGTAACCCTGCCTTTCAAATACATAAATAAAAAAGAGAAAAACGGACACAAAACTATGGTTTTAGTTCTCTGCCATTTTTTAAAAGATTTATTTATTTATTGGAAAGTCAGAGTTACACAGAGAGAGGAGAGGCAGAGAGAGAGAGAGAGAGAGAGCTCTTTCATTTGCTGGTTCACTCCCAAATGGCCACAATGGCCGGAGCTGCACCGATCTGAAGCCAGGAGCCAGGAGCTTCTTCTGGGTCTCCCATGCGGTGCAGGGGCCCAAGCACTTAGGCCATTTTCTACTGCTTTCCCAGGCCATAGCAGAGAGCTGGATCGGAAGTCAGCAGCTGGGTCTCAAACTGGCGCCCGTAGGAGATGCCAGCGCTTCAGGCCGGGACATTAACCCACTGTGCCACAGCGCTGGCCCCCACTCTCTGCCCTTTTTAATACTTTTAATTTTTGATCAGTTTTTGACCGATTCAAAATGGTTTGTAGATACAATTCTAAGAACATAATGATATTCCCTCTCTCCCGCCCTCCCTCCCCCTTCTCTCCCTCCTAGATTCCTCTCTTCTCCCTTTCTTCTTCCTTTTCCTTTTTTTTTTTTTTTTTTTTTGCAGTTTTTGAGACAACATATTTTAAGCTTACATTACAGTAAAAAGATTTAATGCCTCTCTGGATAAGAAGTTTACCAAGAAAAAAGCAAAAAGACCCTAGTTCAATGGGAATATAGATATAATGACAATAAACAATAATTGAATGGAAAACTCGCCATTTTACCCATGTACAATAAATAGTAAAGTAATCACAGATCATTAAAACTATGGTGGTATGAAATTCTTAACCATTGGTTTGACAAAGGTATAAAACAGTTTCACAAAAATATATTTGGGGGCTGGTGCTGCGGCTTAGTAGGTTAAGCCTACGCCTGTGGCACCAGCACTCCACATGGGCTCTGGTTCAAGTCCCAGCTGCTCCACTTCCAATCCAGCTCTCTGCGATGGCCTGGGAAAGCAGTGGAAGAGGTCCAAGTGCTTGGGCCCCTGCACCCACATGGGAGACCCCCCTAAAAAACTCCTGGCTCCTGGCTTTGGATTGGCGCAGATCCAGCCATCACAGCCATTTGGGGAGTGAACCAGTGGATGGAAGACCTCTCTCTCTGCCTCTCCCTCTCTCTGTCTATAACTCTGCCTCTCAAAAAAATAAATAAATCTTTTAAAAAACCACTATATTTGCCACAATATTGGTACACAGAAGCATTTAAAAATCAGTATTTACTTGATTTACAAAGGTGATGGGAATAAGGCCAAGGGCTTCAGTATCCAAGGACTCAAGGCTCTCAGACTGGCAAGCTTCCTTTGCCATACCAGCAGTTGTTTTACTGCTCCAGGGGAAGAGGGTAATTTTTCGCCCTATAATCCATAAATTGGGAACCTGCACGATGCTGTGATCTCATGGGGTTTTTCTGAATTTTGGACAGTGCATCATAAGTACAGAAAAAGTCCTGGTGACAGAAAGCTGAAAGGAAAGAAAACTGGCCCCAGTACTTATGAGTCAAGCCTCCGTCTCCTGGGTAAATCAGGGGCCCTTGGATCAGCGTAGTGATCCCAGCTCCTAGTCAAGGACTCCCTCAATAACCTTGGCAAAGAGCAGACAACCTCTCCTACCTCCGCTCTGCCTGGGTGCAAAAGGGAGAGATGAGCCTGGGTGAGGCCATCAGAACTCAGGACAGGGAGTGCATCCAGCTGTCAGCTGGGCGTGAGGGTCCAAGTCCTTGCACATTTCAGCCTACAGATTTGCCTACTGGGTGACAAGAGAGACCAAAGTATAAAACAAAAGGGAAAAGTCCAAAATCCAAAATCAAGATTCAGAAATGTAGGGAGGAGAATGCCTTGGGTCTTTAGTGGATGCAAGCCTTGATGCTTTGCCTGCGGCTCACCCCCAGCTTTCTCTTTCCCTTACAGATCCTGACTTCCAAAGCCAGACGGGGCCAAGGCTGGAGCCACTCACAGAGCACCAAGCAGGAAGTCAGGGCAGACAGCGTGAGAGCAGAGGCCAGCCCATTCTCAGCACCAGCGTCGCCAAGCTCACATGACTGGCAAGAGAAGAACCGTGGCATCATTCACACTGGACTCCAGGGAGAACTCAGGGAACACCAGCTATGGGCCAGCAGCGTGCTGACCACTCCAAAGGTCTTCCCCCAACCTCTCCATGCCACAGTAACTCCACAAGGCTTTGCAAACTCACACTCTCTAAGCCATTAGAAGTAATGACAACAGAAGTATGCAAAGTGACTCGTGGATGGAAGCTGTGGAGTAGGCCTGTCAGCTCCTGGCTGTAACAGTGCCCATGACTTATTAAGCACTCATTATGCACCAGACACTGGATGCATTACTGCTGGCATTCCTCCCCAGTTCCTGCATGTCACCAATTAGCATTATTCCCATTTTACAAAGAAAACAGACATTCAGAAAAGTAATTTGCTCAAGGACACGGGGATTTAAAGCCAGAATTCAGCTTTTCCTGTACTCTACCATTTCCTCAGGATAAAGGGCCCACCATTTTAGCACAGAAGAGGCAGTGCCGTGTTGAAGTAACCCATAGATTGTGAGCTGCATAGACACTGAAAATGTCCCAGGGAAGCTACCTCCAGGCCTATAGAATGCCGATGGTATTCAGGCAATAGTGGGTCATCCTGGGTGAACTGGTTGGCCCACATGAATCATGGCATCCCCATCTGTCTTGACTAGTGTTTGGTTTAGAGGTTGCCATGAGGTCTTGTTCTGACCAAAGAGATGAAAGAAGCCTGTTCCAGATCTCTGAGAGATTTTCCTCCCTGACAAATGAGACATGGGGGAGAGAAAGCCCTCTTGCACGGCTCCTCCTGCTAGCTGGAACACTATCGTGTGGGGACACGATCATTGGAACAGGGGCAGCTGTTTTGTGTACATGAGTGTAAAGAAGGGAGCATTGCTCACACCCTAAGGAAATTAGAATGAAAAGGAAAAAAGTTTAGGAGCTTGATGTCATTGTTAAGCCATCAAGCCTACCCTAGGACCACCTATTTCCAGATTTTTTGTAGCATTAATAACTGTTCAAGTAGCTTTAGTTTCTATCAATAAATACATTTCCTTTTACAATTAATGATAAAGTTATGGGGTAAAATCAAATGACCAATTTTATGTATTTGGAAAAGTAAATTTGAATGCGTTTGGTTAGTGACTGAGTTGCCAATTCTGAAAATAGCCCCAGAGTTCAAAGTCACCTAAAAGAACAATAAGAGATTTGAGGTTTTGAATGCAATCCTGGTTTTTTTTCTTTCCCTCTGTAGGAAGGGAAAAGCGTTTTCTCTACCTTGCTAGGTTCTGCAACACAGGCCTGTGAATAACAAAAGGCAGATCAGCTGAAGAGATGGCCTTGGATGGCATTTGCATGATACAGGGCGCTTCCTAGGAAAGAAGTGAAAAACCACAAAGCAGCAGTAGACTTAGAGACTCATATACCATTTTAACAAAGGATGATAAATTTATGAAGTGACAAGATAAAGCAAGGGATTTGAGCTTCTACAGGCAGTGAATTATGGGAACGTGGATAAGAAATACGTGGGGGAACCCAATAGTCCACAAAGATCATTTTTGTGAGGTTTGCTTATATAAACTCATGTTGGCACTGTCTTCCCTTCTGTCATGACAAGGATGTTCTCTTCTTGGTACCAGGAGGGTACCCTTCTCACGGGAAATCGATGCCCTGCTTCTACCCAGAAAGGATGAGGACCCAGGGCCCCTCCTATGTCTGCTTTTTTAAAATTGTCTTCTGCTCGAAACAATTCATATAACAAAGGTGCCTATTTTTGAGTAGCCATGTTCTATCCCCTTCACTTCTAAATAAATAATATATGTTCATCTGTTTTGTATTAGAAATATAAATTATTTATATTTTGCATTTAAATCAATTATATTTAAGTTAGAAATGTAAATATACTTAAAATATTTAATTTCATAGCGACATTGCTACCATTTTATCTTAATGCTTATTGTGTTTCACATCTAAACTTTTCAAATTGAGATATGATTATTAGAACTTAACAACCTAAAGCCGGCGTCGTGGCTTAACAGGCTAATCCTCTGCCTTGCGGCGCCGGCACACCGGGTTCTAGTCCCGGTCGGGGCGCCGGATTCTATCCTGGTTGCCCCTCTTCCAGGCCAGCTCTCTGCTATGGCCCGGGAAGGCAATGGAGGATGGCCCAAGTGCTTGGGCCCTGCACCCCATGGGAGACCAGGAGAAGCACCTGGCTCCTGGCTTTGGATCAGCGCGGTGTGCTGGCCGCAGCGGCCATTGGAGGGTGAACCAACAGCAAAAAGGAAGGCCTTTCTCTCTGTCTCTCTCTCTCACTATCCACTCTGCCCGTCAAAAAAAAAAAAGAACTTAACAACCTAGTGGTTAAGTTGCCAGTTGGGATGCCCCCCATCCCACATTAGAGGGCCTGGGTTCAATTTCTTCCTATAGCTCCTGACTCCAGCTTCCTGCCAGTGTAGACCCTGGGAGGCAGCAGTGATGCGTCAAGTAATTGGGTCCCTGCCACCCACATGGGAGACCTGGATTGAGTCCCTGACTTCTAGCTTCAGTCAAACCTAGCCGTGGCTATGGTGGGAACTGGGGGAGTGAACCATCTGAAAGGAGCTCAATCCCTGGCTCTTTCCAAAATTTAAAAAAATTTAAAAAAACACTACAAAAATGCACTGCATAAAAATGAAAATCATCCCAGAGTTAAAATGTACCAAATGTCTGTTAATGATTACAAAGTTATATTATATTTGAGCCTTATTTGCATTGTATGTATCAATAGTTTATTCCCTTTTATTAATGAGTTGCATGCCACTGTATAGATATTACACACTATGATAGATAGAAAGCATTTGCTAAAATACAATATCCATTTATAATTTAAAAAAAAAAACCTTGAACAAATTAGATATAGAAGGAACATACATCAACACAATAAAAGCTATATATGACAAGCCCATCAGCCTACATCATATTGAATGAGAAAAAGCTAGAAGTAGTTCCACAAAGGTCTGGAAACAGACAAAGTTATCTGTTCTCGTTACTCTTATTCAACACAGTTCAGGAAGTTTTAGCCAGAGCCATCAGGCAAGAGAAAGAAATAAAAGTATACAAGTCAGAAAGGAGGAAAATCAGATGATCCCTGCTTGCAGATGGCTGATCCTATATGTGAGAGAAACAAAAGGCTTCACTAAAAGACAGTTATAACTGGTAAGTGAATTTAGCAAAGTCGCAGGGTGCAAAATCAACACATAAAACTCAGTAGCATTTTTATACAGTAACAATGATCTTATTAAGAAAGAACTTTGTAAGAACAATCCCATTAATAATAGCTACAAAAGAATACCTTGGAGGCCGGCGCCACGGCTCACTAGGCTAATCCTCTGCCTTGCGGCGCCGGCACACCGGGTTCTAGTCCCGGTCGGGGCACCGATCCTGTCCCGCTCTTCCAGGCCAGCTCTCTGCTGTGGCCAGGGAGTGCAGTGGAGGATGGCCCAGGTCCTTGGGCCCTGCACCCCATGGGAGACCAGGAGAAGCACCTGGCTCCTGCCATCGGATCAGCGGATCAGCGCGGTGCGCTGGCCGCAGCGCGCTACCGCGGCGGCCATTGGAGGGTGAACCAACGGCAAAAGGAAGACCTTTCTCTCTGTCTCTCTCTCTCACTGTCCACTCTGCCTGTCAAAAATAAAAAAAAATAAAAAAAAAAGAATACCTTGGGATAGATTTAAACAAAAATGGGAAAGACCTTCTACAATGAAAATTACAAAATGCTAATGAGAGATACCAAGGAAGATGCACCAGAAAAAAGAAAAGAATTCTTTGTGTTCATGGATTGAAATAACATTATAAAAGTGTCCTTACTGCCCAAATTGATTTACAGATTTAATACCATCCCCATCAAAATGCCAATGACATTCTTTACAAGCAATTAGAAGAAAGAATATGAAAATACAAAAGATCCCAAATAGACAAAGCATTCTTAAACAATAAAAGCAAAGTTGGAGATGTCACAATAACAGATTTCAAGACACACTCTAGGCTGTTTTAATCAAAACATCATGGAACTGGCATAAAAATAGACACATAAACCCATGGAACACAACAGCAAGCCCAGAAATAAGTCTACCCATCTACAAGCAACTTATCTTACACAAAGAAGCTAAAAATATCCCCTGGAGAAAGGACAGTCTCTTCAGTAAATGATATTGAGAAAATTGGATTTCACAAGCCAAAGTTTGAAATAAGACCCCTAATTTATGCTCTATACAAAAGCAAACTCAAAATGGATCAAAGCTCTATTTCTAAAACCTGAAACTATGAAATTTCTAGAGGAAAACATAGGGGCAACACTCCAAGACACTGGAATAGGCATTGATTTTTTGGAGAAGACCACAAAAGCACAGTCAATAAAAGTAGGAATAAACAAATAGGATTATATCAAACTAAGACGCTTCTGCACAGCAAAAGAATCAATCAACAAAATAAAGAGACAACCAACAGAATAGGAAAAATACTTGCAAACTAAGCATCTGATAAAGTCTTAACATTTATAAAGACCTCAAAAATTAAACAACCACAAAACAAACAGTTAAGAAATGGACAAGAATATGAAAGAAATTTTTCAGGAGAAGAAATACAAGAGCTAACCAACACATAAAAACATCCTCATTCTCATTAGCCATCAGAGAAATACATATAAAAACCACAATAAGGTACCATTCAATGCAGTCAAAATGTCTATTATCAAGAAATCAAAAAATAACAAATGTTGGGGAAGATGTGGAGAAAAAGAAATTCAATATACAGTTGATGGGGATACAAATTAATGCAGCCATTATGGAACACACTATGCAAATTCTCAAAAAAATAAAAATTGATCTATTACAGGACCTAGCTAACCCATTCTGGAAATATATCCAAAAGAAGTGAAGCCAGACAATCACGTTCACTGTAGCACTACATAGCAAAGACACGGAATCAGCCTGTATGTCCGTTAGTCCATGACTGAGAAAAGCAAGTGTGGGACATGTACATGATGGAATAGTACTCGGCCATAAAAAAGAATGAAATCGACATTTGCAGGCAAGTGGGTGGAACTGGAGATCATAATACTAAGTGAAATAAGCCAAATGGAGAAAGAGCAAAGCCACCTCTCTTCTTTCATATGTGGAGGTCAAGAATATTTCCATATGTATATAGGTGTGTCCATATACATATTTATATGTGTAATATATAATATGTTATATATTTATATAAATATTATAAAATTCATATTTATATTTTAAATGTATTTTAAGTAAACATATTTTATTATATATTACATACAATAAAATGCATGGATGCCATATTATTTGTTATATAGATGTTTCTAATTACACCCCTTACATAATAATATGCCCTTCTTCCCTTTAAAAACAGTCTGGTTTCTGCCTCTCTTATTGATGGGTGTTCAGGATGTTTCCAGTCAGAGCTATTAGAGTTAAAGCTACCCTCAGGGTTCTTTTACAAACCATGTGAGTGGACTCATTAGTTTTTAACTCATTTCTCTGTGATAAACAATCAACGCGACTTAGTCATCGGGTTAGAAATCATAACAGCAGATGCTGATAAGGGTGGCACAAAGGAATTTCTGAGGTCATAGAAATGTTCTCTATTCTGACTGGCGCCGGGTTTCTGCAGGTCTATACATTTCCCCAAACTCGTCACAGTTTAATGTATATATCATTATACTGCATTTATACATACCACCAAAAAGAACAAGAGCTACCAGGTGGATGAAGATAACCAGCACTCACCACTCACCAGCCATTCTAGCCACTCCCTGTACACCCACCCAAACCGCACCTGCTAGGAAGCTAAGAACCACATTTGTATTTCTTAAAGATTTATTTATTTACCTATTTGAAAGGCATAGCAACAGTGAGAGAGGGAGAAACAGAGAAAGACCTTCCATCCCCTGGTTCACTTCCCAGATGGCTACAATGGCCAGGGCTGGGCCAGGCCAAAGCCAGGAGCCAGGAACTCCATCTGGTTCTCCCACGTGGGTGGACTGTCAGACACTGCTTCCTGGGTGAATTAGCAGAGCTGGGATGGAAAGTGGAGCATCCAGAATTCAAACCAAACGTGGGATGGGAGTGTCCCAAGCAGCAGCAGCACCACGGGTCCCTAAGAACCATGTGTCTCAGGTCCCCTTAAATTAAGGAGTCACACTGGCTTCTTTAAATGCGATACAAGTGTGAAGATTTGCACAGAGAAGCAATCTGAGACAGGGGTGGAGGCCAGCTCCCTAGTACTTGGTGCACTGCTGATGGCAGGCAGAGGCAGGTGAGGAGCGGTATCCTGCCATCACCAGGGTCAGGCAGCTGGGCCTGTGGTAGGACCAGACCCCTCACCCAGCATAGTGTCTGCTGAGAGGCCCGTAGCACAGTGGCTGTGACAGGAAGAAGCTAAAAGTCTTTTTTTTTTAATGAGCCTTTCTAAGAGCACATAATAGTGAAAGTATGGTGCAGTAGTTCCCCCTCTAGCCACAATTCTACATTCCACACTTTCGGTTACCCATACTCAAGTGGGCTCTTTAAGTATTATATGGAAAATTCCAGAAAGAAATATCTCATAAGTTTATAAGTTTCAAATAATTTTTGCTCTAATATATTGCTATAATTATTCTATTTTTAAATTATTATAATTTATTGTCGCGAGTCCATATTCATGTGCCTAATTTATAAGTTATTCCTGTGCCTAATTTATAAGTTAAATTTTATAACATATATATATGTAAGTATATATATATACACACACTTAAGTATATAGGTATAATTTATAAGCTAAACTTTATATATACATAGGTATAAGTATATAAGTATAAGAAAAAACATTGTCTACATAGGGTAAAGTATAGCCCAAGTTTCAGCATTGGCAGGAAGGTCTCAGAATAAATTCATACTACCAGTCTTATACTTATGCTTTATGCTTACTCTACCACATAGCCACCATATAGCCAGCACTCTGCCATCTTGTTTTCCAACCCATCAATAGTTTTTGTTTTAACTTAATGCTGGCCGTGGTGCCTCCTGGTCTCCTCCTTCCCAAAGCAGGGGCTCCTCCTTCCATCTGTCCTGTTGTAACATCTATGACTCCCAAATCGCTCAGTAGAATCAAGAATCTGGAGATGCTGCCACTTTAACATGACAACGGTGCTGGTACATACACGATTTTTCTTAGCAAGAGGAGCATGGTAAGAAGAAAATCCTCAGATTGTGGTGCAGAACACCTCCCATCTCTTTCCCAAGAAAATCAGACGGCGTCTCGAGAGCCACATTTGCCCTCCCCAGCAAGAGGGCACAGGCCAGCAGCTCAGAGCCTCCCTCTGCGTGTAGCCAAGCCACAGGTCCACACGTTCACTCTCCTGCTTTTCTCCTTTCCCTCTCCTTCTCTTCCTCCTCCTCCTCATTTTTCACATCCCTGCAGCTAACTCCAAGCCCTGTGCTGGTGTCTGCCCCTGTGCACCACCCCCCCACCCCACCCCCGATGTCAAGCGTTGCATTTGCTGGTGCTGTCGATGCAAAGTGGCATCTAACCTGCATGCCCTGTGGTTGGTGTTTTTTCAGGAACGCATGTAGTTTACCATAGAAGAAATAACTACATTAAATCAATGTCTTCTTAAAACAGCTAGAGCTGCTCTGTCACCCACAATTGAAATCCAACTGAAATAAAATCAAGTCTCCTACCCTGCTGCAGTCCCCAGCTCCACAATCCAGGGGGGAATAAAAATCAAAATTAGCTTTTGGATCCTTCCACATGTGAGACCACGTTGCACAAGCGGCCTAATTTTGTCTTCCAATTAACATGAGCCGAGCAGTAGTCCCAACACTGGGGCACCTGGTTATGTCTGTCTGGATTTTATTTTTTTATTTTTTGTGATTTATTTGAGCAGCCTTTCCCCTCCATTCACCTCTAGATGCTCACAATGTCTCAACTGTTGGCTGTCACAGCATCTTCAACAGACCAGTCCATGTACAAGGCTCCCCATGGGTGTAGGTGCCTTTCTGATTGTGCAGAAGGTCTTCAGATGCCTGGAAAACAGGTGCTCTGGGGGCCAGGGTTGTGGACGCCGGTTCGAGTCCCAGTTGCTTGCTCCGCTTCCAGTCCAGCTCCCTGCTAATGTGCCTAGGAAATCAGCAGCAGATGGCCCAAGTGCTTGGGCCCCTCAGCCACATGGGAGACCTGGAAGAATTCCCTGGCTCCTGGCTTCAGCCTGGCTCAGCCCTAACTGTTGTGTCCATCTGAGGAGTGAATTAGCAGATCGAAGACCTCTCTTTCTGCGTCTCTCCCTCTGTCTCTGTAACAATGCTTTAGAAATAAATAAAATAAATCTTAAAAGAAAAGAAGGAGGAGGAGGAGAAGGAGAAGAAAAGACACTACATCACACTCACAGCACTGGACGTCAGAGCACCAACACCAAGCTAGTTCAAGTGCATTCTGTCATTGATCATCTGATGGATTAGGAAAAAAAAAAAAGCTATCCTGCTTTGATTTGAGTTTCCTAATAATGAGAAATGTTGCATAATTTGTTTTCTAGCCACTTATTTTTTGTTGGTCTGTAAACATTTTATATGGCAATGAAATGTATCCTTTGCCTTATGTATTTAAAAATGCCTTTGCCAGCTCACCATTTGCCTTTTGGTTTTATTCCTAACTTTTTTCATTCAGAAGTTTTCAACTTTTAAGAAGTTCAGTTCACCAGTATTTCTCACTATTCTACCTCCCATTATGTGTCATATTTACAAATGACTTCTCCTTTCTTTCTTGGGTAATTAAGTGGCGTTGGAGTAAAATCTTTGTTCTCTGAAATTGTTGTGGTGTTGGGAGTGGGGTGATTTTTATTCAAACGGGCAGTAAGTTGGACCAACATGATGTATTGATTTATCTTTAACTTATTGATAAAATGTTACTTTTAGCTATTTAGGTTTTCATGTGTTTGTGATTCTTATACATTTTGAGCTTTCTCTAAAACACTCCATTCAATGATATAACTTTTCTGGCTCCAGGTCCAAAAAATCTCATTGCGATTTTTAGAATTTTCATGATTACTCTCATGTATTTTTCCGTATTAATACAAATATGATTTTCTAAGTTGTAGGGGGAAGAACTTGATTTTTAAAATTCTCTCCCTCTATCCTTCAAATAAAAATAAATGACTCTTTAAAATACTGTGAGAAAATAAATGATGCAGGACGACACTCAGAACCCATTAGGAATGTATGGAGAAGGCAAACTAGGAAACAGAAGGCGATGGGTGCCTGGAATCATAAGACATCATCTTTTTAGAGTCATGTTTTCCTGAACTTTGGGGAAGTTAAGAAAATAACTCTCTCCTTTCAAACACTAACTCGGGAGAAACAAAGCCTGGCTGTCTGCTCTTGACTAAACATCAACACAAAGTGCAGTAAACCTCATTAATTTTCCCTAATTGGATAGAAAGTTCTGGAAGAGTCTGAAGTAGAGAAACATTTTCAGAAAATTCAGCTTAATTTCAAGATCATATGAAAACAGGCATGACAGGCCTTCTGGAAGGATGAGAGCAGAAGTCTTAGAGAATTTTTTAAGTACTTTAGTAACTGATAAAAAATAGAAATTAGAACATTTGTTTTACGGAAACATTTAAGTACAAAGTGGTTTTACGAGTGTTTAGAAACATCTACTGGCCTTCAGCCTTCGGAAGACTAAATATTTTCCTTGTTTATACTTTTAATTTGCTTGGCAAGCCCTTCCCCAACTTATAACCCTAATAAATCAATGCACTTCACCAGCCTCTTAAATTTACCCCAGATTCTGATTGAGTAAATTTCTCATTGGCAGGATCACACAGTTCTTTTCCACAAGTCCTCAATACTTTTATGCTCCCAGGAAATGCGCCTGTCAATAGGGCATGTGCATTCTCTCATTTTCTTAAAAGCAGGAACCAGGTTTCATTTTTCACTCTTGATTCCAAAGCTGTTGGAAAGCTTGAAAGAGAAGGGGACCATGAAAGGGGGAGTAAATAAATCTAATCTGGTGAAAAGGCGATGAAGGCCTTGTGCTTACACTTCCTCAATTTGTTCTTAAAATAACTGTTGACACACTCTCTGATGGAGCACCAGCTCTTGGCTTTCCAAGGCTGGGGTCACAGAGATTGGAACAAAAGACACAGTTATACTTGAAACACAAATTTGAGCAATTAGTTCCCACCTTTTCCTCTTGCTATTTCCAAAGATGTTAATAAGTACCTAAATGGAGTTGTTCAAACTCCGGTTTTTGCTCCTTCACTATGTCCACCCCCTAACAGACATGCAGTTTAGCAGTGAGTGAGTTAGGAGGAATGAGATGGTGGAAATCTGAAAATATCACCACCAGGCATTGAGGGCCTACAGTGTTTCTAGGAGAATGAACACTCTACTGCAGATTCAAAGAGGGAAAAACGTGAGTACTGTTAGGAAAAGTCAGGACTGTAAGAGGAGAGAGTGGCGGACAGGATCAATGTCACCCCAGTGTTGCCAGGCACTCACTGTCCCGGCCATGGTCCATATATGACACTGTGTAGCTGCTGGAGCACAGGCAACTTCCAACCTCCTCCTCTACCGAGAGTATGGATGTGCAAGGGAATGAACGCCCCTGGAGCCACTTTGACCCATAACAAATCGGAGAGAGAGGACAAATATTTGGGTTTCTGTGCCATAGCATAGGACAGCTTCTGAGACGTATTCAACGTGCTCACCCAAAGACATGTCACCAAATGCGTCACTGACGTCACCCTTTGTTCTAGACCACATTTTCAAAGATGTCTGCCCAGCAAATAGCCCTGGAAGACAGAAAAGTGTCCCCCTCTGGACTGAAGGGCACGAATGCTTACTGCCTGGGGCCAGCATTGTGGCAAAGCCAGTTAAGCCACCAGCTATGGTGCTGGCATCCCGTATGGGCAGCAGTTTTTGTCCCGGATGCTCCACGTCAGATCCAACTTCCCAATAATGACCTGGGAAAAACCTTCCCCCTCTCTCTGTAACTCTTTCAATAAATAAATAAATCCTTTTCAAAAATACTTCCTGCTTATTATATAAGGTTGGGGCTCCCTATGTGCAAGGTTCCATCCCACTGACAGGCAAAGACCCATCTATACCATCCCCTTGGGAATAGGGAAGAAGAACCAACACAGAGATGCTTATACCTCTTGCTACATCACAGCAATAAAGTCCCTTTTCTCTGATGTGGTGATCAAAACTCTTCTGCCAATCTTTTAGCTTATAAGTAGGGTGGAGATCTCAGACCTTTTATAGTTCTTACCTATCCCATGGACTTCACATGAAAAATGACCAGCTGCAAGATTGAATTTTAATTTGACTCAAATTAGGATAGCCATTTTCTAAGAAAATTCAATCTATAAATTTTACATTGCTATACTACTTCAATAAAATTCATAATTAAAACGGATTTTTTTATTTGACAGATAGAATTAGACAGTGAGAGAGAGAGACAGAGAGAAAGGTTTTCCTTCCGTTGACTCACCTTCCAAATGGCTGCAACGGCCAGAGCTATGCCGATCCGAAGCCAGGAGCCAGGTGCTTCCTCCTGGTCTCCTTTGCAGATGCAGGGGCCCAAGCACTTGGGCCATCCTCCACTGCCTTCCCAGGCCACAGGACTGGAAGAGGGGCAGCCAGGACTAGAATCGGTGCCCATATGGGATGCTGGTGCCGCAGGCGGAGGATTAACCAAGTGAGCCACGGCGCCGGCCCCGAACAGAATGTTTTTGAGAGATGGATTCCCAATGTTTTTCTGGCTGTGAAACTGGAAGTTGAGCACCCATGTCCCCAGAAATTGGCAGGTAAACCAGAGGCTAAAAAGTGAATACACGCACAGTCTCAGTGAAACTGTTCAAAGCTCGGGGAAGGAACAGCTCCTTCCTCTGGGAATGAGGAGAGGCTGAAGGACTGAGTCTATGGAAACTCCCAGGATATTATGTACATGCAGTTGCATTAGGTAGCTTGTCATTACTGCAACAAAATACTGAAGGAAAGCTACCTACAAAGGAGGAGGTTTATTCTGGATCACAGTGTTTGGAGGTTTGCAGTCCACCATCTGGATGGTACCTTTGATTCGGTTGTCAGGTGAGGCCAGAGGATGGCCGAGGCAGGGAGAGTGGCGGGGCTCAACTCACCTTTTATAACCAAATCTTTCGCAAGAACAAACTTCCAAGGTCGCATCAGCAATGATCCAAGGACTTCCCAGGAGCCCCACCTCCTAGACACCATAATTGGATTAAACGTCCATGTTCTTAGTGCCTTCAACTTGATGGTGTTGAGATTTAAGCACCTGCATGAGTTCTGGAGCTAGATCCTATTCAAAGCCAAGCAACAAAATGCGTAGGAACAGCCAAACACAATGAACTCAAAACCCTTGCTGCTCTCTTATGAAACCATGGTGCCACACTTACTTGCCTGCTGACTTACTACACTACAAACTAGTCCATCTCATTAAGTATATGCATTAAAAGGATAAATGGGGTAAATCACTAATATTGGTGTCGAAGAGAATAGTTGTTGAGACGTGATCTTTTGTAAGTTGAACAAGAAGGGCAAGCACATTCCGGCACTGGGATTGGCAACACGTGTGAAGCCGTTCCTAGTTGGACAGAAAGCGTGACTACCCCTTGTACAGAGCAGGAAGGGGCAGCACTGACAAGCTCAGCATCTCTGAGAATCAGTCGGAACTTGCTGCGGCTTAAGAACCTAGTTTTTGCCTTCATTAAATGCTCTCATGCACGTTATACTAACAAAGGGAATTTCAGAGAAAACTCTAGTCTGCCAATAAAAATAAAGACTTGTTTTACAATCACTGGTTCCCCAGATTATTTAAATTTCTCCAATAAGTTACAAGGCATGAGGCTAAGATAACATTGACAAAGTTAAATTGGTTACCTTCACGACGCTAATCTTTGTTTCAATGAGAGACCAAAAAGACCCAAAGCGAGGAAAAAGACATCACTCTTGTTTAATATGCTTTTCAGATTAATCTCAGAATGACACCAAAAGGCCAAGATAAGAAATGCAGGCTGCAGGCAGTGAATGAAAGCAACTTCTTCTTAAAAAGAGCATTTTAATATTTAGAAACTAGCATATTCTCGTGATTGAAATGGCGGGTATTCATAATATCCTAAAACACACAAATTCTCCATCATTTTGTTTGTTTACCCAAGAACTTCTGGTTTCAAACAGAAATGAAATGACCTTTCTCCCAGGAAAATAGGATATTCATTGCCTGGCCTGATTTCGACACTGATTTTGTAAGTTATTTGGATAAGAACAAACATCTTCAAGCACACACAGTCTCGTGTATTGAGTACCTGTGACATGCAGGCTTTGTGCATTGCACTAGGAATTCAAGGAGAAATAAACGGGATGCATGGCCTTGTGGAGCTCAGCTTCTGATGCAGACTTTCTTGATTCCCAAGATAAAAAATAAATATGTGACTAAATTTTTTCCAAGCACTCTGAAAATTGGATTTTTTTTTTCAAATTCTCCACAAAAATGGAAAGTCAGTGAGGAATTAAGACAAGATTTTATTCAGCATAGTTTAACTAGCGTAAGAACTGCCACTGGGGTGGGAAGAGCGCAGAGGTCAAAACCTTTAACTTTTGGGCAGCACTGTGGTGTAGCGGGAAAAGCCGCCACCTGCAGTGCCAGCATCCCATGTGGGCGCCAGTTCGAGTCCTGGCTGCTCCACTCCTGATCCAGCTCTCTGCTATGGCCTGGGAAAGCAGTAGATGATCCAAGTGCTTGGGCCTCTGCACCTGCGTGGGAGACCTGGAAGAAGCTCCTGGCTCCTGGCTTCGGATTGGCATAGCTCCCACTGTTGCGGCCAAATGCGGAGTGAACCAGAGGATGCAAGACGCCCCCCCCCCCCCCCCGCCTCTCTGCCTCTCCTTCTCTCTCTGCATAACTCTGACTTTCAAATAAATAAATAAATCTTTAAAAAAAAATCTTTGACTTCACACACATGAGGTATTCAAAGAGTTCACCGAAAATGTGCGTGATAAAACAAACATGCATGGATTTCACAAAGCGTGTACCAAAGTAAGCATCTTTTAATTCCCCCCATTGCAGGGACACATGAAAAGAACTTGTATTTACTCTAGGGCCTCTCTTTGTTTGCTCTTGTTCTGGAAATTCCTTCAGCCAGAACAAGATGGTAGAGGGTCTGTTGCTTGATGGAGCCTTGTTGGTTGCAGGCCCAGGTGGAGAGCACCCTCAGATTAGGAATATGGCAGAAGTTGTGGCGCCTGGCAGCCTGGGTCCCAAGGATGAAAGAGCAGCCACAGATAGGGCAAAGTCCCAGCTGTCAATCAAGCCATCTCCCATACTGGCGGTGCCTTTGACTTTAAAGACAGAATGCAATGAGCCAAATAACCTGGCAGGTGTATTCCACAAAGTACTCTCTTTTATACAAGGATTCCAATGTAAGCTCCCCACTTCTGTTTATGAGGTTGATATTATCTACACACCAAACTGGACAAATATATTAAGAATCTATTTTATAAGCTTATCTAGCTCATGAATATAGATGCAAAACTGCTAAATAAAATATTGGTAACCAAAATCTAGAAAATTATTAAATTAATAAATGATGGCTATGAATGATTTAAAGGAATATGAGATTGGATTAACACCAGAAAAATCTACAAGTATAATTCACAGTGTATTACAGGAGAAAAGTTACTTGATCACTACAATAGATACAGAGAGGCATAAAAGTAAAATTTAACATCATGCAGGGTAATGAAACAAAGAAATATCCCCCAAAGCTCTAGGCAGAAGGAAGTCCCTAAACATGATTGGCATAATCTATCCAAATCATACATAGCGATGAAGAATTAGTAGCATTCCCTTAAAAGGAATGAAACAACTCAGGAATGATAGAAGAACACCTACTTTCACTGCTCTAACTTATCATTGTAACAGAGATCCTAGCCAATACAATAAGACATGAAAAGGTAATGGTTGATATAAGCATTGAGAAGAAAGAAATAAAATTGCTACTGTTTGTGAATTACATGATTATTGACATAGAAAATTCAAGAGAATCCACTCCTTATTAAAACAAAGAAATAGTCACAAAGATAAAGAAATGGCCCAAATGAACAGGTTAGGAAGATTTACGACAGACCAGTGTATACATGTGCTCTTTACATAGGAGCCAACAGGGAAAGAATGAACTATCCAAAAAACAGTTCCAGGCAGACTGACTACGCATTTGAATAAAACACCCTTGTTTCATGTTAGAAACAAACAAAAAATGGATTTAAAAACTAAAAGTTTTCACCATTTAACATTTACAGGTGAAAGTAGGGAAAATAGTTTTAGAATTCCAGGACAGAGAGTAGTTCCTAAACCAAGACAGAAAAACGACAACTCGTGGAAGAGAGATTGTTTCTTATGTTAAAGTTTGGAACCTCTGTATGACACCATGAACAGAGTGAAATCTCTAAGCCAAATACTGGAGAAGACTGGGGAGGCATACATAATACAAAGGGGGAATTCTGTGGGTCCTGGTGACCATCAATCATTGCTCATCCATTGCCCCACATACCTCAACCAAATTGAAGCACTTTTCATGAGAATGAAAAGAAGGAAATGTTAGCTAGGTCAATAACCCACAGCATCTGCCCAAGGTGGCTTACAGGCAGTTGACAGAAGAGCAAAGCAAGATGATCGATGGATAAACGGTAATCAGAAGAATTAAGAAAAAGGGAAGGATGGAGGGAGAGAGGAAGGGGATGGAGAGCTATTGCCAGATGGAAAAAAACCCTCTAAAATATCAAATAATACCAAATTCTTAGGATTTCATGAGACGCATCTTTTCTTAGATTCCTTTTCAAGTTCAAAATATTCAAAATCAAATTGCCTCTTCCAAATCCTTTCTTATTCCCAATACAATCAAGGCTCAAGGGAAAGCAGCAAGACTTGAGTAATCCTAAACTGCTGTGACAGCCTCACCTCTTGTACCCCATCACCATGGCACACCTGGAAACCCTTGGATTCTGCTTCCACAGTTCCATGAACTAGATGCATTGCCTCAGAACTGTCCTGGGTAATTCGTGTGTCCTCTTAACCAACCATTCTGCCTCCTATTTTGCTACCTTCAAATCATTCTTCTGAAGCAGTAGAGCTTACTCTCCTACACTCCAATACACCCAACAGCTTCACTGTAAAGATCAAGTTAAAACCCCAAAGGGGCTTACCCTTAATCCTCTGCCTGCTTTTCTCAGTCTCCCCTATCATCCCCTCCTTCTTTTTGTTCCCTGGCTCCTCATTGTGCTTCTTCCCCCTAAGCAAGCTCATTAAAATGACTTCAGTGAAGTGAGGGGTAAATTCATATGGCCTTTGTTTGAAATTATTGTTATTTTAGTCATTTTGACTTTATTCTACTTTGATAGTTATTTAACCATTAGGAGGCTAATGGTCTCCTAACTTTTGTCTGGGACCAGCCTTACCTGTTAAGCAGTCTATTTAACAAGGAGAACTTCTCCACAGCTCTAATCATCTTCAGTGGATTGATTGTTGACTGTATTAATGCTCTCCCAATCAATCCTGCAGTGGGGACAATGCCCATGTCTAGCTTTGCAGAGTGATCAAAGCTCAGGAATAGAACATTCTTGCACCTTACCGTACTGTAAATCAAACCACACTGCATGTATCTAACTTCCTGTTTCTAAAAAAATTACATAAGTTAAAGAAATATTTGAACTTTGTCTACTAATCACAGGTCAAGGACAGACATGAAACTCACAGTCAGAATGCCAGGACTAACTTATTTCCTTTGACTGGCAAGTTTAGATAAATATGTATCATTAATTAGATTACTTATTGCTCTCATACTGATGCAATTAGATGATTCCTATTCATTTCCAAAACACCAATATTTGTCTTTGCATAAGTATTACACAATATTACACCAAAAATGTGTAATAATTTAGTTCATATACAAAAAAGACACAGGTGAATATTGCTTTAAGTTTTATTACATCACAAAACTATTAACTTGGCACCCAAATACAAAAGACATATTTTGAGAAAATAAAAAAGAATCCAGGAGGGCCGACGCTGTGGTATAGTAAGTTAAGCCTCCTCCTACAGTGTGGCATCCCATATGGGACCCGGTTCGAGTCCCGGCTGCTCCACTTCTGATCCAGCTCCCAGCTGATGGCCTGGGAAAGCAGTGGAGGATGGCCCAAGTCCTTGGTTCCCTGCAACCACCTGGGAAACCCTGAAGAAACTTCTGGCTCCTGGCTTCGAATAGACTCAGCTCTGGCCATTGAGGCCATCTGGGAAGTGAACCAGTGGATGGAAGACCTTTTTCTGTCTGTGGCTCTACCTCTCAAATAAACAAATAAAATCTTTTTTTTTTTTTTTAAAGAATCTAGGAATTCCTTGGCCCAAAGGAAAACATGCCCAGGAGTGTGGGACACACAGCCACATTTCTGAGAACGATGGATTCAGACTGAATTTCCTTGAGAGAGGCAGGCAGTGTTTATTTTTTCTAAGAAACATATTTGACCCAGAATTATGTAAAACATAGACATTCACATTCCTAACAACCTAAACTGTTAACTAACTCCCCTAATGTGCATTTCCCTTGGCATTCTTGCAGGTGGTTTGAAACCCAACACTTAACGCAAGGCACAAAAATGGACTCAGATTTATTCTCTTGAGATGTGCGGGGCAGCCTTGTCTCGCTGGAAACAATCTATGACTGTTGTCATCCTTGTTTGTTCTTCCCTACCCCATAGACTTGCGGTTCCTCAAATGCTGGACTTCCATTTGCTACCAGGCCTTTCCATGTGGGGTTCCCTCTGCCTAAAGCAGGCAGCTCCTGCCTCTCATCCTCCAGGAAGTAGATATTAAAATGCTGGAAACAGGATGTCAAGAGAAATGCCAACCAACTTGACAATGGAGCTGAGATAAACACATTTCTTGACCATCGCATCACACTAGAGCTGCCACAAAAGGAAAGTGGAGACAGAAATAGCTCTATGTTTGCCTTGGAAATTGAGTCTAGCCAGCGCCGCGGCTCACTAGGCTAATCCTCTGCCTGTGGCACCGGCACTCCAGGTTCTAGCCCCGGTTGGGGCACCGGATTCCGTCCTGGTTGCTCCTCTTCCAGTCCAGCTCTCTGCTGTGACCTGGGAGTACAGTGGAGGATGGGCCAAGCGCTTGGGCCCTGCACCCGCATGGGAGACCAGGAGGAAGCACCTGGCTCCTGGTTTCGGATCAGCGCAGCGCGCCAGCCACAGCAGCCATTGAGGGGTGAACCAATGGAAAAGGAAGACCTTTCTCTCTGTCTCTCTGTCTCTGTCTCTCTCTCTCTCTCTCTCTAACTCTGAAAATTGAGTCTATAAATAAAAATTTCCCCACAAAGAACATTTCATGTCCATATGACTTTATCTGTGAGCTCTTTTAGATATTTAAAGAAACAGCAGCAATCCTACACAGAGACCCTTCCAGAGGAAGAATAAGGCCGCCTTACCCATGAGCCTCAAATCTGCAAGGACAGCACACGATCTAGAAATTATAACCTAATCCACTTATTATGTACTCAATCCAGAAAAACTTACTTGCAAACTGAGTCTATTAATGTGTATGAAAGGAAAATATATCACAACAAATTTGAGCTTATCCCAGGAAAGCAAAGATAAATATTAGAAAATAAACTAATATAACCACATTAGCAGATTAAAGATAAAAATCACCATCTGATCCCTTCAATAGATGCAGAAAAATGAGTAGATGAAGTTCAACATTCATTCATGTTTATATTTTAAAAAAGGCTTTTAAAAAACTAAAATTAGAAAGGGTCCTCCTTAACCTATAAAGAAAATGTTTTCGTGCTTGGAATGTTGAAAGCTTCCGTTGGGGAATTAGGAACAAGATTGCTATCCACATCACTACAATTTCTGTCAACATTTTAATGGGAATCCTAGGAAATGCCAGTAAAATAAACCAAATACATGAATATTGTTACAATATTGTTCGTCATTCACAGATGGATATGATTTTAGCAGGTATGCTCATGAGTTCGTTGTACCTTTCTCATTCTTATCAAGTCTATTATCAAATTAATCAAGTTTCATGGACTTCTCAACACTCTAGAATAGTTTGTGAATGTATTAATCACTTCTATCATTTTATGTGTTCCCATGCTTTGACATCTGTGGCTTTGCTAACCCTGGAGGAGCTGCCACTCCCAGGATCAGCCAGTTCCTGGAGGAGACGAACAACTCATCCTTGAGCCTCTTCTCCAGTGTAAACCGACGAATCCAGAGCCTGTGCTCCCCAGGCATCTCTGTTAGCCTTTATCACATTCTGGGCTACTCTCCACCCCAAGGCCAAAAACCAGCAGAGACAGTCCCTCTGGCCCAGAGTTGGCTGAAATTACTCAAATCAGCCAATCGTAAGTTTGCTTAACCTACCTTCTCCATCTGTTCCCATGGAAACCACAATGCATTCTTTTTGCTGTTTCTTCCCTCCCTCTGCCTCCTGATCAAACCAGAGCTCATTCCAGTGTGGCTCCCTCTACTGCAGTGGGCCCCCTTCTATTGTAATAACTGTCTGTCCAGTGGCATCTTCCCCTGATATGTTGACCTTGCTGTACAAAAGTAATAATAAAACCTATGTTTTCAATCAGTGTACATGAGAATTATGTGTGGAATTTGCCAGTCAGCTCTGCAAATAGCCTGAATATTTCCTTTACAAGAAGATTTTTAACAGTAAATTTTTTGATGTTTATGGAATTCTTCAGGTTTTCTATTTATTCTTGAGACAATATTAAGTAACATGGTTCTCGTAATACGATATGATGTTCTAGCTGCATTCCTCAAGTTTATTTTTGTTTTCTGAATACTTTGTTTCTCCAATGTTTTAGTTTTGTTTTATTTTCTAATACTTTTGTTTCCTAAACATTCTAATTTCCATCAGTAACTAATTTCCATCACTGACTGCTTTACTCTCTAGGGTGAGGAGCTCTCATGCAATACCTTGACTTTCGACACCATCTACAGGTGAATGACTTCCAGGTATAGGACTTCATCATCTGAGCGCCAGAGCCGAGAATCAAACAGCCAACTTCATATTTGCCTCTGAATGCCTGGTAGGTGCTCCTAAACTCTAATGCAAACGACAGTCTTGATTTCTGTTCACAACATGCTTCCCCTTGGACTCCTTGTTCCCAGTCACTCACTTGTCAAAATACAGAGTTCTCATTGGTTGTTTCTCCCCTGCATCTTCACAACCAAGCTTGCCGGAGTCCTTTCTGCTCCTCTTACTCCACTGCCACAGCACATCCCTCACCTGCTCACTTTCCTATTTTTGAACTGCACTCATCCCAGTCTAAATAAGTCATCCCTCGCCTGCACCCCCGCTACGGCTCCCAATCGTATCCCTGCTGCCCCTCTTTGTCCCACCCACCTCTGGGTCTCCAGAGTGACCACAATCATCAAACAGACTCTTCGTGCCCCTGCTTCAAACCTCCACTAGTGACCACAAGGCCTCTTGAGCAAGGCCCATCAGAACTGGGTCCTGTTTTCCTCATCTGGTTTCTACCATGATGGCTTTTATCCTCTTCCTCCAAACTCCTCAGGGCCTCCAAACGTGCACTTCCCTGGCCCTGGAATGTTCTTTGCTATCACTGTCTCAGACTGGCCCTCCCTGGCCACTCTCTACAAGGTGAGACCCTACCCATAGCTCCCCCCATTCACATCTTTATTCATCATTGTTTTACTTTACTTTATTCCAGCAACAGCAAATTATCTTGTTTCTTTTCAGTTTACTTTCTTGTTCTGCTTCTATGAGAACCTTAAATCCTAATTTTCCACTGCTTTAGCTTAACGTCGTACTTTTTTTTTTTTTTTTTTGACAGGCAGAGTGGATAGTGAGAGAGAAAGACAGAGATAAAGATCTTCCTTTTTGCTGTTGGTTCACCCCACAATGGCCGCCGTGGCCGGCGCATCTCGCTGATCCAAAGCCAGGAGCTTCTCCTGGTCTCCCATGGGGTGCAGGGCCCAAGGACTTGGGCCATCCTCCACTGCCTTCCCGGGCCATAGCAGAGAGCTGGCCTGGAAGAGGGGCAACCGGGATAGAATCCGTCGCCCCGACCGGGACTAGAAACTGGTGTGCTGGTGCCGCAGGTGGAGGATTAGCCTAGTGAGCCGCGGTGCCGGCAGCGTCGTACTTCTTAGCACATAATAGGTGTCCTTTGCAATTGTCTGAATGGAGAATTAATAAACGGACATGAGAACCTGCTCCCATGGCTGGGAGGTGAGAAAATAGTGAGAAGACTGGCAGAGCCAGCGTCGTTTAGTGGATTGGGAGAAACAGGCAGAAGCCTCACCACTCAATGAAGGCATCAGACAGGCGAGAACATAAACTCAAGCCTTGAACTAAGACTCGTATTGTAGCTGCCTCTCCTTAGAACGTAGTTACCAGTTGGTAGGATTCAAATAACCAGTGGGGAATATTGTACTGAGTGACTGCTTTAAACTCTAGAGAGGCTCAAAATGGACTTCTACTCTTCCTTCAAAGAAGTCATTTTAAAAATATCAGATATTTAACATAAATATCACTAAGCATCAATTTGAGCATTATCTGAATTCTGACATCACAAGTGAAAACAATTTCAGCTCCATTTAAAGAGATGTCAGATTCAGGCTGTTTTACAACAGGAAAGGGAGAAAGGTTAAGGCTTTAACTTGATTCAGATGTCACTTGATATATATACATCGGAAATTAGGTCACTGAAAATAGTTTTTTTTCAATCAGGGAATTCACAGCTCGGAGTAAGGTGACGTTTCAATTCATTTTAGCTGGTGTTCCTGCTTACTGGTGTTCCTTAATGTTATCCTCTTTAAACTACTTACAAGCTGAAAACAAAGGAAGCTTGAAAAAGACCCCAATGGTTATTTCTCTAATATTTCAATGCCAGTAAATTTAAACTACTGAATACAGTTATTTTCATATGAAAGAGAATTGGAGGCTGCCATCCGTTCAAACGTGGGTAACTAGAACACAGGGGAGAGTCAATAGCACCAAGGTCTCTCCGTTTATTGCACAAACTACGCAAGGGAAGCACGTCGGGGAGGTGGGGATGCACCCAGCTGTGACTACCGCACAGGTCCTCCCAGACTAACTCCAGTGTCACCTTCTGTGTGAACACCTGCCTCTGCCTCTGGCGTAGGGTTAGTCCTGCCCGCGTCAGGTCTCCAGTACTCATCTCTGTACACACTTCACTAGACAATAGGTCTGTCTCCCATGCTTAGTCACCAGCTTCTTAAAAGAGAAATCCTCTTTTAATCAGCCCCAGCAGAGTGTCAAGCAGTCAAGAAAGGTTTCCAGAAAATTCAAAGTGAGCAAGGATTTTTAACCGAGAACTTCCTATATAACAAATGCTGACCATCGTCTCATTCAAAACGGTCTTTTAAAAAATACGATCCACCCTCAGGCACCGTGTGTTCTGATGGTAGAGAAGGAAGGGAGGCGGGTGGCTTTCTGGAAATGACCCTACCTTTACCCGCTCCAGGCTGTCAGCAGCATAATGTGAGGGCACCTCAAAAAAGTAAAACTAAAAGAAAGCTGATATTGGTGCGAAAATTTTGAAATCCATGCACAGGGATTTTTTTTAATAATATATATTTTCCTTGAACTTGTTAAACGCCCCTCATCCCAACCTGCCTATTTTTCTGGCATGAGAGTCACACAAACTAAGCAGCCGTAGCTGAAAATCTCGAACTTTGAAATCTGAAATATGCCAAAATCTGAAACTTTCTGAGCAGGACTTGACACAGCAAGTGGACAACACAGCTGCTCTCGTCACAGGCTGCCGTCGACAGGCAGATGCACTACACGTATTGTAGACAGTCACCTTCAGGCTGCGTGTAACGGGTGCACATGAAGCGGAAATGGATTCAGTGTTTAGACTTGGGCTCCTCTCCAAGAATAGCAACTATTCCAAATATTCCAAAACCCTAAATCTGGCGGCTAAAACTGCCACCTGCAACCCTGGCCTCCCATATGAGTGCCAGTTCTTGTCCCAGCTGCTCCGCTTCCAATCCAGCTCCCTGCTAATGCACCTGGGAAAGCAGCAGAGTATGGCCCAAGTCCCTGGGCCCCTACAACCATGTGGGAGAGCTGGATAAAGTCTTGGCTCCTGCTTTGGCCTGGCCCAGTCCCAGCCATCTGGGGAGTGAGCTAGCAGATGCAAGATCTCTGTCTCTCTGTCTCTACCTTTCTCTCTGTAACTCTTTCAAATAAATAGATAATTCTTAAAAATCAGAGAATTGTGTCACATTGTCTGAATAATCTCAAGGTCTTCATAATTAAATAATAATTAATTAAATAGTTAATAAAACGTTTGTGAAATTCCAAACTGTTTTCTGAAAAAAAAATTCTGGTTTTAAGAAACGCTGAAGAGCATACTTGCAATATTTTGGAAAGAAGAAACATGTTAAGTGTAACATGTGCAAGTCACTATACTGATTTGCTTGTACAATATATCCAGTAAAGAGCTGCTTCCAGACATAACTTATATATTAAATATGTCCAGATATAAATCAAAACCGCTCACCATGGGGTTTTTCTGTTGAAATTGTCCCACTCCCCATTAATTCTACTGACTGGAATTTTGGTAGAAGATCAAGCAGTTCATTTTTCAAGTAGTAGTACAACTTCTCTCTTCATGGAAACTGGTGAGAGAAGAGTGTTTTGCACATTTCTGACATGTGTGGAGATGAGACAGTCTTCTTGTATCAGGTCGCACAGTCAACACTCCAGGGAGCTTTTATTTATCTATCATTGACATCATGTAGAAACTGAGACGTTGCTCATTCAAGAGAGGAATAGAACATAGAGTTTTAAATGGGGAAAATCTCTTACGGTAGACATAGGAAAGTCACCTGATCCCAGTTGTGTGAGATAAAACTGTGGCTTGAGGCATTCCAGTCCGTTATCTCCGTTAGAAGGTTCATACCTATCATATGTTTGGTTTTGGCCTTTGGTTTGAATAATATGAACTTGATAACCGCCACACTGCATCTCCCCAGATGACAACAATAACACCTGCTTCCCAAGGGAGGTAAGCCTATTTCTCAACTCTGATTTTCTAAGCAAGCTAAGTCTACCTTAGCTCTTTTATTCAGCTACTCGTGACATGTTTCCCACCACCCAGTCAACCCCAAGAACCACTGTGAGCTTATCCACAGAACACAATTTTGTGATAGTGTAGACAGATATCTCTCAATTCTCTAATCAACAAATGTCTTTAAAAAAATGCTCATTCATTTGAAAGGCAGAGAGAGAGAAACAGAGACAGACACAAAGACAAAAAGATCTTCCATCTACTTGTTTACTCTCCAAAAACCCAGAATAGCCAAGGCTGGGCCAGGTCAAAGCCAGAAGCCTGGAACTTCATCAGGTCCCCCATGTGGGTGGCAGGAGCGCAAGCACTTGAGGCATCACCTGCTGCCTCCCAGGATCCCCATCCCCATTAACAGGCAGCTGGAATGGGACAGGACCAGGACTCAATCCAGGCACTTTAGTTTGGGATGTGGGAATCCCAAGCCCAACTCAGCAAGTATATATATATATATATATATATATATATAGAGAGAGAGAGAGAGAGAGAGAGAGAGAGAGAGAGAAAGAGAGAGAGAGAGAGAGGCAGAGTTAAACAGTGAGAGAGAGACAGAGAGAAAGGTCTTCCTCCCATTGGTTCACCCCCCAAATGGCCACTACGGCTGGCGCGTTGCACCGATCCAAAGCCAGGAGCCAGGTACTTCCTCCTGGTCTCCCACGCAGGTGCAGGGCCCAAGCACTTGGACCATCCTCCACTGCCTTCCCGGGCCACAGCAGAGAACAGCAAGTGTATTTTAAATATCAGATACTAAATGTTTGTGTGTTCATTCCCAACTTTTCTAAATTGTCTTCCTAAATCCTGTGAAAGCATCCCAAAAAAGATGCCTTGTAGAAAGAGAGCACAGAAGTACAGTTTAGACAGAAAACAATATTTATATGGATTCCCGGTATACTGCTCTTTCTCACTTAAAGGAGAAAATGATTACATATTCAGTTATCTCGAAATAATGAAAAGGTCATCAATTTCCTGTCATGGATGTGATACGGTTTAATTACATTCTATAAATGTATTGACCAGGCCATGAGGGAGACTCCCCTGCTGAGAGATTATTATCTTAACAAGCTGATGTCCACTGAGTGGGCTCTGCACATAGAGCTGGTGGATGTGTGCAATCAGAAATTAATACAGAGGCTCTAGACGACAGAGTTGGTTGAAACCAAAAAGACTTTAAGACTTGCTTGTATTTTCCTTAGAGGAACATAGTTTCTGGGGAGAAAAGGAAATATTTATCCCAAGAAGTACACATTTAATCCTATTAATGTCTCTAATGTTTTCCCCTTGCAAGAACTTTCATCTACTACTAATGCTTGAAACTGGGCACAGAAAAGAGCAGACAACAAATGCAATTAATAGAACAACTCTCAAGGTAATCGTGTTTGTGAATTTCCTTAATCTATTCTAAAGCAGTGAAAGAAATAAGTCTCTCAGTGAATCAGGAAGCTAAAGGATTCATTGCAGTATTACACAATCACGTGTCTGTAGCAACTGGGAAAGCCCTACATTGCAAGTGGCATGTGAACACTCCAATGGCCAACTAGATTATCACAATGTAGTACCTTTACCCAAAAGTTTCATTAAAAGTGATAACATGTGGCCGGCGCTGTGGCATAGTGAGTAAAGCCGCCCTCTGCAGTGCCAGCATCCCATATGGACACTGGTTCAAGTCCCAGCTGCTCCACTTTCAATCCAGTTCTCTGCTATGGCCTGGGAAAGCAGTAGAAGATGGTCCAAGTCCCTGGGCCCCTGCACGTGCATGGGAGACCTGGAAGAAGCTCCTGGCTCCTTGCTTCGGATTGGCTCAGCTCCAGCTGTTGCGGCCATCTGGGGAGTGAACCAGCGGATGGAAGATCTCTCTCTCCTCTCTCTCTCCCTGCCTCTCCTCCTTTCTCTGTGTAACTCTGACTTTCAAATAAATAAATAAATAGATCTTTTTTTTAAAAAGTGATAGCATACAACATGTTCAAAGTGAGGTCATTTAGAATCTTCACACACAATAACATGTGGAGTAATCCTTTGTAAGTAGGTCTCTGTTGTCTCTTCCTCATCTGTAAAATTGGGACAATGACACACATCCTACAACAACGAAACAAGAGTGCCCATGAGAAGCCCAGCACAGTGCGGGCTTCCCAGAGAGCCCAGCCAGTGCAGCTGCCCCAAGCCTGTGCACAGGGCTGTCCCCCTCTGGGGTGCCCTCCCATGAGCCCACGACAACCAGAGTGCTGACAGGATGAGGTATTCTACATTAGAACAGTGAGAGTCTTCCCTGCGTCACATGGATGAATGGAATGAAGGGACCTCAAAAAAATGTATGCAAAATGGAATTGCAAGAGAAATTTATTTTGGTGCAAAAACTTTATAAATCCATATCTAAAAAATCTTCAAAAGGTTCATAGAAAATGTACATTATAAAAAAAAATTGTCTACGGACTTCAAAATATTTTACACCAACATACACTTATCTTTTAATTCTATTTTCCATGGATTTTTGTAAAGTACCCTTGTAAGTATGTACGTAGTTTCTGTAGAGGATTACATCTTTCGTTTTCTGGCCTATCTGATCTTTCAACAAATTCCAACAGGAGATTAGGATGTGGGCATCTTTAAGGGCCATTATTCAGTGTGCTACAGGTGCATAATTAGGTAAAAATAAGATTTGTTCACAAACAAGTATACTACAAAGTAGCAAGCAGATGCATTAGGAGAAGGGCAGATGAAGTCCTGCAGAAGTAGGACCGGGGACAAGAACTTTCTACCTAAAATGCTCAGCAGAGCTCTATGGTTTGTAGGATTTGGTCTGCCCTTGGGAATCTGGGAGAGATTAGAAAGAATGAAACTCAAAGTGTGGCAGTAAAAAACTCAGTCAATACCCACTTGCTCCTCCTCCCACCATGCCCACGGGAAACACACACTCAAAACAAAACAAAACAATTTTTCTGAAACAGTGGGATATTGGGAGCCTTCTAGATCTGTTGGCCAGCGGCCAGTGGTGTAATGTGATAACAAAACACAAAAATTCTGAAACACAATTAAACTGAAAGTCAATGGAAGAAAGCAATCATGAAACAAGCTAACACACGTTTTAAAAACATACACATACATATACATATGTGTACATATAGAATACAAAATCTATGGTAAAAGAAGCATTTCATTTTATTTATTTTTTAAAGACAGATTTAAAATGAATGGAAAAGAGTTAAATTATTTCATAACTATCCTTAAGACATTTGATTAATCATTAAGAACTCTTATGTAGATCTTCTCCTAAAATCACTCACCAAAGTAAATTTTGTGGCAATTTAAAAATTAAATATAAAATACCAATATGTAAGAAGTCAGGATGAAAATAAAAAGATTTACCACCATTGGGGGATATACAACTTGCAAACAGAAAAACTACATGAATACATTTAACTAAGTTAAAAATGTATGCTCCTATTAACCAAAGTAAAGAAAGAAAAGGCAAACATCTGCTTTGGGGAAAAATCATTGCAGAAATATCATATAGGCAAAGCACTAATGTCCTAATATCTAAGAGGTTAATCCAATTAAATATGAAAATACTACAGCTCCAATAGATCAAGTGCCCAAGGATGTGAATGCGAAATTTCCAAGAAGGGAAAATCACTGATCAGCAAATGTGTGGAAAACGTTCTCCTTCAGGAGTAATCAAAGAATGGTGCCTCGAAAGAACAATGAAGCAACTTAAGACCTCTACCACATTAGCAAAGATTTTTTTTTTAATCTAATGGTATCCACTGCTGATGAGGAGACTGTGAAAGCCCACTCTCCAATAGCATTGATATTTTGGTATAATCCCTTTAGAAAGCAATTTGGCAAAGAGCTTTAAAATATTCACACTCTTAATCATGCCATTTTTGAGAATGGGACCTAAGAAAATAATCCTGAGTGTTGAGAAATACTATTTATAATAGTAAATATATAAACAAACAAGATCTCTACACAAGATAAAAGATACAGTCACACAAATTCAAATTATGTTCATTCATTCCACCAACGATGCTGTAACTTAAGAAATATATATTTGTTAACAATATGCACACAAGGAAAATAAAAATATTATCATGTTAAGCAAAAATAAGGTAAAAATAGTATATGTGTGACATTTATATTTGGATTGAAAATAAATAGAATAAGAGAATGGTAACAGTATGTATCTCTAGACAGTGGGACCTGGAAGAAAAATATATATATGATTTTTCCTAATTCAAGGACCTTCTCAACACATTTCTGTTGCCATTGTCAGACTTCAATAGTACGTCACATAAAACTTGATTAAAAACTATATTTTGTAAATGCTCGTAATTAAATTATTTTTTCTACTTAAGATTTTCAGGAAATAACATTTTTTGTAAATAAGAATTGTTTTTGTTTTGTTTTGTTTTTAGATTTTTATTTCGTTTATTTGAAAGGGAGAGAGAGAAAGAGATCTTCTATCCACTGGTACACTCCACAAATGGCTGCAATGACCAGGGCTGGGCTAAACTGAACCCAGGAGCCTGGAGCTTCATCCAGGTCTCCCACGTGGGTGCAGGGTTCCAAGTACTTGAACTACCTTCCACTGCTTTCCCAGGGACATTAGCAGGGAGCTGGATTAGACGTGGAGCAGCCAGGACTTGAACTGGCGCCCACATGGGATGCTGGCTTTGCAGGTGGTGGCTTCAGCTGTTAAGCCACACAGCAGCCCTAGAACTGGCCTGGCCTTTGTTTTTAGTTTTTTGTGGCTAGTATGTAAATAACACAAGAATAATAGAGCTGGAATTTTTTTCAAGAGAAAATTCAGAGCCCTTTCTTTCTTCCTTTTCTTCTTCTTCTTTTTTTTTTTTTTGGAAAACTTTTATTTAATAAATATAAATTTCCAAAGTACAACTTTTGGATTATAGCATTCTTCCCCCATAACCACTCTCCCACCTGCAAACCATCCCATCTCCTACTCCCTCTCCCATCCCCTTCTTCATTAAGATTCATTTTTTTTTTTTTTTTTTGAACAGGCAGAGTGGACAGTGAGAGAGAGAGACAGAGAGAAAGGTCTTCCTTTGCCGTTGGTTCACCCTCCAATGGCTGCCGCAGCCGGCGCACTGCGCTGATCCGAAGCCAGGAGCCAGGTGCTTCTCCTAGTCTCCCATGGGTTGCAGAGCCCAAGGACTTGGGCCATCCTCCGCTGCACTCCCGGGCCATGGCAGAGAGCTGGCCTGGAAGAGGGGCAACCAGGACAGAATCCAGTGCCCCAATCGGGACTAGAACCCAGTGTGCCGGCGCCGCAAGGCGGAGGATTAGCCTGTTGAGCCACGGTGCCGGCCCAAGATTCATTTTTAATTATCTTTATATACAGAAGATCAACTTAGTGTATACTAAAAAAGATTTCAACAGATTGCACCCACACAGACACACAAAGTGTAAAGTATTGTTTGAATACTAGTTTTACCATTAATTCTCACAGTACAACATGTTAAGGACAGAGATCCTACATGGGGAGTAAGTGCACAGTGACTGCTGTTGTTGATTTAACAATTGACACTCTTATTTATGACGTCAGTAATCACCCGAGGCTCTTGTCATGAGCTACCAGGGCTATGGAAGCCTCCTGAGTTCACAAACTTCGACCACAGACAAGGCCATCATCAGAGTGGAAGTTGTCTCCTCTCTTCAGAGAAAGGTACCTCCTTCTTTGATGGCCCATTCTTTCCACTGGGATCTCACTCACAGAGATCTTCCATTTAGGTCTTGGCTTTCCGTGCCTGAGAAACTCTCATGCAAAGCCCTTTCTTTCTAAGACAATAGTTATCTGGTCCAACAGTTCAACTCTCCATCCACTATACCACTGCCATCCATTATAAAGTGTTTCTACTCCCTCCTAATTCCCCTCAGAAACTTTGAGATTCAAATAAGAAATGATGTGGTTTTTTTTCAAAGAATATAATTAAGCTTTTGACATATCTATCTAGAGTTAAAAACTAACTCAATTTCATGCCTTTCTAAATACTCGCAATATTATTTTAGGTCCTAAACTTAATAGCAATTAGTTTTTACACTGTTTGCTCATTGAAGGCGATATTCACAGGGTATTTCAAAACATGATTTTGTTTTTTCCAAGCCATCTGAAGAAATCCCTCAAACAACACTCCACTGTCGGATGAGGGGACATAAAGGAAAGCTGAGGCGGAGGGAAGAGGGAGGGAAAACTCGGTCAGGGGCTGGCCAGTTAGGGAGCCAGAAACCAGCACCCCAAGGAGGGGTCCAGGCGCATCCTCAACCCGGAAGCCACTTGGGCCTGAGAACCAGATGAGACTTCCTGTCTAGGAAACCAAACCTGGGATGCAGCCAAGAGGGGTCTTTTAGGATAGGGAACCCACTTTTCTCTCCTACAAATGTCTGATCCTGCACTCCCTTGGCTGGACAGAGACCACAGAGACTGACCAGCAGCCGGAAGTCCTACTCTCATGGACAAGGACGGCTGCCTTGATCAACCACGCTGTTGCCTTTAGGATACAGGAAAGACTTTGAGTATCTCTTTGCGCTGCTCTGGCCTGTGTGCAGCCACGCCGACCCACGTGAGTGACTCCGACCTCCCGAAGCAGTGTCTCTGCAGGGTCACTTTCCAAAGGGCATGAGGAGGCTGCACCTCCCCGTAGGAAATCTCAACTCTCTAGAAACACACTGCCCAGCACTACGGTCATTGGCCCTGTGAAGCTCTGAAACTTCACATTTCAGTTTATTAAAAATCAAATAAAACATAAAAATCAATGCCCTCATTGCACAAGCCATGTTCCAGGGTTGGCCACAGGCGGTCAGTGGCTACCACGCTGGACGGCACAAAGAGAGACCATGTCCCCCTTCACAGAATCTTCTCCTAGACAGCATTGTTTTTTTTTGTTTGTTTGGTTTTTTTTACAAGATACTGGTTCTCCAGATGGTGAATGGGCCTGTTCTCCCATTTCTAAGATGATGAGACTTAGAGGGTCTAAATAAAAACAAACAAACAAACAAACCAGGGAAGAGGCTTGAGTACCGTTAGCATTTAATTAATTAATTAAAATCGCCTTCAGCCCCGTATAAAACATAACCTGACTGTGGTCAGTGGTTGCCTGCAGACTTTGTCATTTTGCTGACGGACCACACACTCTCATTGATCGATTCTAAATTGGATTATTGTTAGTTTTAAAAGCGCCTGAGCAGCAGAAAGTGGTGGTGGTGGCAGGCAAAGGGGAGATTGATAGCAGAATAAACAGGGCAAGTGACAAGATTCGCGGTGGAATTGATCATTGTCAGCGGGTCCGTGGTCAGCCGTCTGCCCTTCAGTGCCCAGAGTAAACATCAGAATAATGTTTAGACAAACACATTTGATTTTTGAGGTAATGGGTATGTCAACCAAATGACAAACCTTAGAAAGGTCAAAGGGATAGCCATTTTTCAGACATTTTCAGGCACTAATCGTTGATTTGGGTGGCGGTGCGTTTGTAGGCAGAGCATCGGGAGACGGTGGGCCTGGGTGTGCCTGCACACACTCACACAGCGTCCCAAGGACCCACCTGCCCTGCAATGCTTTCTCCACAATGGAATTTCACTGGAAGCAGAAGGCTCACCCTTTGAAAATGAAAATGTTCTGGATACAAAAATTTCAGTTGTCTAAAGACAATTCCATACATAACAATCTTCCCAGTCCTTGGAAGGGACCTTGTCCAGTGGTATACCCTAGAATCACGTCGGTGCTGTCTGTTAATCCATGACCAGCAAAAGCATGGCAAATCATCTAATAACCGGCCATTGGCCTCAGAGGAATGTATTATATTGTTCCAAAAACAGGGTATCATTGGTAAATCACAAGTACCCTATGTTAGTTTGGTGCAATTCATCATTTACTGGGTTGTTTTTAATGTGATTTTTTTCCCATTTGCAATATCACGCCTGAGCTATGATTGGAGACTGCTGGGAGCCTTGAAATGAACCTACTGCCTGTGATCACATATGGCATTTGGAATGCAATGTGGTGTGCAAGTCAGCTTCCTTTGAGAAAGAGCCGAGTATGCCTGTTTTTTTTTTTTTTTTTTTTCCCCACAGCCTCCCAGTACACATCTCCTAAGTCTTACCTAGCAATGTGTTGAAGCAATGTTGCTTACCAAGATGCTGGGATTCCCTAAGCTCATCAGGACCACAGTGCACCCCGTAAGTCAGAGATGTGTTCAGAATGGAGCTGGGTGCCATATAACAATGCGTAGTCAGAGACAGACCGCATAGAACACAGTGATCCTGTGAGAGTGTGTCGTCTAGTGACGTCACAGCCATCCTGGTTTGTGCAAGGACCACTCCATGTTCATATGATTCAGAAAACTTAACGGAGCATTTCTCAGAACATACGCCTGTTAAGTGACACATGGCGGCCTCAGGTTCTACCATGCCATAGGACACATTTCCCTCAGGTGAAAGAGCATGCTGGGAGGGAAAGCAGAAACTCCTTGGGCTGTGTAAGATCCCAGCAAACTGACTGGGTAAGATGGGTACTCGGGCTACAGGACTGTAGATACACATTCAGGGGGAGAGGTGTCTTAGTCTGCTTGCACTGCCATTACAAAATGTTAGTGAGTGGCTGGTGTGAAGAACAGACATTTGGGGCTGGCATTGTGGTGTAGCTGCCACCTGCAGTGCCAGCATCCTGTATGGGCGCCGGTTTGAGTCCTGGCTGCTCCACTTCTGATCCAGCTGATCCTTGGGCCCCTGTACCCACGTGGGAGACCTAGAAGAAATGCCTGGCTCCTGGCTTTGGATCGGTTGCAGCTCCAGCCATTGCGGCCAACTGAGGAGTGAGCCAGCAGATGGAAGACCTCTCTCTCTGTCTGTCTCTCTCTTTGCCTCTTCTCTCTCTGTGTAACTCTGACTTTCAAATAAATAAGTAAATCTTTTTTTTTTTAAAGGAACAGACATTTATTTAATTTTTCGAGGTTCTGGAGGCTGACGTCCAGGGTCAATGCAGTCAGTGTGGTCCAGTTCCGGTGAGGGCTAAATTTTTGGCTTGTGGAGGGTGAGAGACAGAGAGAGCCAGTGTGAGAGAGAGGGGAGTTCCTCTCCCTGTGAGGGCACTGATCCCATCGCGGGGGCCCCGCCTTCAAGACCTCATGTAAACCCAGTTACTCCCTAGAAGTCTTATCTCCAAATGCTATGACGTTGGGGGTTTGAGCTTCAGGGTGTGAATTTGAGGGGAACACGACTCAGTCCACACGGATAAACGCGCAATTATCCATTTTTGGAGGTGGATCTTACCAATGTTCACCAAATTCAAGTTCTTGTCTTCTTCTGGGGAAGTGCTGGTTACAGTTCTTAGGAGGCACAGAGATGAAACCAGGAAATGGCCAAAAAAGAAAACTCATGCATCCCTTTAGGATTCCTGGTGCTCTGGTGGGGTTGTGGGTGATCCCAACATAGCAGGAAGCCTACGAGGAAAGGATGGAAGACTTCTTCCCAAATGAATGTATGTTTGGCCTTGCAATTAGTCAGGGATAATAAAATTCAATGTCTGTGACTTCTGGTATCTGATAACTGTTGCACGGTCTTCCCTGATGCCCCTCGTAGAGGTGACAGTGTCATGAGATACAGCCTAGTTAGCGTTGCCATAGAAGAGCTAAATGGTGTAAAACAACCTGACTTGGTAGTTAGGGTTTGGTGGAAAACTCAAGACCTGTGGGTCCTGAGTTAGCAGAATGTGCTTTAATTAGAAAACTCATGGAAGAATATCATTCTGCCAAAAAATGAAAGGAATATTCATACATGGTACAACTTGGGTGAACACTGAAAAACACAGTGCTAAGCAAACAAAGCCCCATATGAATATCACCTGATTGTATCACGTGAAGTAGCCAAAATTGACAGATTCAGACAGGAAACAGATGTGGTGCCAGAGGCTGGAGGCAGGGGGCGATAGGGAGCAGCTGTTGAATAGATTTGGAGGTTCCATCTGGGGTGTTGAGAAAGTCCTAGAACTGGATAGCAGTGGTAGTTGTGAATGCACTTGCTGTCGCTGAGCAGTGCACCTTACAATGGTTAAACTGGTTAAATGTATATTGTGTGTATTTACCACAATAGAAAAACTACAGTGGCATCGAAATGTGTTATAGCAAAAATGGCATACAAAATCAAACTCCATCCAAATCCTCATAATTTAACTGGATTATTGAGTACATTGTGGATCTATCACATTAAAAATGAGAAATTAAAGAGCAATAAAAATCATTAAAAGTCTAGAAAACAGACATGCCAACAACTGGTAAAAGACAGAATGATTAACGTGGGACACGAAGGAGCAATGGTATCCAAGAATAGGAGAGATTATCTGAGATCATCTGATCTATTAATGTAGGTTCTATTAAGATGACAACCCACTATAATTCATTTAGGCAAAAAAGCCCTACCCTAGAACCACAAGGCCCCAGAAAACCAATCAGTGAAGCTCTGATCAATTCTCATTATTTTTCCAAATTTCAGTTTCTTTTCAAATTTCCAATCTTGCTGTAGTAGTCTTCCCACACACAGGAAAAGCTGACCTGTCCACCATTCGGAAATCAGAGCAAAGTGTGCCTGTTGGGAAGGAAGCTAGGTGAAGCTGTCACCCGAGGAGATGGGCCCTCACTGATCAGTCTCTGCTGACTTGGGAAGACCATCCTCTGAGCCCACAAGCTCAGAACGCCGGGTGCCACCCGAGAGGAAACCCTGGGAACTAGAGAAGCACTTTACAAGACTACCACTAAAAGTTCGTGGAAGAGGTAAACATTTGGAGCAGCAGTTAGATGCCTCTTGGGACACCCAGATCCTGTATCAGAATGGCTGGTTCAAGCCCCAGTCCCTTCCCATTAATGTATGACCCTGGGATGCAGCAGATGGTCACTCAGGTACTGGGTCCGCCACCACATGGAAGACTTGGATTGGGTTCAGCAGGGTCCAGTCCTGACTCACGTGGCATCTGGGGAGTGAACCAGCAGGTGGAAGATCTCTCTGTGTCTCTCTGAGTCTCAAATGAAATGAAAATAAATAAATAAACTTTTTTTTTAATTTGACAGAGTTAGACAGTGAGAGAGAGAGAGAGACAGAGAGAAAGGTCTTCCTTCTGTTGGTTCACCCCCCAAATGGCCGCTATGGCTGGAACTGCGCCATTCCGAAGCCAGGAGCCAGGTGCTTCCTCCTGGTCTCCCATGCAGGTGCAGGGGCCCAGGCACTTGGGTCATCCTCCACTGCCTTCCCAGGCCACAGCAGAGAGCTGGACTGGAAGAGGAGCAACTGGGACCAGAACTTGGCGCCCATATGGGATGCTGGCGCTGCAGGCAGAGGATTAACCAAGTGAGCCACGACGCCGGCCCATAAATAAACTTTTAAATAAAGTTCATGGAAAATAGAATCACAAGGGATGATGTTCAAAAACTTTGAAATCCATGCATATGTGTACTGAGAAAAATTTGTGCGTGGATTTTAAACAGTTTTGCACCAAACAAACTTGTCTTTTAATTCCATTTTCCATGAACATTTTGGAGTCCTCTCATACTTCTGAGGGAAATGTTATCACCCAGGACCCTCAACCAGCTATAACCGGAACACATAGCTACAACATCAGCATTCTATAAGGGAAAGTCCTGGCCATGTGCAGTTAGGCTCAAATTCAAGTCCACCAGCAGATACATCACTTCCCAGGCAAAGCTGGAACTTAGCACTACAATAACCAGTTTGGGTTAGATGTTAATAAGGTAGTCATCTTGAAATATACAGGTTAGAAGCAGTAAGAACTCCATGGATCAGACTGCCTATGTCAGATAACAAATAGTTCGTCTGTGGTGGCAGCAACTTGGAGTGTGAGAAGCTTGGAAGAAGGTCTGAAACAGACCCACCTGGAAGACCAAGCTTACAAATGCTAGTAAGTACAAATATTATGGAGGATTCTGAAATAACTTTCCAAGAGACACACATATCACACGAGCTTCTTAAGGAGTCTTTTTCAGCACACCATGAGCTGGAGTTGCAAATCACTACCTATAGAGGGAGAAAGAGATAAATGTACAAAGCTGATTTCCATAGAGAGACACAGAGGAAGAGGAGAAGCAACAGGGAGAGACAGACAAAAGAAAAGGAAGAAGAGAAGAGAAGAGAAGAGAAGAGAAGAGAAGAGAAGAGAAGAGAAGAGAAGAGAAGAGAAGAGAAGAGAAGAAAAAGAAAGGAGAAACTGGGATGGAGGGAGGGAGCAGGGTCAGGAGGCACAGAGATGAAACCAGGAAATGACCCAAGAAAGAGACTCCCGCCTTCCTTTAGGATTCCTGGCACTCTGGTGGGGTGTGGTTGATTCCAACACAGCAGGAAGCTTCTGAGGACAGGATGGAAGATGCCTTCCTATTGGCCATTCCTTTCACCCCTGGGCTGCAGTGGGATTCACCCCTCAGCTTGTTTTTCCTGAGCTGACACAGCATGTTGGCCAGTTGGAAAACCACTGAAAATATATGGCATGCTCACAGAAAGTCACTCAACAGATCAACCCCATGGACACAAATAGCACAGAAGGGCCCTTTACCACCATGGCAGAAGGAAGATGGATGGGCAAGCACAGCCTGACCTTGATCCAGGTACCAAGGACTTGGAAGACCAAGAAGCTAAGCAAAGCTCCAGGGTTTGCCATCCCCAGGGTGCATCATTCACAGTCCCATTCGCTGAAAGACCAGACTGTCTACAAACTCCGCAAATACCAGAGCTGTGAGGAGCACAGTGGACTGTCCCAAATAGAAGTGCATCTGTGTTTGGGTTTTTGTTTGGTTTGCTCTGTTCCCTCTTCAAGTCTGCAGCTCACTCTTTTTTTTTTTTTTTTGAAGGTTTTTATTTAATGAATACAAATTTTCATATGTACAGCTTTTGGGGATATAGTGTTTCTTCCCCCCATTCCCGCCCTCCCACCCGCATTCCCATTCCACCTCCCACTCCCTCTCCATTTTCCACTAGGATTCGTTTTTAATTGACTTTACGTACAGAAGACCAACTCTTCACTAAAGAGAGATTTCAACTATTCGCACCCACAGACACACAAAGTATAAAGTGCAGTTTGAAGACAAGTTTTACCATTAATTCTCATAGTACAACTCATTAAGGACAGAGGTCCAGCATGGGGAGCAAGTGCACAGTGACTCCGTTGTTGATTTAACAACTGGCACTCTTATTTTTTTTTTATTTTTGACAGGCAGAGTGGACAGTGAGAGAGAGAGATAGAGAGAAAGGTCTTCCTTTTTGCCGTTGGTTCACCCTCCAATGGCCGCCGCGGTAGGCGCGCTGCGGCCGGCGCACCGCGCTGTTCTGATGGCAGGAGCCAGGTGCTTCTCCTGGTCTCCCATGGGGTGCAGGGCCCAAGCACTTGGGCCATCCTCCACTGCACTCCCTGGCCACAGCAGAGAGCTGGCCTGGAAGAGGGGCAACCGGGACAGGATCGGTGACCCGACCGGGACTAGAACCTGGTGTGCCGGCGCCCCAAGGTGGAGGATTAACCTATTGAGCCGCGGCTCTGGCCTACAACTGGTACTCTTATTTATGACGTCAGTGATCACCCAAGGCTCTTGGCATGAGTGCAGCCCATTCTTCAGAATGAAATCACTATGTTGTCAGCAGGCTGAGTAGGGCCCTGGCTTTCCCATAAGACTCCTGCAGAACTTCTGGAACCTTCTCCACATAGGCTACAGACCAGAGCTTAGGAATACACAACTCTGGAAGTACAAGGATGGAAAAGGAAGGCACAACTCAGCCTGGGGCTCCCGATCCTATCAAAGTGCTCCCAGAGTCACTCTGTCAGGGTGCAAGGGAGATGCTGCCTTTGCACGCACTGGGCTGAGACTGCGTTTGCTACAAGCACACAGAGGGCTGGAAGAAATCCCTGTGTGTCTACAGCTGTCCTTTTAAAATGTGGCAGGGGCCACAGTCCACTCCCTCCCTGCACGGCATCAGTTTCATTTGTGTCCCAGCTTTGAGTTAAGCAGCAAACCCTCAGCATATTACTTTCTTTTTAAAACATGAGATATCTGTATGTTGAAGAAATTCAAAAATATCTCCAGCAAAGCCAGAAGTGAAAGACCAGTGAGGATTTTCGAATCCCCCGAACTGTTCTGATTAAGGACCAGGTATCACGCTAGCTGGTTTGTTTTCCAGACATATTATAGTATGAACCTCTTTGGCCAATTGCAGTTAGGGTTGGAGTAATTTGCAGCATGACAGGGCATGGCCTGGATATAGGCTATTGCAAATGAAACTTGTTTTTAAACATTGAAAATAGACTCAGATCTTTGTAGGAGTCAAAAGCTCTGGGGTCCAGCCCAGCTCCTCACCAGCTGCATGGCCTAAGGCAGGGTACCTAACCTCTGTGCTTCAGTTTTCTGCACCTACACAACTCTGGCAAAGGATTCCTGCCCTACCAAGTTCGCGGTATTAAAATAAGAAAATGTGAAAGAGCTAAGAATTATAAAGCACTCAAATGTGCAGTCTGGTTCCTGCCAACACAGACTTGCTCCATTCACAATAATTGCTAGGAGATTTACAGGTTATTTTTAAGTTACTCATTAAGGAACAAATAGGAACTTCCTACCTAATACAGCTTCCTCCATAACCTACCATATGAGTGAGCTAATAGCCTAACTATACAGGGATTTCCATCTATAATATTTAACACCCATTTTTACAGGAAAGTAATATTTATGCATCTGTGCCCAAGCTAAGAAATGCTAAGGTAGGAGTAATTTTTAAAATTTTACTTTTAAGTTTTACAGTAAATTGACACTGTCCCATTTTGGTGCACAGACCTATGAATTTTAATACGTAGCTAGATCAACATATCCACCACAGCCAGGATATGGAACTCTCCGTTCGCCCCCAAGTAATCCTCATCATTATCTTTCCTGATCCCTGCAACCACTCGTTTGTTCTAATCTTTTCCAAAAATGCCAGGCAAATGAAATTATACACAATGCAGCCATTTGAAGCTGGCAGTTTTTTCCCTCAGCTTACCACCTTTCAGAATCACCGAGCTGTTTGTATCACTTGTCTGCTCCTGCTTCTTGCTGAATAGTATTCCAAGCTGTAGACACACCTCAGTTTGCTTAACCATTCAGCTCTTGAAGAATAGCTAGCTTATTCTGGATCTTAGCAATTATAAAGAAAGTAGCTATAAACATTCCTTCTAGATTGCCATGGAAGCACAAATTTTTATTCTTGCAGGGTAAATACCAACAGTGCAATTGCTGTTCAAGACCTAGTGACTTGCAAATATCAACAACACACTAAATGTCCAGATGTGTTTGTTCAGGTCAACCTCTTATTTTAAGAATAAAAATCATTAACCAATTCTCCAAAAGTAATATGCTCTACTCCCTCTGAAAATGTGAGCTGTTTTGATATTTTTTTCAGTGTTATTGGGTATTTTCCATAAACATTCATGAAAAAAAAGTCAGTTTAGCAGGTGTAAAACTATTCCAATGATTCTGTGAAGAATTATTCTTATTGGCTAAGAGATGCTCATTCAATCTTCCCAAATAAAAACTAAACTAAAATAAAATAAAATAAAACTGAGTGGAAAGAGATTTCTAGTCAAATTCAACCAGACTTGGACTGGCCTAATAGAAGAGCCATGTGCTCAACTGTGCCGTCACCCCCATCCACCAAGCATACCCGAGCGTGTTGAACAATGGTCTTGTGAGTGACCCACACGCCTGTTTGGTGTTTGTTAAACAATCCTGAAGAAAGCTGCCATCATCAGAGTTCCATGGGCCAATCCATAGTTGGTTGCCTTTCACCCTTAGTCTCATGAGTCTCCTGGGCTCCAGAAAAATCTATACTCCCCAGTTGAAGATGATACCATAATGTCAGGGTACTTACAATTCAATTTCCCGCTTTCTAATCTAAGCTCCATTATGCTGGCCTTGGAAATGATGTCCAAAGAAGGTAAGCCTTCTATCGATCCCCATTCTCCCACATAGCAACTGGTGTGCAGCAGTGCATAGACTCATAGGAGGGGGAGAAAATATTGATTGTAGGAAACTTAATATTATTAAAAGACAGTTGTATTAAATCTCTTTCCTGGACTTAGCTAAGCACTCCCCCCCACCTTTACCATTTTCAGAAAATCAATGAAGCTAATACCCTTGTTAGTTTTAGAGTTTCTACTACAGCAGTCTCATGTCATCATAGAACCTACGGCAGGTTTGTAAGCTCAGCACTTGAGACCTGGAGTCCTTAACTGACTGATGACAATAGCATTTCTCTCTTTCACTACCCTGCCACGTGGACAGGCCAAGCTGTATTTACATTCCATTTTCCGTGTTGTTTTCCTTGGTGTATAAAAGTATCATAATACTGCTTACCCTGAGTCAGATAACATAGTGAATAAAATTCATTATACAAACGGAATTTTCAGTTTAAGAGGAGGCGAAAGAAATAATGGCAGAAAGAATTAAAGTGGAGAAAAGGTTTTTTTTTTGATGGAAACCACCTGCCAATTGAAAAATCCCAGAATCTGCAATTTAAGATTCTAAGTCACATTTTCCTTTCAGAGGAGTATCCAGACTCGAGCTTCCCTTTTTATAGGGAGCAGCTGCTTCTGATTTGTGACAAGATTAAAGCGTTTTGGACTATCTTTCCAGATATGCAAGTTCTGATAGAATGTCTGCTATGTCATTATCAAATCTAACAAGACTGCAACATGGCTCCGGAGTCAGTGAACCGAAGACCGGAATCTTCTTCTAATTATATAATATAAAACTTCTTGTAATTCTGATGCCATGAATTTGGAATTTGTGTTGAAGACCGGCTAGACTTTGCTAAGCAAGCACGTTCTTCATAGATACCGCAAATGGCTTTTTAAAAATAAGATGACAAGAATAATGCTGTAAATATGTGAAAAACAAACTGCCGTCAGCCCCCTTCAAAGACTTGAGAAGCCACAATTAGCCTGCAAATATTTGCATTTTTTTTTTTTTTTTTGATGTCTCTGCCTCTGGCTTCTCCTTGGAGTGGAGTTCTCAGCTGCCAACGAGCCAAGGCCACCTGGAAATCCCAGACACCATAAATTTATGCCCAGAATGGACTGGACATTTGTATTCCTGCTCACTGCTGTCCCTGCAGTTTCCCTAAAAGGATGCCCCATCTTCACTGTCACCTTAAGAGAAGTCTGAAAAGCGACCAAGGACCCTATGCTAGGCCTGCTTATGAAGTCTCTAACTTGCCTCTTCACCCCAGAGTCCAGTCTGGGGCTGCTTCCCCCTCATTGCCTCTGAAGGGTGGCCACCATCCAATGTCTCTTCCCCCACTTCTGCAACCAGACGGACCCTCCTGAAGAAACAAGGCACAGTAAGTCACAGCCCACTGAGACTTGCTGTGGGTTTGATATCTCCCAAGAGATCAAATGCTCTCCTCGGCACTACGTGGTGGAAGGCTTTGGTTTCAACACGAGAGAGAAAAGTCCAGAGAGACACTGGAGAGGAAAGGCCTATGTCATATGTGGGTCACGGTAGAAAGACCAAGTTGGACTGAACGGCATTATTGTAAGGAATGGTTATAGAAGATTAGGTCGTGACGGTGATAGGGATCCACACCAGTGGGGGCTTGAAAGCCTCACCTGAGACTGGTTCACCTTCCTGGAGCAGAGGGGGAGGTATCAGCCAATGCAACTGGAAACATCTGCCTTGGCTCACACTGGCACATTCACACACACACACACACATACACACACACAACCAAGGGGTACCAACAGACTCCTAGTGACGTTTGCTGGTGAGGACCCCACTTTGTCTTTTGAGGAAAAAGGATTTCTTGACAAGCGGTTCTTCAAGGGCTTCCCTTGAACAGGCCTTGAATTGTCAACTGGCTTTACAGATGTCATTGCCATCTGCAGATTTGCGAAGTTAGTATCAGCGTGTCCTTTCAATGCCTTGGTCCTTTCCCCACAGGCTGAAAACCAGAAACACAATATGTCACCAGACAAAATGCTAATGCATTAATGAGGGGACTTCATTTCTTTGAAAAAAAGAAAACAAAAGGAATGCATTTAATGAGGGTTTTGAACATAAAGAGATTCTAACACCATTCCCAGATATGCAACGTTACCTAAAATTAGAATGAAATGTATTAATATGTATAGATCATCAGAATTGCCTTCATCCAGCATGGTGCAGCCCTTGTGTGCAGCCCAGTCATCTCCTCCGTGACATCTCTGGAGCAGCTCAAACCTCTTGTTGTCAAAGTTGAACCCCCTATTGCCCTCTCCAAACCTTCCCCACTCCCACCAAGGGCATTAGTGTCCACCTCATCCTCTAAGCCAAACACAACGCAACCTTCTGAGCCTCTTCCTCCCTTCCTAAACCCTGTACCCGGTGGTTCCCCAACAGCCATCACTTTCATCACAAAAATGTCTGTCTGAACAAGTCCCACACAGCATTCTCACCATCAATGCCTTCGCATTCATCTCCCAAAAGAATTCATTTGCCTCCTACATGATCTTTTTTTTATTTTTTTGATTTTAAATTTTAATTTTTAGTTTTTTTTTTTAACAGAGTCAATGTGATTTGTAGATTCTATTCTAAGACCAAAATGATATTTCCATCTTCTTTCTAGTTCTCCTTCCAGCCTTCCTCCTTCCTTCCCCTTTTCTCTCTGTCATTTTATTTTTAGTTTTTGTAATACTGTATTTTAAGTTTACATTACAGTATAAAGGCTTAATACTTTCAAATAGGAAGTTTAATAAGTAAAAAAGCACAAAGACCCTAGTTTAGTGGGCATACAGACAACAGCTATAAACAATAATTGAATGGAAAAATGACCATTTCACCCATATATCGTAAATATTAAAGTAATTCCAGATCATTAAAACTTCAATAGTATAACATTCTTAACTATTGATTTCATAAAAGTATAAAACAAAGTTTTACAAAACAATATTTGCAGCAATGCTGATACACACAGACATTTCTTTCTTCTCTCTTTTTCTGTGTGTGCGTGTTTTTTTTATTTTAGCTCCCACGTATAAGAGAGAATATGTGGTGTTTGTCTTTCTGGGTCTGGCTTATTTCACTTAATATGATGTTCTCCAGGTGCGTCCACTTTGTTGCAAATGGTAGAATTTCATACGTTTTTATAGCTGAATAATATTCCATTGTGTATATACACCATCTTTTCTTTATCCGTTCATCTGATGGTGGACATCCTGATTAATTCCAAATTTTGGCTCTTGTGAGCCTGGTGCAGGTATCTCTTTGATTCATTGTGCTCAAGTCTTTTGGGTACAGACCCAGTAGTGGGATTGCTGGATCTTAAGGCAAGTCTACTTCTAATTTTTTTAGGAAATCTCCCCACTGGCTGCTGTAACTCACATTCTCGGTGACAGTGTAAGAGTTTCCTTTACCCACGTCCTCACCAGCATTTGTAACTCTCTGTGTTTTGGATTTCAAGCATTTTGACAGGGGTGAGGTGATATCTCTTTGTGGTTTTGATTTACATTTCCCTGATGCTAGTGGTTTTGAGCATTTTTCCATATATTTGTTGGCTGTTTGGAATTCTTCATTTGAGAACTATCTATTTCTAACAAACTAGCAGCCAGCTGGTGACTGCTAAGCTGGACAGCCTTGACATTGCCAATTCCCTCTCCCTGTTCCCTACCCGGAAAATTCCCCTTGCCCTTCTGGCTTGAGTCCAGACGTCACCTCCCTGGCACGCTCACCTTCTTCCCACAAGAATTAATGATTTGCTCATCTACATCCCCTCTGTATCCTTTCTGTTTTGATGTCAACACTTACCTTGCTTCTGCTACTGTTGTTTACAAGTTCATGTCCACTGATACATTTGTGCATTATTCAAAATAGAATATTTAGTCAGTTTAAAGGCAGAACAATAGACAGAGAGGGAGTGATGGAGAGAGAGAGAGAGAGAGAGAGAGAGAGAAGAATCTTCCATTTAGTGATTCACTCCCCAAATGGTTGCAGCAATGGGCCTGGGCCAGGCCAAAAGCAGGAGTGGGGAACCCCGTCTGTGTCTCCCATGTGAACGGTAGGAATGCAAGCACTTGGGTCATCACCCTTTGCCTTCCCAAGTGCATTTGCAGGGAGTTGGATTGGAAGCAGAGTAGCTGGGACTCAAAGTGGCACTCCAACATGGGGTGCTGGGGACGCAAGCAGCGGCTTAATGCGCTGTGCCACAAATCCAGTCCCTGTGTGCTTTAGATTCTAGGCCATGTGTTATTTTTCTTTTAGTCTCTGCGGGGTATGTCGCACACCTCCTACAACACAGTGCATCCTTGAAAACTGTTTGCTGAGTCCTCTAGTAAGCAGACAAAATGGAAATGGAAGTCACCAGTTTCCAATCAAGCCTGTTGCATTTCCATTGCTTCCTTAAACTCTCTGCCACCCTCCCTCTGTCAGTGTTTCTGTTTGGGGTTCCTAACAGCCGATCACTAACGTGCAGAATTAAGTAGGCCATTTTACTATCAGTTGAACGCTGCCACAGTATGCAGAAGAATAGAGCAGGGAGACTCAACATGTGCCCTTAGAACCCATGCCACAACCCAGGGCACAGCCATGCTGTGGGGGGACCCACCCAGGGAAGGGATTTAGAGGGTTTTCTGATTGATAATCACCTGTGGGCAAAATCAACAGCAAGGCCCAGAGCCATCACTCCTCCTGCCAACTATGAGGCCTCCTCAAGTCTACACCTGCCTTGGACTAGTCAATTACCCATGTTGAGAAAGCAGGAAATGAATGGCTCATGGTTTTCAGCATCAATAATTTAGATTTAAAAGTCATCAAGAGTCGCCCTTCTTCCTGGAGTGTAAATGAATGGGATTCTAAGTGTACGGTGAGGACACTATAACTGCCAGCAAATTAACTCCTCAGGAAGATGAAGAGGGAAACCAGTCTCCTTTGACTCTTGGGCTATTTCCTCCCAAAGGGATTTTATTGTTCCACATTAGGAGCGAGAACGTGCCCCACTCAGCGCCGATGGCTCTTGGGAGGACTAGTGGGAGCACCAGGCAGGCACAGGAGAGTAGCTTGGTTCAGCGGCTCTGCTCACAGTCCTTGGGGCTGATGGTTACTTGGCACTGTGGTTGAAGTCTTCCTACAGGGAAGACTTGGTCTATAGCTGTGCTGGACAACGAGAAGACAGCTCATCTCTCAGCCACGTCCTCTTGGGCACACTGACCTTGGAGAATGAGGGTGCACACATTTTGATTCTGTGCTGTAATGCGTTGATTCTACGATGTCATGTATTTGGGCAGAGATGCCCCATGAGCGTGGTCCCCTAGGACTTGTCACTGGCTTCCCATTCTTCATCCCTCCATCATCTCTCTCTAGTTGGAGAGTCTCTTCTGCTCTTCAAGTTTTCCCGGTCCTTCCATCACTAAGTAATTTCATCAGACTACCTCAATCAAACGAAGATATTGGAGTTCCTATGTGTGGTTCCTTCCATTTGAGGAGAACATTGAACAGATCATTTATTTATATACCACCGTTTGCTTAGCCATCCGTATGTTGACGGACATGGGGTTCAGCCATGGGAAGGAATGAAGTGCTGATCCGAACAACAGCATGGTTGAACTTTCAATGCACTATGTGAGAGAAGCCACACACAAAGGATCCATGGTTCTACTATACGAAATGCTCAGAATTGGTTAACCTGTGGGTTAAACCAAAGAGGCAGAAGGCAGCTTGGTGGTTGCCAGGGAGTGGGAGAAAGAAACGGGAGTGACAGCTTAGTATGGGGTTTCCTCTTTGGGGTAATGAAAATGTTTTGAGAGTATATAAGGGATGGGTATATGACACTGTGAATGCGTGAGGGTACCTCAAAAAGTTCCTAGGAAATGTGCATCATCAACAAAAACTACACGGATTCCAAAAGTTTTGTACCAAAATACACTTTTTTAAAGAATGAATGGATTACTTTGACTTGATCTTTATGAACTTCGGGCACATTCTTTTCTTTTAAAAAATATTTTATTTATTTATTTATTTGAGAGTCAGAGTTACAGACAGAGAGGGAGAGACAGAGAAAAGGTCTTCCACCTGCTGGTTTACTCCCCAAATGGCTGCAATGGCCGGAGTTGACAAATCCAAAGTCAGGAGCCGGGAGATTTTTCCTCTGAGTCTCCCACATGGGTGCAGGGGCCCAAAGACTTGGGCCATCTTCTGCTGCTTCTCAGGTCATACTAGGGAGCTGGATCAAAAGAGGAGTAGCTGGGTCATGAACCAAGGCCAATACAGGATACAGGCATCACAGGCAGAGGCCTAGCCTCTGTGCCACAGTGTTGGCCCCGTGGGCACATTTCTTTTTTTAAAAAAGATTTATTATAAACGTTGAAAAGGCAGTTACAGAGAAAGGGAGGGAGAGAGCAGAGATCTTCCACCTGCTGACTTACCTTCAAAGGGTAACAATGGCCAAGACTGGGTCAGGCTTAAGTCAGGAGCGTGGAACTCCATCCAGGTTTCCCACGTCAGTGGCAGGGCCCAGGCACTTGGGCCATCATCCACTGACTTCCCAAGCACACTAGCAGGAAGCTGGAGCAGAAGCAGAGCAGCTAGCACTTGAAGTGGTGCTGTCATATGTGATGCTGGCATTGCAAGCAGCAGCTTAACCCACTGTGCCACAACGCAGGCCCCCAACTTACCTTCCAATTCCATTTTCCAGGAACATTGTTTAAGTGTGCTGATGCTTGATGCCACTGACCTGTTCAGTTTTGAGTGAGCAATTTTACGTTACGCAAACTTCACCTCAATTTTAAGAAGATGGCGTTGCGGGGTATCTGTAGATGACCACACACGAAACTCTTGCGAGGAAATTTCAGATGTAGTGGCAACAGGAGAGGGGTTTCCTGTTAAGGAGCTTTCTCAGAGTCTGTCAATCACAGCATCTGGGCAGCCTGTTCCCAAGGCTGGGCTGCCTCAGATGCCCCGCCTCTGTCATGGGCCTTCTGGGAAGGCAAGTTGGCCTCACTTCTTACTGGCATGTGTCCATCCTCTGTGAAGAGAGAGATGGCAAGCAACTGATGCTGAGATTATTGTTATTATTCCTATGACTATTAGTTGATGCTGACCTGCTATTTTTAGTAGCCTCAAATGAGATTGTGTATTGTTTAGTCAACTTTTACTTGGGGATGTGAGTGTGCCTGTGTGTGTGTTGATTCTCTACTGATGTGACAGCAGAAAATAGCCAAGGCAAAGGACCTGGTGGCTACACAGAGTTGGCTTTACAACTTCCCCCTGGGACAGAGACCAAGGCGGCTGCTGTGGCAGCAGCTGTGGATCCTGGTGGCTGATGACACAGTTGCTTTCTCTTTTATTTCCTCATGCCCCCAGCTGGCCTGAGAATTCTAGCCAGGGCCTCATCCAAGAATGTCTGTGATGTCAGACTTGAACCCTGAGGCAGCCTGGTACTCATTGGATTTTGTTTTGGACCCCAGCCCTACTCTGAGCAGGACATCAGTGTCCCAAGAGTGTAAAAGGAAAAAAAAGGTGAGCTGTGAGTACACGTTTGCTGTCCTGCTTTGTAAGTTGAACAAACGTGCACGCAACTTTGCCTTTCTACAATGAAGATCACTAGAACAGCAGCGTATCTCTCAGGCTCCAGAAGACAGAAGCCGATCCAGTTATTTTAGCAAGGAAAGCATAATATAAAGACGTGTGGGGGCCAGCACTGTGGTGCAGTGGGTAAAGCCACCACCTGTGCCACTGACATCCCCTATGGGCACTGGTTCGAGTCTGGGCTGCTCCACTTCTGATCCAGCTCCCTGCTGATGTGCCAGGGAAAGCAGTAGAAGATGGCCCAGGAGTTTGGGCCCCTGCATCCATGTGGGAGTCTCGGAAAAATCTCCTGGCTCCTGGTTTCGGTTCAGCCCAACTCTGGCCATTGCAGCCATTTGGGGAGTGAACCAGTGGATGGAAGACCTCTCTCTCCCTCTCTGCCTCTGCCTCTCTTTAATTCTGTCTTTCAAATAAATAAACAAATCTTTTGTAAAAAGATTTGTAGATTCTTAAAGTGTTGAACTATTAAAAGGGATGTCAGAAAGACCACAAGGCAGTAGCAAAAAGCAGCTGTTACTCTGGGCTGAGGACTAATGAGAAATAAAGGAACCAAGGACCAGGAGAGAACCTTCCACTACCTCCGCCAAGGCCAAAGTCCAGATCTCTCCAGAGAGGGTTTGGCTGCCACAGAAACTCACTAACTACTGGCTTTAAAGAAATGTTCTGCAACACAAAGACCAGGGAGGGTTTGTGGAAGTAGGTCCTTTGCTGTTGTGGGAGGGTAAGGGCAGGAAGGTGTGGGTAGGAAGTGACCACCACTGGGGAAAGCTTGGCCCGAGGGCACAGTGGGGGTTCATCTGCAATGACCACTGTGCTACTGCCCGGAGTAATAATACAGGCCAGAACTCAGGAGGGAAGTCTAAGCGCTGCTTTCCTCTGTGTGGCCTCTCTAGCGCCCTCTGGTGGTGACATTAGCATTCAGCTTGCTGATAAAGGAGAAAGGTTTTCAGGGTCCAGCTTCAATATCACCCAGCAGGACAGAGAGGGGTGAGGTTTGGAGCTGAGAGACAATATTGAAACATGGCATGGGTTAGGACTCACAGCCTCTATTCAGTCTTGCTTCTAACGCAGACAAATCCTTCCCATCAGTGAGCTGCTGCCCTAGTGCTGTCAGCCATGGAAGCAACACTAACAGCATACTTCACCCAGCTCCTGGTGCCAGATTGCAACGTGGGTCAAGGAACATCACTGATGTTCAGAATCAGTGGCTGAGAAGTACTTTCACGATGTCTTGGGTGGAGAGGACATTCATCAGTCTAGGTGTGGTCAAAATACCCGGGCAGTTAACGTCTCTTATTCACAGTCTTGCCACCTGCGGTTTCAGCTACCTGTGTTCTACCTGACAATCTTAGGTAGGAAATCCAGGAGTAAACAACTCTCAAGTGTTCGGTTACACGCCATTCAAAACAGAGTGATGCAACCTCCTGCCACCCTGTTCCTTCCCACCTGGTCCATCAATCATCCCTTTTCTAGTATTTCTACTCTATGCACACCACCCACCTATTAGTCACTTAGTAGCCGTTTTGGTCAACAAATCAACTGTGGAGGTATTGTAGGGCTTATGTTCAAGTAACCCTTCTGTGGCAGCCGAAGCTACATCACAATTCTCTGTCATTCATGTCACCTCAGGTCATTGTGTAGACATTTCATCTCCCATCATCACAAGAGGAAGAAAGGGGAGGGGTCGGCATTGTGGCACAGTGGGTTAAGCCACCTCCCACAAAGCCAGCATCTCATATGAGCACCAGATCAATTCCCAGCTGCCCCACTTCCAATCCAGCTCCTTGCTAATACACCTGGGAAAGCAGCAGAGGATGGCCCAACTCCTGGAGCCCCTGAACCCACTTGAGAGATCTGGATGGAGTTATAGGCTCCTGGCTTTGGCCTGGCCCAACCCCAGCCATTGCAGCCATTTGGGGAGTAAACCAATAGATGGAAGACACATCTGGGGAGTAAGCCAGTCAGTGAAAGATCTCTGTCTCTCCCCCTCTATTTATCTACATCTCTTTGTAATTCTTTAAAATATTTTTTTAAAAAAGAAGGGAGAACACAAGACATTTTAATATTTCAAGAGAGAGAGAAAGAGAGAACACATTCACCCAATTTTTATTGCAATATGTTGCTATACTGGCTGTATTTTATTAGTAGTTATAATTGCTGGTCTTTTACTGTGGCTGATATATAAATTAAGCCTTGTAGCAGATATGTGTGTTTGGGAAGAAACATAGCATCCGTAAGGATCGGTACTACCTGTGGTTTCCGGCATTCCCTGGGGCTCCTGGCAAGTGTTTCCTGAAGATGAGAGGGGGACACTGCATTTTCACCAGATTCACTTTCCTTTTCCTGCTGAGCACCCAGCTAGACTGTGTTCCCAGCTCCTCTCACAGTGATGGTAGATTCAAAAGCTGAGTTCTAGTCCCTGGACTGTAAGCCCAGGTAGTACAAGTGTGCCCCACTCCGCTGCCGGGCTCTGGGAGCCCTCGGGCACAACCCTCCAAGCTCTCTCTCTCTCAGCAGCCACTAACCAGCCACAGAGGACTCTCAAGGGTTGGCTGAGTGTCTAAGAAAGAAATCTGGGTGCTTGGGTTGCCACTTGGTAGACAGCATCCCTGGAGAGCTGCTCAGCCGGAAACACCCACCTCAGATTGTGATGGGTCCTCAAAGTGTAATCCCCAGATCAGTGAGCATCACCTAAAAACTTGTTAAAAATGCAGACTCTCAGGCCCAGCCCAGACTTACCCAGAAGCGCTGGGAGTGGGGCCCGGCAGTCTGTATTTTCCCAGTATGACTCAGAGGCTGTGAAGTTTGAGAACCCCTGATGACGTTCCTGTCATTTAACGATAGTGGTATTTGGAGTGTTTTATTTGGGCGTGACACTGAGGTGGACGTGCACAGGAGGTTTCAGCAAAAAGTCCCTGAACTGACTTCAGTCACCCTGGAAATTTAGCTGTACCTTATTAGAGATCTTTCCCAAGGCTCTATCCCCAGCGCCAAGAGCCCTGCGAGGCCCACGCGGAGACCACCCAGAGGTTGCCGAGTTCTACCTTCCAAGTGTTCGGTGGTGTTGCTGCTCCTCCCATCTCTTCTGGACCTGCACACGTCTGTCAAGCCAGGATAAAAGTTGAAGGCTTACTGACCTCAGCTGTCACCTGGGACCTTCGACTGGAAGCCAGGAATCAAGGGCTTCGCTTCCTGAGTTGTTTGGACAAATTGCTCAACCTGCCCGTTTTTATGGCCTCCTCTTTTAAGCAGGTCCATGCCCAGATAGACCCATTTAAAAATCACCTGTCGGAAAATCTTCCGAGAAGGGTAAGTTACTAGATCACATGTCCCTATTTAAGGAAACTCCATGTGACTGCTTTTATATCAAACTTTAAACAACAATAAAAGTGCCCTCCCCCCCTTCAACGCCTCTCAAGGATCGCAGACAGGAGATGCTGAAGAAACAACTGGTCTAAATTAATTCATCTTAAACCCAGAACCATCCACATGGAAAGATTTCTGCTTTAATTGTTGACTTCCATTTGGATTGTTTAATTTCCCAAATATGAAGCCCAACTTGTGTATCTTTAAAAATCACATTTCCAAGCAAACAAGTGATCACTTAAGGGAAATGAGAAATTTGGAATGAGCATCTAATATCAAAGGGATGCCTTTAATCAGCCACGTGGGTAAACAAGGCCAGCCAGGAACATAGCAGCTCAAAAGGAGCGCGCCAGCTCTGTGCACAGCCACATCAGCAGCACTCAGCTCCCAAGTAATTACCCTCTCCCTGGCACGCGGGCAGAGGGAGGAAAGCAGCAGCCATATTCATCTTCTGATTAAATGGCAATTAGCAGCTAAGTGCACTGTAGCAGTGTGGTACTCACAGCCTCCTCACAGCAGCCCCCCTGCCCACACCACCAGCCCTCTGGGGACCAGATCCCAGAACACAGGACCGGAACCCTGGGGAACCCCAAGGCCAACCCAAGCATCAGCTAATGTTCCTTGGATGGAGGCCCAAGTTAGTGGTTAAGAATGTGGACCGTAGCTACAGCCAAGTGCCCAGGTTCCAGACAAGGTCATCCACCATCCACCTGCCAGCCGGGCGAACCTTCCTGAAAGCCATTGTTCTCATCTGCAAATCGCAGAGAATAGTTGCTCCAACACAAGCCTTGATTGTGAAGTTTCAGTGCGTTAACAGACGCCTAGGGGTTCAGAAGCTCCTAGAACATGGTAAACCCCGATCAAAGGTGGCTGTTTCCCCACATTTTAGATGCTCCCCCCTCCCCCGTGGCTGCAATAGATTAACTCTTTCCTGTCAATGCATCTACAATGTTAAAAATAATTTTAAAACAAAACAAACAGAAAGCCTCTTCTTTTATACCAGCTGGCCCCTTCAGTTATGAACTCGGGTTCATCCTGTACCCAAAGCACCCTGTTTGTTCCAAATCATTAAACAAATAGAAGCAACTTCCAGAAAGTGATTCTGGCCCAAGAAGAACAAAGCTGTGGATTTGGACCAGTGATAGAGAAATCCAACGTCACAAGACATAAACGGATGGGATGAAGCAAGGGAGGGACCAAAGGGTGTGGTCAGTTCTTGATTATCTACATTTACAGCTACGGGCTGCTGCTCAGGTAGGCGTTTCTTTTCAACATAACAACAGTGAATCTGATAAACAAATTATTTCTGAAAATACTTTTCTTTTTTTTTAAGATTATTTATTTGAAAGTCAGAGTTACACAGAGAGAGGAGAGGCAGAGAGAGAGGTCTTCTATCCGATGGTTCACTCCCCAATTGGCCACAACAGCCGGAGCTGCTCCGATCCGAAGCCAGGCGCCAGGAGCCTCTTCCAGGTCTCCCTCATGGGTGCAGGGGCCCAAGGACTTGGGCCATCCTCCACTGCTTTCCCAGGCCGCAGCAGAGAGCTGGATCAGAAGAGAAGCAACTGGGACTCTAACCGGCACCCACATGGGATGTTGGTGCCACAGGCCGAGGATTAACCCACTGTGCCACCATGCCAACCCCTGAAAATACTTTTAAAACATAATCAGATGATAAAACTATTGCAATACTACAGAACTTCTTAAGGCTGCCCAACTGTGGTACTGGGTGCCCATTTGTTCCCGGATGCCCCATTGCATGCTGTCATTGGAAGGTGAGTGTCCCCACATCACGTGCCAGCAACTAAGCGACTTTGGCCAATAGGATCCAGTACTTAACTTTCCATCTATAATTGTGATATCTAATAGGGCAGCCATTAAATGCACATGATGACTGAGCACGTGAAATGTGGCTACTCAGAACTGAGTTGTGGTATCAATGCAAAGAGCATACAAGAATCCCAGTCCTCAGTAGGCACAAGTACAAATAGATCATCCGTATTTTTTTTTAAGATTTATTTTATTTATTTAAGAGAGTTAGAGAGGTAGAGACAGAAAGAGAGGTCTTCCATCCACTGGTTCACTCCCCAGATGGCCGCAATGGCTGGAACCAGGAGCCAAAAGCTTCTTCCAGGTCTCCCGCATGGGTGCAGGGGCCCAAGGAGTTGGACCATCTTCCACTGCCTTCCTAGGCCACAGCAGAGAACTGAATCGGAAGAGGAGCAGCCGGGACTAGAACCGGCACCATACAGGATGCCGGTGCTTCAGGCCAGGGCTTTAACCCGCTGTGCTACAGCACCAGTCCCCATCCATATTTTTATATTGGTGATATGTTGACATTATAGTATTTCCTCAAAGGATAAGAGAGAAGCTACAGGCACTTCATTCCTATTGACCAAAAGTTACAGAAAGTGAAGGCCTAGGTTCACCCATTGCTCTGCCATTTCCTTCTCATGCAAAAGCAAACATGAAAAATGCAGCTTCCAAGTCTACCAGAGGACCTTAGAGCTTTAAGACATTCAGAGGACACGATCACAGGTATCCTGCACTCCACTCCAAGTCAGTTCACTCATCGGCATAGCCCATGGGCTTGGCCTGGAGCCTGGCACACAGTGGATGCTTACTGATGTTTGTAGAACGGAAACAAACGCACAGCAGAACAAGCAGGGCAGTGACTGGGACCTGAGGTCCAGTCGTGTTATTTCTCAGCAAGGAAGAGAAGGCACAGTTCTAGGAAATCAGAAATGTGGCGGCAGAAATGACCCAGGCCCTGCCAGTGCTAGTAAAAGAAAAAGAAGCTGAGGCGAGCCTCTCAGGGCACCTAGGGCACCATGTTGTTGCTCTAACAGCTGATCCAGGTCTTGGTTTTCTGAGGGATGGTGAGCTAATCACCTCTTCAGTTCTCCAACAGGGACGAAGGTCTCCTCCTTGCCCCAGCCTGCACAACTTTACATCATTTTGTCCAAGCGTTTTACAAATACAACGAAAATAGTCTACTTAAACCTTGCCTTCTTTTTCCCTTGAATGGACCATGTGGGTCCTGGGGTGGACCTCTGAGATTTTCAGGTGGATAAGACCAATAACAGAGATTGCTTATGTGGTTTCTAGGGAAAGGCATGGGTTCACTGGGTAGAATCCTTTGCTACAGCAAGAGGACTGCGTTTTTACTCCGCTCGGCTTTGTCTTTTGGATTCCAGACTGACACCGCTGTAGTCCAGCTTTGAAGTACAACAGAAGCCTGGCTTGAAGAAGCTTTGCTAAGGAAAAGTTGCCCCTGTTCTTTGCCTCTTATGAGCCCTGGCATGGGCAGCACAGCCTCTATCTTGAAACCACTCTGAAGTTTTGACTCTAAAAGGGCTCTCATTTTCACCAGCAAGATACCATGATGAACTCCAAAAGAGTTCTCTCTCTCACCAGTATGTAACATGAATGTAACCAGTATAGTTTTTAAAAATCCCAGAGGACATTACTGATCATGTGCAGTAGGCTGAATAGTGGCCCCCAAAAAGCTATGCCTAAATCTAACCCCTTGGGAACCTGTGAATGTGACATTATTTGGAACAAAGATCTTTGCAGATATAATTGAGGATCTCAAGATGAAATCATGCTGGATTCAGGGCGAGCCCTAAATCCCAGAACAAGTGTAATTTTGGCACATAGGACACACAAGAGGACCACACAAAGAGGGTGGCAGAGATCAGAGTGTTGCAGCTACAAGCCAAGAAATGCCCAGGGGCTGCCAGCAGCCATAAAATCCAGGAGAAAGGCGTGGAAATCTACGGCAGAGTTGCCAGAAAGTATCACTCCTGGTAACACCTTGATTTGGGACATCTAGCCTTCAAAACTGTAAGATAATACATCTCTGAGCAACAGCTCTGTTGCTTTAAGACATCCAGTTGAGGCCAGTTTGTTGTGGCAATCCTGCAAAACTGATATATCAGAAAATAGAAATTAGCAAGATCCAGAGACCACCTACACCTGACAGGGCTCACAGAGATACTGGGGTCAAGTTCACTTTTGTGTAGCCTGTAAGGAGCATCAGGTCCTGCTAAGCAATGTGTGTTCTCCACGAACACCAACCTTCCCAAGCCCCTCCGGTCACCACGCGCGTCCTAAAGGCACTGTTCATTTTAACTCACGACACCGTGACTTCTAGCGGGTCTGCGCTGAAGGAAGCTTGCTTACTTTTCAAGTAGAATCAGAAAAGTTTTTCTCTGATCACTCTCACCTGGTGCTGGAATCCTGTCCCTGTTTACCCACTTCCACACACACACACACCACATGTACACACACACACACACACACCACTGTCTGTCCCCATGCACCTCTAAGGAGTTCTCCTCCTCCTACAATAACATCCACCTTTGGACTCCCCTGTGAATTTCTTGAAAGCTACTGTGTTCTTGGTCTCCAAATAGCCCCAGTATCCAGGACAGTGCCTACAAGGCATGGGGCTTATTAAGTGTTTTCAAGGCGGACAAATAGAATCCATATATGATTGAGTCCCTACCTTACACTGAGCATAGCTCCACCTCCCAGGAACACCTTTGCCTCCCTCCTGGTTACTTACTTACAGACTACATCTGCTGAGTGTGCTTTGTCACAATCAAGGCAGGGTCTGGGCTTCAGGCCCACCCTGGCCTGTCTGCCTCTCATACTTCATCACCTGGGCGCGTAGCCGAGCAGACGAACCGGGCATGCAGTGTCCTCTGCTGTGTGCTTGCCTGCATTTGCGTGTGCAACACTGCCCCCAATTTGTTCAGGCTGTACTTCGAATCTCAACCCAAATGCAATGATCGCCGGAAAGCCTGTTGGTATTTCTCTAAGTAGCCTTTATTTTCTTCTCCATTACACCATGGAAAACCCCAGTATTGAAATGAGGTAGGTACTCAGCAAACAGTGCTGGTCAGGGTGTCTCTGTGGCAGGTGGAGGAGCTGGTGGTAGTCCCATGATGCCTCGTGCTCAGGGTCCTCCCCTCCTGTATACCAATTACCTTGCTTAGAGCTTAGTACATGCCTGCCTTTCCCCCTACACCAGAGGCTCCAAAGGAAAGAAGCCAAATGTTTTATTTTGAGTACAAGACATTCAACGGACAATCCTGAGGGCAAGATTCAATCTTTTTTTTTTTTTTTTTTTTTGACAGGCAGAGTGGACAGAGAGAGAGAGAGAGAGAGAGAGAGAGAAAGGTCTTCCTTTGCCATTGGTTCACCCTCCAATGGCCACTGTGGCCAGCACGCTGTGGCCAGCTCACCATGCTGATCTGAAGCCAGGAGCCAGGTGCTTATCCTGGTCTCCCATGCCGGTGCAGGGCCCAAGCACTTGGGCCATCCTCCACTGCACTCCCGGGCCATAGCAGAGAGCTGGCCTGGAAGTGGGGCAACTGGCACAGAATCCGGTGCCCCAACCGGGACTAGAACCCAGGGTGCCAGTGCCGCAGGCGGAGGATTGGCCTATTGAGCCGTGGCGCCGGCCAGGATTCAATCTTCATACACTGTTCTCCAAACCAAGGGGACACACGCTACAGTCTCTGGGTCAGATCCAACCATGGCCTAATTTTGATGGGCTGCACCGATTACAGGGACAAGAGACGGAGACTGGAAGTGACCCCAGAAAGCCCAAAGTGCTTGATCCTGGCCCTCTGCAGGAGGGATTTGCTGAGCCCTCACTCCGCACAGACATCGGGCTTGTCATTTATTTCTGTGGCTTCAGTTCTTCATCTGATGACCTCATTGGGTTTACCCAGAAACTCTCCGAGGGCTCAGGGATGCTTAAACCACAGCTCAGAGATCTGGGCAGCCCTGCTTGGACAAATGCCCTCATCACTCTAAAAAGAGGCAGGTTGGTGTTTTTAAAAAGCATCACCAGTTCCTCAGATTTTAAATGTCTCCCCTTCACCAACGGCAGAGTAAGTCCATCATTTTAAAAGTATCATTGGTTGGTAGGAAGAACGGTTTTCTGCTGCCCTCTGTGCCACGTCGGCACCAAAACCACTGTGAAAAGAAAAGTTCTTCCAGAGAAAGAAACCAGCCACCAGGCTAAGCCAGCATCAGTAGCACACAGCAACACAGTGCTGTCCAAGGGGTCAGAAAGAAACGTGGCAAAGCGCGGCTCCCACGGATGTAACCGCACCCTGGCTGGTCTAACCCCTGCCTCTCTGCGGGGGAGTTTTGGTTCCCTTGAGCCCTTTCACCTTGCCCACCTTGGTACGTGCTTTGCTCTGCTCTTGTCTCTTTTCATGAGGACTCCTCTGATAATGACTGCATCTTCTTAAAAGCTTCTGGTGAGTTCTTATTTTCGAAGGAGCTGGATCCATCTTCATATTCTCCCGCCATAATTGCCCCAGGCCAATTTCTTCTAAAGGAATTAAAAATGCAAATCTAATATTCTAATTGAATAATGGGATAATCTTGGCAGCCCGATCAATACGCTCCCCCACTGTCAATAAGACGGCAGGGGTGCGTGTATGTCGGAGCCCACCGGTCTCACTTTATCACTGGCCCCGTGGCCCATCCTCGTCTATAGGATGTGACATTTTATTGGTGGTTTTCCATCCATCAGCTCTCATTAGTGCATCACGAAGATGCATGCTGGCATCTCAACATCCACGTTGCCCTGGGCACCAGACAATACAGAGTTGAGGCCTCATGATTCCAACGACTGAATTAAATGGTAGGAAGAGACTGGATGGCAACCACACATGGGATTATTTTTTTGTTTTTGTCTGGCCACTGTCCAATGGAATTAGAAGCAAAGAATCTATGATAAGCTACCCCAGAGAAGCAGACCTCAGGAAATGAGCACCTGGAGAGCCCCCAAACTTGTCAATACAGTTATGAATCCTTGAAATTAGCACAGGCCTGTAGGCAGGCTAGGGAGCCCAGCTTGGCCATTCCCTGCGGGTCATCTTGGGCAGCTCACACCAGCTCTGTGTGCCTCAGCACACAACTGCTTTTTGCTACTGCTTTGTGGTCTTTCTGGAGTCCCTTTTAGTAGTTAAGCACTTTAGGGGTACTGATCTAAACTGTTCTAAGCTAACATAAATTTGACTTCTAGGATAGTAAAGACCATACTCTAAGTAGTGTGGGTAAAGAGTACAAGGGTCTTCAAAAACTTTGTGGAAAATGGGATTAAAAAGGGAAATGTAGGAGCCAGCACTGTGGTGCAGTGGGTGAAGCCACCACTGGGACGCTGGCATCTCATAGGCACCAGCTCAAGTCCCAGCTGCTCCACTACTGATCCACGTCCCTGCTAATGTGTCTAGAAAAACAGTGGAAGATGAGCCAAGTCGCCAAGTCCTTGGGCCCCTGTACCCACATGGGAGACCCAGAAGAAGCTCCTGGCTCCTGGCTTCAAATCTGCCCAGCTCTGGCTGTTGCAGCCATGCGGGGAGTGAGCCAGCAGATGGAAGATCTCTTTCTGTCTCCCCTTCTTTCTCTGCAACTTTGCCTTTCAATAAATAAGCAAATCTGAAAAAGAAAGAAGGAAGGAAGGAAAGAGGGAGGAAGGAAGGAACGAAGGAAGAAAGGAAGGGAGGGAAGAAGGGAGGAAGGGAGGGAGGGAGGGAGGGAGGGAGGGGGAAGGAAGGAGGAGAGAGGAAGGAAAAAGAAAAGGAAAGGAAAGGAAAGAAAAAAGAAAAGAAGAGAGAGAAAAAAAGGAAATTTAAGAGAAGACCCAGATTGAATTTCCAGCTCCAGGATCTGACTCTAACCCACCCAGTATCAACACAGGCACTCAGGAAATGAACTAGTGGGTAGAAACTCTCTCTCCAATCTTCTGTGTATGTGTGTGTGCGTTTGTGTGTGTGTCTCAAAAATAACTTTTTTTTTTCAAAAAGATGTCTATTTGGAACAAAAGATTTTAAATCTATGTGTAGTTTTATTCTTAGCACGCATTTTCCATAAGTTTTTGAAGACTCTTTGTACTGTCGGTTTGCGATCTAAGACATCCTTGCTTCTTCTGGGCAGTTTGCCAGTTACCACCAGCAGCATCATAATGAACACTTATCACACTAACTACCTTGCCATTAGGAAGTGTTTTCCAATAGCTCGCCTTCACCCTTTAAATGTTTTCCCTGTAGCTGACATTTTTTTTTTTTCAGAATTTAAATATTGTAGCCCTTGGCTCAGAAGATAATTATTCCACTTATGTTTTCACGAGCGCAAAGCACTTGTGCAAGCTATCACACATTTCCTTAAATGTAGCTGAGCAAAAGGGGTGCAACAAAACTTTAGGTTCCTGTTAAGTCCAGTTTTAGAGGAAACGAATTGCCAAGAGGCAATCAGATCAAAGGTTTAAATGGTTTGAAAACTACTGTTTTAGGGGCAGCATTGTGGCATAGCTGGTTAAGCTGCTTCCTGCAGCACCGGCAGCCCATGTGGGTGCTGGTTCAGTTTCTAGCCGTTCCACATCCAATCCAGCTGCTTACCAATGCACCTGAGAAAGCATCGGAAGATGGCCCAAGTGCTTGGAGCCCTGCACCCACGTGGGAGACCTGGATGAAGCTCCTGGCTCCTGGTTTCAACCTGGCCCAACCCCGACCATACCAGTCATTTGAGGAATGAACCAGCATATGGAAGTCTCTCTCTCTGTGTCTCTCTTGCTTTCTCTCTTTCTGTAACTCTGCCTTTCAAATAAAATAAAATAAATCTTAGAAAAGAGAAAAATACTGTTTTAAAGTTAGGGCAGCACACGCGAAAACTTAAAATGCAACCCACTTGGCTCTGTAGTATCCTGTGCATCTCTGTGTTTTACGTGTAATTGTAGCACGGCTTCTTGTCTGCGTGAGTCCTTGCCATGTATCCTCTTAGCAACACCTACTACAGCCACACTGGGCACTGTGTCAGGCGCTCTCATTCACATTGCTTGCTTAGTTCCCATTGTGTTCTCAGGGCTGGCTGAGACCGGCATTACAGTCCCCAGAGCGGGACACCAAGGCTGGAAGACACCAGGAGACATCCCCAGGAACTGTAGCTGACATGACAGGGAAATAAGACTCCAGGATTGCTAAAAAAATAAACAAGCAAGCAAATAAAAAATAAGCAGTCCCAGGAAGAAGAAATAGTCTTGGAAAGCTAAGGCAGGCAAGGGGTCCAATATTTGCCGAGGGATATGGAGAGGGTTTGGAGATCCGGAGAGTGGGGGAAGGCAGGGATGTTCGGTGAGATCTGATATTGATCCTTGGTAGGACAGAGGACATCATCACGGGCCGCCCTGTGAGCTCAGGGACAAGAGGACCGTGACGGCCAAGAGGCCCCCTCGGCCGCTGTCTAATCTCGTTTCCTCCCCTGGGAAGGCTATTAGGCCGGCGATTGGCAGAGCTGAGTGTCAGCGAGGCGCTTGACAGAGTTGTTCAGGATACTCCTGTGGACACGATGGAGAGATGGGGACAGGGCTGGAGCTCCATTAAGTGGATTTGTCACAGGTGGGCAAGTGCACCCGAAGTGTTGATGAATAGAGTGCTGTCAGCCAGGAACACGTGGCAGCCTGGGCTGAGCGTGTGGCCCTGTCCAGCTCAGCAAGCTCCCTGGTGGCTTGAATAGAGTTTGCAGGAGGCACACTCACTAGAACATGTAACGGCACCAAGAGGAGCAAGATTGCACGCCCAGTCACCGAAAGGCTCGGGATCCAAAATGCTCTCATCCTGCTAGTCCAAAGACCCTACGCCATCAAGAAGAAATGCAATAGAAAAGAATGTAAGGTCTTTTACTGATGCCCAAATCAATACCACACAAGAGGCTGTGAGCTTCTCAGCTTCGGGGTAGTTTGTGTAGAGAGAACACAGGAAAAACGTACTCCCATAATGTGTTATAGTCGATAACACAACGTAAAGCATTTGGGACTGGGCTGGTGGAATCTCAGCCCCCACCCCCCCAAAAAAAGAAGTTATGACCCCCTCTGTGTGGTGGACTGGTAGAGTACTGAGACACATAAGAGAAAATTCAGAGGAAGGGAACAATCCCAATGGCAGATGTGGCTATAATGCCGGTGGTACACGGTTGATGTGGTTGGCAATATTTAGTGTAGGAGAGGCCAGTTGGCAATCTTCTACCACTTAAAGGACTGACATGGGAAGAATGAGAAAATGCTCTTTTCACTGCTCTGTGTAGGTAGAGAGCGTTACAGAAGTTCAGAGAGTTTCAGGGCAACTTAAACGTGCAGAGTTGCCACGTGAGCAACTGAGTTCCTTGGACTCGGGTCTCCCAGGTTGGGCTGTTGGGGAAAGCACTCCTTCGTGGAGTGAGGAAATGCCTTGTGTGGCCCCACAGGACGGAATGACTGTGGCGTGTGTAGGTGTGCTGACAATAGCATTGCCACAGACAGAGCCTTCTGATTAAATTCAACACATGCGCCTCAGCCAACCAGTGTCTCAAGGCACTTCACAAACACTGAGAAGATGTCACGGAAAAATAAAAAGGACCACAGTCCACTGCCTTCCCTGAAAGAGTTAAAATCTAAGGGCTCATAAGTAAACAATTGGCTTTTAATAAAATACAAAATGAAACAGATCACAACAGAGGTACAAAGAAAGAAATGCCCAGTGAAGGGCACCATTCAATTTTTAGTTGGTTGTAGGCTGATCAAAGAAGGCTTCCCAGAACAGGTGGCACTTGCCCTCCATAGGCATTGGGTTCCAGACCCCGGCAGCTTAGGCGTAGTCCCAGTGAGAGCCTACAAGTGCCCACCACTGCACCTTGTCTATACTGTTTGAAACTCCACCTGGTCTGAGTTGTTGCTTAAAAGAGATCTAGTTCTTGGCCCACATGCAGCAGCTGGACAGGTCACATCTTCCCTTCCTGCCTTCCCTGTCACCCTTGTTGTTCTAAGGGGCCAGCCTCCAATCCTCCTGTGCCTCCACATGTCGACAGAGCTTGGGCCCAATGTGAGAAACCATCCCTAGTGCCATGCAACGTGACCTACAGGAGGAATTCCTTCCATCCATCCCCTAGCTGTTGCCATGTTCTGCGGGCTAGAGGAAGTAGGTGGTCCATGGCTAAGAAGAGGGACTTACAGGCGGGTGAGCATAAAGCCACTGAAGGCCCTTATAGGGGCCAGACAAGGAACAGACACCTGGAACAGGAGGTGGCAAGAAGAGGTAGTACAGAGGCAAAAGGAGGGGGATGAGAGCTGGGATCCCGGCCCCTGGGGAAGCCGCCGGGTTGCCTCCATGTTCCTCTCTGCTCTCTCCTGGATGCATGGCTCACCGTCCTGTGTGTGTAGCTTCGTTTAGGCCCTGCTACTCACTTCTGCAGACGTGGTCAGGTATTGCTCATTAAAAAGAGAGACAGCTTCCATTTCAGGCCTGCACAGAAAAGGGTGAGATAAGGTAACATTCTCCAGTGAACACTTTGAATGGTCACTCTCTGGTTTTGGGAGAGCCATGCTAACCCTCAAAGGCACAGGTCCAGCCTGCTGTGGTAGCTGACACCGACGGCAGGCACCAGCATTGGCATCACACAGGTCCTCGGCCTATGCTACAGTAACGTCAACCCTGCACCCTGTGGTTACACTAGGACATTCCAGGCATTACCAGCTGCTTAGCCATGCAGTTCATTTCCAGATCCAAATTCCACAGAGCACTCAGGGTTTGTTGTTGGAGCCCCTCTCTTAGCTTTATCTTATGCTGTCACCTCCCCACCCCCACCCCCGAGGACCATTTGGAAGATAAATGCTACAGCATTAGACCCCACAGAGAAGACCCTGCTCTGTTCATTTCTTCTTCTGCAGACCCTCCCTGCTGGAAGCCAGTGTGCTTTGCCATAGCGGTGTGAACACTGCAGAGAGACAAACAGGAGGCCCTTCCGAGCTAGGCCATTCCTCGCCCAGGTATGGCCCCTCTTTGAAGAGACAGCGTTTTCCAACAGTTGACCCATGAGTGGGCATTTATGGTTTTTTTTTTTTTTTTTTTGACAGGCAGAGTGGACAGTGAGAGAGAGAGAGAGAGAAAGATCTTCCTTTTTGCCGTTGGTTCACCCTCCAATGGCCGCCGCGGCTGGTGCGCTGCAGTGGGTGCACCGTGCTGATCCGATGGCAGGAGCCAGGTGCTTCTCCTGGTCTCCCATGGGGTGCAGGGCCCAAGCACTTGGGCCATCCTCCACTGCACTCCCGGGCCACAGCAGAGAGCTGGCCTGGAAGAGGGGCAACCGGGACAGAATCCGGCGCCCCGACCGGGACTAGAACCCGGTGTGCCGGCGCCGCAAGGCAGAGGATTAGCCTAGTGAGCCGCGGCGCCGGCATTTATCTTGACAGTTGGGAAGCTTATACCCAGTATCAGGGAACCGGGGTCCAGCACCTGCCTGCAGCTTCCTGCTAATGCAGACCTTGGCAGGTGGTGGTGACGACACAACTGACTGAGATCCTGCCACCCCATGGGGACCTGGGTTACGGAATGGTGTTTGCTTTAGCCTGGCCCAGCCCCAGCTGTCGTAGGCATTTGAGGAATAAACTAGTGAATGGGAGCTTGCTATTCTTTATAGTGTCTCTCTCCCTTTCTCTTTTTCTCTCTACCCCTCTTAAATAGATAGAAAATAAATATTTTTTTTCTAAGAAGGAAAGAAAAGAAAACCCACTCGTCTGAGCCTGCCGCAGACTCCACAGTGAAACGAACACCTGTAGTTTAAGGTGCCCCCATTTTGGGCGCAGTAAGAGCTAACTGACGCAGGCTCTGTGGCTGATTGGTACAAATGTCGATTTCCCAGCTTCGAAGACGGCACCGCCTGGCTCGTCCTCAGATGTTCACCCTCCATTCCTTCCTTCACTTCTTCCCTTGGAATTGTCTCTTAATGTTGAGCACCCAACATCAAAGCTGGAAGGGAAAGGCCATCAGAATGGGCTGAGGGGCCATCTGTTTCCCTTCTACAAAAGCCCTTGTAAAGCGCATTTCTTTGTCATCGTTGGTTGAATGCCACTCCTTTGTTTGCTGAGCTTGTCGTCTTCCTAAGAGCCACCACAGCATTGATTCCAACCTGTGACTGTCAGTGAAATATGAAACCCTATTGATTTGAAATGCAGGACTAGTTACAAGATGGATGCTATGCATATTTTGAAAATGGACATTTTATTTCTTCTAGTTGAAGAGTAGCTGCAGTTCCACAATAGGATTCTTGTTCTGTTTGTTTTCCTGTGTACCTCAGTCAACTTTCTCACGCTGTCTTCCCCAAAACTGTGAAACACATTATGCTGACTGATCATTTTCCTCTCCCGAATGAACCGCTCCTATTCCACACTAATAAGTGTGCCAATGTGAAAACAAATATTATCTCCATTACCTAAGCAAGGAGGACTGACACAGGGATGCTTCCATATCCCCCAAAACATCAACAGACACCTCATGGAAAAGAAGGAGATATTCTGAGTAAGAATTCACTAGAATCATTTTTCTTTTAATGAGTAGAGTCGACCGATGGTTCTGAGTTTCACTGATAGCTTACCATTGTGTTTAAGACTCTCAGAATCTTGATGGTCACCCCTGTGCAGCCACGACTGAAGGTCTAACCTGCCCTTGGAGCAAAGCGTCGTCGAAATACTGAAATAAAACCTCCCAGAGTGGCTCAAGTCTCTGCAAGGGGCTGGCTCAAGGTCAAGTTCATCTGAAGATGCAGAGGCCTAAAGACGTGGTGACCACTCTGGTATGTTTTTCTCCCCTCCTAATTCACTGTTCCGTTATTCTTAAGCCTCCCTGCAAGAGAAGTAGCTGTGGAGTCCTAAATCAGGCTGAGCACAGACGCTTCCTTCCCCTCCCGCCCCAGCTGCCTCCAGTGCTCAGAACCCCTGCCCGCTCCCAGTCACGTCTGCCTCTCACTAGTGGTCACTACAGAGGGCGCAGGTGCAGAGTCAGAGCCCCTCTGGTGTCAGGGAGGGAAGCAGGAGAGTAAAGCCTGGTTTCCTCTGTCTCCCACACTCAATTAGCTGCCCTCCCCTCCTCTGCACCACACGGGTGTGACTCCTGGGGGATCCCTAAAGGGCAGAGCTGGGTTCGGGGAGACTCTTGAAATGGAGGTGAGAAGCCTTAAGAACTTATTCCTGATATGTTCTTGGGTTCGTTCCTTCCTTCTTCTGACAGCACCTGCTGGGTTAGACCGACATCTGTTACCACCAAAGGGAACACAAACCGAGACCCTAATGTCCAAGAACTGGGTGTCTTGATGGGGAACCCAGCAGACCCCACTTCCCCAACCAACAGCCTTGCCGGTGACACTGGGAAGGCGGAGATCAGATGAGCCCATTTACTGGGATTCTTGTCACTAGTTTCACAAGCAAATTGACTTCAATTACAAAACCAAAGCCTCTTTGGATTCTAACCAGTTCATTAAGGATTTCAAAATAGAGGGTTACAAACACAAAATGGTTTATTTCTCATCACTACCCACCCTCCTTGCTGCGAGGTTTCTTCTCTTTTAGCATCCTTAACAGTGTCTCAGGACCAGGCCACGCCTTTCTAGTCACTCAGAAGTTCGAAGTGATGAGGCAATAAAGGATGGTCCATTGCAAAGCTTCAGTGAAATCAGTCTCCATTTCCAGCCCATGCCCTCTGTGCAGACTCCAGCCCAGACCCTAAATGCTGACAGGTGCGGCCAGGTCTGCTCTGGCAATGCCTACCATCCACTCCCGCTCAGCTGTCCCAGTTGGGGCACGAGCCTAGCAGTGTTATGTGGCCACTGCTGGTATCATCTCTCGGGTGGTTCCTGCAGCTGTACCAGCTGTCTGGCTTGTGGTGCCTCTGAGTGGTGGCATCCATACACTATCTCTCCTCTGAGGCCAAGTCTGGGCTCTTAGGAAAGCTTTGAAGGCTCAGCCATCTCAACCCATGACATGGGATGCTTGGTTCTGGCCTAACCTCTCTCATTCCTTCCCCATGGCTCTCGGCACCAGGGCCAAATCCCCAGCCTCTTCCTGCTAGGTTCCCTGTGCCTGAAGGATGGGTACCAGAAAGATGGTTCAAGCCTGGCTATCGATCCGGAGTATGAACTGACCCACAGGAAACTCCATATGGTTGAGACCCAGGCTATTTCATTCCCATCCTTTTGTTCACCCCAACTCCCCTCCCTTGTCTCTCGGGGTGGGTTCTCCCTTCCTTTCAGCTACCCCCAATCTTACAGCATTTTCCCAGGGTACCATCCGACTTGTCTTCATGGTGAGACATCATTACCACACAGGGAAGAGGCGCTGGATGGTGGCCTTGGGTTGCAGGGCTGTGCCTTCACAGGCCTCTGGGACTGCAGGCCAAGGCCCTCTCTGGGACATGGGCCTGGGTGATGCCTTTTGAGCAAAGATCGTGGTTGCCAGTTCTGCAGCAACCAAAAAAGTGCACTAGTGCATACTCACTTGTCCCCCAGGGCTTCCATAACAGGTGACAAACAAGGTGGATCCAACAGCAGAAATTTATTTTAGCCTCAGTTTTGGAGGCCAGAAACCAAAATTAAGGTCACAGAGGCCATGCTTCTCTGAAGGCTCTGGGAAAGATTCCTCCCTTGCCTTTGCTCCAGGATCCCCCCCATTCTTTGGTTTGAGGCTGCACCAGCCAGTTTCTGCCCCCGTGTGTGTGTGTGTGTGTGTGTTCTCAAAAGGACCCAGATCATTGGATCTGGGGCCCATCCTAATTCAGTATAATGTTATCTTAACTAGCTACATCTGCCAGACCCTATTTCCAAGCATGATAAAGTTCTGAGACCCTGGGAGGTCATTAATTTCTTTGGGACACTATTCAACCCAATACTGACATGTTATAGAAAACATTCTTGTTGCTTCCTTTGGGACAGAAGCGTCAGAGAGAAAATTTGAAATGTGTATTTTTCCTTGAAGGATTTCAAGGGAGATCAGCTTTAGTGATGGTAATGGGATGGATCCAAGAAATTATCTTAGGATCTGTAGAAGAAAGGGAGAGCAAAGGTGGAGGGGAAGCAGGCACTCGTGGCCAGGTAGGGACCAGTGCCATGGTGCAGGGTGTTGAGATGCCCCTGCCACACCAGCATCCCATGTGAGCACCGGTTCATGTCTGCTACTCCACTTCCAGTCTAGCTCCCTGCTAATGTGCCTGGGAAAGCAGCAGCAGATGACCCAAGTACCTGGGTCCCTGAACCCATGTAGGATAACTGGATAGAGTTCTAGGTCATGGCTTTGTCCTGGCCCAGCCCCAGCCATTGCTGCCACTTGGGGAATGAACCAGCACATGGAGAATCTCTCTCTCTCTCTCTCTCTCTCTCTCTCTCTCTCTCTCTCTTTCCCTTCCTCCCCCCCCCCCCCCCCGTAACTCTGCCTTTCAAATAAATAAAATAAATACTTTTTAAAGTATGGCCATGTAGATGATTGGCTCAAAACGATGCCTTTAGATTCTTCTATTACCCTAGACCCAGGAATGCCCAAGTCCTCACTCCCAGATACTGACCCTCCACTCCCTCCAGCTCCCACCCAGTGGGAGCACAGGACTATGAAGGCTGCCCTGGCTTCCTCAATTGGCCCCTAAGAGGGGAGAGGAGAAGCCATTACCCATCTCTGGCAGGAGAGATCCTTGCACAGATGTGGTGACATTCTTGGTGTATTCTCCCATGCAGTCGGGGTCGTACCCATGTGTTGTTGCCTCAAGCCCTACTGGAATTACAGAACACCGCTCAGCGGGCCTTCAGCTGGCTGGGGTCCACCCATTAGAATGGGGAGAACATTCTAGGCCGGCGCCACGGCTCAATAGGCTAATCCTCCACCTGCGGCGCCAGCACCCCAGGTTCTCGTCCCAGTCGGGGTGCTGAATTCTATCCCGGTTGCTCCTCTTGCAGTCCAGCTCTCTGCTGTGGCCCGGGAGTGCAGTGGAGGATGGCCCAAGTGCTTGGGCCCTGCACCCCATGGGAGACCAGGAGAAGCACCTGGCTCCTGCCTTCGGATCAGTGCAGTGTGCCAGCCGCAGCGCACCGGCCGCAGCGGCCATTGGTGGGTAAACCAACGGAAAAGGAAGACCTTTCTCTCTGTCTCTCTCTCTCTCACTGTCCACTCTGACTGTCAAAAAAAAAAAAAAAAAAGAACTTAGCTCAACCAATCAGAAGCAGTCAACTAACTCAGCCAGGAGCCTTCCAGTGGGATAGGCCAAATAAGGCCAATACTTAATAACTGTAAACAGAGTTCTTGCCTTACCTTCAGTTTTGTCCTATAAAAGCCTCCTTGATTCCAGCATTGGATCTCCTGTTTACTCAGTGGGCTCTTTTGTGCCTCAGTTTACCTTTTCAACAACACCGACAGCCACACCGCCTTTTCAGAGCAGGGACAGCCCTGTTCACAAGGATGGCTCCTCGTGACCGTGGCAACGCACTCCCACCCCCACCCAGCTGAACAAGACCTGGTGGATGAATCAGGCCCGACTCCCAGCAGGTCAGGGGACCTTACGCTTTCCTTAGCTTTTTCATAGACTTTTTTTTTTTTTTTTGACAGGCAGAGTGGACAGTGAGAGAAAGAGACAGAGAGAAAGGTCTTCCTTTTGCCGTTGGTTTACCCTCCAATGGCCGCTGCGGACGGCGTATCTCACTGATCCGATGGCAGGAGCCAGGTGCTTCTCCTGGTCTCCCATGGGGTGCAGGGCCCAAGGACTTGGCCCATCCTCCACTGCACTCCCTGGCCACAGCAGAGAGCTGGCCTGGAAGAGGGGCAACCGGGACAGAATCCAGCGCCCTGACCAGGACTAGAACCCGGTGTGCTGGCGCCGCAAGGTGGAGGATTAGCCTAGTGAGCCGCGGCGCCTGCCAGACTTAAGAATATGAAGAAACATTCCAGAAAAGTGCACATGCCAGCAAGATTGTGTGCACGACGGGCATTTTTTTTCAGTCCCTGAAGTGTCCCCTTGTAGCCTCTGCTCCATCTTTTCCTATCAGGGGTGATGTCACCATCCCCAAGGGAGGCCAGAAAGATCTTACTATTTTTTATGCATTCAGCTCAGATGTATATACAGTATATAAAAGACTTACAGTTTATCTCTGATACTATAACTCCACGGGATAAATAGCATCTTTCTGGACTGGATGTTTAGCTTGACAGTTAAGATGCCTACCACCTACATCAGGAAGCCTGGGTTTGGCACCAGACTCTGGCTCCTGACCACTGCTCCCTGCCCTGGGATGCAGCAGTAATGGTCCTGGGTTCCTCCCACCCACATGGGAGACGTGAGTTGGGTTCCCAGTCTCTGGTTTCAGCCCTGGCCCAGGCCTGGTCATTGCAGCTCTAAGAGCTCTGTCTGTCTCTCTGTCTCTCAAATAAATTTATAAGCATCTTTTAATAATCTCCTTAGGGGCATATAATGAAAATGAGATGGGAACATGTCCATGTAGATGGTAATACTCCACAGCGAGAAGAGAGTAAGGATTGAGACACTGATAATTCCCTGTGTCTTCTCCTGGCTGGCAGTTACACAGATGTGTTTATTATATCAACAGTCATGAGTATGTGTGAAGAGCTGCACAGTTTACTGAAGGTGGGCATATTTCACCAAAAGCAATGTTCACCAACAATTAGAAAACTAGAATTTGGAGTTTGACACCTTTAGTTAAAGGCGCTGTCATGGCGCGGTGAAGAACAGACGCTGGACAGACTCCTGGGCTCACACCTGGGCTCTCTCTCAGCTCCCTCTTTCCCTTGGGGTGTGATCTTGATTAAGTAACAACTCCCTGAGCCTCGGTGTTCTCATCTGGAAAATGGGTTTACCAACACAACCTGCCTCCAAGTGCTGGGAGAAAGAATAAATGAAATTTTACATGTGGAGTGCTTAGAACAGTGTAGGCAATGGCAAGTAGGACAGAAGTTTTACTGTCTTTTGTCTAATTATTTATTTGAGAGGCAGACAGAGAGAGCTCCTATTCACTAGTTCAGGACACAAATGATTGCAATGGTTGGAACCAGGCCAGGCTGAAGCTGGGAGCCAGGAGCTCAGTCTAGGTCTTCCACATGCATGGAAGGAACCCAGTTATTGATCCCTCACCACTGCCTCCCAGGGTGCACATCAGCAGGAGTGAGGACCTGGAGCCGGGTGTTCAAACCAGGTACCGCAAAGCAGGACATGGCTGTCTTAGCTGTCCCACCGAACGCCCACGTCTGCTGTCTTGATTTTGTCGTGGCTCCTTCTGCCTTGTCCCTCTCTGCCTTGATGTTCAATTTCTGAAGAACGGGAGAGAAAACCACCAGCGCTTATCTTTCCCCAGGCCTCCGTGTGGCGAGCAGCAGAAGCTGATGCTCCAAGTGTTGTGGTTAAAGTTGTGGAATCATTTACTTTCTTGTGGCATTTTGATACAGTTCAGAATTATTGATCTTGGTTTCCGGGAACAATATAGTTACATATTAGATACTTTCAGACCAAATTTTGTTTTCTCCTACAAAGAGAAGGTAAAGGGTCATAGTTTCCTGGTCTTGACGTAGAAGAATGGCCGGTTCAGAGTCAGGAGCCCACGGGCACTGTTCAGCCTCTGATGGCCACCAGCAGAGGGATCTAAAAAAATAGACAATTTTTCTCACACAGGCCTGGGTTCTCCATGTGGATAGTGACCTCCAAGGTTCTTCCTGTTTGGTGTTCTCGTGAACAATCATCACAATGACAGCGAGAGCAGCCTCAGCTTTGATGTGTGCCAGACACGAGTCAACTCAGCCCCCATGACTGGGCCCTCTCATTATCCTCACTGTTTACATGGAAACTGAGGCACAGGGCCCCCAATATTGGTCATTGATAGAATCACTCTTTGGCCAGAAATTGTGTTCTTAACCGTTATGTGGCACTGCCATGTCCAAGTGCAGTTCACTTAACTGCAAAGACTCACTACACTTCCCACAGAGCCCTGTGTGTGCCAATCCTGGCGTCCTCGTGCCTCTGTCTCCTCCTAAGACAGTCCCTCTCCTTGGCCTTCCAGAAGCAACTCAACACCCACTCTTCTGAAACCCTGTTGCAGCTTGCACCAGCAGCCATCACCTCTAATTCCACACACAGCTCAATCCTGGGCTGTTAGTGCTGGCCATAGTACACGGTGTTGGTTACTATGATTTTGTATGCCTTGCCCCAGGCCCTCAGGTACGGGATTAACCTTCAAGGTGATAGACTGTTTTCTATGGGTATGCACTTGCTCCCTGCAGGAGCACAGAGCAGGGTTCAGTAAATGCCATCACATCAGGACATCAGGACCATGGCATCAGGACAACCAATTGATTTGGTTAATAGGATATGGGAGGGGGAGGTAAGGAGAAGGCTGGGACTCCTGGGTTCACAGCTGTAGGAACTGGATGGACAGAAGCATGGTGAACCAAGAAAGAACACAGAGGAGGAATGTACTTGGGCAGGGAAGACAAAAACAGGAAACAGACCGTGCTTATTTCTGCACCAGACGTGAGAATCCAGCACCGGACGTGCACCAAGTCACGCAGCCCTCCAGGAGGGCTCTGGGCTCACAGCAGGCACCTGGAGGGGCAGCCCATCACTCACAATGCCATTTCCACGTTTACCTTTTTGAAATATTAATGACCCTGAGTGGCTCTGTTCTGCTGACCATGGACACAGCACCTGTCCCTAGAGGAGATGGAGGCAAAGCAGATGGACTCAGGGCCTGGGATTGGAATTCCATCAGCCTTTGGGTCAATGGAAATCCTATACGCCATGACAGTGACACGGGACCACGTCTTGATTTATTTCACTTCAGAAGTGTGGTGGAATTGTGTTCTTGGGACAGAATTCCATTCCAGTTCTAATGCAAACTGTCCCACTGTGACTGTGGGACAGACGACTCACCAGCAGACTCGGGGTCTCCAATGGACAGGCCACACTCCACAAGCAGCCACACCAAGTCCACTAGGAACTAAAATGCCAAGAAACAAGTGTCATGGCCTGACCCAGGTAGCTCCCAATCCTGTGCCTAGGAGGGAAGTAATTTTAAGATTTAGAGCTGGAGCATACAGGCGTACAGGTGCACCTGCTCTGTGGCTCTGTGTTGGAAGCCAGTTGCTAATAGTGTCAGAAGCAGTCAGAAGCACACTTGAACCACCAATGTGTACATCTCTGCTATCAGCACTGTCTAGAAAAAGCCCATACCTCACAAGACTCTCGTAGGAGCAGGGGAAGAGAGGCAAAATGGACAGAGCCAAGGGGTCAGGAAGAACAGCCAAAGTGCAAAGGTTGAGAATTATGATGTCACTACTCTCATAACTGCCAAAGCACTTGGAAACCTCAAAGGAGGAGGCCGGGCTTAGTGCACAAAGGAGTGAAGGCAAATGTGCCTCTAGCCCTGAAGCATTTGGGCGTCCAGCTGCACCCTGTCTGCTCACTAACTACTGCCTAGCATGGATTCCGTATGACTAAAGGCTGCTTGGTGCAAGCCATCTGGGGCTAACACACACTGAGATACATTGCAACAGTCCCGACAGGTGTCCATCAACACCCCTTCGACCTTTCCTTCTCAGTGCCTCTGGCCCCACTTCCACCTCCCAGCACCTGCATCTCTTTGTCCAGTGGTTGCTCTGGCCACCAGTGCCTGATGTGCTCATCAACATTACAGGTCAGAAGCAGCAGCAATTAACGCCTGGAGCAGACTTCACCCCGGGAGTACTGGGGACTGCTGGGTCAAGACCCTGAGATGGGAAAACTCTGAACTTCACGTGTAACTCTGTTTCCCAGGGATCTTCGGGGAGAAGAATCTCTGATTCTCACAAAATTAACCTGCTAAACTCAAACCCTTATCTCAGGATCTGCTTATGGAGAAAAGTGAACCTGAATGTTTACTAGCACACACACATGCACACACACATGTATACACATGTAAACAACTTTACAAAAGGCTTTAAATTTTGCAGCAGGCTTTTGTTACATTATTCAACTTTGCTATTCTTTTTTTTAATCAAAGATTTATTTATTTATTCAAAAGGTAGAGCTACAGAGAGGCAGAGGCAGAGAAAGAGAGAGAGAGAGAGTTCTTCCCTCTGCCAGTTCACTCCCCAAATGGCCATAATAGCCGGAGCTAAGCAGATCCGAAGCCAGGAGCCAGGAGCTTCCCCTGGTATCCCATGTGGGTTCAGGGGCCCAAGCACTTGGGCCATCCTCCACTGCCTTCCCAGGCCACAGCAGAGAGCTGTATCGGAAGTGGAGCAGCCAGGACTAGAACCAGCGCCCATATGGGATGCCGGCACTGCAGGCAGTGGCTTTATCTGCTATGCCACAGCACTGGCCCCTGCTATTATTCTTATCATTCCATTTTAAAAGTAAAGAAACTGAGTTACAGAGGGGATGACAGATCAGCAAACGTCATATAGTAGACCTAAAGCCACTATCAACTACTACCAATGCTTTTGGTTTTTCCACTGAACCAGTGCTACCCACTGAAGGAGAAACCAAGGAAATGACACATATCAGAGAGTCAGTGCGTCTTGGTGAAAACTAAAATCTCTGTAAGAGAAGACACAATATTACAACAACTTTTGGCCTGAATTGTTACCTACCCATCTCCAGTAACGTCTTTCTTGTCATCTTCTGGTAAGCGTTACAAACAAGAGTAGGTGTTCAATAAATACACGGCAGATGGATGGACAGACGGATGGATGGATGCTCATCATCAGTCCACAGTGAAAGTTTGAGCCTGAATAAGAACAAGGCTGGAGTTACAACCTGGCAAATGCATTCTGCATGTAACCCATGGACTATTGTATTGCCTGTTCACCAGCTCCAAAGACAGCTGAGAGAATGTGTATGAGAAGGTCATCTATTGGCGGTATCAAACCGGAAGAGAACCCAGGAGTGAGTCTCAGTCATCAGGGTCTGGATGGGTTCCTACAGTTCAGGGAAAACAAAAGCTACTGGGGGAAACTTGGTGGTTCCCTGGAAACAGTTAGTTATCCTGGGGGTTAAGATGCCCACCTCCATATCAGGGTGGCTGGACACTATTCCTAGCTCCGGCTCCTGGCTCCAGCTTCCTTAAATGCAGACCTTGGGAGGCAGCAGTGATGGCTTAAGCAATAGAGTTCCTGGCTCCCAGCGCCCAAGCATTTGATTGATGAGTGAATCACCAAATGGGAGCTCTCCCTGTCTATCTGTCTCTGCCTCTCTGCCTTTCAAATTAATAAATATAATAATAATAAATATAAGAATATTATATAATAATAAATATAAGAATACTGACTTCTCGCCAGTAGTTCAATATTCTAACTCCCTAGTACCCTGGATACCATGTACTCCTTGGGTAATTCTGGAGGCATCACAGGCATTGTGATGCCCTGAGCTGGGATTAAAGGATCGTCTTCCTCTCTAATTTATTGTCTGGATTTGCTTCGTGTGTCCGTATCACAAATACACAGGGGCTTGTGGAGGAAGTGAGTTCACACCCACCCTGAATAGACAATGGATGTGTCATGTCTTTGAGTAGGAGGGGAAGTTAGTGGTCCAGACAAAACCTTTTAGCACAGACCCCATGCATCAATTTCTTACAATGCAACCAACAGAATGCTGATCTGGGTTTTGTTCCTGCTATGGGGAGTTCTCTACCTCCTGTAACTGTTCATTCATTTTTAACTAGTTTGGTTATGCAGATCTTAAGGGTTCCACCTCCAATAACTTGAGCCACGAGGATTAGGTCCAACCCCCTAGTGCCATAATGGCTAATAGAGTATTCAGAAACAAATAGCATCTCTACTCTAAAACAAGCATCCTCCTTATTCCTTCAAATATCCATGCTGTAGAGTTGGATTAGCTCTTAGCATCTAGGTTGATGGCCCTTGGACTAACCTTTGCTTATCAATGTTTCTCTCAGAATATGGTATGGAATTCAACCTTCCGGCTGTGGTCTAACAGAACTAGAGAGGGTTTATCACACCCTTTATTACAGACAACCTACCTCTGTTATGGCTTTCTAAAATTACATTAGCTGGTCTGGTAGCCACATCCAATTGATCTAAAACTCAATTAAAATCCCCAAGTCTTTTTTCACTGGAAATGTCTCTCTATGTAGTCATTGATCCCGTTATCAGCACCCTTTGAATAAAGCCATTCAACCATGGTGTGAATTACATAACTTCCCAGGCTACATCTTGGCATTTCTCCACCAGCTCTACATAGAAACGGGCTCACTGCGTCTCCCTCTGTTCACTGGTTCTGAGTAAGGCTCTCAACAAGGCCCCACCCCACCCCTGCAGGGACACCATCATGGCTCTTAGAGTCCACAGGATCTGATCAGAGCCTCAAAAAGACCTGGCAGATAACACTTGATTTCCAAAGAGTGGACCTGTGTCATTGCTCTTCTCATCAACGTCACCTCTTCCCAAACTGACACAGAAAGGGGAAAAGCAGGATGTTACCAGCATATGCAAGGAAGGAAGAAACTTCTGTCCACCCCGACATTCTGCTGTTCTAAGAAGATTTTAATCCATTTACATTTATTTCATTTATTTATTTTTATTAATTTATTATTATTGTATTTTCATTTTCATTATTTAGTTTTTTCCTAGATTCCTACTTTCTGGTTTGTTTTTGTTCTTTTTTATTCACTTTTCCTTTCTACTCTTAGAATTATATATCAATACTTCCATGTTTTATTAATAGAGTATTAAGTATAATGATCGTTTTTTATATTCTGAAGTGAACAAATATCTCTACTCGTCTCCAAGATAAAGATCTTGGACCGCTCACTTATTCTACTCTTCTACCAGCCATGATATTGCTGTCTAGTATTCTAATTCTTTTTTATTTTAACAGCCCCTCAAAACTATTGATAGTAATATTAGATTTGTAAAATATTTTTACCACTGTATTTAAGATACAAAGAAAGAAAGAGAGAGAGAGAGAGAGAGAGAGAGAGAGAGCACTCTTCCATTCGCTCACTCACTCCTTAAATTCCCACAGTAGCTGAGGCTGAGGCTGGGATCAGGGATTCCAATCCAGCTCCTCCAGGTGGGTCTCTGGAACCCAATAACACAAGTCGTCATCACTGCCTCCCAGGGTCTGCATTGTCAGGACACAGTGCCGGAACTGAACCGAGGCACTCCTGTATGGTCCTCAGACGTCTGAGCCCACAGGCGAAACGTCCCCTTCAACCTCTCTGTCTTTGGATGTCTGGAAATGTCTTCATTTTTGCTTTACTATGGAGCAGGGAGTAAAGCCATTTATTAAGAGGGTTCTGAGGGAAACAAAAAGAGTGGATATGAAAATGAGGTTCCCTTGCCAGAGGCTCTGCCAATAACCTAGGCTCCTAATAGCGGAACAGCGCCCCTCCCTCTTGAATAATCACTTAATTGAGTGCAGATGACGTCATCTGTCAGAGTTCTCCAGAGAGACAAAACCAATAGGAGATAGAGATAGATAGATAAATGATGGCTAGAGATGATGGTGATACAGAGAGAGGGGGAGATGATGGAGAGAGAGAGAGAGAGAATGGGCTCATATGGTTGTGCAGGATTAGAGAGAGAGAGAGAGAGAGAATGGGCTCATATGGTTGTACAGGATTAATGGTCCCATGTCAGGCTTCCTCAAAGCTGGAGACCTTAGAAGGCTGGCCGCACAGCTCAGTCCAAATCCTTAGGCTTGAGAACAGGTGTAAGTCCTGGAGTCCTAGAACCACAGCATCAGAGACCTTGAACTTCTGAGGTCCATGTACAGAAAAAAGAAGAGTGTACTCCAGCCCCAGGAGGAGGACCACTTGCTTTTCCCATTTTTGTTCTGTTTTGTTCTCTCGCTCTCAGGTAACTAAATGGTGCCCGCTTACTCTGAAGGTGGAACGTCCCAATCTGGTCCCCAGAGACTCCCGTACCCATCTCTAGGATCACCCTCACAGACACACCCCAGAGTAATACTTTGCCACTTTTCTAGATCTTTCGTAATCTATTCAAGCTGCACCTAAAATTCACCATCACAGATGTGAAGTTGCTAGTTGCTTTACCTTACCAATTTGAAAACAGTATTCAATTATTTTCTGATGTCTGTTGTTGCAATGAGAACTGTGATACCAGTTGAACTGCCATTAATTTTTAGATTTATGAGAGGTTTTCATATCATCTTTCTTATTCTGTGGCTTCACTGTATAAGATTTTGGTTAAACTATGCATCCTCCTGAAGTTTTAGGGCATTGAAAAGCAAACTGGTTCTGTGATTTTAAATGTGGAAAATCCCTCACCACTACTTTAAAAATATTATCTCTTCCCATTTGTTTCATAATTTCTTTCTGGAACTCCTTTTAGCTGTATTTTAGAGCTTTTCATTTTATGTTCATTGTCTCAATTTATGTTTCATATTTATTATCTCTGAGTTGCATTCTAAGCGATTTTATCAGCTTTATCTTCAAAATTATTTTTCTTCAGCTGCCTTAGCCATGTTTTGGTTCTTCCTCACCCCCACCTCCTTTTATTTCATCTTGTGTTGTAAAATCAGTTCTTCATTTTGTCACCTTATACATTTCCATCATGCATATTTTCCAATTCCTTGGACAAAACTCTTCTCTGTAGTTTTTTGTGGATTTTGCTGCATCTGTTGGCTGTTTCCTCTCAGGGGTAGACGATTTTAGGTACATAAGAATGTAGGACCTTGCACAGTGTGTGAGATGCGGCTTCTGTTTGGCATGTGTTGTTTCCTGAGAACATTCTGTCACTATGCCCTGGGTTGGGCTACATAGGTGGCCCAATGTCTAACCTTTTTTTTTTTTTTTTTTTTTTTTTTTTTTTTTTTTTTGACAGGCAGAGTTAGACAGTGAGAGAGAGAGAGACAGAGAGAAAGGTCTTCCTTTTCCATTGGTTCACCCCCCACATGGCCACTACAGGCAGCGCGCTGCGGCAGGTGCACTGCACCAATCTGAAGCCAGGAGCCAGGTGCTTCCTCCTGGTCTCCCACGCGGGTGCAGGATCCAAGGACTTGGGCCATCCTCCACTGCCTTCCCGGGCCACAGCAGAGAGCTGGACTGGAAGAGGAGCAACTGGGACAGAATCTGGTGCCCCAACTGGGACTAGAACCCGGGGTGCCGGCACCTCAGGCGGAGGATTAGCCAAGTGAGCCACGGCTTCTGCAGATGCATGGAATCCACCTGTTCTGAGGCAATCTCTACACATGGTCCAGAAAGCAAAGCTCACATCTAGCTCTGGTGGGTGGAGCTTTCAATGCCTGTAGCAGTGGCAAGACAGTCCTTGCTCCTGGGAGTTCAGTCTCTCCGGCTACCATCTCAGGGCTTTGCAACCTAGACCCACCCCCACCCCTACCACCTCCTCAGTGCAAGGTGCAGCCCGGGCTCTTGGAGGATGCCTCACCCCAGAGTCTCCAGACTTCTGCTCCAACTCCGGCTTCTTGTTTCTGGCACCTGGAGGTCTTCACCTAGAGAGCTCCCCTTCTGACCCCTGAGCCCATTTTTGTTCTTTCTGGAGTAGGAGGGATCTGTCCCAATTATCTCAGTTCTTCTGGGCCAGAAGAACTTTGGAATTGAAAGGAACTGGGGGCTGCCGCTGTGGCGTAGTGGGTAAAGCTGCCACCAGCAGTGCTGGTATCCAGTGTGGGCACAGGTTCTAGTCCATGCTACTCCACTTCCGATCCAGCTCTCTGCTATGGCCTGGGAAAGCAGTAGAAGATGGCCCACGTGCTTGGACTCCTGCACCCACGTGAGAGACCCAGAAGAAGCTCCTGGCTCCTGGCTTCGGATTAGCCCAGCTCTGGCCCTTGCAGCCATTTAGGGAATGAACTGGTGGATGGAAGAACTCTCTCTCTCTCTCCTTCTCTCTCTCTCTCTCTCTCTGCCTCTGCCTTCTATAACTCTGCCTTTCAAATAAATAAATAAATCTTTAAAAAAAAAAAAGAAAAGAAAGGAGCTGATTTATGGGCAGTGCTCTCCCTTAGGCCTTTAGCTGGTGTCTCTACTTCCACATGCTACAGGAGCAAGTGAAGGCCTTTGCTGTGAGCAAAGCAGACAACACATACATGTGGTAGGACAGGAGCCTGACCTCGTGCGGGGTCTGAAGCAAAAGCCCCCTAGGATTCAGCAATTTCAGTCCCCTCATTGAACACTGGTCATGGAACTGGCCCTGCCCTCATCAAATGTAAGATATCAGTCCAGCAAAAGGGAAGTTTCCACTCGCCTGTTCCTGGCCCCCAAGTGACATAACTCGTATTAGAGGAAGCGCCGTTTTTCTTGGAAATATAATTTTGCAAAAAGGACTCTGTTGGCACCTCCTCACGCTCACCCTACCTCTGGTCAGAAACTCCGAGCAGTTGTGTATGTATGCAAAGCTGAATGAGCCCACAGCCAGGCCGCTCAATAATATACAATAGAAATGTTAACTGCAGTATCGATTTTTTATTATGTTTGTATTGCCTGTTTAATTTTATTTTCCTTGCAGGAAATTTTTTAATCAAAAATCCAGTTATTGAAAAACCCCATGAGCCAACTCACACTGGTGAGACTAGAGGAAGCAGGAGCATTCGATTTCTCCTGCTCACTCCCTTTCCACCTTCACCCACCCCCCGCAGAGCTCCTGCGAGTAAATGCGTGTGACCTTCAGCTCCACAGAGGTTAACCTACTCTGATTAACTTTTCCATGTTATTCCATTAAATAAAAACAGTTTTGACACCCAGAGACTAAAGCATCCTAGAGATAATACAATAACCCTATGCAATCATTTCAAATTGGATTGTAATAATTCATTTAGGTGACCATACATATTTGTTATATGTAATATGAAACATCGCAAAATGAAATCAATAGAAATGTTTCTTGTTAATGAAGATATACTGGGCTGTTATGTGTGGGTTGCGGACTCAATACCACAGAAATCTTATTTGTATTATAAATTTCAGGGTACCCTGAGAGTTACAGATGAAGATAGCATTTCTTAAAGAAGCGATGGCTGGTCATTTAGAAAATTATATCATAAATTTTATGTCATTTCTTGGTCTTTCAAGGTCTTTGCACAGCAACATGGTCTTCTAATTCAGGTAAAAAAAATTCTGGGTGAGTGATTACTTTCAACTGTTTGCAAATGAACTTTAACCCAAAATTCTATTTGAAAATTGCATATTTCCAAAAAAAATGAGCAATGAGAAATCTAAAGATTTCATCTCACAACATTCTAATACATACTTCCTTCCTCTTTTTTTTTTTTTTTGACAGGCAGAGTTAGACAGTGAGAGAGAGAGAGAGAGAGAAAGGTCTTCTTTTTCCGTTGGTTCACCCCCCCAAGTGGCCTCTACGGCCGACGTGTTGCGCCGATCCGAAGCCAGGAGCCAGGTGCTTCCTCCTGGTCTCTCATGTGGGTGCAGGGCCCAAGGACCTGGGCCATTCTCCACTGCCTTCCTGGGCCACAGCAGAGAACTGGACTGGAAGAGGAGCAACCAGGACAGAATCCGGCGCCCCAACTGGGACTAGAACCTGGGGTACCGGCGCCGCAGGCGGAGGATTACCCTAGTGAGCCACGGCGCCGGCCATGTTTCCTACCTCTTAACATGATACCTGGAGATACAGCTGTAGAGGTATATGTCTATATATCTGTATATCTATATATATAGGCATAAATATAGGAGTACTTCAAAAAGCTTATAGCAGAAATGAATTCAAAGATCAGCTTACAGTGCAAAAATTTTTGAGATTCATGCATTGTTTTTCTTTTTAAAATTTCTTTATTTGAAAGGCAGAGGAGACGGGGGGTGGGGGGGAGAGAGAGAGAGAGAAATTTTCCATCTGCTGGATCACTCCCACAAATGGCCACAGTGGCCAGGACTGGTATTGACCAAAGCCAGAAGCCTGGAACTCCACCCGGGCCTCCCATTTGAGTGGCAAGATCCCAAGCACTTGGGCCATCCTCCTCTGCTTTCCCAGGCATATTAACAGGAAGCTGGATCGGAAGTGGAGCAGCCAGGACTCGAACCAGTGCCCATGTGGGATGCTAGTGTCACTGGTGGTGGCTTAACCTGTTGTGCCACAACATCAGCCCCACATTGTTTCTTTTCAAAATCAGCATTTTCTGAAACTTTCTGAGGACCTGCTCATATATGGCCACAAACACTTCACTAAAAATCTCTCTCTATCTTCATCTATAATATATAGCTTCATGTTATCTGGGGTACTGCATATACTTATTTACACATACAAATAGATAAAATATCATTTTTTAAAAGTTCCATTATCTAAACTCTTTCACATTATTTTTTATTTGAGAGACACAGAGAGAGAGCCCATCTTCTGGTTCACTCCCCCAAAGCCTGCAACAGTCCAAGGACCTCAAAGGCAGGAGCCAGGAACTCAACCCAGGTCTCCCCCATGGGTGGCAGGAACTCAGTTAGTTGAGCCATCACTACTGCCTCCTAGGCTCTGCCTTATCCGGGAACTGGAATTGGAACCACACCAGGATTTGCGCAAGGCACACCAATATGGGATGCACTCATCCCAACTGATGATCTAACTGCTAGGCCAATTTCCCACCCCTCACATAGTGGTTTTTTTTTTAAGATTTATTTATTCATTTATTTATTTGAAAGGCAGAGTTACAGAGAAGCAGAAGCAGATAAAGAGAAAGAAAGGTCTTCCACCTGCTGGTTCACTTCCTAAATGGCTGCAATGGCTGGAGCTGGGCCAATCTGAAGCCAGGAGCCAGGAGCTTCTTCCAGGTCTCCCACGTGGGTGCAGGGGCCCAAGGACTTGAGCCATCTTCTACTGCTTTTTCAGCCATAGCAGAGAGCTGGATCAGAAATGGAGCAGGCGGGACTCGAACTGGTGTCCATATGGATACCAGCACTGCAGGTGGCGGCTTTACCCGCTATGCCACAGCACGGGCCCCTCACATAGTGTTTCAAAATGCTCACTGTCACAGTAAATTCTTCTGTATTTTGTGCAACATTATGGTGAGCTTTCAATGAAGAGTTGGTATGTATCTACAACAGGGACAAAGAATTGGTGAGGCCGTGAATTGAGTCCGTCCGCACTCCCATTGTCAAAGTTCACACTCTTTACTGCGGTGAGATCCCACACCTTGAATAGTCTGTAAGGATGACCTCTACCTCCAGAGCTGTGCCAAAGCCAATAAATCTGTCACCTGTGGAGCCAGCATCCCATATGGGTGGTGGTTTGAGTCCTGGCTGCTCCACTTCAAATCTAGCTCCCTGCTAATGCGCCTGGGAAAGCAGGGGAAGATGACCCAAGTGCTTGGGCCCCTGCACCCACGTGGGAAACCTGGGAGAAGCTCCTGGCTCCTGGCTTCCGATCTGCCCTGCTCCATTCATTGTGGCCTTTTGAGAAGTGAACCAGGGAATGGAAGATTTTTCTCTCCCTCTCTCCCCCTCTTCCACTCTCTCCCTCTCTCTCCCTCTCTCTCCCTCTCTCCCTCCCCCTCTCCCCCTCTCTCCCTCTCTCCCCTTCTCCTCCTCTCCCTCTCTCCCCCCCTCTCCTCTCCCTCTCTCACCCTTTCTGCCTCTCTCTCTCTCTCCCTTTCTCCCCATCTCCCTCTCTCCCTCTCCCCCTCTCTCTGTAACTCTGCCTTTCAAAGGAATCATTTAAAAAGAGAAAATGCAAATGCATTTATTTGCAGTAAAGACTTGACCCTCCTGGACAGCACAAGTGTCAAGCAGACTCCTACCTAAGAACTGTGGCCGATGTTCCTCTCCCTGCGCTCTGTGCTCTTGGCGCTGTTCCCTCTCCTCTTTTGCCGTATCCTCTGGAGCCCTCAGCTGTAGATAACCCCAGCCCCTTCGGCTGCCTTAACGGATTCGGCAATTACCTGAGATCCGGTTCTACCTGCATTTCCTGGGCCTGTTGGATGTTGGATGTGCGTGGTGCTCACTCCTTGTCCCACTGAAGGGCTGTCTAAATAGAGACAGCTGGCCTTGACCCTGCCTTTACCTCCTCTTGTTTTGCAGCCTTCAGATATTTTCATGCTTGGGTCTTCAGGCTGCGTTGTCCTCTAACTTTGTTCTGAACTGTTTTCTACCCAGTGTCCATGTGAACAGTGTCAGCTTCTTAGGCTCCTCCCCACCTTCTACAAACCACACTTAAGACGTTTGTCACCAGGAACTGCTCTAACACTTGAAATTCCAGGAGTGGGCGTTTAGCCCAGTGATTAAGACATCGCCTCCCACATCAGAGTGCCTGGATTTCACTCTTGGCTCTGGTTCCTGGCTCCAGTTTCCTGCCTGTGCAGACCCCGGGAGGCAGCAGTGTTACTCACATAAGAGACCCGGATGGAGTTCCCAGCTCCTGGTTCCGGCTCTAGTCCTGGTCCAACTCCAGCTGTTGCAGGTGTTTGGAGAGTGAGTTAACAATGGAAACACTCTGTCTACCTGTTTCTCTATGTGGCTTTCTCTGTGTCTCTGTCCCCATCTCTCTCAAGCAAAACAGTAATTAAAAAAAATAAAATCAGAGGGGCTGACACTATGGCACAGTAGGTTAATCCTCCACCTGAGGCTCCAGCATCCCATCTGGGTGCCGGTTCTAGTCCCAGCTGCCCCTCTTCCAATCCAGCTCTCTGCTGTGGCCTGTGAAGGCAGTGGAAGATGGCCCAAGTCCTTGGGCCCCTGCACCTGCGTGGGAGACCGGGAAGAAGCACCTGGCTCCTGGCTTCGGATCGGCGCAGCTCTGGCCGTTGCGGCCATTTGGGGAGTGAACCAGCGTACGGAAGACCTTTCTCTCTGTCTCTCCCTCTCCCTGTCTGTAACTGTGCCTTTCAAATAAATAAATAAAATCTTATAAAAAAAATAAAAATAAAATCAGAAACTACAATTATCTCTATTTCCAGGCTCTGCTCCACCAATTCTCACCTATGCATTCAATCTGTTATTTTTCACTTCTTTAATACTTCTTTGCATCATCACAGTTATCTGGGACCTCTCCCCTCCTCGTTGCTCTGCCCCTCCCTGATAATATGTCCAACCACAGCCTACCAAAAAAAGAAAAAAGAAAACAAAAACAAAGGCTCTTCTCTGGGCCCCACCATCCCCTGTAGCTGCGTATCCCACACCTCTCTTCCCCAGAGAACTGTCTTGAGGGCACAACTTACCCTTTTCTGGGCTTCTGCCCCTCCCTCACACTCCCCAATTCTACCACCAGCACCCCGTGAAGCTGCTCTGACTGAAGTCCACAACACCCCATGACTTTCTAAATCCTCTTGAGCTGTCTCTGTCTGTCTCTATCACCTGTGTCTAGAATCCCCACTCTGGAGACATTTCCCTTCCGGGAGCACCAAGCTTTGTGGCTGCTGCATTTCAGCCTCCACCAAAGGTCCCCCACTGTCCATCTCTTCCTCTTTTTAAATGATGGACTCCATCATTCATAAAAACACAGAGTAAGTCTTCTTCTTTGGTTCTCTTCTTGTCTCTCCCTGTAGAATTGCCCTTGGTAGTCTCTTTGGTTGTTTGATGTCCCCTAACCCTTGAGAGTGGCCAAGGCAAGAGCATCTCCACCTCTTGTCCTGATCTGCACTACAGGTGTTCACACAACTTGACCTTGAGGCCTCCCAGCAGGTTCTCCTTCTCCTCCATTATCAGTGTGGTTTATCTGTCTTGCCAGCCAAGTCAGAGACACATTTACACTTCCAGCCGCACCCTGTTATCCATCTCAGCAATGTCTGTACTCTGTCCCTTTCTCCCTCTCTACCCACCTCTAAGCATGGCTTTGCAGTATCTTCCTCCATCTCCAGTCTTGCTCTACCTTCCAACCCAACTCTGCACACATTGGTTTCTTTATATAATTGAAATCCATGGAAAGGGTTGGGTCCCTCCCTGAACTCACCATAAGGTCCGGACTGTAACATGGGATACCACCCCTGGTCAGTCCCGGCTCCCCCAACCATAAACCTTCCACCATTACAGGATGGGCCACCTCTCGGCCTCCCTCAGCCATGAGGCTAACTCTAGCAAACCTTCATTCAAGGCTCCTCTGATGTGCTTGCTTCTCTGACAACCACACCAGGGTCTCAGGTCTCTGGTGATGCTGCCTCCCCACCCATGGCTGTCACAGCCCTTACCACACTGCTGCTACTGGCCTCATGTTTGTCTCCCTGACCCATCTGCACATGTCCAGGAGGCAGGGCCTACTCTGGCTTGCACAGGAGCAGGAGTTAGTGCATTTCCTGTGTCAAGCAGGTGCCCAGGAAGTACTCAGTAGCCTCTGACTCAAGAACTTGTTCATTTGCACACAGATGAATTTAATGCACTGGGATTTAATAGATTTTTAAAAATCAATAATACAATGAATGATCGGGGGGAAAAAAACCACCAATAGCACAGTGTTCAGAATAATTTAAACTAACACCTAAATCCAGGAGTTGTTATTTCAGTTGTTTTAAAGCAAGTCAAGTGAAGTTGGTATTATAATTATCCTCATGTCCTGTAAAGCTGTTACTCAGGAACCCCTGGACAGATAATCAAACGTTCAGTTAAGAGGCTGAATGTTCCTCTTAGCTCACAAAAATGGAGAGTGATTTCTGCACATCAGGTGGCCCCCTGATAATAGTTACACCTGGGCGTGACACTGAAATGGCTTACATGGCGCTATTTGTGATGCTGGACATGAAGGGGGCTGGGAGAAGAGGGAGGATGGCATAGCAAGATCTAGGAGCCCCTGTTCCTTAGCGGCTGAGAATTGGTGCCTGAGCCCAGGAATCTGGGTAGGCTAAGCCATTTCTCATCCCATAAAGAACACACACCTTCTACCCCTTGCTGAATAGACTAAGGGCACTACGCAAAGACCACTTGTTTCCTTTTGATCAGCTCAAGTTTGTGATGTATTGAAAATAGGCGGTTACTATGACTCCTCCATGGAAAGGCTCCCATGCAATCTGTTCTCTCTCTCTTTGTCCCCTACCACCCCCCAACTCCATTGTTTGCCTTTCTCTTCCCAGACTGGTATCCTGGGAGCCTGATCCCAAAAATGTTCCCAACAGTCCTCCTTGCCTAGAGGCTTCTGGTTCAGCTCAGCCAGTGAGAAGCCCTGGCAGAGGACGGGACAGGAGAAGACAAAGGCCAACGCCCTTAGCCCTTCTACACCCTCTCTGCTGCAGCAGCCATGCACAGGTCAGGACAGCTATGCTTGGTGCCATGTGGTCAACAAGCCTACAGTCTATCTGGTAGTTGAATGTGACTCTTAAATTCTTTCCCTCATTAAATTAGTCAGGGTTCTCTGGACAAATGGAGCCAAGAGAATATTTGAAATAATTGTCTTACGCATTGTGGAAGCTGGCAAGTTCAAAATCCACAGGGCAGCCTACAGGTTTAGGCAAGAGTTGGTGTTGCAATTCTGAGGCTGAAGCCTGGAAACTCAGCTTGGGAGGCAAAATTCCTCCTTCAAGGAGCCTTGGCCTTGGATCCTAAGCCCTTCAATATTGGATGAAGCTCACCATGTATGGCGGGTAACATGCTTTAATTAAGGCCAACTGATTATAGATGTGACTCACGTCTAGAATGTACATTCACGGCAGTATCTGGACTCATGTGAAATCAAACAATTGGTCACCCCAGTTTGGTCAGTGGGCATTGAAAGCTGACCAGCACACCCATCCACCCACCATATGGACTCACTTTGCTACTGGTGAGGAAGTCCCTCTTCATCTCAAAAAGGCTTAACACAACTTGTATTCAAGGATGTTCTGTGATACAACTGTTAAGGAAAGGGACTCTGTAATTGATAACAAAGCAATCACCCTTGTTCTGCTGAGAGACCATCGCAAAACCATCGAGCTCTGCACAAAATAGCATTCTCGGGATTTTTTTCCTTCTTTTTCTTTTAATTGACACTGATGGGCTTGTCCTTGAAAATGCCCAAGAAATTTAGAAATATGGGCAATAGAATTAGAAGGCATTTGAACTGTGACCCAAGAGTTCAAACCCTGACAACTCGCTACGTTAAACTGTATTAAAATGTATGGCTCTGGAGGGAGGGATCAATATGTTTTCCTTTCTGCTTGCGAAGAGATTGCGCTAAATGAGAGTGAGAAAGAACAGCCTGGGAACACAGGTGCAGCCCAAGAAATGCTGTCCTCTCGCCATTTCTGCAAACCCAGGTCAGCCATCTCCCTAGTGAAGGACAATGGGAAAGGCTTTGGGAAGAAGAGCTGAGACACGTGCTAGTTTGGTAGTTGTTATTTTTTTTTTAAACTAAGAAAGCATTTGATGGTTATTTATGGAAAAAAAAAGGAACATGACTGCCACAGTGACCCTAAGCCAAGACACCATCTTAACTAACCTGAGGAAACTTCAAAAAGCCCATAAAAAAGAATAAAATAAAACGCAGTTCTGGGGCCAATGCTGTGCCTTAGTGAGCTAAGCCTCCACCTGTGGTGCCGGCATCACATATGGGCGTGAGTTCGTGTCCTGGCTGCTCCTCTTCCAATCCAGCTCTCTGCTATGGCCTGGGAAGGCAGTAGAAGATGGCCCAAGTCCTTGGGCCCCTGCACCCATGTGGGAGACCTGGAGGAAGCTCCTGGCTCCTGGCTTTGGATTGGCTCAGCTCTGGCTGTTGCGGCCATTTGGAGAGTGAACCAGTGGATGGAAGACCTTTCTCTCTCTCTCTTCCTCTCTCTGTCTGTAACTCTACCTCTCAAATAAATAAATAAATATGAAACTCAAAGCTAATTTGATTTTGGCATAAAAAATTTGAAACCTGTTGCATAGTTTTTTCATAACTTGCCTTATCCATGAACTCTTGGGAGACCCTTTTTAGTGATGTATGACTGAACACACAGCTTCTCTGAGCCTGTGCGTCATGTGAGGTCTGCTATGGGATTGAAGGACGGGGGGATAGAGGCCAGGGTGCTTACTCCTCCCCTGCGGCAGCTTTGCACTGGCTGCCATCCTCTGCCTGTAGCCACAACCCCTACCTGGGACCCTGCCTCAGGTGGCACCCTTCATCTCCCATCCCCTCGTGCCTAAGGGAGGCACCAGCTTCCCACCAGCGGGGCTGCCTTGCCACCCTGCCCTGCCACCAAGAGGGTCTAGGAGAAACAACGTGCCAGGAATGGAAAAACATTTAAAGCTTAGGAAAAAATAAATCAGCACCACTAATCCCAACCGTCCTCTTCCCTCCCTTCCAACTCAGGTCACTCCTCTAAACCAGGCTCACCAACAGCGAGGGAACCTCTCTCCAGCACGGAGCCCTCTGCGTTGCCGGGTCATCCCCCTTTCACTCGCTCTCGTCTCTACTCAGGTCGCCTTTCCTTCAAGATTTCTTTCTTCCTCTGTGCTCATCTTTTCCCACAATTCTTTCACACTTCATCTAGAAAGTTCTTCAGAAGCCTCCGTGCAGGCCATAGCATTTCTTCCCTGCCCTTCCCCGACAAACACACTTGCATAATAGAAAAGGCTACTCAAATGCAGAGGAAACCCTTTGCCACGTGCACCCATTGCAATGTCATCAAAAGGGGTGTTAACTGCAGTGAGTGAAAAGAATCCGCCTGGCTATTTCACTGATCTGGGGGTCACTCCCACAGACATCTACAGGAGCCCAAAATCAAGGTCCTCTTATCCACGCTCCCTAACAAGAGACTTTGTGTACGATGAGCAAACGTGAATGGACTTCCAGACTTGCTAAACATCAGTGACTTGCTATCATGCTAGAACACAGAAGTTTTCCACCCTGTTTGATGTTTTGTTCTTTGATTTTTTGACTGCTTTGCAAGTTGCTATGATTTCTGTGGATCCCCCAAAGTTCATGAATTGGGCATAATCCCCCGATGACGGGGTTGGGAGGTGGGGCCTGCTGCTGGGTGATGGGCTCACAAGGGTTCCCCAAGGTCAGTTCCTGGCGGAGTGGGCTTGTTTGGAAAAGCAAGGCCAGGCCTCATGCTTGCTGGCTGCCTCCGAGCCCCTGTGCCAGAGGCAGGACCTTGATATTGGTCTTCTCCCTCTCTATGAGAAAATTTTAGCAAAACAGAACAGACTAGAACCAATGTGTTTAGCTGGCACAGTCATCTTCATGGCCCCACATCACCCTGCAAAGCCAGGGTGGCCTGTCCCTAGCGTCTCTGAGCCACCGGGAGCACGAGGAGGAATTTTCTATCTCGTCTTGCTGAAACTTCTGCAGCTGTTCAGTAAACAGGGCTCTGCGGAGGTCAGATATTGGGACAGAGGACACAGGCGAAGGAGAGCTTGGGAGCACATGCTTGCTATCTCTTCACGTGGCAAAGTCATCTTCCTGATGCTCCTGAACAAAGGACTCCCGGGGAAAACACTGTCACTCATGGAGCCAGATCCCCTGGGTCCACGAGGAGCCAGAGATGATCTCATTTCCTGTGTGGATGGCAGGGAGGAAGCCAAGCCTCTGATGAGGGCCCACCCCAGACATTCACAGCTGGGAGCAGCCAGCAGCTCACACTCCTTGTCAACACCCGAGAGCCGTGTTGTGCGTGGATGCCCTCACCCGGGGCTCTGACCCCAGGCACCGGCGGGACACAGCTCTGCCCTGCCGTATTGGTTGCACACTGACCATAGTCAGAGATGGTACCCGCCTCCGGAGCCCCAGGCCCAGCCCAGTGCTAACCAAAGACAGAAGCAGAGCATCCAGGAAGGACCACCTCCCTGGGCTGGGCCTCTGTCTGACATGACACCCAAGACCTTCCCTGCCCATGGTTTTGCACATTCCTGAATGCAACTAACTTAGATCATCTGCTTTGAAAAAGTCTCTCTCTTTCCTTAGGCTGGGAGAGACCAACACTCTTTCAGTGGGGGGATTTTCCTGCATCCCCTCCTTCCGACCGTGGGAGGTGTGGCCAGAGGCTCCGTGGGCCCCTTCGTCTCCTGGGCTCTGCAGAGTTGGCTGCATGACCATTATCTTCCTTGTGCATCAGGCACTCCTTCAAGTGCACAGCTTGAAGTGCCTCCCCAACCTGTCCAGAGCTCCCTCCCTCCATTCAGAGCAAGGGCCGGGCCCTGTCATCCTCACGTGAGGGTGGCCCCTTCTAGGCACACACCCCAGGCGATTCATCCTCTTGACTCTTGATGCTTCTCATCACTGGCCACTGACCCCACCTGTCCTTTCCCTTGCTCTTTGCATAGCTTCAAGACAACCGCTTCTCCAGCTTCCTCTCCCAGCCCCTTCTCAGGGAGGATCCCACAAACACCAGCCAGGGCGTCTTCAGCACCCAGCAGGCTCCATCCTAATCCCCTTCCTCTTCTTCCATGTGTCAACAACACTGTTCACACCATCTATGTTTCTTCAATGAGAAAAGTTTTTTGTGTCTTCTCTGACCACCTCGTGTGTGCTATAACATTCTCTACTGAGTAGGCTTTTCTCAAAGTGCTCTCCTGTTTTACTATTTCTCCCCTGAGCAAACCTTATCCTCACTGGCTCAGAGCTGGGCAAGCACTCCTGAACAAGCATCTACCTGACTTGCCCAGAGTCCTCAGTTACTCACTGACACTCAAAGGCAAACTCTCCTTCCCCCCAATTAAAACCCTACATTCCACCCTTGGGCACCTTCTCTCATCTCAGGGGGAAAACCAGCAATGTTCACTCTGTATGACAGTGACACATGCATGGAAAACGTAGTGCCCAAAACTCACAGCCTCGGAATCAGAACACCCTACTTTCAATACAGTTCATCTGTGTCTTAGCTGGGTGACTTTGTTCAAGTTTCCTAATGTTTCAGAGTCTTCATTTTCTCATCTGCTGCCTAGGGATGATGATACTATGTTGCAAAAAAAAAAAAAAAAAAAACTTAACTCTGGGTCCAGAATAGATGTAGTGGCTAAATAAGTAATTACCATCATTAACCGAAGGGTGATGCATATTAAGGACAATAACAATGCAGTTGAATGCATCTGATTTTTTAATTTTTTAATATTTATTTATTTATTTATTTATTGAAAGGTAGAGATACAGAGATGGAAGGAGAGAGAGATATCTTCCATTGTTGGTTCACTCTCAAAATGGCCACAACAGCTGGGGCTAGGACAGACCAAAGCCAGGAGTCAGGAGCTTTCTTCCAATTCTCCCATGTAGGTGCAGGGGTCCAAGCACTTGGGCCATCCTCAATCGTTTTCCCAGGTGCATTAGAGGGGAGCAAGATGGGCAGTCGAGCATATGGGACTCGAACTGGTGCCCATATGGGATGCTGGCACTTCAGACAGAGCTTAACTTTCTATGCCACAGGCTCTGGCCCCTCATCTGATTTTCTCAAACACAGAAATTAGATGGTAAGTGTGGTGAAAGTAATCCCTACTTTGTCATCACCCCCTAAGCTCCTCTAGTCCCCTCCACCCCTCCTCCTGTTAACACCACGTCCTCTGAGGCTCACATCTGGAGTCTGTACACTTTCTCCCCTCCGCCCCCCATTTACTGCTTTAATGGGAAGCTCGAGTGCTTCAAGACATGGACTCTAGCTGTGGTTGCTGTTGATTAAATTGCACATGGAGGATTGTGTTCCGCTCCCTGTTGTCTATGTCAGTATTTCTCAAAGCAGTCTGATCATAAAACTCACTGGCTAAGGAAGGAGACTTGTTGAAAATCTTGGAATTCCAAGTCTGCTGGGGTATGGGAAACTGTAACGTTAAGGGCCCCTAGGGGAGTCCATAACCAGGCAACTTAGGGATACAGTGTTCGCCAAACCCCAAACCAACTTATACGAATGACAATTTGTGTTATTTTCTTTTGCAAGTAGCAAGCAGAAGAGAATAAAAATTAGAATTAAAAAAAAAAGGTTAGAAAATTTCTATAGCTTATGAAGCCTGCATGATGTACATTTAAAATTGGGATTAAATCCATGAAGGTCCCGTGGCCACCATGGCCACAGGACTTGTCCACTGAGAACCTCAGGACTGAAAACTAAATGTGTCTTGTAATATTAGAGTGTGTTTAGTTAACCGTGACCAACATTCCAACACAATGTGCTCACTTGTCAAGAAGCCTGAAGGTAGGGCGGTCCAGTCGGCAATGCCACCACGGAAGACACAGGACTGTGCAAGCTGTCTGGGCTGTCCTTCCCAGCTGGTTGGCTGTCTGGCAGTGCAGATGGCAGCTGAAACCTCAGCCTTGGGTCTTCCTCCCACAGGCATTGTCAATTCAGGAAGAGGTGGCCAACCAGCTGGCAGCGTCTTCTTTCCTGAAACAACAGCAGAGCAATCTTCTCCCTGCACCAACTTGCGCCTGAGCCTTATTGGTCAGAGCTCAGTCCCAGGCCCACCTCTAAGAAAATGAGATCACCCAATGAGCTTCAGTCATGGATCCTCCCTGGAGTTTGTGTCCCCTGAGCATGAAATTTGCAGAATAATTTTAGGAAGAAGAAAGGAAGGATTAAAGATAGGTAACAAGTGGAATCCCAAAAACCACACAAGAGCATAGGATCACAGCCCATACTTTGGTTTTCCATATTGATTTTCAGAGCCTTTGTGCCAACTCATACCAACCACATCCAATATCAGTCCCATTGGAATTATGAAACAAATTGAAAGAAACATATTCCTTGACTCTAGCGTCATTTACATTATATAGTGTCCAACAACTTTACTATAGAGATAAAATAGAAAAATTTTTGAACAATTTTTTGATGTTCTTGAATATATAGAGGTGGTGAAACTCCATGACATGAAGTTCAGAAATAAAAAAAAGAGGAATTTTCTAAAGGACCGGTAAGCTGAAAGCAAGTTTGGTGACAACATCTAGCCAGCCTTCCATTGTCATAGCTTCATGGTCACGGCTGGACGTTTTCATCTTGACCCCATGCATTGCATGTTCTGTAGGACAAAGGGTAAAAGGTATCTCTTCAATATGTTTCTAGAGTCTTTTCTACAAAGCAGAAATCAAGAGCTTCCAGCCATCCACTGCCCTCTATCCCTTAAACCCCACCCCCAGTGCCACGGCCAGTACCCATCCCTGGTCACACAGCTCCAAATTCAACTTTTACCAGGGACTGCTCACAACACTTGGGGATCTTTACTAGTCCCTGGCCAAAGGAGCCCCTCCAAAGAGTGCACAGGAGCAGCCGAAGTCCACGATGGTGCTGGGCTTACTGCCACCCTCCCTCTCATCTGTGAACAGGTAGAGTTAGGATTTGCTTTTAGGCAGCCCTGTGGTCAGTTTTACTTTGCTTCAGAAAGGCACAGATCCAGCATCTCCTCTTGGGCACAGACTGGAGAAGTCCGAAGTTTAGGAAATTGCTCACAGGGTAGACATTTGATGCAGCCTGTTAGATGCTGTTTGAGATGCCCACATCCCATACCCTCATCCCTGGGTTTGGGTGTTGGCTGCACTCTCCTTTGCAGCATCTGACTCATGGGCACACTGGTCAGGGGAGGGATGCAGGTGGCACTGATGGCTCAAGCACTTGGGTCCCTGCCACCCACATGGGAGGTCCAGATTGAGTTTCAGGCTCTTGGCTTCATCCTGGCCCAACCCTAGTTTTCCCAAGCATTTGGGTAGTGAACCCATGGATGGGAAATTCTCTCTCTCTCTCTCTCTCTCTCTCTCTCTCAAAAGAAAGGGCTGACATTATGGCACAGTGGGCTAAGCTGTCACTTGCAATGCTGGCATTTATAATCAGAGCACCACTTTGAGTCCCTGCTGTTCCAGTTTCATGCTTATGTGCCCCTACCACCCAAGTTGGAGGCCCAAATGGAGTTTCCTGGCTCTGAGCTGAGGCCTGGCCTAGCCCTGGTTATTACAGCCATTTGGGGCGTGAATCAGCAGATGGAAGATATCTCTCTGTCTCTCTTTCTGTTACACTGCCTTTCAAATAAAGCCATAAATCTTTTGAAAGGAGAAAGGAAGAGAGAGAGAAAGAAAGAAAGAGAGGGAGAGAGGAAGGGAGGAAGGAGAGAGAGAGAGAAAGAAAGAAAAGAAAAGAGAAGAGAAGAAAAGAAAAGAAGAAAAGATGTAAAGAAACAAAGACCCTACATGTCTCATACTGGCTGTTGGGAATCAAAAGGCAAAAATTTCAAGCATGTGGTCCCTATCTTTGAGGAATTGGTTGTCGTTCAAGGTCAAAGATACATAAAAGTCCCTCAGGAAGCAACATAGAATTGAATCAGATGAACAGTGAAAGAGCCTTGGGTGATTACTGACGTCATAAACAAGAGTGTCAATTGTTAAATCAACAATAGGAGTCACTGTGCACTTACTCCCCATGTAGGATCTCTGTCCTTAACGTGTTGTACTATGTGAATTAACAGTAAAACTAGTACTCAAACAGTACTTTATGCTTTGTGTATCTGTGTGGGTGCAAACTGTTGAAATCTTTACTTAGTATATACTCAATTGATCTTCTGTATATAAAGATAATTGAAAATGAATCTTGATGAAGAATGGGATGGGAGAGAGAGTGGGAGATGGGATGGTTGCAGGTGGGAGGGTGGTTATTGGGGGGGGGAAAAGCCACTATAATCCAAAAGTTATACTTTGGAAATTTATATTTATTAAATAAAAGTTAAAAAAAAAGAAGCAAAAAGAAAAGTGAAATGTTATAAACTCAATATTCAAATTCTGGGTTGGAGGGAGCACCCTGAGAACCACGCTCAGGAAAGTGGGCTTCAAATGGGGCTTTTGAAAAGAGGGAAATCGCACAGAGTGTCAGGGAAGGGGCAGTGTTTCTCATGTGAGGCATGTCAGGAACAAAAACATGAAGGAGGGGGTTTGCACTCATCCTTGGGGGACTTCGTACAGATTGACTTGGCAAGACTAGGCCATGGTGGAGAACCATGAGCGAGAACCTGGGAGATGGCATCAGCTAATAGCATCTTGGAGCACTACAGCACTTGGAGGATTCACAGAGAATGCGATCGGCTCATGCATGCTCGCTAGCTTAACAGAAAGTGGGCACAATAGAAAGTCTGGTGTATGGAAGGTACCCTGCCTAAATTATGCACATCTTTGAAGATCTACTAAAAAATTAAATTTTTCATTCGTCTATTGTCTTCAACAAGCACAAGTTGCAAGTCCGGATTATTAATGATGTCAGATCTTGTATTACTAAAACAAATGCATAAAGGTTCCATTTCTGATGACAAAGAGAGAGTCATTTGTTTCAATCATGGAGGACAATCTTATTAAACATTGGCAAATCACTGCCAAGCTGGCTGGTCACCAAGGCACGGCTACAGGACAAATGGAACCAAGAGACTGTCAATCTTCAGATGGTGTCACTGTGCCCAAAATAATAAACTTAGAGGGAGATAAATCTATTACGACTTGGACACTTGCATCTTAACTCCCGAGCCTTTGAGTTGACCATTTCCATAATCCTTTCATATGGCACCAAAGATAGATTAAAAGGGTCCTGCCTGCAACGTATGAGCCTTCTACCTGCTTGTATAAACTGACTTAACCTTTGAGGCAAGTAGTTGGGTAAAATAAACAAAAAAAGCCTTAAAAAATGTTTATGACCTTTGACCCGACAAGTCTCCCTCTCAGCCTAAGGAAATCGTCTGGAATTCAGAGAAGGCCTTGGGCTTCAGAATGTCCCTCTTGTTGTCATTTTTAATGGCCAAAGGAGACCTAGGGAGCCTGCCCGTTTTCCAACACAGCACAAGAGCTGTGATTTAACGAAGCATGCCCGAGGCAGGGCGAGAAATTCTTACCGTGCAATGTGTGTACCCACTGTATCCTATACACTATGGTTCAAGGATGTGAGCAGATTCCCAGAATGAACCACAACAGAATGAAATCAAAATTTTGACGGTGTTTTTTTTTTTTTTTTTTGGGGGGGGGACAGGGACGGGGGTGGAGTTGTATCTCTTTAATGTCTTCTCTGTACTTTTCCTCATTTTCAGAAGTTATCTCAATGATTATGTCCTTGTCAAAGCAGACTGAGCCTCAGAAGAATTCTGAACAGTTCATTGTGGAGGCTTCCCCAGCTGCAAGGCACCAGGAAAAGGGCAAAGACAAGGTGTGGGAGAATGAGCAGTGAGAGCAGTTCCTGTGTGTTTCAGTGATGAACAGATGAATGGATTGAAGAGACGTGGAGTTGGAATAAGAAGGGGTCCCATAATGGCAGTAGTAAGCCAGTGGCCCTGGCACGAACCTCAGACATGGGCAGCAGATGCTGGCACACACCCAACACCAGAAAGTGTCCACTGTGCTCTCTGGAAACACAGGCCGGCCAAGGGGAGCTTGGAGGGATTCAGTGGGTGGGCCAGGGTTTTGTAAGTTTAGGTCCCAGAATAGGCTCAGTTCTCACCAAAATGACCTTCAGGCAGGAGAGATGAAGTAATAAAAAAAAAAAAAAAAAAACTTGCTGGAATACAAAAAACGTATAGGAACGAAACGGACACCTTTTGATTTAAGTGCTGTGTTCAGCCCTTGTTAAATGCCTTGGGACTGTGGTTGTCCTGCGTTTTACCTTTTTTTTTTTTTTTTTATAGGTAGAGTTAGACAGCGAGAGAGAGAGAGAGAGAAAGGTCTTCCTTCCGTTGGTTCACCCCCAAAATGGCTGCTACGGCCAGCACGCTGCGCCAATCTGAAGCCAGGAGCCAGGTGCTTCCTCCTGGTCTCCCATGCAGATGCAGGGCCCAAGCACTTGGGCCATCCTCCACTGCACTCCTGGGCCACAGCAGAGAGCTGGACTGGTAGAGGGGCAACCGGGACAGAATCCTGCTCCCCAACCAGGACTAGAACCCGGGGTGCCGGTGCCTCAGGAGGAGGATTAGCCTAGTGAGCCATGGCCCCAGCCACATTTTACTTGTTGAATATAATGATTAGTGGTGGATTAAGCCTGTGATTAGAGAGTGGACTGAATCTTTTTTTTTGCAAAAATTAAAGGGAAAAAAAGAAAGGAAGGAAAGTAGGGAAGTATGATTATCTTCTTAGAACTGTACCCATGAATAAGAGTGTCAATTGTTAAATCAACAACAGGAGTCACTGTGCACTTACTCCTCATGTAGGACCCCTGTCCTTAATGTGTTGTACTATGAGAATTAATGGTAAAACTAATCTTCAAACAGTACTCTATACTTTGTGTGTCTGTGTGGGTGCAAACTGTTGAAATCTTTACTTAGTATAGAGTTCATCTTCTGTATATAAAGATAATTAAAAATTACTCTTAATGAAGAATGGGATGGGAGAGGGAGTAGGAGGTGGGATGGTTTGGGGGTGGGATAAGCAAGTATGGGGATAAGAACTGCTATAATCCAAAAGTTGTACTTAGGAAATCTATATTTATGAAATAAAAGCTTTATATAAAAAAAGAAAAAGAAAAGAACTGTACCCATGAAACACATGAAATTTGTTCACTTTATATTACTAAAAATTTTTTATAAAACACCTACTACTCTGAGGGAAATTAAAAAGAAGAGGAGCTTGGGCCCCAATTCCTATTAGGAATTTTGGGAGAAGATCTCTTTGTGGGAGGTACCCAAAGACCCCATAAAGCAGAAATATCAGAGTCGGCCTGTAGGCTGTGAAATATCCCACCCCAGGTCTCCACATCCTGAGTAGTGAGGCACAGAAAGATCTAGAAGTTCCTGTGTGTTTCAGTGATGAATAGATGAATGGATTGAAGAGACGTGGAGTGGGAACAAGAAGGGGCCCCATAATGACACTAGCAACCCAGTGGTCCTGGCGCGAACCTCACACATGGGCAGCAGATGCTGGCACACACCCAACACCAGAAAGTGTCCACTGTGCTCTGTGTAGGCTAGCCTTTGAGCCCAGGCACACAGAGTCAAGTTAATCACATACCCCTTGTTCATGATGCACTACCTTCAGTGGCACAGTCATCATTAGTTTGCAGCTGATTGATTGCCTTCTGTCCCACTGCTGTATCCATCTCTCTCTCCCACCCCGGGGTTTCACTAGCTTGCTCATATCCTTGAGAATTACTTAGCTTTAAATTCTTAAATGGTAATGTGCTAAAGATGACATTTTGTTGCTTTCTTCACCTAGCCCTGTTTGAAAGGTCTGTTGACTCTGATGAGTGTGCCCCTAGTGTTGTACCTGCATCATGACCCTTGATTTATTGCACACTCACCCCAGAAGCAACACCTAGGACATGGCAGATCACAGCACAAACACTTCAGCAACGGGCATGCTTTTGCACGTTCTCTAATGGGTTATTAGCAAAATGTCTCTGACATTTGTCTCTGGCAGTGTAATTTCGGAACCCTACAACAGTCATCTACTAACCTAATTAAGGACTCTCTTTCTCTTAGGCATGGTTTCCTAAGTTTTCACTTTTTCCACTATGCTCTGAGGTGGGCAGATTCCCTACACACACACACACACGCACACACACACCTTTGAATAACAGGGAGCTACACTGCCCAGGTGTCCCTTCAACGAAGGGCTCACTGCCCAGCTTCAGAGAGTGTGGCCAACAGTCAACCTCCAGTATCAGCAACTACAAAGACTGCTACAATTGCTAAGCACATAGCCTTTAACCTGCAGTTGATTCTCTGACCATATAAAGGAAGACCGCCCCTAAGTGTCAGGGCAGCTGGCATCTGGGACACGAGGAACAAGCAGTTCTTCCCGCCTGCTGTCTTCACCCCTGTTGGTAATGACCTTTCCAGCCACTCTGGGTTGGTCTCTTTGTCCTGCCGTCATCAATCTTCCCTGCCCCATTGCATCTCCCCCTTTGCTTCTCCAGGGCTCATTCCTAACACACATCTTAAGCCAAGTTCTTTTCCACATCTGCTCAGGGCCCCTGGGAGAGGCCAACCCGCAGCAGCAACACTCACCAGTCTGCTGCGTAGAAAGTGGCATCTCATTATTGTCTGAATGTTCATCGTTCTATTTCCGAATGAGTTGGAGTATTTGTTCTTCACACCTTTTCTGTTTAGTTCTCCCCTCTTCTGAATCGTTATAGCTGTTTGTATTAGATTCCCAGATTTTTCTTATTGGCATGCAGGAATCCATTGATTATCTATAAAGAGTCTTTTCTATAAGTACATAGCATGTACATGTACGTATGTATATCTACATGTACATAGAGACATGATCACTACAGACAAAGTAACACCTCGAAGCTTGTTCAGTCTGACTGGCATACATCACCCCCAACCCGCCACCAAGCTGTTAACTTTGTTTTTTTTGAGCTCTATGAGGTCCTACAAGGAATGAAAACTCTTAGGTCTGATATAATACAGTCTTCCACATTTTTACATTTGTTTGTAATACTGAGGTCTTAGATGTCTCCTCTTACCCCAAAGCTATAAAAATATCCTCCCATACTTTCTCCCTGTATCTTTTTAAAAATATTTACTTGTGCGACCGGTGCCATGGCTTAACAGGCTAATCCTCCTCCTTGCAGCGCCGGCACACCGGGTTCTAGTCCTGGTTGGGGTGCCGGATTCTATCCCGGTTGCCCCTCTTCCAGGCCAGCTCTCTGCTGTGGCCCAGGAAGGCAGTGAAGGATGGCCCAAGTCCTTGGGCCCTGCACCCGCATGGGAGACTGGGAGAAGCGCCTGGCTCCTGGCTTTGGATCAGCAGTGCGCCGGCCTTGGTGGCCATTGGAGGGTGAACCAACGGCAAAAAGGAAGACCTTTCTCTCTGTCTCTCTCTCACTGTCCACTCTGCCTGTCAAAAAAAAAAAAAAAAAAGAGAGAGAGAGAGAGAGAGAGAGAGAGATGTGTGCAATTGGAAGCAGACCCGAAGTTCATTCAACACACATATAAAAAAAAATATTTACTTGTAAGGCAGAGTTTGAGAGAGGGGTTTGGGGAGACACAGAGGGGTTTGGGGAGACACAGACAGATAGAGAGTGAGAAAGAGAGAATATCTTCCATCCACTGGTTCACTCCCCAAACGGCAGTGAAGGCCAGGGCCCGGCCAGGCTGAAGCCAGGACATAGGACGCCATCCGGGACTCCCACGTGGGTGGCAAGGGCTCCCACTGCTTTTCCAGGTACACCAGCAGGGTGCTGGATCTGAAGTGGGGCAGCCAGGCCTTGAGTCGGCACTCACATGGGAAGCCTGCACTACAGGCAGTGGCTTAACCCACTGCACCACAATGCCGACCCCGTTGCATTGTCGCTATAGTGCTACCTTTTGTATTTCGGCATTTGACTTATTTGGAGACTATCTTTTTATGTGGTGTAACACTAAGATTCAGTTTCATTTTCACTCATACACAGAGGGAGTTTTTTTAGCAACAGAGGGAAAGCGCAGAGCTGCTGCTACACCAGGGGAGAGAGTGGACTAAGCAGGGAGAGCGACCAAGGCCCAGCATCTTAGAGACAGGAGGTGATCACCAGAAGCAGCCACAAGTAACTATAACCAGAGCACTCACAGGCCAAGGATGGGGGTGGGACAGAGCTGGGAGAGAAGAAGGAACAAGAGGCCTTTTTTCTCTTTTATTACATCAACAAACTTTCATTATTATTGTTTTTGTTATTGAAACTAAACATTTCAATCACCTTCCCAAGCAGACTGACTTCTTGGGTTGTAGATGCACCCACATTCTACTGGTTGCTTGCCAATGTTTCTTCCAACTGTTCCTTCTTTTTGGAATGACTTCCCAAAGGCCTATGCCACCATGATACTTGAGGACGGGAATTTGTGCCAAAGCAAGAGTGAGGGGTGGTCCCTAAGGGTAGGGAAGCCACTGGGTCAGCGGAGGCAAGGTTTGCAGAGAGCTGCCAGCCCCTTTCACTCCCAGAACACAGCCTTCTTTCTGGGCAGAGAAGGGAGCATCTGTAAGTCATACCACAATCATCTACATGTCCGTGAACCTATGACATTCACATGCCCCCAAAAATCACTTTTAAAAAGCACAACCTACTGCCTAGCAAGAGTTAATCACCCAAAGCCAGCATCCATGGTTGCATAGGAGCTATAGGTGAAGGCCATGGATCAGTTGTGTTTACAGGGGAAGCATCAAGGTGCTATGCAAAGACACTGACCTGGGATCAAGAATGTTGAAGTTTGGCCTCTGGCTGTGACCTTCAGACAGTTCTCCATCTCTGTGACCTGCGGTTTCCTACAAGAAAATGGACTACTACATCGTTTCTAACACCTGTTCCCATTTTAACCTGAGTATTTTCCTAAAGTATCCCATGGTACCAAATAGCTAAGAAACACGTTTTGAATCCAGCAAGGAAATTTCACTAAAACTGACCATCAGGCAAAAAAAAACAACTTTATTTGCAAATTTGATTGTGTTTTCAAAATCTGTCCTTTAAATGCCATTAATTGGTTGGTAAATAGCTGAAGTGGTTTCAAAATCTAGTAAGTGCACATCATGATCCAACTAAGGCTTCCGTATGTTCTACTTAAGAAGAGAGGGATCCTTAAATTTGCTACGGTTATTGGGTTTTTGCAATGTTGCCAGTTCATTAGAACATTATATCACAGGACTTCACGACTGATCAAAGTTTTGTTTTCTGTCCAAATACCTGACAGTCTGGAAGGAGAAGGAGCCTGTCTTATGGGCTAACCTTCCTTCATGTGTGCACACAGCAATCCACCAGACTACATAAGAAATCTTGCTCATTGCTTAGAGTGCAAACCAGGTCACAACTTCCCTGTGCCCTTCTAATCATTTGTCAGATCCACCTGGAAAAATCCCACACCTTGATGACTGAACTTTCCACTCCTGGCCCAAGAAAGGCAGGAGATCCAATCTTTGTTTTTCTACAGTTTGCAGAACAGAAGGACTTGGTTTAAGACACCTAGTTATGGAACATGGTTTGTGCCCCAGGGTACGTTGGAATAAATGGTTAGTGTTAGCCATCTCTGTGTATCCAGATATTGTTGTTTTTCTACACAAAATAAAAACATCATAATACTGTTGGATTGCAGACAGTATACCAGTTGTTGGACATTTAGGTCATGCTGCTTTTCATTGCTATAAACAACCTATGGATGATAGATTCTAAGACCCAAGTCAAACGGATTCACAAAGGAAATCCCTTTAATCCAAAGGGATGAGCACTTTAACACCACCATCATGGATAACAATTGTAGTTCTATAGCCGGAATGGAGGGTGAGAGTTCTTTACTGATGAGGGGAAGAGTTCCTGGAGCCGGGGTCGTGGGAAGGCTCAGCGTAGGACTGACACCTGAGAGGGAAGGAGGATCCCGTAAGTGGGTGCAGGCATCTCTCCCCCTCCTCCCCTCGTGTTCACTCTCCCTCCTGGCTGGCTCCTTCTAAACCCCAGTCAGAGACATGCGCACCATCACAAAGTCATGAACAGCTGTCATCTGGCCCACCCTGGGGATTTGCCCTCAGTGGGCACTAATCATCTTCACCCAATAGATCCAGTGGCTCCTCCTTGGCGCGTGCCCCTTCCATCCTGGTGCAGTGTTTGATCGTACACAGCGCACCTTCCTTCTGAAATTGCATCCTCTCTGGCTTCTGGGCTAGCTCTTTCTGATCCCTTTTTCTTCATTTCATACCCAAATGCTGCTGCCCACCAAGCTGCTTTCTCTGACTTTCTCAACAGCTTTTCCAGGGGGAAAGTTTATCTTTCATGAGACAACCATCACCCGAGTGATGATGAGTCCAACAACTCTCTGTGGAGATGCCGAACAATATGTTCAGTTTCCAATTGTATGTTCTCTATCTCACATTTTAAATAAATTTCAGGCCATTCTTTTCTCCCCTGATTCCAAAAGAAAAAAATAAATAAACCCTTTTCCAAATGTTCTCAATTAATGTTGCAGTACTCTATCCATTCATTTGGGTTTGAAATCTCATGGCCATCTTAACTCTACTTTTTTTTTTTTTTTTTTTTTTTTTGACAGGCAGAGTGGACAGTGAGAGAGAGAGACAGAGAGAAAGGTCTTCCTTTGCCGTTGGTTCGCCCTCCAATGGCCGCTGCAGCCGGCGCACTGCACTGATCCGAAGCCAGGAGCCAGGGGCTTTTTCCTGGTCTCCCATGGGGTGCAGGGCCCAAGCACTTGGGCCATCCTCCACTGCACTCCCGGGCCACAGCAGAGAGCTGGACTGTAAGAGGGGCAACCGGGACAGAATCCGGCGCCCTGACCGGTACTAGAACCCGGTGTGCCGGCTCCGCTAGGCGGAAGATTAGCCTGTTGAGCCACGGCGCCGGCCCATCTTCTTTATGTATCAACTCCATTCTATTCTATTTTCCAAAAGGAGTCACGTTGGATTCTTTGAGGTTGAATTAACCATAGCTGAGGCTCAGCAGTAACCTGGAGGCCCCTTTCCCTCTCTAGCTGAGAATGATTGTTGACCGACAGCCAAGCTGGGAGGCAGGAACCCAGAACACAGAAGAGCCGCCTTGGGTGTGAGCAGGGAGGAGAGACCAGGACTCTTGCTTCCTTTCCTCAACCTGCTTTCTTTACCCCAAAGTTGACAAAAGGCATTGATCAGCTAATTATGAGCAGGTTCTAGCTCCTTCTGTGTCTGGCCCATGGTTGTTCCACCACTAGAAAAATCAAGAGTTACCTCTGGATATGATTTATTCATAATTAGAAATTAACATCTTCTTTACTACAGATTTCTCCCAGTTAGTTGAGTGTGGACTATAAGTTACAATCTTTCCTCTCCTTCAACCACTACCATGGCATTAATCCAAATCTTCTGTGTCTCTCACGTCAGTGATCTCATAAAGAACACACTGATCTTCCCTCCCACCCAATTTGGTCCTCACATGAATCCTGATATTGAGCCCTGATCCTATTGTTACTGTATGGAAAATGTCAATGGTTGAGAACAGAACATGGTTCACATATCAGTTCCAATGCCACTATTACTGCTATCATATCTTCTCACTTACTCAGAATCTAGACAGTAAAGCCAACAAACCAGCAATAAGCAAATGCCCCCCAATAAGGGCATGTTAAAGAAATTCCAATGCATCCATGATATGGGATAGCAGGTTGTCATTTGTAACAATGATATGAAGACATATGAACATATCCAGCATAAATGCCTTTTCATTTTATAATCAAACAAAAAACTTGGAGATAAGACACACCAAAATGTTATAGCCAATACCCACCTAAGGGATGAGACTGAGGGGGAAACAGGGATTTTATTTTCATATTATACATATTTATGTATAATGTTATACATATTATACATATGTATAATATTTCATATTATACATATACATAATATTTCATATTATTACAGTTTTATGTTTTCTCTGTTACTTAAATATTTTACAGTAAGCAGGTACTATTTTAACTACCTAAAGTTAATAAAGTGTTTAAAAATGCATTTGCTATCTGAGGGCTTCATTTAGAACTTGTTCTCATTGTATTTTTGACTTGGAGTTCCTTAACATGTACAAATGTATAAACCTAAAATTTAATGATGTAATCTGTTCAGCAGACTAGTCATCAAAGACAGACTCCATGGTCACTTCATGTTTGTGTTTTTCCAGAATGCTCTACACAATGCCTGGTTTATATTAAAAGATACAACACACACACACACACACACACACAGAGGGTCTTCAAATAATTGTGGAAAATGTGCATTATAAAAAACTGTGCATGAATTTCAAAATTTTTTTGCACCAAAATAAACTTAAAGTTTAATTCAACTTCCATGAACTTTTTGAAGTGCTGATGAGAGTGTGTGTGTGTGTGCGTGTCTGTGTGTGTACATACACCACAAATTTCCTGTTAGTTGTTGAAATATGATAGCACATGGACTATGAGTCTAGAGTGATCCCTGTATTGCTAGACCACAACTTGAATGGGAGAAGGATCTGCATTCTGTGACAGGGCTGACAAAGTGTCTTGAGTGCTGCTGTGGAACCTCTGAATATCCAAGCCCTTCAGAAAGGACAGGTGCCCTTTGATCAGGAACAATTGATTCGGTTTGGAGGGAGAGGCACAGGCACATGGCTGGTTCACAGGTGAGCCAGGACTATTCTTTCTATGCAGCTGGCATTCAGGAACCCCACCCACACTGATGTAGAGGATTCTGGAAGCTTCTGAGGATACGGAAACAAATCCCAGGCCCCAACTAACCCCAAGGGAATGTTGACATACACCCATCTCCAAAATCCTGCCCAGTGGATAGTTAGCGTTCACTGGTGCTTCACTAACTACTTAAAATCTTACAAGGGCAAAACCAATCCTCATAGAAAGGAACAAAGAAAACCAAGCCCAGCCTTTGCCCCGTGCAGTCAATTTCTCTCCTAAACCCCAGTAGCTGGGAGATGGAAAGTCTAGAAATGGAATTGAACATGTCTAATCTCTTTTATAACAATGTTCTTATTTTAACCCATGTCATCAGGGGAAATGGCTGAAAATAGTGACAAATACGACATCAATAAACATAATAATAATTGATTTTCCAGAGATGAAAAATTTGAAATTAGTGGCCATTTCCCCCCAGAGCCTTGGTTGATTAATTTAATGTTCATCTTAGTCTTGCAAAGACATCCTCTTACCGCTCATCTGCTCTGCCAGACTCTGTGATGGGTTTTGTGGTTTAGGATCCAGTGGCTAAAGAATATTGCACAGTTCTGCAGTTTTAAAGGGAATCCTGAGAAAGTTTAAGGCTTCTGCAGCAACCACAATAACAACAACAAAACTTCAGACAGGTGAAGCAACTGAGTCTCTAGAGACTGGTGCTTAGGCTACTCAGCCAGGAAATAAGTTCAGTGATTGTACTCTTCAGCATTTTATAGCTTACGTCATGCAAGCGGTTCTTTTAGAAATTCATTTGAGAAGCAGAGTTACAGAGAGGGAGAGACAGGAAAAAGGTCTTCTGTCCGCTGGTTCACTCCCCAAATAGGCGCAACGGCGAGAGGTGGATGCTTAACCAGATTTTGAGAGATACTCCCTATGCCTCCAACTGCCACTGAATGAAGTCAGAAACCTCCATACAGAATACTTGTGAGATTCAAATGGCTGTTTTCTCCCTCCGCCCATCTTCTTCATTGCTCTCCTCCTTCCCTCTCTGCCCTCCTGCCCCTTTCCTTATTTTCATTGTCCTCTTTCTCCCCTTCCATCCCTCTCTCGGTTCCCTCTTCCTTTCTCCTGTGACTCTAAAACAATAATAAATTGTGGCAGTGGTGAAGACACTGCCTGGAACACCTGCGCCCACGCTGAAATGCTTGGTTTCAATCCCATCTCTGCTCTTCACTCCAGCTTCTTGCTAAAGTGTCCTGGGAGGCAGCAGGTGATGACTCAAGAACTTTGATCCCTGCCACTCATGTGGGAGACCTGGATGGAGTTCTCGGTGAATTGGGCTTTATTGGCCCAATCCTGACTGTTGGGAGCATTGAGGAAGTGAACCAACAGATAGAATATTTCTTCCTCTTCTTTCTCCTCCTTCTCCTCCTCCTCCTTCTTATTCTCTCTCCCTTGCTCCCTCAATAAATAAATAAAAGCTAAATAAATAAAAATCTAAAACAAAAAAATCATCTTTAAACCACCTCAAAATTTAGTCTTCATATTTATCCTGGGAGACACTTAGGGGAAATATTATTACTTCCTCTTTTACAGATAAGTGAAGCTCCTGGCTCCTGGCTTTAGATCAGTGCATATCCAGCTGTTGCAGCCAATTGGGAAGTGAACCAGTGGATAGAAGACCTCTCTCTCTCTCTTTCTCTCTCTCTCTCTCTGCCTCTCCTCTCTGTGTGTAACTCTGACTTTCAAATAAATAAATAAATAAATATTTTTTTAAAAAAGACACAGAGGTTTGGTGCTTCCTAAGACTTGGAAGTGATTGAATAAGCAACCCAGGGGAAAAGGTGGCTCCTCCCATGTTGCAGGGTAGCAGCCAGCCCTGGAGCGTGCTGGGGAGAACTGTAGCCAGGCCCATCTGTCATAGCTTCATCTCATGCCCTACAAGCACAGATGGATCCATGTACCTAGGAGTACAGAGGCAGAAAATCTGTGCTCCATTTCACCTCGCATCACTTCCAAAATGTCATATCACTCGGAAAGCTGTGTGAGGGTGCAGCAAAAAGCTTATGGGAAAACAGAATTCAAAGGTAAGTTTATGGGTGTAGATATCATAGCACAATGGACTAAGCCACAGCTTGGGATGCCTGCAGACCACATTAGAGTGCTGGTTCTAGTCCCAGCCACTCTGCTTCTGATACAGATTCCTGCTGATGCATCTGGGAGACAGCAAATGATGGCCCAAGTGCTTGAGTCCTTGCTACCCTCACAGGGACCTCAGTGGAGTTCTGGGCTCCTGGCTTCTACTTGGCTCAGCCTTAGCTGTTGTGAACGGTTGAGGAGTGAACCAGCAGATGGGAGATCTTTCTTTCTCTCTGCCTTTCCCTCTGTCACTCTGCCCTTCAAATATGTAAATAAATAAAACTTTTTAAAGATAAATTTATGGGGGCTAGTGTTTGGCACAGTGGGACATTCACATCCTGTATCATGGTACCCAGGTTCAAATCCCAGCTCCACTCCCAACTCCAGCTTCCTGCCAATGCACCCTGGGAGACAGGAGATGATGCCTCAAGTACTTGAGCCTCTGTCAACCGAATGAGAGATCCAGACTGAGTTACTGCCTCTTGGCTTTGGCCTGGCTCAGGCCTGGCTAGGTGGGCATTTGGGGAATAAACCAGCAGATGGAAAACCAATCTCTCTCTCTCTCTCTCTGACTTTCAAATGAAATGAAATAAATCACTTTTAAATAAATTTTGGCATAAAATATTTTGGAGTCCATGCTTAGTTTTTTTTCATGAAATACATTTTCCTTGAACTTTTTGAAGACCTCTCATATGAACAGACTTCACAACTTTTGCACCAAAATAAATGTAAGTCTTAATTTCATTTTCCCTGGAACTTTATCTTTTTTTTTTTTTTTTTTTTTTTTGACAGGCAGAGTGGATAGAGAGAGAGACAGAGAGAAAGGTCTTCCTTTTTGCCGTTGGTTCACCCTCCAATGGCCGCTGCGGCCGGCTTGTCATGCTGATCTGAAGCCAGGAGCCAGGTGCTTCTCCTGGTCTCCCATGCGGGTGCAGGGCCCAGGCACTTGGGCCATCCTCCACTGCCTTCCCCGGGCCACAGCAGAGAGCTGGCCTGGAAGAGGGGCAACCGGGATGGAATCCGGCGCCCCGACCAGGACTAGAACCCAGTGTGCCTGTGCCGCAAGGCGGAGGATTAGCCTGTTAAGCCACGGCGCCAGCCGGAACTTTATCATTCTGAACATATAAGAGCAGCTTGGCTTCCACAGTCTTGGGAATTCCTCCTACCTCCTGCACAGGTGAGTCTAAACCCTGTGCTTTGGAAAGGTTTGATAGGGCCCCTAGTGCTGGCTGCTGGGCCCTTCCCCTTACACCAGCCCCTACAATTCATTTTAACCTGAAGTTTTCTAAGGTCATCACTCTGCAGAATAATGTATCCTGTGTGAGCCTCTTCTCCCAGAGGAAACACTTCTGCCTTTCCCAGCTGTGTGCACGCAGCCTCACTCTCTGCTTCCTTCCTGCCCCATCCTCTGGGCCCCACCACCGCTCCTGGGAGGCCTAAGGTACCATCCCACAAGGACACACCTTGCCTCATGTTTAAGGCATTGGTGCCTGAGTGTTTCTTAGCACAATTACTCATCTCAGCGTTTCTTCGCTTTAACACCTCTGATACAGGAAGAAGGTGATCTCCCAGCTTACAGGGTCAGGGATTTGCAATCCAAGATCAGGTGGCCCCGTTAGTGGAACACGTGATGAGGATGGAACGCATGCAGAAGGAGCCAGGGAGCAGAGACAATTGGGCCATACTCAGCTTAAGTGGTGAACCCCCTCACAAGAACCACCTTCCGAGGGCACATCTACAATGGCTTCAGGCCCGCCCACTGGGCCCACCTCCTGCGTGCCATATTAGATCATGTCTCCACTCTTGACCCATTGATGAATTAATCTATAATCAACAGCGTTGGATTTGGGGTAGCAAACTCCTTTGAGGGGACAACTAACCTGTTATCCAAACCATCTAGAGTTACAATTCAACCCGGGTTATTCATCCACCATGGACTGACCTATGGATAGTAAACAATAGAAGACAAGCTGGGGGCGTCCGTGAGTAGAAACACACTTCTGTTTGATGTGTTGCCTTGAATGATGCACCAAGGCCAATGGCCTGGGTGAGACGGCAGTGCCATAAGGCACCGTCAGGCCAAGCTCCCGAGGGCAGGTGAGCCTCAGGCAGCAAAGAAGGACTTCAGTAAAGAAACCAAACCTTTCCTTTAAGGAAAAAAAATCACCACTTGTAAGTACTTAAGAATGCATTTGGGGGCCAGCATTCTGGTGCAGTGGGCCTGCAATCCCGGCATCCATACAGGAGTGTGGGTTCAAGTCCCAGCTGCTCCCCTTTGGATCCAGCTCCCTGCTAATGCGCCTAGAAAAGCAGAGGAGGATGGCCGAAGTGCTGGGAATCATGCCAGCCCTGTGGGAGACCTGGCTGGAACTTCAGGCTCCTGGCTTCATCCTGGGCCTGCCCTGGCTGCTGACTGTTGGGAAATGAACCAGCGGATGGAAGCTCTCTCTCTCTTTCACTCTCGTTCTTGCTCTTGCTCTCACTCTGTGTGTGTGTGTGTGTGTGTAACTCTGCCTTTCAAATAAATAAATAAATCTTTAAAAATAAAAAGAATGCATTTTGCAAACTATTTTTTAGCATGAAACCATGGCTTTCTGAAGCATACAGGAAATAAAGAGGAGAAAAATCTCTACCTTTCCTTTCCTAGCTTCCACCTCCCAGAACCATTGAGGCAGAAGGATGCTGGGAAGGTAAGGGTGTCCCCCAGACAGTGGGGCGGGCAGGGCTGGGGAATTGAGTTAGAGCCACAGACACAGCCTGTGTCGCTGAGTCATGGTCCCCACGCACGGGCCCCATTTATAACCCGTCCTCTAACTGTGTTTATCTTTGCAGCCTTTTGCAGAAGCATCTTGCTTTCCAGAAGTTGGGGCCCTGTCATCATTACTCGTCTTTGGGGAAAATGAGATTACACGGCTTTAATTTCTCTTCTCAGAAAGTCCACGCTGGCATAGATGGCTCCTCCCTGACCCCCCTCCCCCGCCCCCCTGGGGAGCTGCTGGTTTCTCCTGTTTTTCTCTGGGCCTTGGTGCTGTAAGGACAGCCAGCAAAGGCAGGATCTCTGACACAGGACAGTGCTGGTGATTGGGACCCCCACTCTCTAGGAACGAGCACAGGTTCCCGTCAGTGAATACAAGCTGCAGGGCTTTCTTCTCTCCGTTTGCAGGAGCCCCTGTAACAAGGCACAGAGACGAGCGTTTCAACAACAGGCATTTATTCTCACAGTACTGGAGGCTGGAAGGTCAAAGTCAAGACGCCAGCAGAGGCTGACCTTGTGGCACAATGGGTTAAGCTGCTGCTGAGATGCCCACATCCCATGTGGGAGGGCCAGTTCAGGTTCTGGCTCCTCTGCTTCCAATCCGGCTCCCTGCTGATGCGTCTGGGAAAGCAGTGGAAGATGGCCCAAGCACATGAGGTCCTGCCATCCATGAGGAGAGCTGGATGGAGTTTCCGGTTCCTGGTTTCTGCCTGGCCCAGCCCTGGCCATAGATGTCTCTGTCTGTCTGTCTACCTACCTATCTTCTATCTATCTATCTACATATCTATCTATATCTCTTCCATACTCGGTTACTCTGCCCTTTGAATAAATGAAGAAATATTTTAAAGAGAGAGAAAGAGGGAGGTCAGCAAACTTTCCTTCTGTGCCTTCATTCAGCATTTTCCATGGAATGATTTTCCCCAAACAATGGCCAATGGAAGGAGCTGCTCCAAGCCTTCCCCTTGGCTTGTTGATGGCTGTTATCCTTCAACTCCTCTCTTGGTCCATATTTCCCTTTGAATGAGGACATAGATCACCTTGGGTGATCACATTGGGTTAGGGCCCACCCTAATGACTTCCTTTTGTTGGAAAGACAGACATGAGCCTGTGTGTGAGAGAAGAGAATACAAGCTCATGTGGCAAGAGCCTGGGTGTCTCAAAAGGAGCATTTGCAGATCCAAGTCCTGCGCCCGTATCATCCCGCAGGTGGTCCCACACCCTGGGAGCCTTCCCACCCGATCACAAGCCCCAAGAGGGTCAGAGGGGAAAATAGGCAGGAAGACAATCTCCCGGTAAACACAAGACCTCCAGTCCATGCACAGTTACGGCACTTGGTCCTCCACTGAGCTGCCCACCTGGTCTGTCCAGTGTAGCCCTTGTGAAACTTCAGTGGCTTTCTTACCACCCATCTGTCTCACATCTGAATCCCTTCCTATGGTAGACAATAACCACCTACCACTCCAGCTTTACCAGTAATGCTGTTAACTTGATTGCCTCTGTTAAAACTCCATTTTTTTTTTTTTGACAGGCAGAGTGGATAGTGAGAGAGAGAGACAGAGAGAAAGGTCTTCCTTTTTGCCATTGGTTCACCCTCCAATGGCCACTGTGGCCGACGCATCACGCTGATCCGAAGGCAGGAGCCAGGTGCTTCTCCTGGTCTCCCATGCAGGTGCAGGGCCCAAGGACTTGGGCCATCCTCCACTGCCTTCCCGGGCCATAGCAGAGAGCTGGCCTGGAAGAGGGGCAACCGGGATATAATCCGGTGCCCCAACCGGGACTAGAACCCAGTGTGCTGGCGCCGCAAGGTAGAGGATTAACCTGTTAAGCCAAGGCGCCGGCCAAAACTCCATTTTCAAATCATGTCATGTTCTGAGATATTGAGGGTTAGACCTTCAACAAGTGAACTGGGGAGACACCATTCAATACATAACAAGGCACCAATAGGTCATCCCAGGGTGCAAATAGAGAATGGTGTTTGGTGACAGGCAAATGCCTGGCCCAGGGCTGCAGCAGCTCAGGTGTCCTGGCTCATTCCTCCGTGTGAGCTTGACGCCAGTGGACATCTCACAGTTGCCATCAAGGCCCCAGACTGAGCCTCCAGAGAAGTTCAGAGTGGTCAGCAGACGTCTCCTCCCTTTGCTGGACTCTGTGCCCAAGGGTGGCCCCTTCAAGACCATCAGTGTCAAGCCTCCGGGGACAGATGCTAGGCTTCAAACGAGGCTCCCCCAAAACAAGCCTGAGTCATGGGGATCTGAGGGCACCAATGCTCACCTAGGGGCCTTGCTTCCTAGACCCCAATCAGCCCTCCTCAAAGCTGAGCTCATTCGTTCAGTAATTGGACAGTTTCTCAGCATGTGTAGATACTGTGAGAGAGTTTAATGATGGGGAGGACAAAGATAGGAAGAAGCACAGCACAGACACAGAAGAGAGGGGCTCCTTGGGCACACAGAGGTGGACCATTCTGGGTAGATGGGGGAGGATCCATAAGACATTTGGACTTGCCTGTGGAATCTGGATGCTTTGCTTGGCCAAGTTCTGTCATGATGCTTCCTATTGTAGTTTTGGCATAAGGTCAGAGGCCATGGGGAAAGGAGTGAGTGTCAGAAAGAATGGCGAGTACAAAAAGGGACATCAGGGTGGCGACTAAGACCAGGAGACAATCAGACAGTGGTTTGAGACCCTCACCCCACTCCAGACACCCTGTGGCCCTTCCAACTCCCAGACTAAGCTTTCTCTTCCTCGGCCATACACATTTTCCTTTCTTCTTTGTCTTCTGTCCCAAGCTGTGTCTCAGAGTGCTTTCCCAAGTGCAGGTGTTTCCTATGGCCACTGTGCCAAAATGTCACAAACTCAGGGTGATTTTGAAACAATGCAAGTTTATCATCATACAAGCCTGGAGTGCAGAATTCTGAAATGGGTCTCATGGAGCTGCTAAAAGGGCATGGTCAGCTGGGCTGTGTTCCTCCTGGAGGTCCGATGATAATCTGTCTCCCTGCTGTTTCCGGCTTCTAGAGCTAGTCTGCATTCCTTGGCTTGTGGCTCCTTCTTTCATTGTCAGAGACAAATCTCTGTCTCCCTAGCTCTGACCTCCTTCTTCCACTTACAAGGACCCATGAGATGACACTGGGCCCGCTGATAATCCATGATGATCTCCCCATCTGAAACCCAACTGATTGGCAATCTGAATTTCCCTTTGCCATGTCCTTCAAAATATGTCTATTTCTTTGATTACGGTTTTGCCAACCATACCAAACAAAACGCAAAGACAAATTCCTTCCTCCAAGGAATTCCAGTGACACCTGTTAGGAGAATAAGATTTTTATGCCATTACATAGGACTGAAACTGTCCATTGGGTCTTTTGAACAAAAGAGGGCCAGAGTAAGGACAGTTAGGAGTTCAGCAAGCTAAAACGTGAAGGAGAATTAGAGAATGACAAAGTAAATCCAGGCATGTGTAAGACTATCAATTATTGTTGGAGAAATAAGCAATTAACGTGAGAGTACAATAACACCACGGATGGGTTGGAAGCTTCATTGTAGATTTTGTGCTCTCCAAGTCCAAAGAATCAAAATTCCTCACTACTCATATTCTCAAACCAGCCCACAGGCCATTCAGTATTGCACAGATATGGAACATTAGGAAATAGTGGGACAGTAGGGGAAGTCCAGATGCCCCTGGTGGTGGGCTTGTCCCATCTTCATACCTCCCTTTGCCAGGGGTATGATCTCTGTAGAATACTCTCAAATCAATCAACTCTCCCTTAGCTGATCTTCTTTTCTGAGTTCCAAGATCCAGCACCCTCTGGACCAGGCCTGTGTATATTTCCCAAGCCCTTCCAGCCCAAACATTCTCATGTGGGTCATGTGTGATATGACCCTAGTGACAGGCTCGGGGACTAGGAATAGAGTTTGGAGTTCCCCTTATCTTCCATGGGAGAATTCTCTGCACTGACCCCAAGCAGAAAGATAGTTCTAGGTCTTCCTGGGAAGGGTAGGACCCTTCTGCAGCTCAGAGGGTTTGAGGGGATCCAGCGACTCAAGATTTTGAGGGCATCAACCAAGATGTCTCTATCCAGGGAGGACTGGGACCAGGATAAGGTAAATGAGGCACTGGGGGAGTCACTCCCCCGCCACCTCCTTAGCTTTGGCAGCCCCAGAAGCCTGGCTTGCCTCATCCTAGTTGCTGCTTTGCATCCAAGGGTCGCTGTCATTCTTTCCTGACCAGGAGTAACAGACTTGCCTTGCTTGGAATTTAAGGTACTTCAGAAAGGACCCCAGGAGGTTGTGTAAGTTGGCTATTATGTTGGAGCCTGGAAAGTGATGGCCCAGCTTAGTGAGGTTCAGGTACCAGAACTGCTGAGATCAAATAGCTTTTGCAAGTGAACAAGCTGGAAGGGATCAGTCTGAGAGAAGAGAAACCCTATGAGATAATCGTATCCAGGGCAAAGCACAGAGGGTGTGCCACTTTCCAAAGCAACAGGAATGAGCTGGTGAGGGGGCTGCCATGTGAAGTTCGGTGTTGTTACTCTTCTTTATGTCAGGACTGGTGGTGAGAGAGGGGCTGTAATAGGATCTGGCTCACTACATCCAATGGGAATGAGAGAATCCTACCTCACCTCCAAATGACAGAGGCTAACAGGCAAAGCTTAACCCAGGTTAACCTTCAGAAGCCAGGTGGAGACAGGTATTGTAGTGAGTGGGAAGGCATCACTATAGGCAAAGTACACAGCTGAAAAGGTACTTTCTCCGCCTGTAGCAGCAAAATAAATCAAGGGTGGATGGCCAAGGGCCAGGATAGTCACCCCCATGAAGAATTGTGATCCTTTGCACAGATTTTAGACCTGAGCCTATTTTCAGACCAAACCCCCACAGATTAAACTGGAGACCAAGACCTCAGTGGGGTAGACTACATAATCCAATGGAAAATGAACATTGTGACAATTCTCCTCTTCCCCTAAAGGGTCCTCAGTCATTTCCCGAAGTAAATGCACACAAGACAAAGGGAGCACACAAATGCTTCCAGGGATATTGCATATAAGGCCTCAGTTTACCCTGATAGCTAGAGAATTGATTACCATGACCCTTCTGTTAGAATGGGCGTGTGCATGGACCAGGCATAAATGGTGTTCTGACCAACGTCTACCAGTTCTATAAACCAACATGGGAATCAAATACTTACCTCACCCCAAATATATCATTGGAATAGACACTTGCCAGTTGGTACAGCCAATGCTCATTAAATCATTGTGTATAGGATAAGAAATATCATAGCAGGGAAAGCCACATAGAAACTTCTAACACTGCCACATGCAACCCTGCCTGATACTAAATCAGACAAAATGTGGCATCCCAGGCAAGGAAAGCAGAAACTACTATGACCCTACAGGATCTAACAGTGTCAAAGGTCATGAGATTCCCCATCTTATCTCTTTTTAACTCATCAACCCAGGCCCTAAAGGAATCACATTGATCACAGAAGACCACTCAAGCTCAGCCATGTAGTAACTCAATTGTCCCCACCACGAAGACGTGGCGTCTTTGCTGGGAGAATTAATCAGGTTTCAGGTACATTCTATGCGGCCACTGATTTGGTGAAGCCATTCCTTTCTAACTGTATCAGAAAATAAGGCCAGAAATCATTTGCAATCAAGCTGAAAGAATAAAAAAATTACTTTCTAGCTTTGCCGTGAGATGTGTTCACTCTTCCACCCTCTGTCCTATTATAGCCCATAGAGGTCTTGACACTTGTATACCGCCTAGAATGTGTGTTGACACGCTGCGCTGATGACATCATTCTGGTCAAGTCAGTTGAGCAAGAAGTGGTTGACATAGTGGAGGTCTTAATAAGACACATATGCTTTGGAAGATGACAGATATACCCGATGAAGATTCACTATCACTAAATTGTTAGGGATCCCATGGCCAGGGGTATGCCAGGGCATCTAATCCAAGCTACAGAACAAAAAACTGCACCTTGCCTCTATCACCATAGAAGAAGAAACCAAGAGCTGCCCGCAAAGACCAATTTATGACATTTCCCACTAGCAGTGATCATTCTACCACGAATGGCATTGGTGATTATCAACAACACCAGACTTTCTGCATTGAAAGTTCTTCTGAGACTCTCAGAAGAACATGAGCAAGAAAAAAAGACAAAAACACAAAACTTATCAAATATCCAAGCCAGCACATCAGTTAGTGATTGTTGCATAACAAACCACACCAAAGCTTAGTGGCTTAAAACAACCATCATTTATTTAGCTCATGAATCAATCAGCGATTTGGTCTGCACTCAGCTGGACAAATCCTCTCATTTGTTCCTGGGCTTGGCTGCTGAGTCAGCTGGGGACTAACTGGTTTGGGATGGCCTCAGCTGACACATCTCACCTCTGTTCATGAGTTTGCTCATTCTCCAGCAGGCCACCCTCATCTTGTTCACAAGGCAGCTTGGCAGGGCTGCAAGAAGCAGCGACAGCTTCTAAGAACTCCGGAGCTCTTGTGTTCCACTTAGAATTGGTGTACTGTCCCTTCTGCTCCATTCTGTTGGCCAATGCGAGTCCCAGGGCATCCCGGATTCAAGGCCAGGAGTGATGGATTCCCCTGTTGTTGGAAGAGTTGTGAAGCTACATCACAACAAACACAGATACAGGGGAAAGTGAAAGGTTGTAGCTGTTTTTACAACCTATCAACCTGCAAGATTCTGGGTACCATTTCATGGGGACCCAAAGAAGAATAGCCCCCAACAGAGTGAGGAGAGCGTCCGATCAAGCTTCCAGGTCATCCTCTCAAGACAAGAGGTAGAGATTCCTAAGCAGATCCAATGTCCCTCCTTAGAAACTGAGCAACACAGGAGGCCCTGGCCAAGCATTGCTGTCTTCCAAAGCGACCTGCCTGTAGAGTCTATTCGGAAACAACTCCATGACTCTGCCTTCAGGACAGAGCAGATTCGCAAGCATGCTGAAAGACATGGACAACTTACTCAAGGAAAGAAGCAATGAATTCCTATAATCTGCCTAGACATTCTCCTGCATGATTTTTGATACTCTTTGCTACAAAGGAGAAGAGAAACAAGGAAGTAACCTGACACAAACTGCTCTAAAATGCGATTAAGTCTGCACACACAAAGAATGCAACAGAAAGGAGAAAACCCTGAAATACTGAAGTTGAGAGTCCAAGGTAACGTGTGTTTGGGAGAATCTCATCTTCACAATGAATCTCCCAGAGCGAGCATGTGGTGAGGCGGCTACAGCAATGGGATGTCCTAGCAAGTAAGCCTCTGCCCGCAGAATGAAGAATGAAGAAAAACATGTGCCCCTAAGTCCCAGACCCTATTTGTACTTTCATTAGCAGTTCTTCCCTCTGTCTTTTACTTTGCCTCTCTTTTGTTCCTGATCCCTTCCCCATTAAGGAGTAAGGGTCTTCAAGATCTGCTTCCTTGTCTGATTATAAAGGTCAAAGAATCAAAGCTCAAACGCCTCTTGGTTTCTCCTTTTCCATTTCAAGAGACGATGAGTTCAGGTAGATTTTCAAGGTAGCAGAGCTGCTGTAACTATTACCTACTCATTGCCCTAAGAACAGGAAATTGGGAGGGGAAAAAAAAAAAAGGAAGCCATTGAGCTTCTCCTGCTCAGAATGTGGATTGAAGAAAACAGGCACTCAGCAGTCATGCAGAAGGCACCCAAAGAGCTTTGAGATTCCAAAATGCAGTGAGCTCATAACTTAAAGACAGCTTAGAGCCCTTCCAGCTAGAACTCCGTCCAATCCCCCTTAATCAAGTAGATCCCTGCTGGGGCGCAAGACAATGTCCTCAAGAGCTCCTGTAAAGGGCATTTCTTGGATATGAATTCATAAGATTCTTGTTTGAATCCTTGTGGTCTTAGTGAGCTTTATATATACAAAGAGACCAAGCATGGGAGACAACATAGCATGGTGGGCAAGAATACAGACCCAAGGCAGACTTCTTGGGTTTGCCCCCTGGCTCCACCAGTGTTACGGGTTGAGTGCTTCTCCCCCAAACCCATGTGTTGAAGTCTTACCCCCAGCATGTCAGAATGTGACGTATTTGGACATAGGGTTTATAGAAAGGTAGTCAAGTTCGACTGGGCTGATCAGGGTGGCTCCCTAGCCCAATATGACCGGTGTCCATCACAAAGGGGAAATCTGAACACATACAAGCACATGTGGAGAAGCCATGTGAAGGCAAAGGCAGAGAACAGGGCAACGCCACTGCCAGGCACAGGACATCCAAGACGGCCAGCCACCAACAGGAGCTGGGAGAGCCCTGGAACAGGGCTCCCACATAGCGTCCAGAGCAGCCGGCCCCTTAATCTCAGCTGAACGTTTCCAGAACTGAAGCCGCCCAATCGGTGGCATTTGGTGACAGCAGGAAACTGATAGAACCCGTTATTTTTCGTCTTCATGCAATGCTAAGTTTGTCTTAACAACTGCCTGGGCGACCCAATGCTGTGCCCTGACCCCACCTGTAGCAGGAGGCTGACCACACGTGTAACTCAGCAGGTGTTAGGAGGAGTAATTAAATGAACTCATATGTCCATGTGCTTTGAATAGACAGAGGTGTATGAGCAATTGTTAAAGTTCTTAAAAATCAGCATTGACACAAGTTGTCATGGGAAATGTGATTGCACTTGGCTCCCCGTCAGGGTACCACCAGAAGGGAAATCAATCCTTTAGGGAGCCTACATGCCAGCACTTATTTCAAACATTGTCCGCGAATCGTTATCACTCGAGCTATGCTGTTTTCTTCACTTTTCTTTCAATAGTGTGATCTGGCAGTGCCGAGGGCCTTTAGGTTGCTAATAAATTATTAATCTGGGAGTTAATAATTCATGTTAATTGGTGCTATACGCACTTTCTCTGGCAAATGAGAGCAAAGGTCACAATATTTTAACAGTAAAGGGGAAACCTCCCCCTCCCCGTTTCTTTTTCCATGAACTATCATGGAAATGCTATGATAGGAAAGACAAAATTTAACCAGACCTGGAAAAGCAAGATAATTCCAAGGCTAAAGGTCTAGAGCCCCACTCACACTGTGAGGAGTAGCACTGTGAACACAGCCCTGCTGGGAGCAGAGGAGGTCTCCAGGGAACCAGGACTCCAGCCACCCGGGGAGCCTTCCCGGGAAAGATGCAGCCATGCAGGTATGTGTGTGGGCCTTTGACAGACATCGATCATTCCTTATTGACAGACACCCATCGTAATTGACAGTATTCATTCCTTATTGACTATTTGAGAGACTAGTTCAAATGGGATGTTTCATAAAGGCGGATAAATCTTGTAAATTAAGAAGCACAGATTTAAGAATGGAGAGCCTTCATCATCATGGGCGGTGGCCACAGAATTCTCTAAGCAAACTCCTACCTCTTCTTTGGTTGTGATGGGCCTATGGCAGTACTTCAGAAAGTTCATGGGAAAAAAATGGATCAAAAGGTAAGTTTATTTTTATGCAGAACAGCTTAAAAGTCCATGCACATGACGGTGTGGCCCGAAAGGGAAGGGGGAATATGTATTATGGAGATAAGTATGTATGGCTATCAAAATTTGGTGCACCAAAATAAATTTATTTTTCATTCCATTTCTCCGTTAGTGTTTTGAAGTACTCATCTTTACGCAGTTAGGTAATTCCTAACTGCAGGCCACAGGCAGACAGGAATAAGACTTCTCGTGCAACATCTTTGCATTTCCTTTCCAACTCAGTGATGCACTCCTGGGTCTGTGAGGCGGCCACAAGTGGCCCAGGTGTCCCAGACGTTCTATCCCTTGTTTAGTCTCTATAATTATTTGAGAGGCTCGCATCGAGTCCCAGACAGAGTGATGAAATCATGTTCTCCCCTTTGGAGAATAAAAATTATTCTTAGTAGCTTTGCACAGGCTTGATTAAAAGATAGCTATAAACTATGCTAAGAATGATGTCTGAAGACCCAGGATGAAACTTACATGGAGTGAAAAGAGTTGCAGGGCCAGGAGTCAAATCCTCCCGCTCTTGTTTTACTAAAGATTTGAATCGCATGTGCTTTTCATTGTGCTCTGATTCAGCCCTTTACATATTGGGGAAATGTATATTTGGCAACAGGTCCTATTTTTGGGAGTCCTGGAAACTTGTTCTCTTGTTCTTTGAAAATGTTTTCATTTCTGGCACATATGTGTGTTTTAAGCAGAAGGAAAACACAAAGCAAAAAAGAAAAATATGTACAGAAAGGAATGATTTCTCCAGCCCCATGGAGCACAATAAGAAAGCAATCATTCAGTTTGACTTTAAAAATGGATTCTTGCCTGGATTTTCCAACTATTTCCTTCTAAATGACCGTTTCTCGACAGAACTGAGCTAATGTAAAGAGACAGGTTGTTTCAGTGCCAGAAATGAACAAGCAAAGCAGGACAGAGTCTATGTTTTCATAGGCGGAACTCGATCAAATAATACCCACTCTGTTTCCCTACAGCCGATTCAGAGGAAGGGGCCACAGACAGAATGCGTGGCCTGCAGCAGGTTTTCGTGGCCTGGATCTTGATCGCTCCTAGATTTCTATTATTTGCAGTCAGTAACAAAGATTCAGCCTTGGGTCCATCATGCAACAAGGAGAATCTTTGTCACTTAGTGTAACTAATAGCTGCACCTCGCCTGCGAACATGGAAGCAGGATGGCCTTTTGTCCAGAGACTCGGCTGGACTCAGAGTAGGTTTCACGGATGCCTTGTTCCCTCTAGACCAACTAAGATGTCAGAACACCCATAGAGGTGGCCACTGGTAAGCAAAGCACTTCCTGGCGTATTCCTGCCTCCCAGCTCTGCGACTGTGTTCCACAGAAGCACACTAATGCCACCTCTTGAGCTACAAGACTTTGAAAACTCCTCTCTAATGTTTTTTTCCTTCCTATGCTCCATCACCATGCCGTCCCCAGGAACGTCTAGAGGGGTTCCATTATAGGACTGAAAATCAGAAGTGCCCTAGTGTTTGAGGAGTGCCTTCCTCAGCCAGTGCTATTTAATCCTGCAGTGATTGATGGGAAAGCATGTGTGAGGCCCTGTTCTCAAACCAGGAGAGTTGAACTGAGGCTTGCGGGTTCTGTAGTCAGTCACAGAACGCAGAGGGCGATGGGCACATTGGGATGGAATCCGAGGCTAACCCGCAGGCTTCAGCTCACCTTACTCTCAACCATGGCCTTTTTTAGTTCACTCTCTGGACTATGACTTTGTTATTATTTTTGTGACTCTGTTTTGTTTTTCTTCCTCTTCTTCCATAAAAAAATAGCTGGGTGTGTCCCACTCATCCCTGGACTTTCAACGGCCTGCCCTCCCCAGCGGGGAACATCCAGTCGCACCTCTCGCAGGCTCAGAGAGCCCGGAAACACCGGTGATTCTAGCTCCATCCTCACACTCCCCGTCAGGCTGTCTCATAGTTCTCTCGGATGGCTTCCTTCAGCAAATTTGCCAAAGGTCCAACATCAACGAGGTTTGTTTCCTTTTATTCCCACTCGAGGAGAAATCAAGTGTTGAGGCTCAGAAAAGCACACCCCAGAGTATGGCACTTTCACAGGCTGAGTTCTTTGAAACATAAGGGCATTGGACAAGTCTCAGAACCAAATCTTTTATCCTCATAGAAACCAGAACCCCAACACCAACCATAAAATCTAGAAATTATACTCTAACCTTGCCTTGACTTCCTGCATAGGCGCTGGCCATAAAAGAATTCTCTGCCTGATACCTTGTTGGATGGGAGAACCTAAGCTCCACATGCTAAAGGAGCCTGATCCTCCACCAGGGGGGTAAGGAATATCACACAGACAGACAAAAGCGGATCTGAACAGGTAGGCCCTGCTGGGTTTCCTCCCTTGGTCTCTTACCATTAGGTCCTAGCTTCTTTGTCCCATCACATTCCTGCCTGGCTGTCCATGCTTCATGAAGCCCATGCATAAAAACAAACAACTTTCCCGTCATCTTTGGGCCTTCATTTTTTAAGCCACCCATGTCACATAAAACTTTAAATAAATATGCTCTTGCTGACCTGGGTAGAGAAGTGTGGCCATGATGGAGATGAGAGGGACCCCACCTCTCCACCCCAGCACAATCACATGCTGTGTTTGCTATCCCTGATCCACAATCTCACATGTTAAAAAAGAAAGTCACCTCCCACACTTTTTCCACCAGGTTTTCGGACTCTCTCCCAGCGGTGTTCTCTCATCTGTTTGTGTGTGTGTACACGCATGTGCGTGGAAAAGTGCCCGACCTCATCGATTGGGGTGTTTGGGTCTCATTTCCCTGCTCTATTGCCTTCCATCATGGACCATCTTCTGCCCTGACTCCCTTCCTTTCTCCAGGAGCTATGGCTCATTATTTTCTCCCTCCAAGTGTAGCTTGCTTGTAGCGCCTGCAGCTCCCTTGCCCTTGCCCAGTGTCCCCAAGCCCCTTTTGCATTCACCTGCCAGTGCTGGCTCCCACCCTTTCCAGTCAATACCTGGGAGTTCACATTCACTTTATGGGATATGGGAACTCCTTACCTGAACCCTGTCCTACTACACTCACGATAGGCCACCTCCGTGACAGCCTTGGAGGCCCAGACCCCTGCAAGTTCCTTCTGATTTGGGGTCTGTGGCTCATTCTGTGCCCGTGAATGTTTGCTCTAAACCCCTGAACACACAAGCCCTTGCTAGTGTCTTCGTGGCACTGTGTATATAATACTACAAAAGAGCACCAAATTCTAACGCTATGGGTATGTATGAGCCACAGTCAGTCCTACCAAGTTCATAAAAGTGTCTGGTCTACAAAATCTGTTGTTTGTCAACCAAAGTCATCTGCAGAAACTGCAGCTCAACCTGGCAACCTTGCAAGCACAATTTCAATTCCTACTCCTACCACGCTGTTTTTGGTTAATGTGTGCCCAAGTATTCCAGTGAGTGAGCATTCCCTTCCTATCGCCCAAGCCTCTGCCTCACATTACACCACTGATTTTGTCCTAAATAAAAAATGAATGCAGATCCCTATGCACTTGAGTCGACACAACAGAGAGCTGTCTTCTGTTGTCATCCTAATAGCTTCCCTTCGTGGAGTCTACCAGAAAACTGCTGGTGTTGGCCACATGTTGAACTAGAGAGCAAGTTCAGACTTAGGAGCACTGAGAGCTGAAGCACAGCTTGTCCCAAGCCCATTGTCTAGTGCAGATGCTCCACAAATTCCCGACCATATTGCCCGCCCCATTTCCGCCCAGGTGTCTCAGAGGCAGTCAAAACTGTCACTACCCACCCTAGTCCAACTCTTTGCCCCTTCTCTGTAAGGGGAAAACGGGCCAGGGTTTGGACATCATCCTGGACTCCCTTTCTGTGATCGCTGTATATCACTGAAGGTAAATCCAAACCCCACAGGATGGATCACCACAAGTCAGAGGCGCAGTCCTCCCCTCACAGTGCCTGATCTGCCCTCTCACTTTGCTTAGAAACCCACTACGTCCCTGTCACCGACACCACAGACTCGTGGAGACGTCCAGGCAGGAAAGGGATTCGACAGGACAGAGGGTGACCAAAGCCTCCGCTCTCAGTGCTCCACCTGTGCTTGCCCTCTACAACAGCATCTATACCAAAGGCAGACGCAGCTTTCTAGTGGAGTCCACAAATGGGAAGAATTGGGATAACAGCAGGAGTGAATTCACATTCCTTACGATGGCCTGCATGGCTTTCCAGGATCTGTCTCTGCTGTATCTCCGTTTACCTCAACACTGTGCTCCCCAGCCGGGAGCTCTTTCTCACAACTCCACACGACCCCTTGCGTGTCAGTCAACAGAGGGACATCCTCTTGGATGCTGTAGCCCCTGGGAAGCCTCAGGCAACAGAGGGACATCCTCTTGGATGCTGTAGCCCCTGGGAAGCCTCAGGCAACAGAGGGACACCCTCTTGGATGCTGTAGCCCCTGGGAAACCTCAGGCAACAGAGGGACATCCTCTTGGATGCTGTAGCCCCTGGGAAGCCTCAGGCAACAGAGGGACATCCTCTTGGATGCTGTAGCCCCTGGGAAGCCTCAGTCAACAGAGGGACATCCTCTTGCATGCTGTAGCCCCTGGGAAGCCTTTCTGACTCCAGTTGCCTCTTCCTTGACCCTGTCGTGGTACCAGCTGCTGTTGTCAGAGTGACTTCAACAACAGCTGTGTATTTTCTCACAGTCCTGGAGGCTGGAAGCCCAAGGTGAGGTTCCAGCAGGGGAGGGTTTCTGCAGACAGCTGCCCTCTCACTGTGTCCCTGACTGGCCTTTCCTTGGCTTGAGCTCTCAGAGAGAGGAAGATGGCCCTCCCTTCCTCTTCTTACAGGGCCACCACGCCTATCTGACCAGGACCATACCCTTGTGATGTCAGTCAACCTAGTTATATCTTAAAAGCCCTGTCTCCACGCACAGTCACACTGAGGGGTTAGGGCTTCAACAGACGAATTTCAGAGGGAATACGATTGAGTCCATTGTCCCTATCCCAAGTTCCTTCATAGGACAAAATGCATTCCCTGAGCATAGAAGAACAAAGACTTTTATTGACTTCACTATTCAAGAGTAGTGTGTTTAGTATTTAAATATAGAAGTTATTATGTGTAATGTGTTTTACTGTAATGTAAATGTGACATTAATGTCATTTCATGAGTAAAAATGCAATCTGCTAATAATATACATTTTATGCAATTAGCAAGGTCTGGCTATTTGTTTACCTGGAAATTTCAGTTTCATACTTAGATCTAATATATGCACATGAGTGTGACTTAGTTGTATACTGGTGGCCAACCGTACAAATAATTTTGTAGTTTTATTTGCTGATACATGCACCATTTGTTCTCACAAAAGTCTAGAAGCAAAGGTCAAAACAGCCAGCATGGTTATCTAAACATCAAACTGTATTTTATGAAACTAAGGAAGTTTCACCATTGACATCAATCTGTGAGTCACAGAAGGAAAAAGAACTGATGGGCTGATAAAGGAGCACTCCACCTGCCTTTGAGGGGGCCACGCCCTCTCCTCATTCATGAATTATTAAAATCCAGAGAGGGAAGTTGCCATGCTGGAAAATGGATGGATGGTATCAGGTATCAAGTGCCAAGTTAGAGCCTATTTATTTGAGATCATAGCTCACTCTCCCATACACATTGAAAGACTGAAAAAAAAAAAAAAAACTCTAGTGATCATCACACATCACTGGTTGTATGGTTTCTAAGCCTTTCATGTTCACTGAGACAATTTAAAGTTTAATCTTTAACCCTCTCCCCTTATATCACACAGTAAGAGAAATGTGGACCTGTGTTCCGGACCCTGACTCCTGATGAAGTCAGTCTATGGAGGAACCAGATCAATTTATGGATGGCACACAGGAAAAGTAATGTGATGATTCACTGGATCGGTCCTGCAGGGCCAGGCCTAGCGTCACCAGAGGCTGGGCCATGGAGAGTCGCTTGTTGCTTGTTGTGCACTGAGCCAGTCTGTGAGCCCCTGAGAGCTGAGACGTCTCAGCCATTGTCTAAGACAAACATTCAAAGTCTGTGCAGCACATGAGTTGGCCACTAGATGCGCACGCAACGTGGTTCCTCATGAGGACTGGTTAGGAACAGCCATTACTTTCTCATGCACCCACATTGGATCCAATGGAATAAATTCCATAACCAGAAACTTGGGAATCTTCAGCATTTTTTAGGGAGGACAGAAATGCTCTCTACTTGGCTCTCTGTGTTCCACCCTCACCCCCTCCCCACCCACAGCCAGGAGACAGACATGGATTTCAGTTTCACTTTTCACTCCCTTAGATTGGAGGTGCCAGGGTCTTCCTTGACTTTGGGCCTCTTGATCCAGTGTCCAAGCACTGGTTGGCCTGGTGTTTCTCTTTTGTCTCTGCTCTCGGAAGCACATTCCGGGCTGGAGTCCACCGTGGACGGCATGCACTGAGGAGGAGGAGGAGGAGCTCAAACAACTGCCCTCCTGCAGCTCTGTTCTCTTAGAATGGGTAGCTGGTGACGATTCCCAGAAACACTGAAACCGAAAGGTTGTAGGGGAGCCCCTCCAGCCTCCCTCGCCTCCCTTCCCCCCACTCACTCCATTTTCCAGAGCCTGTTATTCCCAGCTACCTTGCTCCACCACTGGATTTGAGTGAGTGAATCCCCCACGTGTTGCCTTCAGAGCAGCGTGACTTCAAGTGACCACCGCTCTTCCCTCCTGTCCCCTCACCCTACCCCGCCCTCCCACACATCAGTGCACTTCTTCCCTTGGAATTTGTAAAAATATGGAGCAAGCTGACTCCAAAAAGCTGGTGCCATCTTACGGAAGTCTGAGATGGAGAGCAGAGAAGAGGAAGCTACCACCTACTGCTAACAAAAAAAAAGACCTCGGCCGGCGCCGCGGCTCAATAGGCTAATCCTCTGCCTTGCGGCGCCGGCACACTGGGTTCTAGTCCCGGTCGGGGCACCGGATTCTGTCCCGGTTGCCCCTCTTCCAGGCCAGCTCTCTGCTGTGGCCCGGGAAGGCAGTGGAGGATGGCCCAAGTGCTTGGGCCCTGCACCCCATGGGAGACCAGGAGAAGCACCTGGCTCCTGCCTTCAGATCAGCGCGGTGCGCCAGCCGCAGCGCACCGGCCGTGGCGGCCATTGGAGGGTGAACCAACGGCAAAGGAAGACCTTTCTCTCTGTCTCTCTCTCTCACTGTCCACTCTGCCTGTCAAAAAAAAAAAAAAAAAAAAAAAAAACTCAAAACTCCAGACGTGTTCCTACTCTGCACGTTCCTCCAGAAGAGGTTTCATGGGATTTTTTTCCCCCTGTGATTTCTTTGCTGTGCCACAAATTCTAAAAGTATTTAAAAGTGCCAACACAATGCTTCTTGTATAAAAATATATATGGCACTTGTCTGAGAAAACTTGAACCTGTGAAGGCACAGATTCGATTTGAATTCCAAACAGACACATTGTCCCACTACACATTTCCCAACATATTTCCCTGGAATTGCATTTTCTTAGTGCGAGTACATTGCTCAAATGAAGCTTAAGGAAAGAAGAGAGTGCTTGCCTGCCCTAGAGAAGTTTATAGGAACAGAAGCGTCAGAATAGAACCATGAGAAGATTTCCAAAAATTGAGCTCTTATTTCTAAATGGCATTCAAAACAGTACAATTTTCAACGAAATGGACATTTTAGTTCATTATGAAATCAGAAGTAGATCAAGTTGATTTTCTCCTATGATTAAGAGCCATAGGAAATGTTAATCTTTTATATATCAAAGTGTTCTTCCCTTAAAAAATGCCTCATAGAAACAAAGACATACATAACTAAATGCAGTCTTAGACTGGATCTTGTGTTGAAGACAAAAATGTTAAGATGACACTATTGGGCCAATTAACAAAATTAGAATGGAGAATGGGTTAGAGTATTTTATAGATGATACATTTCCTAAGGTTGGTCAGTGTACCATGGATATAAGAGGATAAACAGCCTTGTTCATAGGAGGCACTTACTGAAGTACTTAGGGATAGGCTCCCGGATGTAGACAACTTCCTTGCACTTATTCGGGGAAAATCTTGTTTGGGCGCATGTACATGTGCAAGTGTGTATACGTGGGGGTACAGAGAAAGAAAATAAGAGCAAACAGTGGCCGGCGCCATGGCTTAACAGGCTAATCCTCTGCCTTGCAGTGCCGGCACACCGGGTTCTAGTCCCAGTTGGGGCACCGGATTCTATCCCGGTTGCCCCTCTTCCAGCTCTCTGCTATGGCCCGGGAAGGCAGTGGAGGATGGCCCAAGTCCTTGGGCCCTGCACCCCATGGGAGACCAGGAGAAGCACCTGGCTCCTGGCTTCGGATCAGCATGATGAGCCAGCCGCAGCGGCCATTGGAGGGTGAACCAACGGCAAAAAGGAAGACCTTTCTCTCTGTCTCTCTCTCTCTCTCACTATCCACTCTGCCTGTCAAAAAAAAAATAAATAAAAATAAAAAATAAATAAAAAAAGAGCAAACAGTGAGCCAATTGGAGTAACAAGCTCCCAGCAAGTGAACTGGGGCCAAGGGTGTGGACTTGGGTCTCCAATTCTCTTCTGATTGCAATGGTCCTGTAAGTTGGAAACTACTTCCAAATTAAAAGCTTAACAATTATATTTTAAGAAGAGTTGAAAAGTAGAGAGACACAAGGGGAGAAGAAGTTAAAATATTAATTTTAAGGTGATTTCCTCCCATCTTTAGAGACAGATCAGCTTCCCAAATGCTCAGTGTGCTCCCGGCTCCCGGGCTGGCTCCTCTCTCTCCAGTCCTCCTCACTGGTGAAGGAGCTTTAAGAACCACTCTGATGGGCTCAGAAACATCCCCAAATGCAAAATGTGAAAGTGAGCCTCTGGGTGAAAATGGGGCTTAAGAACTTCTTGTCCCTGAACACTTGGCTGCTACCTGCTACCAGTGGAGCTGCTACTGCATCAAGCAAGCACATTTTTTATGCTAAGCCCCTAGAGGGAGTTCCTTGGGATTGAAGTTGAAAGAAATGAAGCTTCAATTTTCTCTCTCAGTGTCGTAAAACTTAAAACCCCTTTGAAATAGATGGCTATGTTCCAGATGAAGGTGCTAAACCATATTTTATAATAATGATGATGGTGGTGATAATTAGTAGTAATAATATTGTTCTACAGTGAAATATGTTCACTCATTTAATCCCCGTAAGAGAAGTACAGTCCTGCATGGTTTAGTGGGGATAAGTTCTGAGAGCACTGTCAGGTGGCATAGTCACCGTACAGACAACACAGACTGTATTCATGTAAGCCGAGATGGTGGAGTTCTCCTGAGTGAGAACTCCCCTCCTAAATGAGCTGGGAAGATTAAATCAGTAGCAGCGTCTCCAGGAAATCTTCAGCAATCACCTCATAACCCAACTGATCTCTCCCCTGTACACCTGCTGTGAATCATTGCTGGTGGGGAAGCTCGACTTCCTTGCCAGTAAGCGTTGTCTCATTTCTTGCACCCCAGAGTGGCGTGACATATGCCGTGTCTTGTGGGTTTAGCCAGCACTTCCCCAGTTTCTTATCCAGAAGCCTACATAGCCCACTCAGGAGCTGGAGACCACAGCAGTCTTTCTTAGAATGAGCCTCAGGACCAGCACTGTGGTACCACATGGGTGCCAGTTCGAATCCTGGCTACTGTACTTCCGATCCTACTCCCTTCTAATGCACCTGGGAAAGCAACGGAAGATAACCCAAGTCCTTGGGCCCCTACACCCACATGGGAGACCTAGAAAAAGCTCCTTGGCTCCTGGCTTTGGCCTGGGCCAGCCCTATCTGTGGTGGCCATTTGGGGAATGAAGAGCTCACTCTCTCTCTCTCTCCCCCTCTGTGTCTCCTTCTCTCTCTGTCTTTCAAATAAATAAATAAATCTTTTCAAAAAATGAGCCTTACATTGCCTCATGAATTCCCTCCTCCCAAGAGAAAGTCCTCCAGCATGGCTGGCACTGTAGCAGGGGTCACGGTAGGAGCAGTTGTAGGAGGAACTAACATGTAGTTCTCATGTCATTGAGCAGCTTGCTTTATTCTGAACACTTAGCCTGTCCACACCCCAGTAACATCAGTACTGCCAGTATCGCATTTTCTACACAAGGGAAGAGAGGCCCAGAATGCGAAGGGTGTGAGAGTCACTGGCCAGTCGGACTCTGCACACTGCTTGCATTGTCACCCACACTTGGTTATGCTAACAACCCACGTCCCGGGGGTGTAACACAGTGAAGGTCAAGGCTGCGCTCAGCTCACAGCCTCTGCAGCAGCAGCTCCTACAGGGAGCTGAGGTGCCCCAGCCCCTTCCTCCCATGGCTCCACCATCCACTGGGCCTTGGACGTCTCCTCCACCCATGTCCAACTGATGGAGGGCAATGGGGTCTGCAAAGTGAAGTCCTGTGTGACCAAGGGAAAGAAGACCAGGCTAGCGGACACATCCATGGCCTGCTCCAGTAGACATCACACAAGCGTGGGTCTGTTGGGGTAAGGAGAGAGAGCCAGAGCAGGACACTGGCCCCTGACCTTGTAAGTGCCCACCCAGACAGCCAGCAACCACACTGACCAGAGAGGGATCTGCTGTGCTTTCTAGAACAATCAGCCCTTGGAGTCTTCTGGGCCAGGGTCTCCCCCCACAGCCAAACTGTGTGGCAGAGCAAGGGCCCAGACGTGAACTTTCTCTGACTCACCTGAGCTCTGGCCTGAGCGCTGACTTGCCACAGCGGCCATGACCTGGGCAGGAGCCTGGCTCTCACCCAGGCTCCCACCACACCTTATTTATTTACCAGGTCACCAACCTCTCCTGAAGGAAAGCCAGGCATGGCACAGCTTCTCTGACTCCCATTACAGGCATCCAGGCAGAGAGGCCATGGGCAGACAGGCACCTGCCACAGGCTCTTGGCCTCCACCCTGCCTGCTTCCTCTGACTTTCCATTGGTTCCCCAATCAGTCTCGGAAGACAACCCTTTTTAATTATGTATGCCAGGGCAAATCTTATCAAGCATCAAATTCGGAGCATCCAATCTTTCAATCGCTCAGAAAGTGTAGCTTTGCCTATTTTTCTTGTTCCAGGGGTCATATATACCACAAAGGCACTGTCTGTAGTGTTGCCTCATTCATTCTCTCAGTGCCCTCCTCTCCACCTGATGGCAAAGGCTGTGAGAGCACAGACTTCTCATTGACCTCAGAGTAGACGAGCTATTACTTTATTTATTTATTTTGACAGGCAGAAAGAGAGAGAGAGAGAGAGAAAGGTCTTCCTTTTTCCATTGGTTCACCCCCCAAAGTGGCCGCTACGGCTGGTGTGTTACCGCCAGCGTGCTGCGCTGATCCAAAGCCAGGACCCAGGTGCTTCCTCCCGGTCTCCCATGTGGGTGCAGGGCCCAAGCACTTGGGCCATCCTCCACTGCCTTCCCGGGCCACAGCAGAGAGCTGGCCTGGAAGAGAAGCAACTGGGACAGAATCCAGTGCCCCGACCGGGACTAGAACCCAGGGTGCCGGTGCTGTAGGCAGAGGATCAGCCTAGGGAGCCATGGCGCCAGCATGAGCTATTACTTTAAACACTAAAACTTTCTCTTTTGCAATGGAAGAATGCAACTTGTTTTTCCAGTATTTAAGAGCTTGGTTTTAAATTGGAAATTGCATAGAAAATTAATCAATTTTTAAAAAATATCATGTAGGATCTCTGTCCTTAATGTGCTGTACATTGTGATTTAATGCTATAGCTAGTACTCCAACAATATTTTTCACTTTGTGTTTCTGCGTGGGTGCAAACTGTTGAAATCTTTACTTAATATATACTAAACTGATCTTCTGTATATAAAGAGAATTGAAAATGAATCTTGATGTGAATGGAAGGGGAGAGGGAGCGGGAAAGGGGAGGGTTGCAGGTGGGAGGGAAGTTTTGGGGGGGAAAGCCATTGTAATCCATAAGCTGTACTTTGGAAATTTATATTCATTACATAAAAGTTTAAAAAAAAAAAGAGTCACTGTAGCATGTGCTGAAAATGCAGAGCACAAAAATTTTAAAGCCCAAATAAATACAGGAAACATCTATGTTTATTTTCTCCTTCTCACCCTCCCTCCTTGCCCCATACCTTTCTCTATCTCTTTCCCCTACCTCCTCCCTACTTTCCTCTTTCTAAGAACAATAGAATAAAAGCTGAGGAAGGAAGAAACTTCTCAAATAAAACCACACAAGCAAATCGTTAGGCATAATATGATTTAATTCTGTACGAAAGTCATCACACAAGCATGACCCGACAGAGAAAAACAAAGGAAAGCACTGGCTAGAAGCCAACGTACCTGGAACAGCTCATCAATGAAGGAAAGGTGAGACTTGTCGCACAGGGAGGGAAACAAGCCCACCAAAAGTCGATGTGCTAGGAATCGCATCAGGAATACAACCAGGATTAAAATGAGCAAGCCTGCGGTTTAACAAACACACACTGCAGTGGGCACAGTGAGTTGGCCTGCTTTTCTTGGATGAGGCGCTGCGCTACACGTGAGGCTTGGAGATCTTGACCAGGAGTGATTGATCCAAGGTGGACACTCGGCAGTGCAGTGAAGACCTCACTCGGGAGGTTGGACTGTCTGGGTTTGCATCCCTTCTCCACTCAGGACTCCAACTCCCTGACCCTGGGATGAGGTGGGGGGTGCAGCAAGTGATGGAGTAGGTGGCTGGGTCCCTTCCATTCATGTGGGAGACAGATTGAGCTCTTGGCTCCTGGCTTCAGCCTGGTCCACCCCTCGCTGTTACAGACATTTGGGTAGTGAATCCGCAGATAGAAGACCTCTCTCTCTCTCTCTCTCTCTCTCTCTCTCTCTCCTCCCTCTCTCCCTCTCCCTCTCCATCTTTCTGCCTTTCAAAGACATAAAAATTTAAAAAATACTCAGACATGATCCCTGCCAGTGAGGGGAGAGAAAGAGAGAGAGAGACTAGGGGTTCCCCTGCACCATGACAGGCAGATGAGGAGATATGCAGGAGTAAGAAGAGAACAAGGATAACTGGGCTTCCATGATGTCTTTTTTTTTTTTTATTTGACAGATAGAATTAGACAGTGAGAGAGAGAGACAGAGAGAAAGGTCTTCCTTCCGTTGGTTCACTCCCCAGATGGCCGCAACAGCCAGAACTACACAGATCTGAAGCCAGGTGCTTCCTCCTGGTCTCCCATGTGGGTGCAGGGGCCCAAACACTTGGGCCATCCTCCACTGCCCTCCCAGGCCACAGCAGAGAGCTGGACTGGAAGAGGAGCAACCGGGACTAGAACCGGGCGCCCATATGGGATGCCAGCGCCACAGGCGGAGGATTAACCAAGTGAGCCACGGCACCGGCCCCTCCATGTCTTGAGGGCAGGCATAGGGTCTGGGGTATGCAAGAGAAGTCTGCCAGCCTACAGACATACACAGAGCGGAGGATGTGTGAGTGTTGGCAGGAAAAACAAACAGCAGAAAGAATGTCCTGGTTCCATGCTGGGAGTAGGAGGGTAGAACATCGGTCAGGGAGAATGCAAGGAAGAGACTGGCTGATGTCCCTCAGAGGCCCTGCAAGAGGCAGGAACAGGGGCATCTTTCCCTACAATGCCCCCTGGAGAGTGGCCCCTCTAAGCTGTCCTCACTCCACTCAAGGCTAAGTCCATCTATGGGGACGTAGAAGTCATGAGTGCCTCCACGACCAGGTTCCCATCAACAAGGACCAACAGCCATGGAGAGCAGAAGCCACAGGAATCCAGAAGAAAGCTTTTGCATTGCCATGGAGTCTGCAGCCAGACGAGAGAATGCATCTGAAAAACCCTAAAGGTAATAAAAAGTCTGATAAACATTCCATAGAATTCCAGGAACAGAGACATGTAAAAAAGAAGACAACTCAAGAGGAATTTAAGATTCTAAAGGAGTTAAATTGATTGTAGAAACAGTGCTCAATAGATTACTAAAAAATCTCTGCATTAAAAACATTTTAGAAATCATGAAGTTAGGGCCGGCGCCGTGGCTCATCAGGCTAATCCTCCACCTAGCGGCGCCAGCACACCGGTTCTAGTCCTGGTCGGGGTGCCGGATTCTCTCCTGGTTGCTCCTCTTCCAGGCCAGCTCTCTGCTGTGGCCCGGGAAGGCAGTGGAGGATGGCCCAAGTGCTTGGGCCCTGCACCCGCATGGGAGACCAGGAGAAGCACCTGGCTCCTGCCTTCAGATCAGCGCGGCCATTGGAGGGTGAACCAACGGCAAAAGAAGACCTTTCTCTCTGTCTCTCTCTCTTCACTGTCCACTCTGCCTGTCAAAAAAAAAAAGAAATCATGAAGTTATAAAAATGAAGTCAAAACCAAACCATTCCATTAGCCACAAGCATGTTTTATTCTGTAATAAATGTACAAATTGGAAAATTGTACTTGTTTTTCACTTAGTGTATAAGAATATCCACATTCATTTGGTTTTCTTGGAAAATATGACTAGTCATGGCTGCCAGAAATGTCTCTTATGTGGAAGATGCTACCATTGGTTGAAGCTCCCCATGATCACTGGGATCAAAGTCACTAATAATTCGTTGCTGTCATGAACAACACGATAATGAACATATTTAAGGTGTCGCTTGATCTTGGGCATTTCTTTACAGCACCACAAGGCATGGGCCCCTTCTCAGCTACTATGTGGATTGCTCATTTTCTCACCAGGACAGCAAAAACCATCCCTGGTTGACAAGCTGCCCTTGTCAAAGGAAACTATGACAGAGCTCATGTTCAGTAATCCTTGATAATACAGGGGAAAAAGAGATGAAAACAGGCCCTGCTTCATGTACTTTTTCCTTGGCCTCAAAATGCAAGGGAACCAATCCAGAGAATTCCTAGGCCCTGTGGGTGGCATTGGGGGCTATTTTTACAACAACTAATTTTGTTCACTTTCTTTTATGCCAGTTAGAACTTCGGCCAATGAGTCCTTTTGCCCCTCTCTCCTCATCCCTATAAAGAGATGATTTTTCATACAAAGCACAAATATGGGAGAGAGAAACAGACAAGAGATGGAAGTGCCACTGATTTCATCCATGCCCTGCAAGTCGTTCATGAAATTGCCAAGCCGAGAGGGAAGCCAAACCATGCTTGGGTGAGAAGCCAGGACTGAGAGCCAGGAGTGACCTGATCATCTGCTAAGGCAGAGACTTGCATGGAGTGGGGGCCGCAACCACGGCAGCCAGTGCGTCCAGGGAACAGAGGAGGACGGACGATCCAGGAAACAGAGCCAGGCCAGTGGCCTGTGGAGGACATGAGACCCCACGTCCACAGTTTGGGCAACTTGCTGGTTGGCAGTGCTTTGAAACAAGGTCCGTAAGACTTGAGCTCTTCATGAGAAATGTGACCTAATTCCTAAGGAATAACATCACAGTGAGCCTCACAGAATCTCCAATGAATTACTGAACACAATTAGAGACCCATGCGTGGCGCTGGGTGGGGTGAATACAGCAGTTTGCCTTCAGGAAGAGGGTCCTGGCCATGCCACTAACCTCAGAAACAACTCCGATTCCTCAGAGCCCTGTTAAAAAAGACCAGGCCCCACCCCCTGCCCAGGCTGGGCTGGCCAGAGCCTCCACCGCTTACCCCTAGCGAGGTGAGGTCCCAGGAGCACGGGGTGGATGTGGCTTTACAGTAGCTGCTTCTTCAAAACATCTAAACACACCACGAGTCACCACGGTGCGCTTCCCTGTGCCTCGGTCCAGGGGGAGGCCACCACTGGGCGGAGGATCTCCCACGGGGGCCCCTGTGGGGACAGGGGAGGCGATGGTGGTGGAACCAGCCGGCGCGTGCAGCAGCCTGCTCTTGGCAGGGCCTGCAGCTCATTTCCTCTGGCTGGCTCTGACTACCTGTCTGAAAGCGGTGCAGTGCAGGAAGGAAATTTTTCAAGAGATTAAACTATTATTGTTTCCTGTGTGGCTGTCTTCGCTGGTGTATGAAAAAAAGCTCGAAGGGCACTTGGAAAGAGATTTGTCTGAATAGCAGAGTTGTTGCGATTCATCCCCCTCCCTCCAGCGGGATTTGGCCAATTTCCTCAGGAAAGTGGCTGATTAGGACCCGCGGATTTATCCACGGCCTAAATATGAGATGTCATAAAGGTGATTAATGGTGAGCTCACCATCAGAGGGAGTTAAGAGTTTATAAAAGCTATTTTTAACGGGTTGGAAGGGGGAAACGCTCATTTGTCATGTTGCCAGCCGGCTTCAATGGTTAAAAACCTCTTTGTAGCCCCTGATCATTCAGGCTACCGCCTGTTAAAGGTCACTGTAGTTTCTGATTTTACAAGTTTGTTGGAAAATTGATTCAATGTGTTTTTGCTGTTTGTGTAAAAGCACGCGAGCGAAGGAAAATACGTGAAGTGTATTTCCGCCACGGTCCCCAAGTGTGGTGCGTGGTGCAGCTCCCGCGCCGTGCCCTGGTTTCTGTTTTCCCTCCACCCTGCCTCAGCACGGAGAGAAGCGGCCTTTGTGTTTATATCCCTACCTTAGAACCGCAAGTGGAGGATGGGGTCTCTAGATGGTTCTCAGATTCACAAGTCTGGGGAAACTGGAAGAGTTCAGAAGGCAGATGGAGGTTCAAGGGCTACTGTCCGTGACTCCTGTGGCTCAACTCTATCACATTACCTAGAAAATTCCTTCATTGTGAGGACATCCCACAAGGAAAGCCCCCCCCCCCTTTAAATATTACATCCTTTCTCCATCACAAACCAACCAGTTTTGTTTAAAGATACGGGTTTGATCAGGCTTTTCTTAAAGTCTGAAATTCCTGGAGTATCTGGTTATCTGAAACTCCCAGTTAACATTGGCTGAGTAATGCCACTGTAATAATGAATATTTACTGAATACAAAATTGTATTTGAGTGCTTTGTGGGAGGAAGAGGTGAAGGCACAGGTGTATTCTCCAACATGTATGGGGTGGGATGAGGTCAGGAGGGGTTAGTTATTGAAATACAGTCCACTGCCATAAACAATTTCAAGTTACCAACAAAAATTATTAAGGTGCAACATTTTGGAAGGTGGTCCCAGTGGGCATGGGAAATCTGATGTAATACGAGGTGTTCCTTAATTCTGTAACTTATTTAGTGGACATGTATAGATAGCACTTGTACCATGCCCACAATTCTGACTGCTTCCTTGGTACTAAGGAAACCATTATGGCTAAGACATCAGTGAGCTCTCCAAGGAGATAAAAATCTCACAACAGAACAAGATGGGAGATGCCATGATTCTGGAATCTGGGGGTGAGGCCGAGGCAAAGGTTTTCCTCCTAGAGTGTCCGAAGTGGAGACAATAAGAGCAACCAAGCTAACTAGGAGCCTCTGTTTAAAGCCTCAACACAGACGCTGCAGGAATGACTCCGTCTTGGATCCTGTGGGCCTGAACTTCTACAGACTGACACACCTGGCTGCAATGGAGCCTGGAAAATGCAGTCTCAGGCTGCGCAGCCACTGGGGAACAGGTAGCGCTTCCGCACCTGTCACTTTAAACCGCCGTTGCTATTGTTTGGATGTGGCTTGCCTCGCAGCCTCATGAGCTGGAAGCTTCTGGAGTTGGGAAGTAGTGGGCCCTTTAAGAGGTGGGGTCTGGTGGAGGTGATTAGGTCATGGAGAAACACTGCCTTGGAAGGGATGAAGGCAGTTCTCCAGGGACACTGTGTTAGATCTCGCAAGAGGGAGTTATCATGAAAGGGAGCCTGACCCCCGGGGTCACACTTGAACTTCCTGTATGGTGACCTTTCACTCCCACAGGCACACCCACCATGAACTTACCTGCTATGAGGCCCTTAGCAGTGGGTCAGCTGGCCTTGGACTCTCAGCCTCCCAGAGAGTGAGCTTCTTCATGAAGTTATCCAGCTTCAGGTATTCTGTTACAGTAACAAAAAGCAGACTAATATAATGACCTTGAGCCGTTCCACAGGAGCCATCACACCAAAAAGCATGAAGCAGGACCGCAGGTTCTGCACAGTTTCAGCCTGCAGCTGTAGCATCTACAATAAGGGGCATGGCATTTCATCACTATTCTGTACTAAAATGGGTATAATTACATTAATAAATAAATAGATAGATAAATAATAGTTATAATAAAAGTCAATTTCTTTACACATTTAAATACATAGGAATACAAACTTTAAGGGTTTGTCCAAAAATTAGTAGAGAATTTAAGAGCAAAAAGAGTGAAAGGAAGTAGAATATGCTACAAGTCTGCAGACACAGAGACCCGAGTTACAGTTTGAATAACTCACATCCTGGAACTTACTGGATCTTAATCACAAAAAGGGGACAAGAACATTTTAGTCAGGATTGGGGGCTGACATTGCGGCATAGCGTGTCAAGCCACTGCCTATGATTCCAGCACCCCACATGGGCACCAGTGTGAGTCCTAGTTGCTCCACTTCAAATCCAGGCAGCAGAAGGTGGGCCACCCAGGTAGGAGACCCAGATGGAGTTCCTAGCCATTATGGCCATTTGGGGAGTGAACCAGGGGAAGGAAGATCTCTCTTTCTGTCTCTCCCTCTCTCTGTGTACTGCTGCCTGTCAAAAACATAAAATAAATCTTTTTTTTAAAAAAAACACTCTTCTTGGGTTTTAAGTCATGGATAAAACACCCTAGGATCTATCCTTGAAGATCCGTTTGACCCTGGCCTCAGAATCACAGCGTCTCAAATTTCAACATTTAGGACACACGTATAATGTGTATAGACAACACTCTAGCTTGGAAGGTGATGATATTCAACCTGTCACTCTAATCTCATGTTCCATTGCCAGGCCACACCACCAGTGGTACACATTGAATTAGTCTTTATAAACTCTACAAATATTTCAGGAATAACACAACTAGATTACATTGTAGGGTTTGTGTTTGGGTTAAAAAGGATTAGTTGTTAAATGTAAACAAATATTCCACAATGCTTACAAGGTTGTTTTGCTTTTTTATTTTTCTTTTCTTTTGTTGAGGTTTTAGTGTTGGTTTTTTCACGTTTGGGATCTCAAAGCAGTTACATATCCTGGGTTTCTCTCAATCTCTTCACAGTCTCGGGAAGGATATTCTACGAGTAGCGACTCCCTACTCTCCTCTTCAGAGCAGGTGCTCTGAGGCTTGCTCTTCTTTTGTCCTAGGCTTGGTAACAGGCTTTACCCAGTTCTCCAGGAAAGGCTATAGATTCTGGCCATTTCCTGGCCCTTTGACTCGCTGGGCTGGGACACTTAGGACACTCAAGCTGTGTTGCCTTGGCTGGAACCCATTCATAGAAAGCAAGTACAAAAAGAAGTACAGCTTAGATGGAAACAGCTCCCAGTTTCTTACACCCCCTCCCCAAGAAGTACCTGTTTGGATGTTACAACCTTTAGGGCTACCTACCATGATCCTTATTGAAATCTAACCAATTGTACCCACTGGGCCCAATCTCATACAAAGGACTTCAGTGCAAGCAACCCCTTGGTGAGTTTCTAACAACAAGTGATTTCCATATTCCATGCCAACACCCTAGGGTTCATTCTAATAAGAAATGTTTATAAGGAGAACATAATGGCAAGAACATTTAACACAATGAGTCAATGTGTGGAACAGCGATATTGGCATAAGAAATAGATTTTGTAAAGCTGTGTTTCAGGACTTGGTCCAGGCTGTCCCCCCTTCCCCATCTACACCTCTGCTCTGTGAGATAGCATCTGTGTCCATCACTTCCCTGAGCAACCACTGAGGTGCCGGGATAGTCTCCAGACCCCCAAGTCCAGCCTCAACATCACTTCTGAGCCTCCAACCACTGCTCACGCACATGACAGCTTCCTGGGAGTTGACGCTTGGGCATCTCTGTCTCAGGCACCTCAGCTCCACCTCTGTGTTCATCATCTAACCACACACCTGCCCCTTGCCCAAGTCCCTGGTACCATTTCAAAACTCTACCACCTTCCTTGGTGCCCAAGATAAACATCAGTGCAACATCCATTCTCCCACCTGGTCAAGCTCCAAATATGATTGGTTCTGAATTCTAATTTTGTTCTTTTTTAAAAATTTTTTTAAAGATTTATTTATTTACTTGACAGGCAGAGTTACAGACAGACAGAGGGAGAGACAGAGAGAAATGTCTTCCATCTGCTGGTTCACTCCCAAAATGGTTGCAACGGCTGGAGATGGGCTGATCTAAAGCCAGGAGCCAGGCGCTTCTTCCATGTCTCCCATGTGGGTGCAGAGGCCTAAGCACTTGGCCCATCTTCCACTGCTTTCCCTGGCCATAGCAGAGAGCTGGATTGGAATTGGAGTAGCCAGGCGTCTAACCGGCATCACAGCATCAGTCCCTCTTGTTTTCTTCTCAAGTCTACACAAGGATACCACCTGTGGTCCAGGCAATTCTGACTCCTTTTTCTGGACAGCAATAACTACATCCACTCTCCCCCCAAAATTAGTCATTCTTTCCCATGCAAGCAATCACTCTTAAATATGAGGGCAATTCAAAAAGTTCACGGAAAATGAAATTAAGTGATAATTTTTTGCACTAAAAATTTTGAAATTGTCAAATACCTAAAAAATATTTGTATGAGAGTCATCAAAAGTTCATGCATTTTCATGTATACTATGGGAAAAATAAACAAGGATTTCAAAATTTTTGAACCAACATAGACTTTTAATTCTATTTTCCCTCAAACATTTTAAACTATTCATCATATTTTTGCCTTGCTTGTTCTTCCAATGTTCATGAAGTACTTATCATGTACATGCACAGTGGCAAGCACAGAAGACATATTGATGAGCGAGAGTCGTGGCTCCTGTCATCATGGAGTCTACACAAACCAGACTGTCCTCTCCATGCTTAGTATCTGTGGTCAACAGAACGTGGACTCCAAGGATGCCCACATCTTAATGGAAGGGGCAATGAGCTAAGAACAGAGCACATGCCTAAAAAATAGAGAATACTAGAAAAGGAGCCTTCTCTGGAGCTTCCCATAGCTACAAAGCTCTGGTTGCATCTTGATTTTAGCCCCCTGGGACCTGGTTTTGACTTCTCATCTGTAGATCTCTGGTGTTTCAAGACACTGAATGTGTAGTCATTAATTACACAGCACACAAAAAAATCCCATAGTTTCATGATATCAGGATATCAGAATGTCACAGTGGTCTTCAGTGATTTCCCAGTGTCATTGGGCTAAAGCCCAGAACCCTTAACAAGGCTCTCATGATGCACTCTGCCAGCCACATTACCCCGGCCCAGCCACCCTCCCTTCCTGTCCCCACTTCCAGCAACTGAACTTCTTTTCAGTTCTCACCTCTGGAACTCCCTTCTCTTCCTCCCTTGCTTTCCCTGACACACTCCTATCCCCAGCTTCAATTTCAAGTTCAAGGTCACTGTCTCAACAAAGTCTTATCAGAACCCTCAGTCAGTCTTGTTGGAGGCTCCTATAGTCCCTCTTCTCTCCTCTTCACACCTATCTCTGTTTTAATGTCCTTAATCCCACTTGACTCTAAATACCTAGAGGGCAGAATCTAGGAGTCGTCTATTCTTCCTTGTACTCACCTCATTACAAAATTTTAAATGAATGAATACATTAGTAAGAGAGAAAAGAATCTGTTTCCTCTTTTACCTGAAGTCCCTGCTGTGCACATCTGACCCTTTTATACATCCAAACAGCTGCCTTCTCTTACAAAAGAGTTTCCACATCTTAAATTCCAATTCCCTTCTCTAAACCCAAGGTAAAGGTTACCTCTAGTTATGCATCTTCTTCTTACAAGTAACAGACCACGTTTGGGTGATGTTCTCCTGCCTTTTAGAATCATCTATAAGGTGCCAGACGCATCTTCTGGGATCCCCTGCCCATACCCTCCAAGCAGAATGCCAACCACTAGACTCAACTTGACCAGCAACAGGCAGTGTCCAGAACAGTCATTGGCCCACAGCTCCTTGGCATTGCTTCCCTCTTCTATGAGTGGGACCCTTCCCACTCCCCATGGCACAGCCCGCATGGGGAGGATTTCTGCCCTGGTCAAAGTGTGTACAAGCAAGAGGAGTCTCCCTTTCTGCTCAGTCCTGCAGGCACTGGCGCCTCCTTTCTGCGACTCTCCTCCCTTCCTTCATTCCATCTGTGAATACAAGGCGATGCCTTTGTGTATCACATTCCAACTCCGTTGCAATTGCTCTCTGAAAATTTTGAAATAAGACAAACAGACAGACCAGTCTCTCCCCACTACCTGCAACATACAGTCTTATGCTTGGATTCCATGAGACAGCCCAGCACGCATTTAATACATTCCCCTCAGTGCCTAAGGTGATTCAAGTTCAGTTTTCATCATTTATAACTAATGTGCACAGACTCATAGGAATTCCCCCTTCAGTCTCCCTGGTAAGCCCTGCAAACACACCTAAATCCATCTCTGACCATCTAGAAGCTGGCAAATATGCAAAGTAAACCACACTATGAGTAGCACACTCTATCTCAGGGACAAATGGAAAATCATCCATGTATTCTACAAATAGTAGAGAACTTAATACATGCATGGCAGCCCTGCAGGGGATTACAGGATGCTATTCTGTTTGATAGAATAACAGGTCAAAGTCCAAGAAATCTTTGTCAAGTTTGTTCAAATCTTTCCTGGAAATCTAAAAATAAGTCAAGGAAGATTTGTTCACAACTCACAGCAAAACATAAAATCTTCCATCCTCTTTCTCAAAACCTCCCAGGTACAGCAGCTGGACATCAGCATCTCAGATCTCTCTCTCTGAACTTTCTAAACCTCTGTCCACTCCCACCCCACCCAGGATGGTCCACCACCACTCATCCATTCAATAAATGTACACAATGCATCTCCTCTGTGTCTGGCATTCCAGAAACAGGGGTGCATGGACGAAGAGACGAGCCTGAAGTTCAGCAGCAGGGCAACAGATAATAAGCCTTCCAACTCCCTGGATCAATTCATTGTATTATCTTCCATCATATCTTCCTCTAAAATAAATCCATCAAGATATTTCCTCTTTCCTATCACTCAGCTTCTATACACCAAGAATTTATTTGCTGACCTAGAAGACATAAAATCTTCCCAGATTAAAAGGATGCTGTGGGGACCGGCACTGTGGCACAATAGGGTCATCCTCTGCCTGCAGTGCCAGCATCCCATGTGGCACCAGTTGTAGTCCCGGCTGATCCTCTTCCAATCCTGCTCTCTGCTGTGGCCTGGGAGGGCAGTAGAGGATGGCCCAAATGCTTGGGCCCCTACACCCATGTGGGAGACTGGGAGGAGGCTCCTGGTTCCTGGCTTTGGATCAGTACAGCTCCAGCCATGTGGCCATTTGGGGATTGAACCAGCGGAAAGAAGATCTTTCTCTCTGTCTCTCCCTCTCACTGTCTGTAACTCTACCTCTCAAATAAATAAATAAAATCTTTTTTTAAAAAAAAAAAAAGAATACTGTGAATACTTCTAAGTGAGAAAGGAGCTGTGGATACCCACTCTTGTGCTATTTCCCATGCCGTGTACTCCAGATATGAAAATTAGACGAAGGTGTATAATTTGCAATAAATATGAGTATACATATGGATATACAGGTACATACTCACGCATGTGTGTATTCATGTGTGTATGTGCATATGTGTGGCATAATCTCTATATGAGATGGAATTTTACAGAAGAGGGGGCCTCAATAGAGCACAAACAAAGTCTTCCTGGAGAAGGTAGTCTTGGAAAGACAAATATGATCTGGACTTGAATGTGGCATTAGAAATAGCAAAAACCTTATAAGCAAACAGAGCTGGGCAGGAAAGTGGGAAAAGACCAGGAGATGAGTAGACCCATGGATCTATCCAGGGGGGCTCTTATGAAAGAGAGCCAGGCAAGCAGTGCAACTGATGCGGGCCTCACTGGAAGAGACTGTGAATAGTCAACACATGAGGTTGCCCCATATCCGCAGAGCAACAGCAATTGACTGTTGAAAGTTTTTGGAAAAATGAGGAGGATGGAGCCTTTGGATCTCAGGGCTGGGAGGGAAATTCAAGGTCATCTAATCCTCCCACCTTGGGAACCCTATTTTGTGGATAAAGTAACTGAGACAGAACAGGGATTATAACCTTGAGGTCCCTCATAGTCCCCTCTGCTCCCTTTTCCATGCTCTTTCGGGAATACATTACTGTCTGAATGAAATGGTAAACTGATACAATGGGTAAAGCAAAGAGTGCTAGGGAGGGATGGAGTGGGTACTAGAAACATATCTCCACTGCCTAATCTAAGCTAAGTATGTGATACTGGTCTGAAAGGGCACTGAGGATGTGGAAAATAGATGAAAATAACACTAATAGATAGCAATAGTGTGTATGCACGTGTGTGTGTGTGACAGAAAGCTAAACTGGGTTGATGTAAGGACAGCTGAGAGTAAAGATGCCCAAGGCTTGAAGCCCGTTCACCCAATCCCAGTTGTTCAAAGTCTTCAGTCAACATTCATTGCAGGAAAGGCTGAGTGTGTGATGAAGAGAGAGGCTGTAGCACCACTTCTGCTCCATTTTTCTTCCAGGCTTAACATTGTACATCCCATTTCCTTGGTACTTATTGTAAAGGAAAACCCAGAGCACTTTTCAGAGGCTGAGTTTGCTTCCTTGCTGTGACATTCAGGTGTGACAGTGGGCAGCTCAGGACAGTCGCTGGACCATCCATGCTTTCTTGTGCCTTAGCAAAACCCACAATGGATCACAATGGATCTGATGGACAACAGCAGGACGGGGAGCAGGTCTGGCTGCCGCAGTCTCAAGGGTCTGGCCCTGGGATGTACAGATCACAGGGCAAGCTCTGGCCTCCTGGTCTGATTCAGCTCACTCCCGACAGCCATTCTCATCTCTCAAGTCAGATTCCGACTACAGAACTGTCAGAAGACAACATCAATTGCTTGCTTACTCTCTGTCTCTCCCTCTCTCTGTAACTTGCCTTTCAAATAAATAGATAGATCTTTTTAGAAAGGTGGTGCTGGCATTCTGGCATACAGGATAAAACCACTGTCTATGATGCCAGCATCCTGTAGAGGCACTGGTTCTAGTCCTGGCTGCTTCACTTCCAATCCAGCTCCCAGTTAATGTGCCTGGGAAAGCAGCAGAAGACAGCCCAAGTGCTTGGGCCCCTGCTGCTCACATAGAAGACCAGATGAAACTCCTGACTCCTGGCTCCTGGCTTTGTCTTGACCCAGCCACAACCATCGCAACCATTTGTGGAGTGAACCCGTAAATGGAAGATTCTGTGTGTGTGTGTGTGTCTGTCTGTCTGTGTATGTTTGTCTGTCTCCTCCTCTCTCTCTAACTCTGTCTTTCAAATAAATAAATAAATCTTTTTTTAAAAAGATCTCAAATGGCTTCTATTTGTGATTCTAGAATCAAGCAGCAACTCACTCTACAAAATAGAATGATTGCTCTGATGAGCTCAGCAGAGAAGTTTGGCTTTATAGAAAGGAAAGTAGAAATCAAGACCAAGAAATAGATGGGTCATTACAGAGTTCCTTTTCTTACCAGGTTAGATTGATTGGAATATCCTGGCTTTCAGAGAGCCACGTTGTTTCAAAGTTCTGTTGAATTACATGGCAGTTGATACAAGTGAATCATGCTTGTTTGGTCAGATCTGGGAGGGCGGGTAGGCAAGGGCGGGAAGTTAGTCCAAAACAACCACCTCCCATAAACCTTGTTTCACAGAACTAACCCAGCCTACCTCACCAGGGCCACAGAGGAGACAGCCCTGCCTAGAAGGCAGGAATCTTAAGAGTAGGGCCACTCCTCAGATGCACAGGTGTTAAGGCAACACCACTCCTGACATCAGCACCCACCATCATCGCCACTTCGCCTTTTGTGTTGGTGTGTCCCCAAGAAAAATTTAACATCGTTGGCACCTTTGAAGAAGTCGAGAAGTCACAAGTGGAAGGAATAGGGAGAAGATTAAACTAGAATGGAAATGGTAACCTCTGCACACACAGATGGGCCCTGAGTTATTTTTTCCTGTGACTGAGACACTGCATGTTTGCAGAGTGACAGCTCATCTAGCAGTGGTAACCACCCCTGCCCAGGGAAATAATATCTGTTTACTGTAACAAAAAATATTGTCTTGGCTAAGGAGCAAATTTGAATTACATCACTTGGCTAAAGATGTCAGCTTGGTAGCCTTGTAATGAACTGAGTAGACTTCAGCTCAGTGATAAGCTCAAAACATCCTCAAGTCATTTGAAACAGAAAACTATGAAAGTGTTCTATGAATTTCAAAAAATTCACAGACACTGGGAATCAAAAGATGTTTATTTTTATTTTTAGAGCAAAAGCTTTTGAAATCCATGCATAGATTATTTACCGATATGCACTTCTGTGAACTTTTTGAATACCCCTGTAGGCATGGATTTCAAAGGTTTTTTGAACCAATGTTAGGTTCTAATTCCATTTTTCCACAAATTGTTTGAAGTGCCTTTGTAGAGGACGCAAATGTTGGGGTAGAAAAAATATGTTCAGAGAAATTCAGAGGAAAACACATTTGTTAAGTTAATTGCCTAGGAAAATGATAGAAAAGGAACAGAGAGAAAAAGGCATTTCCCTAGACATTTGGTGTCTGAACCAGGACACTCCAACCTAAAACAGCTCTCTATTCCATGAGCTCTGTGGTCTGTCAGCAGAAGCTAACTTTTTTGGCTCAGTGTTTATGCCGAAACTGCAGTGTGAAATATTGAAAAGAAAATGACTACAGAGGACCTATTTAGACCTTCCTGGCAATGGTCGAGCTGGTGGGGAGGAGCGAAAGGCCTGTTTACCTTGACAGAGGATTTCCTTACCAGAAGGTGGAAAATGTTTTGTCAAATAGGGTTAACAGTCAGTCACCCGGCATTACAAAGAGCAGTTTCAATAGCTTAACATCCATGGAGGGGGCCTGGGAGCACGGTGACCATGAGCTAACTCACAGCAGCGTCTTCTTGCACATGGACGGTGTTGTTGATGAGAACACAGGAAAAATATCATTATGTAATGCACTTTCCACCAAGGAAGTTGTTGTCACCTACTTAGTAGGCAATGGAGGCAGACTTAGCCAAAAGTGAGGCAAGTGGGAATATTAACACATCCTCAAGGTGCCGTGAAAGACCCTGCTACCATTACAAGTAGGAAGAACTGGCGGCCCTCCCCGTTCTGGTGGGAATGACATATTTGGAGCCTCCATCCTCCTAAGCTCTGTGGGTGTTTTCGCTGGAGGTAGGGGCCGCTGCACAGAATACGATGATGGAGTCGGGATGGAGTCATGGAAAACATCTTGGCTTTTGAACTTGGTTATGAGGGTTCTCATCCTGAGCTTGTCCCTAACAAGCTGTGCTTCCCAGAGCAATTCTGAGTCTCTCTGAGCCACAATTTCCTAAAGACTTTCTCATCCCTGACATGTGAGGAACAATGACGGAATGAGAAAGGCCCCTCGAGGTCACCTGTAACGGAGATCAGGCTCTCACTGGTTTCTGGCCAAACATCAACGCTGAGGCTTAGGCTTGTCTTCAGAAGCACCAGACATTTTCAGTTCACTCTCAGGCTTCAGGGTTAATGCAAGGAACACTTGCACTCACTTGACTTCCCTTGCCCTTCCTGCACCCACACCTCTCAAGGCGTGGTTTCTTGAATCTTTTCTCTATATATCCACACCCTGATATTTTTTTAAAGATTTATTTTATTTATTTGAAAGACAGAGTTACAGAGAGAGGTCTTCCATCCGCTGGTTCACTCCCCAGATGGCCGCAACGGCCGAAGCTGTGCCGATCCAAAGCCAGGAGCCAGGAGCTTCCTCCAGGTCTCCCACACAGGTGCAGGAGCCCAAGGACTTGGGCCATCCTCTGCTGCCCTCCCAGGCCACAGCAGAGAGCAGGACTGGAAGAGGAGCAGCCAGAACTCGAACTGGCACCCATATGGGATGCCAGCACTTCAGGCCAGGGCATTAACCCATTGTGCCACAGCGCCAGCCCCATCCCTGATATTTTTAAATAAAATTAAAATTCTTTCTGGTTCTCAAATTGTTGACATTCTAATTACCTAAAATATTCTCTTGTGCCTGGGGTAATATGAGCCATTCTTATTTCTTATACCATTATTATTTTCTTTTTTACAGGCAGAGTGGATAGTGAGAGAGAGAGAGACAGAGAGAAAGGTCTTCCTTTACCTTTGGTTCCCCCCACAATGGCCACTGCGGCCTGCGCACTGCACTGATCCGAAGCCAGGAGCCAGGTACTTCTCCTGGTCTCCCATGGGGTGCAGGGCCCAAGCACTTGGGCCATCGTCCACTGCACTCCCGGGCCACAGCAGAGAGCTGGACAGGAAGAGAAGCAACTGGGACTAGAACCCGGCACTCCAACCGGGACTAGAACCCGGGGTGCCAGTGCCGCAGGTGGAGGATTAGCCTATTGAGCCGTGGCACCAGCCTGGAAGTCTTATACCATTATATGACTTCTTCTGTATGTGAGAGTAAGAACGGTGTGATGCATGAAGTCTGCTTATTTTCCTAACGTGTCCTTTTTTTGAAAGGCAGAAAGACAGACAGACATGAAGGCAACTGTCACCCATGGATTCATTCCCTAAATTCCAAGAACCAATAACTTAACATGGCTCTCCCACAGTTGGTGTCAGGGACTCAACTTCTTGAGCCGTCACCTGTTGCCACCCAGTATACACCTGCACAAGCAGCTGGAATCAGGAGTAGAGCCCAAGTTTGAACCTAAGCATTATGAGGTGTGGACATCCCAGATGGCATCTTTTCATTTTTACAAAAATATTTCTGTATGTATTTGAAAGTCAGAGTTAGAGACAAGAGGAAAGACAGAGAGGGAGAGAAAGAGAGGAGAGACAGAGAGGTCTTCCATCCATTGGTTCACTCCCCAAATGGCCACAACAGCCTAGGTTGGGCCAGGCCAAAGCCGGGATCCAAGAGCTTATCCCAGGTCTCCCAAGTAGGTGCAAGGACCCAAGAACTTTGGCCATCTTCCACTGTTTTTCCAAGCCACAACAGAGCGCTGGATCAGAAGTGGAGCAGCTGGGACTTGATCCAGTGCCCAAATGGGATGCTGACATTGCATGTGACAGCTTAACCCACTATGCCATGACACTGCCCCCCCCCCAAACTGGCACCTTAACCTCTAGGCCAAATGATTGCTCTCTTTATAGATAAACATTGGCACAGACATAGAATAGACATAGATGTAGAGATGTAGAGCCATGGCCATAGACATAGAATAGATATAGATGTGGAGATACAGATATCCAAACATGCACAAACATACATATTTTGGAACTGGGTAATTCCTAGCTCATCTGGGGTTTTAAATAACAAAAGCTGAAAGTAGTCAATGCTACAACCAGACTACGTCTTTGGCCATGTGATGGTCCTGAAAGAGTTTCTACCTGGTTTGGAAGAGTGCAAGTGTGGTGAACCCACTTCATAGTACTCCCCTCAACAGGTAGACTATTTTCCTAGCCTTTTAATCTTGCCGTGTGATTCGCTCTCACAAATTTTAGGCAACCAAAGTGACATTTAGCCACTGCTCAGCCTAGTCCTGGGGGGTCCTATCACTTCTGCTTGCTGCTGTAAGAATCCTAGCACCATGTGAATAAGCCCCTGCTAGCCTACAGGAAGACAGCTTTGGCAGGGTCCCCCAGTCACCACAGGCTCTAGCCAACCAATCGCCAGTCATGTGAAGGAAGATTCCGAGACGAGCCAGCAGCAAATGGATCCACCCCAAGGTCATAGTCACACAAGCAAGCCCAGCCAAGATGATCCATCCCAAACAAAAGCATCTCATAGCAGAGTCACGAGTTAACCAAGTGGCTGTGGGTTTAAGCCACTTAACGTATGCATCGTTATACAGTGTTGATCATTCAAACTCAGAAACTGTGCAAGTAAAAGGACTTTCTTTGGACTCTTTGGAATCACAGAGCAGGAGACACGGATTCAGGTAGATCTGAGTGAGTGGTCCGAGGAAGGCAGGGAAAGTTGAAACGTAAATGCATATCGGCAAGCAGAGTTGGTTTTTTACAAAACAGTGGAAATTCTTTGGTAGGAGTCTTCTTTAAAAACAAGCAGAGGAGCTGCAGGGCTGGTAGAGTCTGTAGAAAGGATGTGTATATTTAGCTCATCAAACAAGAGGCCAATAACCTTTTGACAGACACCTGGAGTCCCTGGACACAAGGTAATAAGCAGTCATTCCAGATGCCTGAAATCCAAGGGTGGAGGCTCCCACGGCTCATATTCCAGGCAGCAGCCTGAGATATGCATACGTCCTGCACACATTCTCCCTCGTTAAAGATCTATTTATTTATTTGAAAGTCAGAGTTACAGAGAGAAAGAGAGAGACAGAGAAAAAGAAATTGCCCATCTACATGTTCACTCCCCAGATGTCTGCAACAGTTGGGGCTGGGCCAGGCTGAAGCCAGAATCCAAGAACTCCATCGTGGACTCCCATATGGGTGACAGGAGCCCAAACACTCGGGCCATCCTCCACTGTCTTCCCAGGTGCATCAGCAGGAAGCTCGATCAGAGGCAGAGTGACTAGGGCTCAAACCAGCACTCAATATGGCTTGCTGGAGTGACCTGCTGTACCACAGTGCAAGCCCCTGAATTACGTTTTAGACAAAAGGAATCAGAAGTGTTTTAGATTCTGGTGCACTTTGGATTTCAGAGTTTCAGATTAGGGATGATCAACCAGGATTTTTAAAACACGTTTTTCCTAAGTAGCCCCCTGCCCATTCACTCTTGCACCCCCTCCCCCCTCACCCACATAGCAGCCTCTCTCCCAATGCTGTCTCTTGCCATCCCCAGGCCTCCTTTCCCAGGGGAAAATAGTTAATAAAATCCATTTGAACATATATATAAACAGGAAGAGTATTTTTGGATGAATTCCTTTATTATAATTCATCTGATTTTTGTAACAACCTGTGAAGGGATAAGTATCATTTCTATTTTACAGATAAGGAAATCAGCTCAGAAAAGACAAAGCATGCCCATGGCCACTAAGTGGGTAAGTGATCTTTCTACTCCAAATGTTACATGTCCCCCTACTGGCCCCCACAACTTCCTGTTTCTCTTCAACCAAGGTGAGACAGGACAGAAACAGAACTCACTAAATTAACCCCCTCCCACCCTGACACACTTCCATCTCCTGATCTGCCATGCATTCAACTCCAGGTCCACACCAACCAGGAGCCAGCAATATCCAGATAGTAGCCGTAAAAGACCGCCTGCTGCCTGGTTGGGGCCTTCCTCAACCTATGTGCATTCCCAATATAGCCCAGGATGACCAATATGTGACCCTCCTGGGGAGGTAGTGAGCTATTGTGTCTGTATAGGACACTGAACTGGGTACAAACCCAAGTGGCATGTGCCCAGTGGGATGGAGCCAGAGACCAGGAGGCGCAGCCGCACCCTGAACCTGATGAAACCCCTGATCAGCTCCATCGGGTAACCAGTTAGTGGAACCCCACCCTGCAAGGCTATCCCCCTGGTACTCAGCATAAGCTCCCAGGATACCTTGTGTGTGTTGCTCAGTGTCCTCTTGTCAATTTCTATTAGAAGAAAGTCAAAGAACCTCTGGTCTGGTATCAAAGATATTTGCATTTCAATAAAAAAGATTTCGCATTCCTAGAGGAGAAGCTCTTTGACACGGGTCCTGCTGAAAATCAATGCATGAATAGTAGATTACAGAAAACGTTTTGGACAGGCTGTTCTGGATGTTCCACGAATTAGAAATTTATATTCTTCAGATGTAAAACAGTTGCTGTCTCCTCCTCTACCGAGGATTCAAAAAATGGAATCCATTTAAGCCGTCCACCCTTACGCTGCACACTCAGAAGGTAACTGCACTATTGCTTCACCAAAGGTTTTCTTTAGCACACTTCTTTGAGAAGGATCAATGTCTCCCCTAAAGAAAGTTAGTCTAAGCCTGTGTATCTCAAATCATGGACCCCAGAATAATAACATTTGTTTCCCTGGGATATTTATTGGAACTATAAAATCTGGGACTCCGCCCCAGACCTGCTGTGTCAAAACAATGGAAACAGGACTGAGTTATCTGTATTTTAACAAATTAAAGATCATAGGAATACACACTCTGTAGCAAGAACCAGTGGCCAAGGTCACAGCAAATGTTGAATCCAGTGATTTGTCAGAGTAGTGATCAGTGAACTGCCCTCTGTGGGCCAAGTCCAGCCAGCTATTTGTTTTCATAAATAAAGTTTTATTGGGACACAGCGTGTACATGTGTGCACACACACACATCTCTTTGCTCTCATAGTTTTATGGCTGTTTCTGCACTGTAAGAGCAGAGCTGGGTAGCTCAGCCTGAGACTGAGTGGCCCACAAAGCAAAATCATTTACCGTCCGGTTCTTTTCAGAAAGAGTTCAGCAACTCCTATCCTGGACCGCATTCAGGTGCAATGGATAGGAATGTAGGCTTTATATTCAAACAATACAATGTGTAATATCAATGCTATTTCCTAACCAGGCTACCATGAGACATTTCTTAACTGCTTCAAATTAGCCTGAATTTCTTCTTCTTTTTTTTTTTTTTTTTTTTTTTTTTGACAGGCAGAGTGGATAGTGAGAGAGACAGAGAGAAAGGTCTTCCTTTTTGCCGTTGGTTCACCCTCCAATGGACGCTGCGGACGGCACATCTCACTGATCCGAAGCCAGGAACCAGGTGCTTCTCCTGGTCTCCCTTGCGGGTGCAGGGCCTGAGCACTTGGGCCATCCTCCACTGCCTTCCCGGGCCACAGCAGAGAGCTGGCCTGGAAGAGGGGCAACTGGGATAGAGTCCGGTGCCCCAACCGGGACTAGAACCCAGTGTGCCGGTGCCACAAGGCGGAGGATTAGCCTGTTAAGCCATGGCACCGGCTCTGAATTTCTTCTTGCACACAATGGTAAACTTGTAAGATTATTGAGAGAATGAAATGAGATAGTGTGTACAAAGTGTCTTACAGGGAACATGGTGCAGATTCAGTAAAAGGCTTCACTCTTACCTCTATAAACCAATAAAATTTCTATCTGTTGCCTTCAGGTATCATGTGGACCACTAGAGAGCCATGTGTTTGGGTGGATGCTGTGATACACCACCCACAGTCCTTCGATGAAGCACTGGCCACCCTGCTGATGGCAGGGGGTCCACAAGCAGACTTCAGCCAAGGACACCAGACGAACTGGCCTCAGTCATGTAGCTCTTGACTGATTAGGAAAGGGTACAAAGTCCTTACCATCTCAGCTCCAATCTGAAGGCCAATAACTATGGGGTGGCCTGAGTCTACAACTCTACTTCCCTGGTGACTCCTGCATCCCCCTCCCATGCACAGACTCTCCTTGGAGGACACCCTGCACAGCACGGCTGGCCATGCGAGTCCACCTAATCCATGGCCTCTCCAGAGGAGATGTTCAGAAAGGTCTGACACAAAATACTATGACAGGTAGAATAATGCCTCCCTCACCGACGTCTACATCTTGATCTACAGAATCTGTGAATATGTTGCATTCCATGGCAAAAGAGACTTTTTGGGTTAAGTTGAAGACCTTGAAATGGGTAGATTATAAGGGTCCTCAAAAAGTTCATGGAAAATGTAAATGATGAGTAACTTATGCACTGATTTCATCTCTTTCTCTCTCTCTCTCTTTTTTTTTTTTTTTTTTTTTTTTTTGCACCGGAACACATTCTAACTAGTTATAACACGTCTGCATAGGATCTAGCTTGTGGCACTAAGATAAGCTGTCAGCTTGAAAAGAGTTTGCTTCAGAGCAACATGAATTCTACTAAAACTGAAGTAAGAACGAACATCAACTTGATGGCAAAGCTTCGGTGGAAGAGTGGTGAAACCATTGATACTTCACAGAAAGTTCCTGGGGACAGTGCTCCAAAGAAATCCACAGTTTACAAATGGATAACTCATTTTTAAGGTTTATTTTATTTATTTTGAAAGGCAGAGTGCCATAGAGAGGGAGAGACAGAGAGAAACAGATCTTCCATCCTTGGTTCAATCCCCAAATGTCTACAGTAGCCAGAGCTGGGCTAAAACCAGGAGCCTGGAACTCCATCTGGGTCTCCCATGTGGGTGGCAGGTGCCTAAGCACTTGGGTCATCTTCTGCTGCTTTTCCAGGCACATTAGCAGGGAGCTGGATCAGAAGTGGAACAGCCAAGGCTGGAACCGGCACTCTGATAAGGGATGACAGCATTGCAGGTGGCAGCTTAACCCACTGAACCACAATGCCAGGCCCCTGAATAATTCACTTTTTAAGTGGTTCTCCTAAAGATTGTCAGAGATGAAACATGGTTTTACCAGTGCAATCCTGAAGACAAAGCAAAATCAAAGCAATGGCTACCACAGGTGGGAGAGATCCAGGCAAAACAGAAACAGATCAGTCAAGAGCAGAGCTCATAGCAGCAATTTTAGGAAATGCCCAAGGTATTTTGCATGTTGACTCCTGGGAGTGGAGGCAAAAAGCAATGACTTATTTTGAGAAAATTGGCAAGAGCATTAGCAGAAAAACATCCAGGAAGCCTTCATCAGAGCATCCTATTCCACCATAGCAACACTACTCCTCACTCCAATGATCAAACTAGGGCCAATTTGTAGAAATTTTGATGGCAAATCATTAGGCATCTAACCTACAGTCCAGATATAGCTCCTTCTGACTTCCTATTTCCGAATCTTAAAAATCTTGAAAGACTAGGCCAGCGCTGTGTCACAGTAGGCTAAGTCTCTGCCTGCAGTGCCGGTTAGTGTCCTGGCTGCTCCTATTCCTATCCAGCTCTCTGCTTGTGACCTGTGAAAGCTGCAGAGGATGGTCCAAATGCCTGGGCCCCTGCACCCACGTGGGAGACCCGGAAGAAGCTCCTGGTTCCTGGGTTCAGATAACCCCAGCTCCGGAGGTTGTGGCCATTTGAGGAGTGAACCAGCAGATGGAAGATCTCTCTCTCTCTCTCTCTCTCTCTCTCTCTGTCTCTCCCTCTATCTGTCTGTAACTCTATCTCTCAAATAAATAAACAAAACCTTTAAAGACAGTCTTGAAAGAGATCCAATTTTTTACATGAATTATGTAAAATAGGCTCTGTTGACATGGTGAAACTCCGAGGACCCTCAGTTCTTCAGAGATGAACCAAATAGCTGGTGTCATTGCTTACAAGTCTTGAACTTGACAGAGGTTGTATTGAAAAATAACATTTACATTTTGAAGTTCTCTCATATTACCTTAGATTATCTGGGTTGGCCCAGAGAATCATATGTATCCTAAAAAAGAGACTCCTAGCTATAGTCAGCACAAGATGTGACTGTGGAAGACAAGTAGGACAGAAGTACATTGCTGGTGAGGAGGTGAAGGAAGGGACCATGAGCCAAGGGTGCAGGCTACCTGTAGAAGCAGAAAAGGATGAGATCATGAACTCTTCCCCATAGCCACTCCCAGGAGTCAACATGCAAAATACCTTGGGCATTTCCTAAAATTGCTGCTATGAGCTCTGCTCTTGACTGATCTGCTTCTGTTTTGCCTGGATCTCTCCCACCTGTGGTAGCCATTGCTTTGATTTTGCTTTGTCTTCAGGATTGCACTGGTAAAACCATGTTTCATCTCTGAGGACATCTTGATTCTAACCCAGTGAGACCCAGGTCCAATTTCCGACCTATAGAACTGTTAAAGCAAATTCATGTGGTTTCAAGCCACTAAAGTTGTGATCATTTGGTCCAGCAGCCCTAGAATGCTAATACACAGATAGATAATTGACAAACAGAAACTTCACAATGAGAGGCTACAGGTCTAGAGCTCTCCAAAGAGGGCTCTCCCGTTGATGTTCCAGACAATACTCTGTGCCTGGTGATCAAGAGAGGTGAGCCACACCAATTAGGATTTCACACACAGGACAAAAACTAAATCTTAAAATTAAGCAAGAGTCAAACATGAACATGAAACCAAAGTCACAAAAACAGATGTGCCATTTGGAAACTTCACATTCTACAAGGTACAAATCATAAGGATCTATGCATTTTGTGATAATCCGTGATCCTCCTGGCCACACCAGGGAGGGGACAACTAGAGCACAATGGGGACCCTGATCATCACATAAAGGATTATGCCTCAGACATCTACAGAGGACACATCAGCTTTCTTACTGAGCACAGTGAGGCATCTGGAGATGGATGGGGAGATGAAGAGGAACAGTCAGGTTGCAGCAGCTCATTCTTTACAGCAGAATCGCTGCTCCTTAGAGGGTTTCTGTGACATCTCCCTGTGTTACAGAGAAAGACACAATTCCCCCTTAGCCAGAGACAGAATCTTTACTGGTCCTAGGTGCCACAGCAGCAAGTAATATCAGAGGTATGTTGAAATCAATCCTGAAATTAGACCACCAGAACAACTCATTAAAACGAAGGGAGGGAGGGGGAGAAAAAGAAAGAGAGGAAGAGAGAAAGAGCAAAGCAAAACAAAGCTTCAGAAACATCCAGTGGAAGCATCTACAGAGAAACACTGTTTGTATCATTAGAAGGAAGCTTTTATCCCAGTTCCTTTCTTCAGGCACATTTGCATAGATCTGGCTTATTTCTCCAATGCTAAATCCTCCCCCATGCTTACTAAAGAGCCAGGCTCCAAGAGCAGAACAACAGTTTACAAGCTGCTAATGAAGGCTTAGCACCCTTTGAGAGACAAATAGTTCCAGTCGCAGCTCCAGAGAGAAAAAGGAGCCACTGTGCCTGCAGGTACTCAAGGAAGCACAGTTCTGCCTTGATTGCTCCTGGTTCTGCAAAAAGAAATCTGGCCCAATGATCACTCCTTAGATTCAGTGAAAGCGACAAACTAAGATTCAGACCTTGGAGTTCTCCAGAAACCAAGGCAGATAACAAGGAAACAACACCTTCCTAACGGTAATAGCTGGATGTTGACTGCCTTCAAGCCCTTCTCCTGTTAACTTAAGGGACATTTTCCCTTCAGGGAAATTATGAGAAGGAACCCAAGGAAAATAGAGTCCTGTTTACTTACTTATTTCATTCACTCATCGAACAGCTATTTTATTAAATACTCACTGCTCCAGAAATGCTTTTTTTATTTATTTATTTTGAGAAGCAGAGAGTGAGAGTTCCCATTCTTTAATGTTATCAGACATTATTGGAAGGTTTTAAGCAACAGAACACTATAACTGTCACTCATGCTATTGTGTATATGCATTTTAGGGAAGTGAGTAGATGCCAGGAGAAATGGGAAAGAGAACAAATAATAACATGGAGGTGGACAAGAGAAGCATATGCAGATCTGCAATGTTTTGGAGGTTGAGACAATAGGGTCACTCACAGTTTGAGTGCAGGTTTGGGGAGAAAGAAGAATCCAAGGATGACTCCTGTGTGTTGGCTTGAGCCAATGTAGATTAGAGTGGCATTTACTAGAACAATCCTACCTCTTGATCCACATTAAAAGTCCGTTTGTCTGTGGAATTTCCTGTCTCCATTGTCTCAAGAAGGCAGAACTGGCTTGGACATAGTCCTATGTAGAGAAAGATGGTAGCCTCATTACTTTATTTCAGATCCCGTAGGCTGTAACTTTGGGAGCACACAATTCATAAATAAATTCAGAGGAGCCTACTTATCTCTTTTTTCCATTTGATTGAAATCCTAGGCATTAGTTTCTACTAGGATGATGAATTTGGCTAGAAATCCATCACATTCACTCAAGACTAATATGGTGTTATCTAGTACAAGAAACAGATGAGAAATCACTCTTGTAGGAATAAAGCTCAGACGTGGCTCAAAGGAAACCCATGAGACATAAGGAAACCATTGGAACACAAACATTAGACAGGCTTGCGCTAATCCTGAAAATGCCTTAGTTCACCCAAAATGTAGCATTTATAGCCATGGCAAGGAGTAAGGAAACTTGGCACACAGTGGATGTGTCGCAAAGGTGAATTTTCTTAGCATTATTCAAGAGCTTCTAACTTTGAAGAAGCAATTAATCAATTTGGGAAAATCATGCAGTCAACAAATATTTGAGGTGCCACTTCACTTCCCAACACCCTGGAGGGTATAGTAGGGAGCAAAACAAACCTACTCATGTCCCCTGCAGAACCTGTGGTCTAAAGGGAAAAGTTGGCACTAGCAAAGTGATTAATACTGAATCACTCGCAAAGGAGGACAGGATGCTATGGGAGATCAACTTGGTCCAGGAAGTTGTGCTGAGACAGCAAAGATGAGTGGGTGTCAGGGAGGCAAAAAGAAAGCAAACACTGGAAACAGAGCTACAGAAACCAGCCAGAAGATCGAGTGGCGGGTACAAGGAGTTCTGAGCAATGGGGCATGGATAAATAGGGGAGAGCTTGGGAGAGAAAGAGGCAAAGAGAGGCAGAAGGGTCAACAAAGGCCAGGTCAGGCAGTCGCAACCGATCAGCTGCACTTTTTGTTTATTCTAAAGGTGGTGGGGAGCCACTAAGTGATTATAAGTAGAGTAATTAAAGGTTGGATTTTTAAAGATCACTCTGGGTGAGAGGAGATGATCTGGGACAAGAGCACTCATGGCAAGAGAGGGAAGAGACCTAATGAGACAGGAGAATGGGGAGTTGGAAGGGTTGCTTTGGAAGCAGAATCAATGCAACTGGATAGTGGGTGAGACATGGACAGGTACAGGGTTGGGCTGGGGCAGGAGCCACATGAGCAATAAGATGCTGGCTCAGCCAAGATTCTGGATTTTCTGGCCTGAGCATTTCCCTAAAATAGAGCACTCCAGAAGTCTGTGAGTCTCCACTCTCAGTTCCCACTGTAGGTAATACGAATGTAGCCTGGAAGGAAATCTAGAATGGAAGTCTGAAACTACAGGAATGGAGAAGTTATGCTAGAGTCTAATTGATATGAAAAGCAAGAAGGAAAAATATGATAGCCACCAGCAAATATAATTAACATTCTTACCCCCATGCTCCCTCCCCTCAACACACGCACATGATCAGAGGAATATAACAGGACATAGGACTCCATAGAGATTAGGAAGGCAAGGTGCCGCTGTTGCTTGGTTTCTGGATGGCCATAAGTTATGGCACTAGTCTAGTTGGAAACCCCTCAAAGCCAGGGTAAAGGGAGCAGACAGAAAATGATATCAGCTGTGCAGAGCTGCAAGTAGGATCTTGGACCATATGTGAGAAGGCTAAACCACGAAGTCAGAACACCACAATTGTACTCTGTCTTGTCCGTTCTTGGATAGAAATGGAGATATTCATGATGGTTCCTGAGAGGCAGTGGTTTTGCAAAAAAGAGAGTACTCAGGGAATCTTAGTTCACATGTATTGGCTTCCTGCGTAATGACTAACATGTACAATGTGTAGCATTTTCTGCTCATTAACCCTCTTCATGAGGATGGAGTTATCAGCTGCTATTGCAAATATGTTCAGACACACAGCATCAGGATTGAAATTTGTCATCCATAGCATTCCCTGGAATTCTCTCCCAGAGAAATTCATGAAAAACGTTACAATTAGAATTAACCTCTTTGCCCCACACATATGTCTCTCCACTGCTTTAGAGAATCTCCAAGATTCTCTAGGAGGACCCAGGAGGCCCCATTGCTTACCCAGAGATCCAGAACACCAGTCCCCCAAGCCATGAGAGCAAAGGTAATGTAGGGGCATCAGAAGAAGAAAATCATTTTTGCAAAGACGCCAGTGAGAGAAATGCAATGGAACAAAACCCAGTGGTCTTCACAGAGCGCTTCCCTCTGCATTCACGTCCACTTGCAGTGATTCTCCCCAGCTTTCCCCACCGTACAGCTGGCGATAGGCAACCACGAGCCAGAGAAGCAAAACAAAGCAGAAGGAGGAGGCAGAGGGGGAGGCTTGCTGAGTTTGACTCTGAGTAGGAATCTACAATCCTGCTCAGAATCCACAGCCTTTGCCTTTCCCAAAACCAAGCATCACAGCTCAGATTGCCTGCATCCTAAGTGCTTCTGTAGTTGGTTGCTTTCCTGGGCCACAGGCAGAGAAATCGGATCTGTCACACTCCTCATTCTGAGCACTCCAGGGTCAACGTCAATCCGTGCAAAGCCCCTTCCTGGTTTTCTCTTTTCCCTTTGATCTGTGATCCTCACTGCATGCTCTGGGCCCCTGGAGGTGACTCCCTCTGAAGTGAGTGTGGATCCCCCACAAATATGCATGAGTGCTTGTCAAATATGCAGAACCATCACATGCATGCATTTTATTAATTGAATAAAATTAATTGTTGAGTTGTTTTTAATAATAATAAATTATCTATGCACATTTCCAAGTGTGTATCCTTGTACCTTAGTTGTGATTGCTATCTTCCATCTCTCTCTCTCTCTCTCATACACACACACACACACACAAATAAAGCTTTAGGACATAATTATATAACAAGAGAAAGGGTGTTGGGAAGAGGGAAGAGACTCAAAGAGGAAGAACAGAGTTGAGACATCAGCATGGTCCAGAGAGGGAGAAGATCAAGACAAAGTATTCTGGGGCCGGCACTGTGGTGTAGCAGGTAAAGCTGCCCCCTGCAGTGCCAGCATCACATATGGGTGCCGGTTCAAGTCCCAGCTGCTCCACTTCCGATCCTGCTCTCTGCTATGGCCTGGGAAAACAGGAGAAGATGGCCTAAGTCCTTGGGACCCCGTACCCATGTGGGAGACCCAGAAGAAGCTCCTGGCTCCTGTCTTTGGATCAGCTCAGCTCCAGCCATTGCTGTCATCTGGGTAGTGAACCAGCAAATGAAAGAGCTCTCTCTCTCTCTCTCTCTGCCTCTGCCTCTCTGTAACTCTGCCTTTCAAATAAATAAATAAATCTTAAAAAAAAAAAAGACAAAGCATTCAGAAGAGAACTTCAGATAAGTTCAGGAAAACTGAGATGCACGTTGCCAGACATGGAGTTTTTGAAAAAGGATCAAGACCTTAGCATTTTCCCATACTTCACTCAGTATAGCAATGGGAGGGATGTCTACATGGGCTACCTGGGCAGGTTCCTAAAAGATGCCCCTGAGTCTTGGGGCCCAAGCACAATGTAGGATTTTGCCTTCACCAGTAAGCATCGGCTGGACCTGAGCCTGAGCCCAGGCTTTGAAGCTTAGATGGGGCCAATGTGGCTTCAAACCACTTGACCAGGTCTCTTACTCATGAGGTCTTAGTTCTTCATAAACCACCAGGATGAGGATGAAACCTTAGGAAAAGGAGTAGGAAGAGATTTTGAATTATCAAAAACCTGGTTTCTATCACCCAGCACAATGGAAACTCGGGGGAGAAATTAGGTAATTACAGAAAATTTTAAAAGGCTACATTTTGTGCACAATTGTCTGTTTTCACACCTGCTCCATACCTCCCTGCTTCCCCAGGATTTTGCTGTCTCAAATTTCCTTTTAATTAGGAACTTCAAAAATATTCTGAATCTGGAACAGTTCAGGCTCTAGCAATTTTGGATAAATGATCTACATACTATAAGCTGTGGGGATTTTCCAGTATGTAGACATAGGATCTTCTATATACACTATAAAAAGCACTGATTACTCCACAATTTTTTCCCTGAGGAATGAATTGTCCTTTATGGCTTTAGTGAATTATATGTGGAAGGAATTGCAATTCTGCTGCTCTGTTCCCTGTATTCAATTCACATTATTGCCATGTAAAGCTAGATCTGTACATAATCTAGTAGTGAACTCAAAAATGGGTGATGTCTGTGTACATGGAACCAGAGAGTTGGAAGCAATTGTTTGAAAACCTGTCTTAAAGATGTCATCCCATGTTGAGACAATGGTGAAGATCAGTACATCTTAGGAGTGGTTGCAGATTGCCCAGTGTAAGGATTGGGGTCACAAGGAGGCAAGTATAGCAATCCCAGGGGGCTGTCCCTCACAGCAATAGTTTTCTTCAATATTATCTGTTAAGAAATTATAACATGCAGTCTGATTGTTAATCCACTATTATCAAAATAGTAATATGTCGTTACATTTCAAAAATTAAAACAAGTCTCTAAGTATAATTTAGATGCCTACATCTAATAGATAAAGATTATGGAAGGGAGTATTGTAGAACTCTTAATTTTCAATCCCAAAGAAAATGAGCAAGAAGCAAATATCAGCTATATTTTCCAAGAAGGGAAGAGCAATTTCTAAGTTCATGGATTGTACCCATATTTTCTTTGATATCTAATATCGTTGGGGAATGAAGAGACTGCAGGATACTAACGTCTACTGAAGGCAGAAATATTGGAGAAGTCTGGAGTTATCACTGTGTTTGCACTTCCATTCCCAGCTGCTGTTGAATCTTTTCTGAATGCCAGTGAACTGTGCCTTGAAAGCACCTACCTAAATTAGAGGCAAGAAACATAAAATAGATCATTTGAAAATGAAATAACACCATGGTGGGTTTGCTCATTTGGTGAGTAGGTTTATGGAATTCATTCTTCCCAGGAGGGAAGAAAGGTGCAAGATTATTCACAGATGACAGGATTACAAAGCGCCACTGAGAAAAGTTTTAGTCATGACAGCCTTCGTCCTGAGGTTGATGCTGTACCCTGTGTGCAGGCAGACCTTGGCATTCAACCACAGCAACAATCTGATGAAGGTTTATTCGGGGGTGGTGGGTCCTAAATAAAGACACAGTAGGTGCTGGAAGGGTTTGTCATTGGGGATGGTGCATTGTAGGTCATCCCATCATGGTTAGAGTCACCTTGGGTCGAGCCTATCAGGAAAAATGTTTCTCTAGCATCACAGATCGAGTAAGCACTGCCTAACAGGCACACAATTCCAAGAGACTCCTCCCACCTGCTGCCACCACCAATCCATAAGAGATGTTCTCCCCAAAGAGTCTTCTAATCAGATGTAAGCATGCTCTGGAGTGGCCCTGCCTGCCTGTTCCAGCTCCCACAATCCTATTCTCCTTCCAATCACCGCACTGAAAACTGGAACCCTTCTGTAGCTCCTTAACCGTTACTCCCAGGTGGCAGTCACAGGAGGCAAGAAGACCCAACAAACAGTTGTTCACACCGAACTCCAACAAATACCACCATGAACAATGGGGGCCACCAGTGCACCCATGGAGAGTCCTTAGTATTGGTTTACATTAAAAAATTTTATTTAGGGGCCAGACTGTGGCCTGGAAGGCTAAGCCTCTGCCTGCAGAGCCAGCATCCCATATGGGTGCTGGTTCCTGTCCCAGCTGCTCCTCTTCCGATTCAGCTAGCTGCCTATGGCCTGGGAAAGCAGTGGAAGATGGCTCAAGTGCTTGGCCCCTGCACTCTCATAGGAGAGCAGGAAGAAGCTCCTGGCTCCTGGCTTCAGATCAGCCCAGTATGGCCACTGCAGCCATTTGGAGGGTGAACCAGTGGATGGAACTCCTCTCTCTGACTCTCCCTCTCAAATAAATAAATAATATAAAGATTGATTGATTGATTTGAAAGTCAGAGCTACAGGGAGAAAAGGAAACACACACGCAAACACACACACAAACACACACACACAGAGAGAGAGAGAGAGAGAGAGAGAGATGTTAATATCTTCTATCAGCTGGTTCACTCCCCAGATGGCCACAATGGCCAGGGCTGAGCCCAGCAGAATCCAGAAGCCAGGGGTTCCACTCAGGTCTTCCACATAGGTAGCAGGGGCCCAAGCACTTGGGCCACACCCCATTGCTTTCCCATGTGCGTAAGCAGGGAGCTGGATCAGAAGTGGAGTGGCCAGGACAGGACCTGGGACCCTTATGAGACGATGGTGATATAGACAGTAGCTTTACTCGTTACGCCACAAAGCCGGCCCCTGACTTGCCTTTTTAAAAAGTTTCATTTCATTTATTTGAAAGGCAGAGAGAGAGAGAGAGAGAGAGAGAGAGAGAGAGAGAGAATGAGAATTTTCCATCTGCTGGTTCACTCTCTCAAATGCCTACAACAGCCAAGGCTGAACCACACGGGAGCTGGGAGCCGGAAGTCCATCTGGGTCTCCCATGCACCTACTATATGCAGGGTGCACAATTGCAGGAAGCTGGATCAACAATGAAGGTCGGGGGGCCTGCCAACTGTGACGCTGACATCCTATGGGCGCCAGTAGGTCCTGGCTGCTCCACTTCTGATCCAACTTCCTGCTAAAGACCTGTGAAAGCAGCAGAAGATGGCCCAGGTGCTTGGGCCCCTGCACCCACACGGGAGATGTAGATAAAGCTGGATACTGCCTTTGGCCTGGCCCAGCTCTGGCTATTGCTGCCATTTGGGGAGTGAACCAGCAGATACATGATCTCTCTGTTTGTCTCTCCCTCTCTCTGTGTAGTTCTGACTTTTACATAAGTAAATGAACCTTTAAAAAAGAAGGAAATGGAGGTTGTACTCAATGCCAGGCACTCCATTATGGGATGTGAGCTTTCCAAGCAGTGGCTTAAACTTGCTGCACCATAACACCTGCCCTAAAACTTGCTTTTTGGATAATTCTGTATTGGCCACACAATATCTCACCAAACCACGGGACATTTCTGGATGGCCCTGAAATCTACTCCTATAATGCATACCTGTGTCGCAGCAATGGCTGTCTCTCCCGTGTAGCCTGTAAATGAGCAATGTTGTGTACCCACCATCTCCATGCCTGTTTGGCAGCTCACCATGCATCTGCTAGAAAGTTGGTGTCTCAGTTCTCTTTAGCTCTCTTTATTCTGGTCACTATGTCTCTTTTAAAAAGAACTGTTTCTAAGACTAATATTTACTTGTTCCTCCAGAAATGCTTTCATTAGCTTTGTGAAATCAATGGGCCCCTTGATAATTGATAAAAGAGTGTCTCTTTTCCCTGTCCTGGCAATATTATGGTTTAAATAACAGGACAGATAATTCTTTCACAAATATGGAAAACAGATTTTCGGAAACAAGCTTATTTTATTAAGCCATGTTATTTAATTTTATCTGACATTTGCAAGTCATTTTTGCTAGTAAGCACTCTACGTTAATACCTTGAGTTCACATAGAGTTTAACAATATGAATATCCTATCAAAGGAGAAAGTACAATATATGTTTGGCAAAAGCCAAGTTCATGAAGAATTAACAGTTATCAAATCCCAAGGGGAAACAAATTCTCCTTGCTCCTCTCTTGCCAGCTGTCACAGGTCCAATTTGCACTTTCAAAATTCTGCCTGTTGTCTGGACACAGGAGTGAGCAGACTGGTACCTTCACGTATTCATGCCTACCACATTAAGCCCAAACATTTGCAGGCCCCAACTGCCACAGAGGTAGAAAGAGTGTATCAACTGAAAATGTTTTCTTTCTGAAAATACCTGCAAGGCACCACAGAGAAGAAGTTCTTCCAGGTTGCCTTAGATGTGACAGAAACGATCCAGAAATTTCCAGATTAGCTGGGTTGCTGAAAGGTTGTGTTAGATAGAAATCATGGCATCTTCCCTTCCCACTGGTAGATATATTTTACAATATATAAATCGGGTTCAGCGTTTAAAAATGTGAAAGTCAATTAGCAATGCAAATGGAACATGGCAAACAATCACAGAGTTTTAGAAAAAGAGCGTATTTTTCTTACTCTAACTATAACCCAGATGAAAATAGACTTTACGAGGACCTTCCAAGCCCCACTGGATCTCTAGAAACACTTTAATCTGTGAAGGGCCACGTCCACCCGGAAAGTTCCATGTGAATCATCAAGGCTCCTGCCACGTATAGCTGCCTCTTCATAGCCTGCACTTCCTGTGCTGCTGTCTTGAAGGGAAAGTGTCTACACCTTCCATGAGCCCCACAGTAGAAGTAGGGCCCCTCCTTCCCCTCCTGTCCCCTAAGCTTTCCTCCTTCAGAGCTCTGAGGACCTGTGCCCTCCCCTATGCCCAGTGCACCTTAGAGAGTTCGGTGCCCCCATCAGTGCCTGGCACTGCACTGGTGCTGAGTGAATGACTGTGAAATAAATGAGCAAACAAATGAAGAAAGTCAAGAATTTTTAAATGGTATTTTGAATTTTTAAAAGCTTCCCAGACGCCTTTGTATTGGCCCCTGTGGGTGGCTTGGAAACGTTTTTAGTTAGGGTTTCCTTCTATCTCCTGGTGTCAACACACGGGCAATCAGTCGTGTAAAACAAAAGGCCACTTTTAGCTTCCCTGGGTATTGGCAGAACTGCAACCAACATGATAGAAGACTCAATATTAGAGCCAAACTGGAAATAAACCTCCAGCAGATTCAACTGGGAGGTAAAAAAGAAATGGAAAATTCCCTAATAAATATTAGATGGCAGACAGGAAAGGTACTTTTCCTTTTGCATATTTTAGTTTGCTAATTGGGAACCTAAAAGCTTGATGACCTGCAGTCCATATTCCACCTGCAGATCTCCCGCCTACAAAAGGGCTTTTACATTATCCAAAGTTCTGGAATCTTCTTAAGTGCAACCTCCGGAGCGGGAAGAGGGTGAAGTCATGGAGTGGCTTGGACCGAAGCAGCCTCTGGAAGGTGTAATGGACGCCAGGCATGGAGATGGTCAGCTGCTGAGAGCCCCTGATGCCTAGGGCCGCCCTTGCACTTGGCAGTCGCATAGGCAACTACGGCACAGCCTCTCTCTAGGCTTCTTTGAGTAACTACACGGCCAAATGTGTTTACAGAACTTAGCTCAGGGTAGCATCAGAATTCCTAATGCATTCAGAGTAAGGTTCCATTATCCTTTCTCTCGGTCTTGGGTGCTGTTTGTTTGCATCTGCCGTTCCATCACCCTTTGCTGCCCAGCCTCTTCCCATTCATCCAAACTGCTACAGAATTTTGCAGTGTTTGGTGGGACCCACATCCTGAAAACCTGACAACGTGGCGGGATCTGTAGGTGGACAGATAGAGAGGCTGACGGATGCTTTAATGAATTTCCCATTATTCCATTGTTTCATCCAACCCATAAAACTGTGATGGGACATCATTCAAAACTAAGTTTCAAATCTGTAATTTCTAATCATTTTTAACAAATTCTTCAAGAGAAAAAAAAAAAAAGACAGTTCTCTACTTTTGTACAAAATAAATATCCCTGTATACAAATGTTCAGAATCGCATTAAAAAAAAAAGTGTGTATAAAACAAATTCCTCGTGAGAGCACAATTCCCAGGGAAATAAACATTAAAAGGTCCTTAATTTTGCCTTCCCTTTAGATATACTCACTCAAAATTTATTTCCAGGATTGCAATCACACTCATAATTTTGTCTGTTTCTCACACGCGTAGACAACCAACAGGCTTTAGGTAATGTGTGCCTAAAACTGAGTCACTGTAGAACTTCGCATTTTTCTTCCAATTGTGTGCATTTTTAAAACCTACACTTCTTCTCACTGATCTCAGCATTTGGGTTCTTCGTATTTTCCACTCATCTGAATAAATTGAAGCCAACATTGTACAAGCAAACAGTGGTACAAATACTGCCCTTTGGTAAAAGATATCAAAGTGACTGAAGCTGAAAGTTCTAGGCAAACGCACCACCTACATGGCTCCGTGAGCCACTGACACCCACCATCTGCTTTAGAATCCTCACTACCTGCAAGTAGGAAAACACTTGACCTCAGAGGCCACCTGCACTTCCAGATGGCACCAGGAAGCAGTTTCAGACCCCAAAGCGTTTCCTGTACTGCAGCCATGCAAGGGTATTTTCAGTTCCTCACCAAGACCCTCCCTCAAACGCCAGCTCTCACAATGCCGTTTCTTCAGCCCGCAATGCCCTTTCTCCTCCCATCTTCTCCAGTTTCCATCTGGCTTGTCCCTGCTCTCCCATTCTCAGTGTATAATTATAGCCATCCACAACTCTCCTCTCAGACCCCATGTGCTCTCCAGCATCACTCCATGGCTCTACACCCACAACCTGGAAACTTCTCTCCTCTGTCAATGCTAGGTTCCCATGGCCTGGCACGAGGTGCATACCCCTCAAAGGTTCATAGATTGGGGCCAGCACTGTGGTGTAGCAGGTAAAGCCACTGCTTGCTGCATTGGCATCCCATATGGGTGATGGTTCTAGTCCCAGCTGTTCCACTTCTTATCCAGCTCTCTGCTAAGGCACCTTGGAAAGAAGTAGAAGATGGCCCGAGTAATTGGGTCCCTGCACCTATGTGGGAGACCTGGAGGAAGCTCCTGAGTCCTGGTTTCAGATTGGCCTACCTCTGGCCATTGTGGCCATTTGGGGAGTGACCCAGTGGACAGAAGATCTGTGTGTGTGTGTGTGTGTCTTTCCTTCTCTCTCTCCGTAACTCTGCCCTTAAAAAAAATCTTCATGGATTAGATCAAGGGGGATGAGAAGCTGAGGGAACACAATCTGTTCCCTGAACAAATCACTTTCTTATGGCAGTGCAGGAGGTTGGGGGAGAGAGATGCGTCATGGCGATACAATGCCACTGGCTCACAGAGGCACTCACGTGACATCCCAGCAGGACAATGTCCCTTCTCATAGACGGATCCCCAAGGGCAAGCAAAGGAAAGCACCACATCCCTTGGCCTGATGTCTGTGATGTGTGTGTCCTCAACCACTTCCTCACTTCCTCATGGCGACAGAGATCCAGGTGCTACATGCAGTGGCCTTGCTGCTCTCTGATCTCCTGTGTTGGCCGACGATTACCCAAAGCCAAGAAAGCACTCCCATCTGTAGCCGGCATGAATTCACTCAGCTGTAAAACAGAAAGCTCAGGTTCCAAAATGAGGCCCTGTGACTTCCAGCTTGGGATGAAACAGCAGTGACCCCCACATGCCTGATTCCTGGTTATCGCCAATGGCTGGCACCACCTGCAGCTCGCAGCCACATGGAGACAGGACCAAACCCAAAGGCAAGGAATAATGCATACTGTATCTTCACACACAGACAAGTGAAAAGTACTTGGAAAATAGTCGTGGCCAAGTAAGAAAGAAAATAGGAAAGGGGTGATAAAAGAAATACAAGCTTGCTTCCAAGACAATATTTATGATGAGCTTTTAAACAACATGCAAATGAAATAAACATAAAAGCAAGTTCTTTCTTCATTGAGAATTCTCTACAGAAACCCATCCTGAGATCGTTGTGGAGGCACTGGAGGTTGGCTCTTTGCCTCCTATTAGGGATCTTTCCACCTGAGTCACCAGCAGGTACGGGAATACTGACAGGCCTCTGCCTCAATGTGGTCACATAAAGCAATTCAGAAACAATTTTTGGCTTTGCTGCAAATGTGTATAATGGAAAGCAAATATTATTAAAAAGACAATCATTTTTAGTGATTAAAATAATCCAAGGCAGAAAAAATCTCTCCCATAAGTTTCAAAGTTCTCATTTATCATCGTTCTGCCGCAAGAAGCCAGGGTAATTTTATTTTTCCTGACTTCTATTAAAAAGATCAATACATATGATTCCAAAGAGTCTCGGCTCATGAAAAGATGGAGCAGGCCTGTAATCACATATGAAAGTATTGGTTGTCATTAGCAGAAAGATTGATCTGAGAAGACAGCCGACCCAGAGTGAACGGACTTAAACATTTCCATTGGGCTGCCTGGCAACTTCCACCTTCCAGATAATTAAATACAGATAACAGATTACCATATTAGGGGGAAAAATTGGCTCAAGATATTCAGTAGATACCCACTTTAGCAAAGCAATACCAACTTTCTCAATAATGATTTTAGTCAATGCAAAAAAAAAAAAAATAGCAATGTGGCCTGACAGTACAATGTCATTGTTTAATGTGCATTGAAGTCAAGGTTGTTGGACATGATTTTTATGTGGTTACCTGGAGCGTCGGAGGTTCTAATGAATTCATATGCTCAGTTGATTTTAAAAACCATTAAAGGACACAGTCAGTGAAATTTCATGGGCTGATTCCATGCATAGAGCTTCTTTCAGCTCTCTTGGGTAAGTTATTGGCACAATCCTTGGTGGCAATTGTGTAAAACTCATACAAACTGAACTCACAGGTGTGCAATGGATTTTCTTCCCTTCTTAGTTCACCCTTTCATAAACTCATGTATGGTACAGTAAAAATGCTAGCTATAAGCAAAAATGGACATTTTTTATGGGACCTTGGAAGAGCAGGGTAAGCTTAGAAATTCAGAGTTGTGGTCCAAGACATTCTAAACTGGAGGTTGGCATATTCAAGATCTTCATCCTTGCCCTGCACATGTGCAATCATGGCACACCTGGGAACGGTGTTCCTCAGCTCCAGAAGTGGTGGACAGGACACGAGAGGGGTTGAGACCAACAACAAAGAAGCACTCTTAACCAAACTTTGGCCCTGCAATTTTTAAGATATCTGAATATTTCATCACTCTTCAATTCCTTTACACACTTAGCTGCCTGCAAATACCTGGACTCACAGTAATCAAAGCTGTTCAGAATTATTAACCACTGATTATTTTGTAATGATCTGAAAGCTAGCATTGGAGAAAGATACCCACATCCACTCCCCAGAACGATCACCCTGAATGTAAGTAATGTAAGTAGGCATTGCATTTGTGTTAAGAACTACTATTTGTAACAGACTCCAATAGAGTTTCAGAGATATTTTATGTAAGTATGATAATTATGATATCCTATTACTCCTCTATGAATTCTTAAATGCTTTCATTATCTGCATTTTACACAGAACCGCATTGTAATAGCATCTACTAGACATTTTAATGCATACAAAGCAAAACTGTTTCCCCCATGTCTAAATTAAACAAAACATAAACACTTGTTTTTATGAAAATACCAGAAAATGTTCAAGCTTTTGGAATTTCCTGTAATAACAGTACAGGAGTAAATTCCTCTAAATACAGAGGACAGGAATCAGAGCAGCCAGAAATTATTTTTAGTTTTTTCAGGCTTAGTAAATTCTTTCCCATTTTCAGCTGAATGAGTTATTTTTTTTCTTGCAACTAAGAAAACATCTCCATTTTACTAATGAAGTCAATACTTTCAAGAGGGAGAGAAATATAATTTTTTCCATGTGTGTTTTGTGAAGGAGTCTGTCTAGCTGTGTATGGCCATGAGCATGTTCCAGACTGGTCATGAGGCTGTATCATTTTGAAGTCAACTCTCTTTTTTTGAGATCACAGTAATAATCAGAGAAGGGCATTATTACTTTACATGTGGGGCACAGTGGGTCTCTAAGACCCGAGTGAGCTATGGAAACTGCCCGTCCGAGTCTCAATGAAGGATTCTCAGAAGATGACTCAGGTTGTGAGACACTGGCAGGGGCAGACAACAAGTGCTGCAACCACGAACACGCAGGGGCAGGAGCATCTACCGCCAGGTCCCCATCTCTCCCCTTCCTGCCCTGCTCTGCTCTCTCCTTGAGGAAGGTCCGCGATCCCACAGCCCTGGTTGTCATGCGTTTCAAGGAAGAGGACATGACAGCCTGGATGATGCTCTGAAACACACCCAGGCCGTGGTTTGCACTGGGCGGGACTCATGGCGAGGTATACAGCTATATCTCATTCCTGTCTGTCCTGAACAGTCTGACAAACAAGACATCGTTGAGTTCCAAAAAACGTTGCAAATGGGCCCCAAACATCTTACCTTGTCTAACACTATGGAAATCAGAGCATGAAAAGAAAATCAAGAGAGAAAAAGTTGTACTGTACCTGTATTAGAATTCTCTAGAAAGACAAAACCAACAGGAAGCTCGTGTTTATAGAGAGAGAGATTCATTAGAAGGAGTTGGCTCCAATGACTGCGGAGATGACCTGCAGGGTGAGGCAAGAAGCTGGAGACCCAAGCCCAACATGAGAACCAGGAGAGCCCATGGAGTAGATTGCCAACCAAACACTGGCAGGCTCGAGACCCTGGAAAAGCTGTTATTTCCATTCAAGTCCAAAAGCAGGAAGAAGCCTGCATCCCAGCTCAAAGCCCATTGGGCAGAAGGAATTCTCTGTTCCTTGGAAGACAGTCCCCCTTTGCGTTCTTTTCAAGCCATCAGCTGATGATACGGGGCCCACCCGCATTAGGAAGGGCAACCTGCTTCACTCAGCTAACTGATGTGAACACTAAAGCCATCCAAAACACCCTAGCAGAAATAACCGGAATAATGTCTGGTAAAGTACCCAGCCCCTCCATGCCCCAGTCAAGTTAATATATAAAATTAACCATCACAGTGACCTTGTCAAATGCTAATCAAAACCGGGCTTTCTCTTGTTGATCTTAATACAAGTGATAATATAGAATCTATTCATCTTCTTTGTTGTTTTAATATTCCTTGTGTCCATTGGACTTAGTAGAAAGAAATATTTCCTCTACACTTCAGTTTGCAGGCAATAGATGGTCAGTAAAATTGCACTGAAAACCCTTTTCCCCTTGCCCATTAAACGCAGGGAGCCTTTATTTAATAAGATACAGAATCAATAAAATTTTGATTTTAAGCAGCCAGGCTCAATGCCAAGTCATCCTGTAAGAAATTTGATGGGAATTCATGCTTTCTTTTCTTTGTCAGGAAAAAAGAAAATTAAAAGTGGAATTAATAATCATCACACTGCTTGGTTTGCTGGTGGGAAGTTTGGCTAAGAAACACGCATCTGGTTTCTAGTCCTTTGAAACGGCACTGCCTGGTTCTACTGGACCTGTGTTACTCAGAGGTGACTCCACACACCAGCAGCATCAGCACCAGATGGCAGTTTGTTCAAAGTGCAGATCCTGGGTTCCATCCCAGGCCTCCTAAGTCAGAATAGCAGAGGTGGGGCCTGGGAACCTGTGTTTAAAGAAGCCCTTTGGCTAATGCTTTAGCATGCTACCATTTGAGAATCTCTGTATTAAGCAATACTTGAACCAATTCATAGAATCACACATACCACAGATTGAACCTCAACCACATGAAACTTAGCACTATCATGCAATAAAAGATGAATTATCAGCCAAGTGGGCTACAGAAAATTTTGTGTTTAGCTGCTTATGCCTTTTGCCTTTATTTTTATTTTTTTGACAGGCCGAGTGGACAGTGAGAGAGAGAGACAGAGAGAAAGGTCTTCCTTTGCCGTTGGTTCACCCTCCAATGGCCTCTGCGACCGGCGCACCGCGCTGATCCGAAGGCAGGAGCCAGGTGCTTCTCCTGGTCTCCCATGCAGGTGCAGGGCCCAAGCACTTGGGCCATCCTCCACTGCACTCCCAGGCCATAGCAGACAGCTGGCCTGGAAGAGGGGCAACCGGGACAGAATCCGGCGCCCCGACCAGGACTAGAACCGGGTGTGCCTGCGCCACAAGGCAGAGGATTAGCCTATTGAGCCACGGCGCCAGCCAGCCGTTTGCCTTTAAATTTTGAATGATTTTGCTCATTTTGCTAAAGTTGAAAGAATTACGGGATATCAAGATATGCTATATTAACATTAAATTTTAAATGTAAATATTAATCAAAGTTAATATTGAAGAATCACATCTACTTTGTCTCACATGTTGACATAAATAGACAACCCTAAGAAAATGTTTCAGATAGCATCATTTCCATAGGTATTTATATTTTTAATACAAATTTAGATACTGGTCAACTAGCAGAACAAAGGCCATGAATACCCACACAGAGGCACACTGGTTTTAAGTATTTGGCCTGCATATTGTAAAGCATATGTTGTTTTTTTTGCATCCCAAGTCTAAACTTAGAAAGAGATTCTAGCTTAGCTATGGTCTTTAATCAGCAAGATTCCCTCTTTGCCACAAATATATTAAAAGAGGCTGCTGTGGTTAAACTATACCCTCCCCCCACCGCCTCCAAAAAGCCTCTGCTAGAAGCTTAAGCCCCGGGGCAATGGTTTTGGGAAGTGGAGCTTAATGAGAGGTGTTTAGGGCATGACAGTCCCCATGAACAGTTCAATGCCACTTACAACAGGGCTTGAGGCTGGAGTTTGAACTCTCCCATGTGCACACTCTCTTATCTTTACACCTCTGGCCATGGGTCGACACAACAAGAAGGCTCTCTCCAGGTGCAGCCCCTTGATCTTGGACTTGCCAGGCTCCAGGACCATGATATAAATTTCCTTTCTTTATAACTTCCCCAGTCTGTCGTGTTATTTTATAGCAACATGAAGCAAAAGAACACAGAGACCGAATCAGAAACATCCATAGCCTTAGTTTCCAGTGTCTTCTTCGTGCCCACACGAGACAGATTATACTCTACCAGGACTCATTATCTTCATATTGGCTTCTACTTCCTGTGGAGCTCACACATGCCTCTCCATAACACCATCCTCATCAACCAAGCCCAGCTTTCTGGAAATGTATTTCCTATTTTCCCAGTAAAAATGTTTTACAGGGGCCAGAACTGTGGCCTCTTGTTCCACATCTGATACAGCTCCCTGTTAATGTGCCTGGGAAGGCAATGAAAGATGGCCCAAGTGCTTGGACCCCTGCATCCATATGGGACACCCAGAAGAAGCTCTTGGCTTCCATCTGGCCCAGAGTTAACCAGAAGATGATGGAAGTATTCTCTCTCTCTCTCTCTCTCTCTCTCTCTCTCTCTCCTCTCTCTCTGTAACTCCGCCTTTCAAAATAAATAAATCAATCTTTTTTAAAAAGTTTTATATCCTTTATCACTCTCATGAGACCTGCTGTAAATCACCTATCTATTCAAAATCTGTCTGGTATTATTCCCTGTTGCACAATGATGACAATTAATAAATAAAAAGAATGTGGTATGAGGTTCTGATTTGATACAGGAGGAACACGGAAGGATAAAACCACACTTCAAGACTCAGCCACAGTCATATAACCTTGGAAAAGAATGCTCTCAAAGAATTTATAATTTAAAAAGTAGATAATACAACTAAACAAAAATACAGTACACTGGCAAATAGCAAAGAAAACGCAGTGTTGGGAGAATCAGAACAATGGAGGCGGGCTTCTCAAAGGAAGCAACCCTGGTTTAGAGTAAACTGAACCCCTCAAGGTCACACTTGAAGCAGAGTAGGTATGCCCACAATGGCTCTCCCCGTAGATGAGAACCATATCCATGCAAAGTCATGCCGTGGCGTTTCTCTCTTGGCTCTGAACACAGTGAGGCTCAGCATGTGCCAACGAGGAAGCCCCCACTGGAGTCTCTCATAAAAGTAGTCACAGACTAGAACTATCACCACTGTCCTTTCAAACTAGTCTTGTAGTATTACAAGATATCTATAAAGGGCATATTCTCGTGTGTGAACAGGCACAAACAGGTGTGTGGCTCACATATGATTCTTGCCTCAAGCTAACTAGATAGCTTTCCTGACTATCAGCAAATAAGGATATATCATTGAGCATTGGTTCTAACTGGCTGACTCAAGTCCTGTCTTCCAGAAGGGCAGAGTCTCCATGGCCATCGTCATAATGATAAGCGCAGACATAACATATGGTCACAGTTAGAAGTTTAAAACTGAAGTCTACAGAGCTGCCATGCTGCAATTGCATCTCTAGTCTCCAGTTCCAAGATCTGCTGTCAAGGAAAAGGATCATGAATCTTGTCTTTCTGGTCTCAGTTCCATGAAGACAGCCCTACAGCCTCAACATGGAGTCCTCACTCAGTTCCTGGAAACACTGTACTGAGCGCTGGTCCTCAGCCCTATACAGAACGCAAAGTTCACTAGGGTACCACAGGGCAGAGAGCTGGCCTTGCTCCCCTGGAAATCCTTATCCGGTAGGTCAGCACTGTCCTTGAGAAACCCACTGGAGTAGCAGACAGGATGTGAACTGCCCGGAGATAGTCTTCGACCCAGAAACAAATAAACTAAAGTCTCCAATTTTCCTTATCCAGACAAATTAAGAGCACAAGTTCATGGACAGGGCACATTAGCTTCAGAATGCCTCGAAGATATGCATACATGTTCACATAATAGGCTACCTTTTCCTGCCTTCAGAAGACATGAAGATACAGACTATTAGAAAAATAGAAGGAAGCTCACAATCCTAAGATTCACGTGTTCTGAAAGGAGTTGTTTCAGTACATAACTGTAATATGACGTTCCAGCTAAGTACTAACTATGGCCAACAGTTCACCATAGAAATAAAATCAGCTTCAAAATCCAAGCTAAACCACAGGTGAAACGGAGGTTTTCATTAGAGCTCCAAATCACTTCTTGGTTTTCTTTTACTATTTTAAAGAAACAGACAACTAGAAAAAGCAGAACATTTTTCTAAAAATCTACCTTTGCTCTTTCACATCACATTGATTAAAAGCAATATTATCAATCATTAACCTAAAAGGAAAGGAACTTCTAAAGGCAAAACTGCTATTGGAGCTAAGGTACCATGTTTATGACTAAGTATTAGTACATAAATTTTTTAAAAGACATTGAGGCTTGAGATAACCCCAGAGGATGATACCCTAGAAGGGCAGGAATGAGAAGAACAGGAAAATGGGTTTCCCAAAACTTCATGGAGCTGTTTTCTTTTTTTTTTTTTTCAGAAAATGGAAATTTTATGTAAACACTTTCTGAAGAGGTAAATATTGTAACAGTTCAACTGTGAGACCCACATTGAAAGACTTGAAGATACAGATAGATGATTGATAGATAATAGATATAATAAATAGACGATGATAGATAATTTAGTGATAGATGATACATAGATAGATATAGATGATAGATTTAGAGATAGATATAGATAGGTAGATAGATGACAGATAGATAAATGATAATTAGCAATTGATTCATTTTTTCACTTAGTAGACTATTATCATGCAAATGCCCTAAGCCTGTTACACTGATCTATGTTAGGGATTTAGATGTAATAAAACATTGTTCCTGTCTTTAAGGTGTGCCCACCACCTAGCCTGCAAAATGACAGACACTCAGCCCACTCATGACACAGCAAGAGGTATGTTTCACCTGTCCCATGCAACAGCAGTCCGGATCAGTGAGCAGGGTTGATGAATTCCTCCTGGGCACTATAATGAGAATGGCCTCTGGGAGAGGGGCAGAGCTCTGCAGACACTGGGTCTGAGCGAGCAGTCACTTGTTTCACGTGTGCCCAGTTCCCTAGTTGGCCTTCTGACTGATCTCATGACACACGCTTTTCCTGGTGAATCCTCCCCGTACACATATTCTGCTGCCCTCACCATCTATGTGTTGAAGGTTCCCAAAACTATGTTCTGAGACAGAAACCTCTTGCCTTGGTTTCAGAATTATAGCCAGATTGCCTTCTGGATGCAGTCCAGGCTCCTGAAATTCAACATGTCTGAATCCAAAGCCATCAGCATTTCCTCCCCTCCACCCTCAGCCCAAATCTCTTCATTCTCTGCTATCAGCTTTCTCAATGAGTAGCATAACCAATCAATCAGTCATCTAACACAGAAATTCTACATAATCCCAGACTCCCCCATTTCCTCTGTATATTCCAGTCACCAAGCTTAGCCTCTTCCAATAACCTATCTCACTCCCCTCTCACTCATCCACAGCCAGAATCTTAGTTGATTCTCTAGCCCTAGTTTACTTGGTATTTTTGTCTCCAAATATTTTCCCTTTCCAGCTTATACGTTGCAACCCCGCCAGAGTAGACAACTGTAATTCCCAATTAATGACTTGGCTCCTCCAATAAGCATCCTCCAGCGGTACATCAGCACTGAAGACAAATTCCGCAACCCTCACAAACTGAGCCTCTCATCGCTACCCTCTCTTCCACCAGCACCTGTTGGTCTCATAGCTCTGCCCACAGAGCACGACTTCCTGTGCCTTAAAATATTCTGTCTCCCCTGGACTGCACATTCTTCCCTTCTCACCAACCAACACCTTCTCTGCCAGTCTAACCTCTGCTCAGCTCAGTGATCTCCTTTGGGAAGATGTCCCTGATGACCCTAAGCTGGATCAGGTCACCCTCCCTGCAGTGGCCAATATTGGAGTACTCCACACACAATATTGGAGTATCCAACACTCCATATTGGATAACAGTTCAACTGTTTGTCTGCCTCCCCCAAGCTGACTCTGTGGAGCACTAGAGCAGCATATTTCTGCTTGTCTTTACATTCTCCACACCTACCACTAACCTTGTCCCATAAGAACTCAACAGTGTGCAGAATATCTCAACTAATCGCCATTCCCTGAGATTCATAATTCTCATTTGAGAAGCATATGCTCAGTAAGTGTACGATTATCCAACAAGTTTTACTCTTCAAAAATAAACTACCTATTAAAAAAAATTGGGGGCCGGTGTTGTTGTGGCATAGAAGGGGAAGCTACCACTTGTGATGCTAATGTCCCAGCTGCTCCACTTCTGATCTGGGACCCTGCTGGTGGCCTGGGAAGAGCACCAGAAGATGATTCAAGCGCTTAGGCCCCTGCCACCCATGCAAGAGACCCAGAAGAATCTCCTGGCTCCTGGCTTCAGCCTGGCCCAGTCATGGCTGTTACGGCCATCTGGGGAGTGAGCCAGTGGATGGAAGATTCTCTTTCTCTCTCTAATGTTGATTTTTCAAATACATAAATAATTTTTTAAAAAATATGCATTCACGAGTCATTTCACTATCAAATGGCAGCAACTGGTTGGATATGAGAAATTAGGGTCACTCTGGTGTTTTTTTTTCCTCCACTGTGCACAATATCTGATTTGATGATTGTTGTTCTTGTTGAAACCATTATATTTTATGACACATTTAAGACAGCTTAGTCAATGGACCAGTTGCTTAAGTCTCATAAAATTTCAATCTGTGCAGCATTGACAGATCCTACTGAGTAATTTTTTTTGAGCACCTACTTCATATGAGGCACAGATGTACCATTTCCATCCAAACTACCTGAGGGTCTTGTAAAAAAAATGCAGATTCTTGTTCCTCACCCAAGGTATCCCAAACCCAAGGAGCTCCCATATGGCAGTGACATAGACAAAGAGAGCTCTTCTCTATTTCACCTAACAGTGTATGTGGTGCTGGGCTGATACACAGGCATCCTGGTTTATTACCTTGTCCCCATTTCCGTCAGAAGAAAAGGAAAAGAGTGGGTGTAGGTGGGGAGTTCCCTTTCAGGGACCAAGCCAGAAGTTGCCCTTGTCAGGCCGGTTCATATCCAACAATTGACCTAGGTGGCTCTTTCAAATTATAAAGGAGACTGAAAAATGGGTGGGGGGAGAAGTCCATGAGCCCAACTAAAATTAGGGGTTCTGCACCTATTTGAAGAGTGCAGAAATGGATAGCAAAGTCCATCGGGAGGAAGAATGGGAGAGAGATGGGGAAAAGTTAGCAGAGAAAGTAGAATGGGAATGAAAACTAATATAAAATCAAACATCAATTTTTCAAAATCCCCAACCCCTCCCATAATATGTCTGTTCATGGCCCCATGTTCCTGATTTTCTCAGCGTCTTTAATCAGGATTGTTGAGTTCACTTTCACTCATATCGCGCTAGCCTTGGCCTTGGACATTGATTGGAAAATAATCTGCTGCCAGTCTCTCCAATACCACTGGCATAATGGGCAACAGGCACAAGCTGTTTCTGCAAGTTCTCTGCTTTGTATTAACAGTCACGGGCTTGAGGGTGAGTTTGGAACAGCAGTTTTCTTGCTTGTGGTTCAAGATGGTGCTGTTGGATCACATGGCACTCCTTCGAGGTGAATGGTGCCCCCTGTGGTGGGCCAGTGTCTGGTCCTGGGCTTGATGACCAAGGAATAATCACACTGGCTTGAAAGCCAGGTGAACACTGTGCTTTGGTTGTCACCTGGCTGCTGGGCAAAGCCTAAAGCGTGCAGGAACAGAGAGTCCCAGGGTGATTTCTGCACCCATGCTACCTTTGCTTTGCAGTCAGAGCAGCCGTGGCCTCGGGCCCATAATGCCAACCTCGGGGGAGCAACCCTCTTCCGCCTTTCGTAGGTCTAAGATGGACCACGTGACATTCATTCCACTGATCAGACCTCAGGTCAGCTCTTATTGCTCTTGGACAGTGGCCATTACATAATTTACAGAGCAAAGAATAGGTACAATACGATCCTCAGACTGTGTTACAAAGTTAGAGGGTATTTCTAAGCATGAAAATATGCAACATTTCAGGAGTAATGTCATAAAAGAAGCATCAGACCAATAGATCATTGTCTCCATTTAACTGTAATCTCTAAAAATAACCTGAGCTCTCATTTCTGAGAGTCTGAGAGTGAGCGTGAAACTTTAGAAGTTACATTCATTTCTAGGAGTCGATATGTAACCTCACTTTTCCAAAATTGAACTTAAATATAATCTGGTTAGAATTATGTCCCCTAAGGACATTTCAAGACATGCAGATTCATGAAACGAAGTAAAAGATAAAGCGTTCTTATTCCAAAGCACAGATTTAAACACGCGGCCATGCCCATCATTCTCAGAGTTCCCACTTGCTTCATTTGCTCCCAAGAGCCAAGTGGCTTCCATAAGAAAATTGCATGCGGTCAGAAAATTGCAGGAGGCCTGGTTTCTTGTAATGATCCATTCATTCGATAATTTGCTAAAGGCTTAGGCTTTCTGCCTGTCATTTTTTCCCTCCTGGATGGTGTGCCATGCAAATTCTGATGGGAGATAAAGGAACAGAAATGGTCCCAGGAAAACAGGTAAAAACAGTGACGAAAAATAAGGAACCAAATGTCTTTAAAAATAAATTTGATATTTTGAAATGCCTTTCATGAAAAACACTAGTGGAAAAGGTCAGTGCGCTATCACAGCCCCACACACTGACTCGCAGCTGGTGGAGTCACGTCCTCCCACCCCTGGCACGAATCCCACTGAACGTGGCCACTGAGCATGTCCAGAGGGAACCCCAGTTAAGCCTATGAAATCGACTTCATCTCCAGAGACCTCTATAGGATTCCAGCTCTGGCTTTTACATGTGAATACACGAGAAACACGGGTCTGTAGGCTGCTGTCTTATAGGTGACTCCTGGCATTTTATTACTCTGAGGCTGATCGTCTCATTTTCAGCTCTTCTGCTCAGATGGCCCCTTCTCCATGATCACTTTTCAGTGCGCCAGGAGCAGGGCAAACAGAAAAGTAGCTCGATATTATTACTTGTTGCTACGTCCCTAGGTGCACGCTGACGGGAAGGGTGAAACCCAAACCCAAAGCATCCTTCCACTGTGATGTGCCAGGCCAGCAACACACTCACGTGCCTGGGGACTATGGCCAATTCCAACCCTCCCCTCCCACCAAGAGGGCATGTCAGGGGACCTCGAGTTGTGAAAATCAAGCAGGTTTTTACCTGGCTTAACGGCAAGGATTTTAAATACGTCAGCTCTTTTTGCTGTGATTTAATACAGCCTCCTTCGAAGAAAAAAAGAGAAACTCTAAGTGGACGGTTTCCAGCTGTCAGCTCTATTTCCCACGACGGCCCGTGACAAGGAGCGGGCAATGGTATCGAACAGTTTTGACCATCTCAGGAAAGGGCAAATTGGAATTTGCTTTCACTTCTCTCTCTCTCTCTCTCTCTCTCTCTCTCTCTCTCTCTCTGTCTCTCTCTCTCTCTCTTCATGTTTTCTCAACATCTTTAGAAAAAAAATCTGATTTTTAGGCTCCAGCCAGCAAAGTAGGCAAAAAGACCCTTACACTGGATGGCTTCTAAATATTTTATATCCAACTTCAGTATTTTAGGAAAATAACGGAGATACTCCAATGTTAACAAAACAAAACATTTCTCCAAAGATGTCTATCTGCTCATGCCCTGTGTTTCCTGTCTTGGTCAAAATTGTTCCATTCTTCTCATGAAATCAATTACTTGCAAAGCTGAAAAATCAAACAGACCTTGCATTTTAAATTCCTGGTTCTTAGGGAATAGGAGCAAAGTACAGAGAAATACGTAGTTTCTAAGCTAAGAGGTCAAGAGAGAAGAACTCTAATCTGTCCGGTTAAGCACCAAGCCCAGTAACAGCCACATGCTAGTCGTTCAGTGATTTTTTTTTTTTTTTTTTTTTTGCTGTATGTGGAATGACTTCCCAATGAATAAATAGGTTTTTCTGCCACTCCCCTGTACTCCAGTCTCTAACAAAGGTCTCTTTAAAGATTGCTTCTATTTCATTATTTCCATTTAATGATTCTATTGAATTATTTCTATTTAAGAGTTTTCCACTGTAATTTTTCTTCTTCAAAATAGTAGCTTTTCTCTTGCATTACCCAAGGCCATCTTGTTTGGCTTGGCACTAGAGCACAGGAGCTTTGAAGTCAGTCAGACACGGGTTCAACTACCTGATTGTGAGACTTGTGGTAGTGGCCTACAGCAAGTTGTTTAACTTCTCAGCCTTGCTTTCCCCACCTGGAAAGCTTCCTAACCCTTATTTCACAAGACTACCTGGGGATTAAGTGAATAATATTTATAAAGTAGCTGGCAACGTGCCTGACAATAAGCAGTCTATTTAAGATGACTGCCTTTTATTTATATTATTACAATCATTATCATTGTTATTATCTTCCTAAGATGTTAGAATAGTCCTATAGCGTGCCACATAGGCAAAACACTATGGTCTATCTACTTGAGAAAGCTTATACAGTACACTCTTGTACTGTATAATAACAAAGGAAAATTGCCCATAGTTGCTGTAATGTTCAGGGACAGATAATATTCTGGTATGCAAAGTCTTGAATGCAAATTTCTCTAGAGTTTTCTTGGGTAGTCTACACAATACATTCTACATAAAAGTAATTTGCCATCACAAGCTAGATAGAAGTGGCCCAAAGTCAACAGTCTGTCAGTAGCCACGAAATACAATGGTGAGATCAGTTTAAGTCCTAACCACTGCAAGCGTCAAAAACTTAAAAAGCTGGGGGAGAAGAGAGTCGCTCTGATTGTGTCTGACCACTCCTACAGAGGGTCCTGAATGGGAATCGGAGACGAGAGATATGAGCGAGGGCGCAGCTGGGACCGCCTACACTCCGCCCCTTAGTGGCACAAAGACTCAATGACTTGTGCATTTGCAATGGACCAAGCAAGGCTTTTGCTTTCAATGGGGGACAGAAAGTAACTAACAGAATAAGTGGGCGCCCGTCCTCATGGAGTTTGCCTGCCAGGGTGATCTGTTTCTCCGTGGTGAGAAGACAGAGGCTGAGTAGTAGATTTTGCAGTTGAGCGTGATAGATCTTTCCATCTTTTATAAAGTTCTTAATTGTCCCCAGTCTAATTTCTACACCGATTTTTCTTCCGTGCAGAATGGCATGGCCAGTCTGACATCACATACCAAGACGCTTTCTTAGCTGTTCCAGTACCTTGTCAGTTCCAAACTGGCATGGCCAAACATGCAGAGTGATTTTAATCAATTCTCTCAGCCAATTTCAAAGGCATTTATCACACAGAAACACAGTCTTGCTAAAATATGTCTTTAAATACAAAGACTGCTTTGTTCCTGAGCCTCTCAGAAATAAAGGGAGTATCCAGACGCGGTACCTGTTTTGTAAGTTAAAGTGAAAAAATACTACCCTGAAACTCGTAGTTGATATCTATTCAGGAGAGAAATTCATCAGCAAGGTAATAATTCCCAGTAGCTATACAAAGAAACCACAGTCTTCAGAAAAACCACATAACAGAGAAAGGAATACTGTGAACAGCCCACATAATTACTCATGATAGATAACTGTATTAAAAATTAAATATAAATTATTGTGAGCATTATAGTTTTGGCACAAGATTAAAAACGTGCTTTATGTTACTTAAAAGTTGCTATAACTGCCTTAAACTTGGTTCTGTTGAAAATAAGCTTATCCTGAACAAGTATAAAGCATTTATTATTTGAAACTTTGCTTTCAATACAATTGTAGGTTTTTAAAAATCTCCAAAATTCTCTAAAAATTGCTGCATGGCATTGATCACTCTTAAAAGCACTAAACGAATACAAAAAGGTGAGTTTTAAATGAGGTCCTAAGCCGCCTTCAGCGTCTGAAAAATCTTACGAAAATCTACTAAACACTGAAATCAAATCCAGATGACTTGTGAATCTAACTATGAAAAGAGAGGACAACATCTTCATGACCTTGGAGTAGGCAAAGATTCCTTAAATAGCACAAAAATCACTAACTTTAAAAAATAGAGATGCAGTTGATTATAGTAAAATGAGGAATTTCTGTCCTGAACTATCAAGGAAGTGAAAAGACAACTCACAGAACAGGAAAAATGGTGCTTGCAGAGCGTTTCTGTGACAGAGAACTTAGACCAGAAAGAATTTCTAAAATTCAATAAGAAAAAGGAAGATAACCCCTAAAATATAAGGAAGGGCCTTTGATCCCTACTCCACATAGATACTACAACAACCAACATACAGAAAAGATGCACATTCATTAGTCACCTCGGAACTGCGAATTCAAACCACAGGCAGAGACATCTCACCTCTAGCCATGTGGCTAAAATATATTTTGTAAATGGAAGTAAATCTGCAGGATAGCGACTGACCTCCTTAATGCATAGCTGGTAGGCACGTAAATTGGCACAGACACTTCAGAAAACTGTTCAGCAGTACCTGCTAAACAGAGGTTTTCAAAGTGTGGTTCCTGAACCAGTTGCATTGGCATCACCCAGAACTTAGGTGTGCAAATTCTTGGACCCCATCCCATACCTATTGAGTCAGGAATTTCCCAGGTATGTCCCAGGGACCTGCATTCTAACACGCTCTCCAGGTGATCCTGATGTACATGAAATCTTGATGACCCCTAAGCTAAAGCTAAGTTGCACTATTAGACATATATAACAGAAAAAAGTGTGCAAACAATCATGAAAAAACATGCACGAGAATGTTCACAGTAGCACCACTTAGAATAGCCAAAACCTGGAGACTACTCAAATCCCCATCATCAGAATGCATTAAGTGTGACAAGATAGTCATTGACTAGCAACCTATACAACAATGAAGATGAACAATCTATAATTTCATGCAACACTGGAAGTGAACCTCACACATAGCATGGTAAACAGAAGAAGCCAAACACAAAACATCTTGTATGACTCCACTTAAATAGAGTACAAAACCATCTGCTGCTATAGGTCAGGATGTGGCTATGCCTACAGAGATCAGGAGGTAGAGACTGATAAGGGCCCGAGGAAAGCACCTGGCAATGGGTAAGACTTTTTGAGCTGGGGCTGGTAGCAGTGGAGGTCAGATTATGAAACTTCATTGCCTCGTTCACTTCTATGGGAAATTTTCTGTGTGCCTACGTCCATAAAATGTTTTAAACAACTTGATCCAAATAATTATTTTTGAATTGAATGGTGAGAATTACTTCAGATGGAAGATGAATGATCTTCAAAAAGTTTGTGGAAAATGCATATTATGAAAAAAAGGCATGGATTTCAAAAATGTTTGCACCCAAATAGACCTATCTTTTAATTCCATTTATCCATGAACATTTTGAAGTGCCTTCATCTTTGCATTGAACAAAGTTTTAGGACAGCAAAGAATAGTATCTTGATACTATCACTCTGGGGAACTGTCATCAATACAGCAAGAGCTAGGGCGGGGAAGTTTACAATGGAAGTGTCCCTGGGTAGCTGTTTATAGGGACTAAAAATGGTCCCCAGGGACTGATTGGTCAGTAGAAACCCAGCAGTGGGCATAATTCATTGGTAAATCTGCATTTTAATAATTAAAATGGGAGCATTTTATATAGCCTTTAATTCCATAAGAATGTGCAGTGGTGGTAATCGCATTAACTTACTCATCCGTCAGGTTAAGCAGCCATCAGAGAACGGACGGTCAAGCACACGAACCAGCCGAGGCTGGCCTCTGATTGAAGTGTGCTCGTTGTGTTAAACCAGCAGTCAGTGGATTCTAACAAGACAACAAATGTCATCTCATTTCTGTCACCTAAAGTCTCCATTCCACCTTGATTTCCATTTAGAGTGGCTTCAGGGCTCAAGTTTACACATGGTTTTTACCAACAAGGATTCTGACTTCAACCAATTACAACATTTGGGTAACTCAGTCTGAATCTTACACCTACACTTTTTTCCTTTTAAAAATTATTCTCTATTTCTTGTATTGATCCAAGGTCATTTGCTCAATGGTTCAAAACTCAGAACAATAGAAAGAGTAATGCAGAAAAATGTCTAGCCTAGTCCTGTTCTGTCTTCCAGCGGTTCCCTTGCTAGAAGCAATGTTACCAGCTTCATGTACAACTTCCCAGAGATCAAATATTTACTGAAAAAAATCCATAGCTGTACCCATATGTGCCAGTCTACCCTTCCTTCCTTCCAGTGCTAATGGAAGCATATCACACTGTTCTTCATTTAATAGTCTAAACTTCCAACAGTTAAAAAGGGAATCCAGGAGCAGATGTTTAACCTGGCAGTTAAGACGGCCACATCCCACATCAGCGTGCCTGTCAGCGAGCCTCGGTTCTATTTCTGGCTCCACTCTCCCGGCCACCAACTACTGTTCTGTTACCCCTGTGGGACACTCTGAGGTGACATCTGTCATTCACACACACACACACACACACACACAAATTTATCAAGCACTTTCCCTGTATTTAGGGCAATTTCTCCCTGATTAGTCCTGCTTCCCCTGTAAATAAACCAGAAACTCATTTCTCAAGCCTTCCTTGCAGCGAGGGTGCAGATAAATCAGCCCTCCCTTTCGTGGGCTCTGCATTTGTGGATTCAACCAACCACGACAGAAAATATTCAAGCGAAAGAACTGCACCTGTACTGAACATAAATGGATTATTTCTTGTCCTTATTCCCTAAACAGTACAGTGTAACAACTATTTACATGGTGCTTACATTGTACTAGGTATTACAAGTCACCTAGATAGGATTTATGTACACAGGAGGGTATATGTAGACCACATGCAAACGCAAATACCACACCATGCATCCGTGGATTCTGGAATCTGCAGAGGGTCCTGAAACCAACCCTTCACGGATATCAAGGAACAACTGATACAACCTAGGCTTTCTAAGTTAGACATGTTCTCTAGAGAAGCACAGCAATCCTACAATTTCTCGCATTGTGAGAGAGACAGTGGAAGCCTCCAGCTCTGGGGAACAACAGAAGATGCCACCAGCATCAGCAGGAACACTACGGTGTCTGTGCCCTGTGAAGATGGCAGAGGGCTCATCACAAAGACTCTCTGCCATTGCAAGAGCCTGGGAGTGACCCAACATTTCCTACATTAGGTTCCTGATCCTAATAGGCCCTGCTTCCTCCAATGAAGAACCCCCACAAGTTCAGTTGTGTCATATGTCAAATAGAAATGATAAGACGTGCATCACAAAAACACTGAGAATTACCTAGGACACTCTCCCTTTTTTGTTAATCAAATACTCTTACTAGTTGATTTCTTTCTATTAACATCTTGGTTACATATTCTTTCGCTATTCTTTTACTGGTTAACCTAAAGACTATAACATCCTTCTCAATTTAGCACAGTCTTACACTCATAGTTTTTAAAACCCTGATCCTACTAGAAAAGAATCGTTTCATTCCATTTACCTTCACCCACCTATTGTTTTTCTGTTATTATATGCTTTTTATTGTGTTGATTTTAAACATCACAAGAAATCACAAGCATTGCTTTGCACAATCCATACGTACTTCTCTTTACTGACACATTTACCCCTTCTAGTAGTTTCCATATTTCAAGGTGGAATCATTTTCCTTCTTCCTGGAAAAAAAATGCTTTGCTCCCAGTATAGATCAGCTAGCAATGAATTTGCCCCATTTTTATGTGCATAACATGTATTTACTTCACTTTCACTGATGCAAATATTCTTAATTCTATTAGTTCTGCGATGACTTTTCCCTTGCCGTTTGAATGATGTCATCCTGTTCTCTGGATTCCATTGTTTCTCCTGAGCAATCCGCTGTCAGCTTCACGCTGAGTCTTTGAGAGGTAAGGTGTCTTTTCTCTCTAGATGTGTCTAAGGTTTAATTTTTTTCATTTGGTCCTCAGAACTTTTACCATGGTGAGCCCAGGCATATTTTTGCTTGTTTGTATTGCTCAGGAGTCCATGAGGTTCTTTAATCTGGGACTCAGTTTGGTAAAATTCTCCAACAGTATCACTGAAAATGTCTTTCTTCCCCATGTTCTTCCTCTACTCATCAAAGAATTCAATTGTGTGTGCTTTAGATCTGTACAGCGTATTTCCCGTGGTCTAACACACCCATTCTTTTAAAAGATGAACTTCAGGGGCCGGTGCCATGGCACAGTAGGTTAATCCTCTGCCTGTGGTGCCAGCATCCCATATGGACGCTGGTTCTAGTTCCAGCTGCTCCTCTTCCAACCCAGCTCTCTGCTGTAGCCTGGGAGGGCAGTAGAAGATGGCCCAATTGCTTGAGTTCCTGCACCTGCATGGGAGACCAGGAAGAGGCTCTTGGCTCCTGGCTCCTGGCTTCAGATCAGCACAACTCCGACCGTTGCGGCCATCTGGGGAGTGAACCAGTAGGTGGAAGACCTTTCTCACCATCTCTCCCTCTCACTGTCTGTAACTCTACCTCTCAAATAAATAAATAAAATCTTTAAAAAAAATATGAACTTCAAAGTGATCGACTAGCCTTCCAGGTCACTAATCCAATGTTCCGCTCTATCTAACCCACTGTTAAACTCAATATATTCTTAATTTCACACATTGTATTTTTCCATTGCACAATATCCATTTGATTCCAATTCTGTGGTAAAATTCAATTTTTATCTCTTTCGTCCATTTTTCCTCTGTTTTTGAACTTAAAAATAGGTTTTTTTTTTAGAGAGGCTGCAAAATCTTTTTATTTTAATGAGTTGATTTCTAATCAAATTGACTTCAAATATATTTACAATTTTTCACACATTAATTGGGTGTGTTGTACATTATTCGTACAACTGCTTACTTCCTAGAAAGTATGTAAGTTCTTTTTTTAAAATTTTTATTTAGTAAATATAAATTTCCAAAGTATAGTTTATGGGTTACAATGTCTTTTCCCCCCCATAACTTCCCTCTCACCCACAGCCCTCCCATCTCCCTCTCCCTCTCCCATTCCATTCACATCAAGATTCATTTTCAATTGATCTTCTGTATATAAAGATAATATATACTTAAAAATCATAGTTATTTTTAAACCCTTTATCTGCTAATTTCAGTAGTTGATCATCTGAGGGCATATTTATTTGTTGTTTTTTTTTTCTGGATTATCACAGTCTTGATTCTTTATGCATCTCGTAATTTTTCATTTTTCACAAAACCTTGCTCAATGCAAACAATTTTATCATCCACAAGGGGGGATTTTTTTTTCTTTGCTAGGGAAGGATGAAGCATGAAGGGCTGATTATCTGTGTCCAGTAGTGAGTTAAACAGGAGATGGGTTGAGTTTTAACTTTAGTAAATTTCATTATGCCTCTTCTTTTCCTTTATTTCCCTGGTATGGGCATCCTAGATTTTATTGAGATCCTGGTGGAGACTGTTTTTAAAAAATTCTATGCATCTATTTACTTGAGACACAGAGAAACAGAGATCCCCCATTTACTACTTCATTCCCCCAAAGGCTTGTAACTACCAGAGCCGGACCAGAAAAAAACAAGGAGCCCAGGACTGAATCTGGGTCTCTCATGGGTGGAAAGGACCCAACTACTTGGAAGCCAGAACAGGGAACTGAGCCACAACTCAAACTCTCATATCGATGCGGACATCCCAAGCTGCCTCCTCTCGCCTAGGCCAAAGGCCTGCCCTCGCTCTGTCTCTTTAGCTCAGAAGGATCCAGAAAATTCCAGCGTTGTCTTTCGGATGCTTGCAGTTACTTTCTCTCTACCAATGCAGCCTCAAATGTTGGAAAACGCCCTGAGGGGAGAAACTAGCCAAGCCAAGTATTTGATGAAAGCCCTCGCCTCCCCAGGGGAGGGTCTCTGTTTCCTCATTTCATTCCCACAATTGGGATGAGAAATAGCTGATGACTACCAACTCATTCTAGAAGTTTCTCTCCCTGGGGGGTTCGTTTATCTGGTCCTCATTGCCTCCATACTCTAGTGTAAATGTATAAAGTACCTGTTTTCTCCTAAGTGTTTGAAGCAAGAATGTGGGCCAAGACATTCTCCATCCTACCCAAGAGAGAAAGACCTCTTCCTTCCTTGTAACCCATGACATGACAGGTGGCTTGATGCCCATTAAATCTTTCACTAATAACAAAATAAACTGGAACAAAGGACACTCCACCACAACTTGATTGATAGGTTTTATGGACTTTTTTTTAACATTTTATTTATTTATCTAAGAGATGGAGTTACAGACAGAGAGTGTGAAAGACAGAGAGAGAGCTCTCTCATCTGCTGGTTCATTCCCCAAATGGCTGCAATGGCCGGAATTGCACCAATCCAAAGCCAGGAGCCAGGAGCTAGGAGTTTCCTCCGGATCTCCCATGCAGGTTCAGGGGCGCAAGCACTCAGGCCATTTTCTACTGCTTTCCCAGGCCACAGCAGAGAGCTGGATCAGAAGTGGAGCAGCTGGGACTAGAACCAGTGCCCATATGGGATGCCATCTTAGCCCACCAAGCCACAGTACTGGCCCCCTTTATGGACCTTTTAAGTGGTATTTATTTCCATTCTCAGATCTGAAGAACATTTCATTTGGCATAAGAATTACTTCTTGCAGACAGAGTGGGTTGACAGAAGGCATATCACAATTTCTGGTTCAGACTCAATTTAATCACTCACTTAATACAAAGCACAAATCAAAATAAAGCCATTGTGACAAAGGAGAACCGTTTAGCCTGCAGGTTTCACCCTGGTGATTAAGACATGCCTATAATAAATTATTTGAGTTTTGTTAAAAATAATATGGATTCCCATCCCCCCAATCCCAGTCCAAATAAGCTCACTGACATAACATAAAAAGAACTGATTGTAAAACATCCTGGAATGCTGCCAAACTTACAAGAGATTCTCCCTCCTTTTTATAAAAAGCTGCTATATCAGTTTATTGCAAAATTGCCTCTAAGCAAGTACATGCAAAACTCACTGCACTGAGGAAGATGGAGAGATAGACATGAGAGCTTTGCATGTTGTATAAGACTCTAATCAGTGTCCCACAGGAATGTCCACCAGGTACCATGGAAAGAGCTTCTTACTTAGTCCTTCCAGCCCCTCGGTCTTGGGGACATGATGACCCAGCGGAAGATACAAAAAACCCTTCTGCTTTAAAAATGTGGACAGGCCTTTCGATATTTAAGTTACCAATTACATGATGTTTGGCCGGATTCCTGACCCCTCCCCCTCTCCGGGGCTATTGGTTCTTTCCAGAACTCCTGCTTTTTCACCCTTGGTTGCTGTGGCCCTTTGAAGGCATGTCTCTAAGTGAGTACCACCTTCATCTTCCAAGACTGATCACCACTCCCCTAGCAACCGACTGTCCTGCTTAGGTACCCTCACAGGTAGAGACTTACAACAATAAGAGAACGGAAATTAAGAGAAGAAGCATTTCAAGGCTCTTCTAGCCCAGCAAGGGGCACAGCCCATCTTGGGTAATGCACAGGGCCAGTCCTAGCCAGAGCAATTGGAGAAATGGGTGCTTCTCCTGCATAATGCACTGGGGAAAGTGTGCTCTACACGTCAGTCATTCTCCATTTGCAACCCACTCCTTGGATGTGCCATGCCTACTCTGTCCTGGCTGGTGAAAAATTGAAGGGCCAGTTTTATTTTTTTCAATCAACAGCCTGATAGGATCCAATAAAACCGTAATCCCTTTAATGGACAGGTTAATGCACTGACAAATTGAGGTCCAGGGCCCCCATACCTGGCACACACACAAAATCTCTTTCCTGAAACAGCTCCTCCCTGCCCATCAGAGCGTATGAATTATTTGTCCAAACAATCTCTCACTCTGAACCTAAGACAAAAGGCCAATCGGTGTTGAAATTTGGGTAGGGCCTACCTGGTCTAAGGCTATTTAGTCCAAGGGAAAATCAAGTGCACGATACAATAGGAGATCAAATGAAACCAAAACATGCTGCCTTGCCAAGTCTTCCCATCAACCAAATACCAATGCCAGATGGAGCCGGATGGCTCAGGTTTGACAAGGTCAGAACGGCAGTACTTAACAGATCTTTCAACGTCATTTCTTCAACAAATGGCTGTTTCCTGATACTTTTATCAAGCAGAGTTTTTAAAACTTTCTAGGGCTTGAAAAAGATGAATAGTTCCTTTGCTATTTTATGATGAAATAAATATACAAAGGGATTTCCAAAGGTTCATGGAAAAGTGGAACTAAAACATGTATATCTTTAAACCCCCCCAAAAATGGAACTCCAGACATAGATTTTTTTTTTCATTTCATGTATTTCCCACAAACGTTCGGGAGTATCCTCACGTCTATTTATAATTATTTAAATTACTTTGACATATTATGGGAGATGTTGCAATTTTTAAGTATTTTTATGTAAACATTAAAATGTCCATAACAGATGGCACTTTAGCACATTTTTGCTCACAGAAGTGAATGACCAGACTACTGAGGTGACAATCAAATGGCCATCCTCTTCTCTGGCACCTCAGCTCTGCCCAGGTTGTCCACCACATCCCAGGTGCCCAGAACCAGGTTAATTTCAACAAAGGGGCTGACCGAGCCTCGAATGTATTCATCTCTCAGGCATCCACCATGGAAACCCCACTCCTGCCCTTCATTTCAGCTTTCAGCCATGTTCAAAGTCAAGAAAGCTCCATTTACAAAACTTCTAGAATCTACCACCTGCCAGTCCTCGGTGTCTCCATTTTCAATGGCTGTTTCAACTTGTTGGCTTTTATGTCTCCAGATCAATAGCACAGCGATTTAGAGAGACCATGAGTCAAACCATGACTCCGGGTCCCCCAACACACACACACACACACACTCACAAGTACACACAGGAAAGCCCTGTGTGACACAGTCTGTAAGGTATCAATTGTGGGTGCCCACTCAGCAGGCTTTGTAACAGTGGCTGACATTACAATCACCACAAGTTTACACAGCACTTTCACAACCATTGTCTCGTCTGAACCTCACAAGGACTCTGTGAAGTCGGCAAAGCAGGCATGAGCCTTATCTTGAAGATTGTGCAACTGGGAACTAGGAGGTTAATTACCTTCCCAACAGCCCCAGCTGGGACGTGGCGGAGTCCCAGTAGCACGACGGTTCCAGCACATCACACAGCCTCAGAAAAGTCTGATTAATGTAGTCTTAGCACAAAGCCCCGGACCGATTAGAGCCCTAGACCCAGCAATCATCGGGATAAATATCTCTTGAAATTAAGCCTTCTGAATGCGATGCCAAGTTAGTACAAAGCTCTGGTTCCTCAAGGCGATGTTTCCCACTGTGACGCTTAAACTTCTCTCTCTCTACAAGTTCATACAGCCCTTCTTCATCCTGCTCCTGCTGCACATTTTAAAGACCTATATCCTACCATGTTAAGATGATCTGGGAGTACAACTGTGTTGTTCAACTATTTTTGATTGACACACAAAGCTGGAACAATATTTCCGGGATACCACGTGACGCTTCAATGCATGTACACATTGTGCAATGTTCATACCACGGTAGGCTTATCTATCAGCTCAAACATTCATCATTTCTTTGTGGTGAAAACATTCAAAATCTTTTCTTCTGAGTTTTTTTTTTTTTTTTTTTTTGACAGGCAGAGTGGACAGTGAGAGAGAGACAGAGAGAAAGGTCTTCCTTTTGCCGTTGGTTCACCCTCCAATGGCCGCCGCGGTAGCGCGCTGCGGCCGGCGCACCGCGCTGTTCCGATGGCAGGAGCCAGGTGCTTATCCTGGTCTCCCCTGGGGTGCAGAGCCCAAACACTTGGGCCATCCTCCACTGCACTCCCTGGCTTTAGGAAACTATGGCACATTATTGCTACCTACGTTCATCTTCTTGTGCAATAGAATACCAGAACTCACGCCTCACAATGCTAGGAAAGGACTTCGTCATAGCATCCACCCTGCCCCTGAACCACTCCCCTCTGTTGTCCTTTCACACTTTGTATCTATTTAACATTCTCTTTTTTTTTTTTTTTTGACAGGCAGAGTGGATAGTGAGAGAGAGACAGAGAGAAAGGTCTTCCTTTTTGCCGTCGGTTCACCCTCCAATGGCCGCTGCGGCTGGCTCATCACGCTGATCCGAAGCCAGGAGCCAGGTGCTTCTCCTGGTCTCCCATGGGGTGCAGGGCCCAAGCACTTGGGCCATCCTCTACTGCCTTCCCAGGCCATAGCAGAGAGCTGGCCTGGAAGAGGGGCAACCGGGATAGAATCCGGCACCCCGACCGGGACTAGAATCCAGTGTGCCGGAGCTGCAAGGCGGAGGATTAGCCTGTTAAGCCACGGCGCCAGCTATTTAACATTCTCATGTTTACTCTTTGCAGATTTTCATATTTTTAAAAATATTGCATTTGTCTTGATGACTAAGACTTCAGGTGCCTCCTTCAATTCTGTGTTGGGGGCCAATACCTCACTCCCCCAACCCTAGTCTCAGCCCTGTTTATTTGAACTTCTTTTCTACTTCAAAGCAAATAGCCACTGGGGAGCAACTGGACCTGCTCCTCCATTACTCATGCCCAATTTCATGGCAGCACGTAGCTCACAAATAGCCTTAAAGACGATCATAGAAAGCCTGGTACATAGTAAGCACACGATAAATGGCAGCCATTATTAAAATCATTATTATATCATGCTATTATTTATTTTCTTTTTATTTTTTATTTCTAGTAGTGATAAGCTCAGATTTGCCAAGACTGAACGATAGTCTATTGTAAATCCACTAATGGATGCCTGGGCTGCTCTGTCCTTGGCTACCATGAAGAATGCTGCCATGAACACCGGGTGTACAAATCGCTACTACTACTTTTGTTTTTGGCTTTATATTTTCTCTAATACTTTGGGCAGTGCACGGAATGAAAGCTTTTCTACCCAGTGAAATGGTAAGATCACCCTCAGAGCACCCTGCTGCCAACTTTGGTGTTCATAAATGTACAGAGGGGCACAACCTGTAGGACTCACAAACAGAAGCTTCTGGTCATTGATCGGTTGAGTCTAACCCTGTGGCCAATGTAGCTCTGGCCAGATTCAACCACTGAGTGGAGACCAAAGGCCAAACCAGTGCTGACCATGCCCCTGTCAAATGGAGAAGCACCCACAGGAAGTTCACTGAGTGCCTCGGCCAACACCAGTCAATCAGTTACTTTGGAAAAAAATAGTGAGACGGTCGAAACATTCAGCCAAGATGTTCTGCAACTGTGTTCAGAATTTGTCAGGGCAGCCATGGGGCACAGCAGTTGAGACACTGTTTGGAACACCTGTATCGTGTTGGAGTGCCTGGCCCAAGTCTCACCTCCTCGGCTTCTGATGCTCCTTCCTGCTTATGTGCACCCTGGAAGGCAGCAGGAGATGGTGGAGCACAGCACTTGGGTCCCTGCCACCCACATGGCACCCAGGTGGAGCTCCTGACTCCTCCCTTTGGTCTAGTTGAGCCCTGGCTATAGACGGTATTGGGGAAGTGAACCAATGTATGGGAGATCCCCCCTCAGGTAAAAATAAATAAATAAAAATTTACACACAAAAAAAAAATCCTTGAAAATCAGTGTCTTCTCAATAATAGGTGAACCCCAGGGGAGGAAATTTATTACATTATGGTCAGAACATGATTTTATCCAGCTATGTTACGAGAGCATTCATAATAATAACCTATGCTTCTTGCCTTTCTTTATTTCTTTTTTTCTCTCCTCTCCTTTCCTCCCCTCCCTTCCCCCTCCCCTTGTTCTTCCTCTTCTTTCTCCTCCTCCTCCTCTTCTTCCTCTCCCTCTTCCTCCCCCCTCCTCCTCTCCCTCCCCCTCCTTCAGGGGCAGGCTCCATGCCACAGACTCCTTGAGGGGTCATGTCATTTAATTCTACCAGAATGATGGGAAATTGCTTCCCAGAGAATGTGGTGGACACGGAGATCTGCTGCCTGCCCAGATCCCTCTGCGGAGAAGGGCTCTCCCCCCAGATCCAGTTCCTTTAGAGCTGTGGAAAGACCTGAGCCACCACCGCACCTCGCCTTTGGGACAGTCGCCACCCAAGCCTTGAGCAAGTGACGCAGCCGCGCCGGGCCCAGGTCGGCGGGCTGGAGGACACTGCCGGCTGCAGGGATCCCCTCTCACGGGTGGGCAGCGACGTGGTCAGGACTTACATTAGCCTCTTGGTGCTGCCGTCACAGAGCAGCACAGGCTGAGGAACTGACGAAGGACAGACACCTCTTTCTCCCAGTTCTGCGGACTGGGAAGTCCAAGGTCATGCTGCTAGCAGGTGATGTCCAGGGAGGCCTCCTTGCTGCATCTACTCAGGAGAGAAAGCAGAAGGGAAGGAGCACCGAACGCCGCACAAAGCCTCGTTCACACGGGCCTGGCTCCCATGCAGGACAGAGGAGCCCACACAGCCTGATTACCCCTGAAAGGACCCATCTCTCTTTTTTTTTTCAAAGATTTATTTATTTATATGAAAGTCAGAGTTATAGAGAAGAGAGGGAGAGAGAGAGAGGCCTCCCATGTGCTTGTTCACTCCCTAGATGGCCACATAGCCGGGACTGGGTCAGAATGAAGCCAGGAGCTTCATCTGGGTCTCCCACATGGGTTCAGAGCCCAAGCACTTGGATCATATTCTGCTGCTTTCCCAGGCACATTAGCAGGGAGCCAATTTAGCAGTGGAGCAGCCAGGACTCAAACTGGTGCCATTAACCCACCACACCTTACAGCCAACCCCCAGACTTCCTAACTTAATGCTCTCCCATCAGCAATGCGTGCATCTTGGAGGAGACACACGCAATCCATCACCAGCCTGTACTATGCTGCCCAGCCCCACTTCTCCTGGCCTCCTTCCTCCCTTGGGTTTTGTTCCTTGGAGCTCTGCTGTACACCAAACTCCACTTACAAGGCTCTCACTAGATCTCAGCCAGCAACATATGCAACCGACCCAGAGAGGAAGCCGACGAGCTATCCAGGGAAGAAAAGACCCAAATATCCCAGCTCTTCTAACCAGACCCCAGAGGGAGGAAGTACGATGAGGTATGGAGGGAGGGCTTCCGTGTCTCCAGAAAGCGTCCGCCCCACTCCATGCACAGATCTGAGGTCCATTGACTGAAAATGCAGAGAAGGGCCTGGCATCCTGGCACTGAGGGTTAACCTCCACTTGGGAAACTCACATTCCATATTCAAGTGCCTAGGATTGACTTCTACCTCCACTTCTAATCCAGCTTCTTGCTAATGCACATCATAGAAGGCAGCAGAGGACGGCCCAAGACCTTGGGCCCCTGCACTCACGTGGGAGACCCAGCAGAAGCTCCTGGCTCCTGGCTTCGGATCAGCGCAGCTCCAGCCGTTGTGGCCAACTGGGGAGTGAACCATCGGATGGAAAACCTCTCTCTCTCTCTCTTTCTTTGCCTCTCCCCTCTCTGTTTAACTCAGACTTTCAAATAAATAAATAAATCTTTTAAAAAAAGAAAGAAATGTGTGATAAGAACATTGAAATTTGGTATTTCGAACTCTAGCTCAATTCCACAAAACACGCCTGCTTGGCTAAGAAAAGTCTATGCAAAGACACTTTAGATTCTTAACTTCCACAGGGAAAAATAACCCCAAAAGTCCTGTGACTGAACAAAACTCCTTGGCTGACAGTTAATCGCTGCCTCTATGCACATGGTATTCACATTTCCATGGGCGGTCAAGGCCAAAAGAAGCCAAGGCACAACAAGGGCAGAGAAGGACCAAATTGTTCCATGACAATATCTGAGCTGATTAAAAACTTACACAGAGAAGAAGAGGCCATTGTCCTCCTAGTCACCCATGTCTCCTGGAACTTTCAGCACTAACTGTCCTTTAGAGCTCCTTACCCCTGATCAAAGGGCCATTAGTGCCTGATAATAGCAACCAACCAGCACTCGGCCTTAAAGAAACCCCTTCCTGGGCATACAGCCCCCACCGGCCAGCGCGAGAGCGAAGATCCACTGATGCACCGAGTACCAAGGAGGGAGGGCACTGCCCGCCCACCCACAAATGCACCCTTTGTTCCCCTGCCACAGAGCCATCCTCACTTCCCACCCCAAGCCTCGCTGAGCCACAGAGGGAGGAAACCAGGATCATCACACAACCTGTAGAACATCGGGGTCCACGGGACCGGGGGGCCCTTTTCTTCCAGTGTCTTCCATTCCTGGGTCAGGACATAGAGACCCGTGGTCACACGTAGCCCCAGAGGTCCCGTCTGGATTTCTGACTTCCAAACCTGGCTCACTTCCATGACAGCATATCACTGGTATCATAAGGATTCCATCCACAGCATGACTTGGGGAGGAAGCTGGAGCTGATCTTTTCCAGGAACATCACTGACCTTTGCTGCTATTACACATTGTGGTGTCTATGGATGTTTTCAAGATAATTGTGAGTCTTTGGGCTCTGTCACCAAAGACTAATGGCTCACTGGGGTGGAGGAGATTCACTGTGAAATAAAACTCCTGGCCGGCGCCGTGGCTCACTAGGCTAATCCCCCGCCTTGCAGCACTGGCACCCCGGGTTCTAGTCCCAGTTGGGGCGCCGGATTCTGTCCCGGTTGCCCCTCTTCCAGGCCAGCTCTCTGCTGTGGCCCGGGAGTGCAGTGGAGGATGGCCCAAGTGCTCGGGCCCTGCACCCCATGGGAGACCAGGAGAAGCACCTGGCTCCTGGCTTCGGATCAGCGTGGTGCGCTGGCCGCAGCGCGCCGGCCGCAGTGCGCCAGCCGCAGCGGCCATTGAAGGGTGAACCAACAGCAAAGGGAGACCTTTCTCCCTGTCTCTCTCTCTCACTATCCACGCTGCCTGTCAAAAAATAAAAAAAAAAATAAAAAAAAATAAAAAAATAAGACTCCTGTGGATGCTCAGGACCAGCATTTGTAACTCCGTGGGTTGGGCTGCCACCTGTGACCCTGGCATCCCATGTCAGCACCGGTTCGTGTCCAGGCTGTTGCACTTCCGATCCAGCTCCCTGCTAATGAGCCTTAGAATGTAACAGATGACCCACATGCTTGAGTCCCCTGCCACCCACCCAGGCTCCTGGCTTCCACTTGGCCCAGCACTGGCCATTGGAGGAGAACAAAGTGGACAGAAGATCTCTCTCACACTCTGATTCTCCCTGTCTCTCTCTCATTTATTTCAAAATAATAAATATTTTAAAAATTCTGTGGATATTGATTGGCCTCTTGTTTAAAATGTGGTCTCTCCCTAGTATCCACCAAGGAGGAAAAAATGATAAAGAAACACAGAAACACCCATCCACCCCCCTCAGCAAGATTAGTGAAACAGTGAATGGTGGGCAAACTTTCACCGGAACACGGAAGGCCTGGCGCTAATTACGAGATAAATCCCACGACTGGCCCCCTGCTCCGACCTCCACCCGCGGAAACCCAGGCTGCCTGCCCCAGAGAGCGGCTCAGCCATGCCGGCGTGAGTGGGTGTGAGTTTTTCAGTAGTTATAATCCCTTCAGAGCCTCGCTTTATCCTTTTATCTCCAGGAGGAAACTAGCTTAATGACTTAGGCGATAAGAGAGAGGGGTGAGCAGGCTGGGGCCTGGCGCTGTGGGGGCGCCACTCCGGGTGCTGGAGGTGAGCCAGACGCCTCCGGAGCTGCACCAGGGAGCAGCCCCACGCGCATCCGAGCCGCTCAGCCACAGGCAGACCGAAGGCCGCCTTTGCAGAGCTGGGTGGGGGCAGATCCAGGGCTGAGAAACGCGTGACATGAAGGGTTGCTGGGGGAAATACCAGGAAACAGCAGGTGCACCTGCGGTACATCCTGAGTTGTGTCTGATAAGGAGCAGCCTCCATCACGCACAGGGGGGAGCCGGGATTTGGAGGGAAAGTTGGGTGACCCTGGGTGACCAGGGCGAGTGGGCAGAGACAGGAGAGGTGAGAGGACAGGGCGAACCCGAACACCTCTGCCGACCTCACATACCAGAAATTCTCAAGGAGGAAACCAGCAAGGCGCCAAGAACGCTTTGATGTAAAAGAATTCTCAAAAATTCGACAGAGGTCAGAAAACCCCTGGGCACGCAGGGTTCTCTCACTGTTACCGCCTTCGCTGGTGGGTGAGTCCTGGGCCGGGACCTGTTCTAACGACTCCTACGTCTTCTGGATGGATGAACAGGTGTGCCTGTGTCCAGCCCGAGGGAGACCGGAGAAGAGATTGTTCAGAATAAAATTAAAGCAGCTTCAGTTGTCCCCCCCACCCCAGAACACCAAAAACAAAGAGAAAATACCACTATCATTCTGGCTAAATTTCACATTTGCCTAAAACAAGATTATTGAGACCCAGGAAATGGCCAAGAGATGACAAAAACATAAATTTTTGTGGTATGAAAGCACTGGTGGTGCACATTGAAATTTATTACCCATGGTGTAATTAGGTGTCATAAATTGTTGACCAAATTAAAAATAAATGTGAAACATCTCTTAAAACTGTGAACATGTTTAAAAATGATGTAACAGCAACAACCTGAATCTCAAAATCAGTATAGAAATTGATTTAGAATCTCAGATAGAGAAATTATCTCACTCTCAACTTTCATTACTATAGAAATACACATTTTAAATGTTTTTATAAGTGTAAATGGCCACCATTAAAATCACAAGTAGAGTCCGGCGCCGTGGCTCAACAGGCTAATCCTCCGCCTTGCGGCGCCGGCATACCGGGTTCTAGTCCCGGTCGGGGCACCGATCCTGTCCCAGTTGCCCCTCTTCCAGGCCAGCTCTCTGCTGTGGCCAGGGAGTGCAGTGGAGGATGGCCCAAGTGTTTGGGCTCTGCACCACAGGGGAGACCAGGAGAAGCACCTGGCTCCTGCCATCGGAACAGCGCGGTGCGCTGGCCGCAGCGCGCTACCGCGGCGGCCATTGGAGGGTGAACCAACGGCAAAAGGAAGACCTTTCTCTCTGTCTCTCTCTCACTGTCCACTCTGCCTGTCAAAAATAAAAAAAAAAAAAAATCACAAGTAGACTACCTTGACTGTAGGAGAGTGAAAAGGTTAAAAACAAGTGCACGGAAAACATCAAAGAACATTAGGAGAAAGCTTTTCGTAAAAATGCAGAAGTATCATGGTAAACGTAAGTACAAATCTTAAAAGATAAATATAGTGCTTGGATCCCTGGACCCCCGTGGGAGACCCAGAAGAAGCTCCTGGCTCCTGGCTTTGGATCAACACAGCTCCGGTCATTGTAGCCATTTGGGGAGTGAACCAGTGGATGGAAGACCTCTCTCTCTCTCTCTGCTTCTCCCTCTGTCTATCTGTAACTCTACCTCTCAAATAAATAAATGAAAGCTTTTTTTTAAAAAAAAAGAACAAATATATACTTATTCTCAAAAGATAATGATGAAAATAGAATGACCAGGAAAAGGGATTTTTAATGAGCAAAGATTCATTGGACAAATTTAAGAAGTGGATTAAAAAGTAGGGAAGACCTTTCTCTCTGTCTCTCTCTCTCACTGTCCACTCTGCCTGTCAAAAATAAAAAAAAAATAAAAAAAAATAAAAAGTAGGAAAGTATAGCAATATTTATCTGACAGAATTGAATTCCAAGTAGAATATTAAATAGGATAAAGACTGCAATATTATATCAATAAATATAGACTCCAACATGAATGCATCATAAAAAATATTTGTTGAATAGCATAGCATCAAACATATGAAACAAAGCTTATTAAAACTAAAGAATAAAAGCCACCATTTAGAAATTAATATATAATCACCAAATAACCCTTGATTAAAAAATTAAAACAAACCAATCCACAAACTACTTTTTAAGCATGTAAAATTTGAAAACCATCTCAGGATCAAATAACTCTCACAGGAATGTTCATATTCAAATTTTCTTAGTATTAGAAGGGAGAGAAAAGTTAAATAAGCTAAGCTTTCCCTCCAAAAAGCAAACCAATCAACTGCAGGTAGAAAACAGTACTACTACGGTAAAAATGGAGGTAAAACATTTACTGCTACTGTTTAATAGGCTGCAGAAGTAATAGGTAAGTCCCGGGCTGGATTCTTGGGAAATTCATGCATAAATATACGCTTCTAGTCCCTAAAATCAAGCAAATAAAATCAGAAACTAAAACTAGATGGACATAAGGGAAAACGTTGACATGCTCACAAATAAAACAGAAAGCTAAAAATTCAAAGAGCGTCCTTTGTATAGATCTGTGCTAAGGGCAGATTCGTCTAAGAAAATACTCATGATCAAACAAAAACAGGGACATCCCCCTTGGATTAACCGAAGATATGGGAAAAAGCAGGTTTTGATTTATCCAAAATTGAGTGGATTTTTAGATAATCTCTTTTAAGTGATAGATTATTTTTTGAGATGTAAATGACTTCAGAGCACACAGAGGACGTCTGCCAGCACAGTTCACAGAACTGGTCTAATCCAGATGCCAAAAGCAAAGGAGAGGAAGGAGGAAGATTGAAAGAAGGAAACGGATGCAAGGGGAGCCCTGTGGACCAAACTCCTAAGGAGAGACTCAAAAATGCCACATGCAGCTCCACGAAGCGGGTTTGCATTGGTTCAGAAGAAGGGCCCACGCTAGCAAGACGGACACAGAACTGCTTCCTCCCAGGCACTCCACAGGGCCAGTCAGAGAAAGCGTTGACACTCCACGAGCACCTGAAGCGAGTCCCTCATCCAGATCAAATAAATTGAAGGGTACAAATGAATTTCCGGATGCCCAGATAATTCTTAAGAAGATCAAATTCTAAATTAGCTGGATATCTAACATTACAATAGTTATTGATTCTATAGAATGAACACTCTCTGAGAATGAGAACCAGCACACTGCAAGCCTTTCCGTCATTGGTACAAGGAACAGGAACTGCCCATGGCACCGAGACAGCCTTCCAGAGCGCCCGTCTTCCGGTCACTAGTCCAGGCCCTGGTCCCTCTGTTGGGACATCGGTTCTCTGGGTCTGGACTCCACTTAGGTCTCCACTGGGACCCCTGCAGGGAGCTCCTGTTAACACCCTCTTCACTTCCTTCCCTGGCGACCCCTGGCAAAGCTCTCTCAGAACATTCCATCCTGAGTCTCCTCCATCCCCCCTGAGACTACAAACTCCTCCAGCCCTGGCGGGCGCCCTGTAATTTCATTATCTCGCCCCACAACAGACGGAGCGCTCAGTTAGTGCTGATTCTTTGTTTAATGAATCAATACACCCCAAAATTAGCGAGTACGACTCTGTATTGATTTCAGTGCAGCGGAACAACTCTAAATTAAAACAGACTCATCGTTTCCTGCAACACAACAGCCCCAAATGCTAAGGCACACGTGCGGGTGCCTACACTCTGGGATGTCTATAGGGATTTCCAAGCTTTTAAGAAAGGCTTGCCACATGAATGCAAGAGACAAAAGCTGGGAAATGTTCTGCTGCCAGTCTTCGAGGTTCAGGTTCATCTGTGGAGACGGTGAGAAAAGGCAAGAAGACTAATCCAGGTTTCCCATTTCAATGCCCCGTTGCTGAGGGGTAATCTTCAAATGAAACTTTAACCCAAAGAATTTGCTGTGCTTAGCTAATGGCCTGAATGCCTCCTTTGGCAAAACCCACGTAAATTTCCTGTTTTTTTTTTTTTTCCACATTTCCTGTCCCAAGCTGTACTAACCACAACCACGCCAACACGGCCAGTTCAAACCATGGACCAATTTTCTACTCTCCTGGTAATAAAAATGGCTCTAGGGATGAAGAATCCCAAGTAGTGCACGAGTTAACTGGGGCAAGGGGAAGGAGGAGAGATGTTCTGCCACATTTTTCTCACACTCAAACTATAATGGAGATTAAAAAAAAAAAAAAAAAAAAAAAAAAAAAAAAAAAAAAAAAAAAAAACTTCTGGAATCCACCAGGAAAGTGGCTGAAATAAATATTGAAGGAACTGCCAATGCACAAGGTCCATTTTCTAGGTGTCTCAATGTGTCTTGGGCTTCGGATTCTAAAAATCTATTATTCTGTTCTCTACTTGTTTTTAAAGATTCATTTTATTTCTTTGAAAGAGTTACAAAGAGAAAGACGATGAGACAGAGAAAGAGAGAAAGCGTCCATCCACTGGTTCACTCCCCAAATGGCCAAAGCCAGGACCTAGGAACTCCATCTGGTTCTTTTTTCTTTTTTCTTTTTTTTTTTTTTTTTTTTTTTTTTTTTTTTTTTGACAGGCAGAGTGGACAGTGAAAGAGAGAGACAGAGAGAAAGGTCTTCCTTTTCCATTGGTTCACTCCCCAAATGGCTGCTACAGCTGGCACGCTGCGCCGATTCGAAGCCAGGAGCCAGGTGCTTCCTCCTGGTCTCCCATGGGGTGCAGGGCCCAAGCACTTGGGTCATCCTCCACTGCCTTCCCGGGCCACAGCAGAGAGCTGGCCTGGAAGAAGAGCAACCGGGACAGAATCCGGTGCCCCAACCGGGGCTAGAACCCAGGGTGCCGGCACCGCAGGTGGAGGATTAGCCAAGTGAGCCGCGGCACCAGCCCATCTGGTTCTTGCAAGTGGATGTCAGGGACCCAAGTACTTGGGCCACCTTGTGCTGCTTTGCCAGGCACATTAGCAGGGAGCCAGATTGGAAGTGGAGCAGCCAGGACCTGAGCCAGTGCTCATATGGGATGCTAGAGTCACAGGTGGTAACTAAACCCACCATACCACAAAGATGGCCCCATCTAATTGAGTTTTTAAATTAAAAAAAAAAAAAAGGAACAGGCCAGTCCTGAAAGTTCAGTTAAGCAGAAGGGATGTAGATAGAACATGGGAGGATCCTAGTGGTTGTCTGGGCAGCAGACAGACAAGATTGATGCTAACAGCAAGACCGCGTCTGCATCCCACAGAAGGAAGAAGCTCCCAGCGACCCAGGAATCCTAAGCTATGAAGTCAGCAAGTCCAAATTATTCAGGACAAATCCTCATTTTCAAATGATGAGCCAGGTCCATAAATATATTCACAAGGTTGTCAGCTAAATTTGTAGACATCCACCTAAATATTAAACATAGAAGAAGAAAATCTACTGAGTTGAAAAGCAATTTTTACTCATCCTTTTATATCACAAAGCAATGATGGCTCAGTCACCACTTTAATTTGTACTGGCAACCTAATGTCAGCTACCACCAAAGAAAACAAATGAAAAATAGAAAGACTAGTTAGCCTCCTGTGTGATATATGTTTATGCCAAAAAAAAAAAAAAAAGATTAGTTAAAAATCCATCTTCCCCCACCTGAATTCGGAGTGTGTTTGAGCAACTGTCAGTAAAATCATTACTAATGAAGTAGCAGACTACGTGGAACAATGGTTAGAAAGGAAATTTCAAAGATAACGCAATCACAGACGTCACCCATTTTTCATTAGTGAAGGAGGATGCTGGGGAGCCTCATGTTTTTGGAACAGCCTGTGATAATTAAAAGTAGCCAGAGAAGCCAATCCTGCACTCTCACAGGACGCTGGGCCTTTGCCCTGGGCCACACCTCCTCCATGCTGTGGCACTTGATCCCTCCTGGAAAACTGGAAGGAAAATTATTGCCTTCCTCTATCCCTAACAAACCTACTTTTTTGGTTAACAGTGTCATGGTATGAATAACCATCCATCTTTCAATTACTTATGCAAAATGGCCCGTAAACATGCAGGCCATTGCAAATCACCCACTTCTCTGTGGCATCCCAAGATCCAACCACGAGGTCCAGAAGAAGCCAGCTTTGCTCATGAAAGGGATGAGCCTTGGTCTACAGGTGTACACCCAGCTATACCCTGGCCTGAGGGTGGGGACAGGAAGTATCCCAAAGAAGTCACAAAAAAGAGAAGGAGTGGGAGTGAGGCCAGGGTGTGAGATGTATTCATACGACTCACCTCTTCCCATGAGCATTCTCAGCCTGCCCTCTGATGAGCAACTTGGTCATTTTTTTTTTTTAATAGGGCGGCAGTAAGGGAGTGGGGGTCCATGGAGAGCACACACACTCCCACCTGCTGGTTCACTCCCCCAGCTGTTCTCCATGGCCTGGGCCAAACCAAAGCTGACACTGGGAACTCAACCCAGATCTCCCATTTCGGGGGCAGGAACACAACTATGGGAACTACCATCTGCTGCCTCCCGTGATCTGCACAGGAAGAAGCTGGAGTTGGGAGCCAGAGCTGGGACATGAGCCGGGACTCTCTGGTTGGAATGACTAACCAGTGTCCTATCCACTAGACCAAATGCCCACCCTACCTTGGTCTTTTTGATTGAGAATGAACCCAGTTCTTCTTCTAAGGAATAATGGGTGATATTTCAGCCAGAAAAAAATGGCAAGATTTCCTGTCCCCTAGAATTCTGAACTTTTTAAATCTGTTTCTTTTTACTTGAGAACAAAGCTTCCAAGCTTTTTTCCAAAGCTACTCTCAACTTTCCTTTCTCACAAAGTTCTGGCACTGACCAATGCCAGACCTCTCTCTCTCTCTCTCTCTCTCTCCTCTCTCTGTGTAACTCTGACTTTCAAATAAATAAATAAAACTTTAAAAAAGACATAAGAAAGCTACAGACTGATAATTTTAAAAAAAGATTTTTACTTATTTATTTGAGAGGTAGAGTTACCTCCATGGCTTGCTGGCTTGCTTGCTGCTTTTTACTAAATTCACACTAAGTGTATTTTTATTAAGTGGCTTCTACATAACACAATACAGATTGTGTTAAGGGTGTGCAGCAGGCTTCAGGAGTACACATTTTTTATAACTTAGCTCTTTAGAAACTATGGAATTACCAAGAACATCTTTTAACTTAATGGCGCCACTTTCACCAAGTTACATGGTTATCCAAGGGATACTTCCTACTTTCTCGGTGTGAATAGTATAAGGTGATTTTCATTAAACTGAGTAAGATGTGGACCTCTTTAAACAGAAACAATTTATCACATTTACCTCTATTCGTCTGCAGACCCCACACACGCAGGAAGGGCTTGAGCAAGGAATGGTGTTTAGTGCTTGTGATGGTGTTGACTTGACTGGCCCCAGGGTGCCCGGATGAGCAGAGTTCTGGGGGTGTCTGTTGGGGAGGTTGTGGGTGAGATCAGCCTTGGAGTGAGGGGACAGTCCAGTAGAAGGTTCTCCCCAGGGCGGGTGGCATCACCCAGACCTCAGAGGGTCTGCACACAACCAAAGACGGAGCATGGGAGAGTTTGTCTCTTCGTGCGTCCAGCCTCCCTGCTTGAGCTGGGGCTGCTCGGCTCTCTTTGGCTCACCTTCACTCTCAACATTTTGATTTAAATAAGTGGTCCAGATTGGGAATATGATGTATTTGGTGTTAATTATATATATATATATATATATATATAATATATATAACTCTTCCTTTAAAATAAAATAAATAAATCTTTTAAAAAAGAAGTACAATAGAGGGCTGGGCATTTGATGCAAGAGTTAAGCTGCCATTTTGGGTTTCCACAGCCCATATCATAGTCTCTTGGGATTGAGTCCCAGCTACTCCACTTCTGATCCAGCTTCCTGCGAATGTTCACCCTGGGAGGCAGCAGATGATCGCTCTGCCACCCACGGGAGAAAGCCAGAGTGAGTTCCAGGCTCCTGGCTTCAGCTCAGCCCAGCCCTAACTGTTGTGGGCACTTGGGGGGTGAACAGCAGATGGACATCTCTCTCTGTCTCTCTGTCTCTATCCCTGCCTCCCTTCTTTTTTTTCTTAAAGATTTATTTATTCATTTGAAAGGCAGAGTTACAGAGAGGCAGAGGCAGAGAGAGAGAGCAAGAGAGAGAGAGAGAGAGATCTTCCACCCACTGGCCCACTCTCCAGACAGCCGCAACTGCCAGAGCTGCACTGATCCAAAGCCAGGAGCCAGGAGCTTCTTCCAGGTCTCCCACGCAGGTGCAGGGACCCAACGACCTGGGCCATCTTCTACTGCTTTCCCAGGCCATAGCAGAGAGCTGGATCAGAAGTGGAGCATCCAGGTCTCCAACCTACACCCATATGGGATGCCAGCACCGCAGGCGGCGGCTTTACCCGCTATAGCATAGCGCCAGCCCCTCCATTGAGTTTTGATTATCCTTCCTTGTCTAGTCCTATGATTAATTCAAGCCAAAAGATATTTCCCTAAAATCATTCTGCAAGTAAGTTTAGTTTGGTTGAATAGCCAATTATATATGCACTCAATTTAGAAAAAATTAAACATTATGAATCAAGGGTGGTAGACTGTGCCCAACCAATCAGACGACCAGTGGTCTGAGGAGCAGAAGAACTACATGGTGTATTTAAAGGTGCCACATGCAAAGGAGGAAAGAGAATTCTTAGTTATAAAGATAGAGCAACTGAAATATGATAGTGACTGTTGCCCTTAATCACACCAAGCTGACAGTCAGAATATCTAATCCACATCATACCTTTTTACCAAAGGCATTTTAATCTTATGCACTTGGGTCATCTTAAAGCAATATGGTCTCTACACTCAATCACAAACCAAAATGATTGCTTCTGTCAAATGGTCCCTGGTTGTCCCCCGCTCAGGTCTGGTCTCCTATTACCAAAAGGATTTTTCTTCCTTACATCAATTGCCTGTGTTGCTTCCACAGCCACATGACTCTGATCACCTCACCCCCATTCGAGCCTGGTGTTTCTCCAGTAGCCTTTGTGTCAACATCAATGCTCCATTCATTATCCCACTGAGAAGTTCTGTCTGCTGCTTCCTGTCTCCCTTACCATGATACACACACAATCGCCATGCCCTGCTCTCTGCTTCAGGTAAGAGCCCAGACCGTCCCCGATGTCACACACCCTTGGGCCCTGGCCTTGGGTGCCTGCTCCTCCCCTTCCATCTGGTCAACTCCACTGTCCACAACATCACTTCCTCCCAGCAAGCCTGAGCCCTTCCTACATCTCTGAACCTGCCTGCTTGCCACACCTTCTCCCAGGTAGGGCCTCTGTGATGCCCACACCCTAATCCTTAGGACCTGTGAATGTGTCACCTTACATGGCGAAAATGAGAGTGTGAATAGTGATCTCGAGATGGAGACATCAGCCTGGACCACCCAAGTAGGCCCAAGATGATCTAATGCGTCCTTAAAGAAGAGAACCTTTCTCACCTGTGGTCAGAGAGACGTGAGGACAGAGCGATAAGTGACATCACTGGATCCGAAGACAGAAGAAGGGACCAAGAGTCAAGGAATATGGGTGTCCCTAGAGGGTAAAACAGCAAGGAAATTGATGCCCTCCCCTCTACCCCCAGAGTCCTGGAAGGAGTTCAGTCATGGACACGACCTGGCTTTAGCCTGGTGAGGCTCAAGTCGGATTTCCTTTTTTGAAATGTATTTATTTGAGAGCCAGAGAGAGAGAAAGGGAGAGAACAAGAGACAGAGAGAGATAGGGAGAGAACAAGAGACAGAGAGAGAGATAGGGAGAGAACAAGAGCCAGAGAGAGAAAGGGAGAGAACAAGAGACAGAGAGAGATAGGGAGAGAACAAGAGACAGAGAGAGATAGGGAGAGAACAAGAGACAGAGAGAGATAGGGAGAGAACAAGAGACAGAGAGAGAAAGGGAGAGAACAAGAGACAGAGAGAGATAGGGAGAGAACAAGAGACAGAGAGAGAGATAGGGAGAGAACAAGAGACAGAGAGAGATAGGGAGAGAGAGTGCTGATCACTGGTTCACTCTCCAAATGCGTGCAACAGCCAGGGCATGGCCAGGCTGAAGCCGGACGATGGAACACAGTCTGGCTCTCCCATGGAAGTGACAGGGACCCAACTACTTGGTCCATCACTCACTGCTTCCTAGAGTGTGCATTAACAAGAAATCAGAAACAGGAGTGTAGCTGGGACTTGAATCCAGACACTCCAATATGGTATGCAGGCAACCCAAGCAGCATCTTTGCCACCAGACCACGCACTCACTCAATGCCAGATTTCTAGCTTACGGCACTGTACCATAAATTTGTATTGTTTTAAGCGAACTAAACCTGTAGTCGTTTGTCATAAGCAATCAGAAACCTGCACACATGATACTTCTTGTGGTGCTTGTCATCGCTACAACATTGTTAGTTATTTATATAATCTGATGCTTACGACACACAGGCTTTGCACTCAGAGTGGATCAAGCTCCTGCTGTCCCATCCGCTGGCCAGGTGGCTTTGTGCAAGTTAAACTAACAAACTCACCAAGTTTTGAGTCCCTGGTCTACAAGAAGGGGATAATAATAGTTACCTCCAAAGGTTGTAGTGAGAATTGTGTAATACAAAGACAGTGACACCTGTGCACTTGCTCCTCATGTGGGATCTCTGTCCTTAATGTGCTGTACATTGTGATTTAATGCTATAACTAGTACTCCAACAGTATGTTTCACTTTGTGTTTCTGTGTGGGTGCAAACTGTTGAAATCTTTACTTAATATATACTAAACAGATCTTCTGTATATAAAGAGAATTGAAAATGAATCTTGATGTGGATGGAAGGGGAGAGGGAGCAGGGGGTAGGAGGGAAGTTATGGGGGAGGGAAAGCCATTGTAATCCATAAGCTGTTCTTTGGAAATTATATTCATTAAATAAAAGTTAAAAAAAAAACAAAGACAGTGACACAAGATGTGACGCAGAGTAAGCCTTCTACACATGGAAGCCATATCGTGTATTGCAATTGTTGTTTGGATGACTGTTTTCCACACGGGATCATAAATTCTTCAAAGACAGACCCTGTGACATTATTGTTCATTGTGATATTTCCAGAGACAAGCCCAGCGTTTGACCGAGTCGCCACGGGAGACCTGAATGAATGGGTTTATAGGTGAGCTCCTTTAGGTACAAAGAGGCACAGTAGCTCAGCAACATGTACGGAACATCCTGTATGTGCTACATATAGGCAGTGGGCAAAATGATGAGTAGAAAAAGAGAGGAGGAAGGGGCTTCCCTTAGTTTCTCTGAGCTGATGGCAGCTCAGGGTTCTCAACAGGGACATGCAGGATGACAGCACAGGACAGCGCTGGCCAGGTACCATGAAGGCGGCCAAGCCAGGGAATACTTCAGAGTTGCAAAGGAGAAATGGTCTCATTTATCTTGGATGATCTGGGTCTGGGAAGCCTTCCTGGAGGTGGTGAGAAGTGAGGGAGTCTCTGAGTACAGGTCAAGTTTCAATCAGGCAAGAGCAAAGAAGAAGCAAACATTCTGGGGCTCCGTCAGTGGCCTCAGGAGAGGTCCTGGGACAGGCAGTGTGAAGACATACGAACGGGCTACTTTTTGTTTAAAGATTTATTTGTTTATTTGAAAGGCAGAGTTACAAAGAGGCAGAGGCAGAGAGAGAGGTCTTCCTTCCACTGGTTCATTCTCCATTGACCAAAACAGTCAGAGCTGGGCCAATCTGAAGCCAGGAGCCAGGAGCCTTCTCCCAGTCTCCCACACCGGTACAGGGGTCCCAGGACTTGGGCCATCTTCTATTGTTTTCCCAGGCCGTAGCAGAGAGCTGGATCAGAAGTAGAGCAGCCAAGACTCGAACCAGCGCCCATATGGGATGTTGGCACTGCAGGCGGCGGCTTTACCTGCTATGCCACAGCGCCAACTAGGGGCCACTTCCACTCCAATAAGGAATTGATGCTGAGGAGCAGGGGACTTGAGCCTGCAGGAGTCTACCTGGGCCCATCTCTAGATGGTCTTAGATTCCTGGGAACAACCGTGGCTCACACCCTGAAGAGAGAGTCCATCAGTGAAGATTCCCCATCCAGGGAGTACAAAATGCAACCAGTAGGCAAGACAACAGCAGGATTGGGCTGGACAAATACCTGGCCTGTCCCAACTGGTACACCATGCATTCAGTTTCAACTCCTAGTTTCAAAAGACTCGGGGGAAAGAAACGAGAAGACTTCAGGGAGATTCCGGTCTTCGCTTTCAAAACCTCTTTGAAATGTGTTTCCAGGGCAGGGTCTGGATGTGCTGGTGGCCTCCATGTTTCAGGCTCTTTTCCAGCTTGGTTCAAACCCACGATCGACTCTGTGACCTCATTTTCTATCAGGAAACAGAAGGCTGGGTGATCCTTGTGCTGTGGACTCCGTAGTGAATTTATTCTACACCCCTTCCAGGAACGTTATCACCTCCATTCTGTCCTCTCTGGCAGTGCCATTTTATTTCTATTTTATTAGATGAGACTAATCTTTCTTAATTTTATTTATTTATTTTCATTTTATTTGACAGTCAGAGTGGAGGGAGAGAGATCTTCCATCTGCTGCTTCACTCCCTAAATGCCTGCAACAGCCAGGGCTGGGTCAAGCTGAGACTAGGAATCCAAGACTCCATCCGGGTCTCCCAGGCAAGTGGCAGAAACCTAAGTACTTGAGCCACCACCTGCTTCCTGCCAGGGTACGTTCCCAGGAGGCTGGAATCGGGAGCCAAGGCAGGACTGAAACCCAGGTGCTCCAATGCGGCAGGGGGTGTTGCAAGCAGCACATTTACCCCTGCACCAAACGCCTGCCCCACTGCAATGTTAGACCTCAGTCATCTGCAGTGCTGAGAGAGGAATGAAAGGTAAGCCCCAGCCCCAGAAGTCCTTACCCACCACCACAAAGTCAGAGTTTGCGGATGAAAACCCTCCCCACCGAGACACGGCACCTACCGCCCGGACAAAGCGGGTCTCCTCTCATCAGTGACTAAGGCAGCCGTGGAGACCAAGGCCCAAGCTTCTCCTGGGATCTCTGCCCTCAGACAACCACGTACACATCTTTCTCTACCCTCGCCCTGTGATTCCAAATTCTACTGTAAACATGGACTCGAGAAAGGCACCAAACTGAAATTCCTATCACAAATAGCAGGCAACTATTTTCCAAGTGGTTTCTGAAATCAGCTGTGTGCATTTCTTCAAAGTTTTAAATATTTCCATACCCTTTTGAAATTCCTAGTGATCGATACAGGTTTTTAAGTCTATTATTACTGCTCATGTCACATTTTCGCCTGATTTCCAGGCTTTTGTGGCGTCCTTGATTGTTAAGTCATTTGATTTTATCTTTTATTGAGGGTCTTGGAGTTTAGCAAAATGTTGAAATGATTCATCAGTCATAATAAAAGACTTCAAAGGGATCCGAGTTGAACGTCAGGATTCTGAAGAGCATACGGGACAGTCGACTTCTTGAATTTCAACCTCAGGACAATGAGCCCAGCAGAGGATTTTGCTAAAAGACCTAATGAGTATGTCAGTCACATCGAAAAATCATCTGCTAGCCACATGTTCACAATCCACATGTATCCATCCAGAGTGTGCATTTCATCTGGACATCCATTTATTACGTAGCACGATGCGTCTTAGGGTATGCATTTCAGCAATCCACTCCCTGAGCACCAGAGGTCACTGCGAAAGGAAAATAAGGTAAATTCTCTAGGGTGCGAGCAGAGCCCAGCCAAATCCAGAGACACTGCGCATGGCTCGGGATGCCAGCCCGGTCCCTAGTGGCTTCAGTCTGAAATACAAAGTTGAAATCCATCAAATGATTGGTTTTAAGGCAGCAACTCAGAAACATTTTTCAAACCTCCTTAAATAGATTCAGTCATATGTTTTCCAAGTAGCTAAGCATGTGCATTGAGCAATAAGAAGACAAAAGATAGGCATATATATATATATATATATATATAATACTGATAATGACCTTTTTATTAAACTGTTTAGTAGAGTAGTAAGTCTTTGACCATAATGTAAATTAAAAATATATTATCTCAAAAATTAAAAAAAAAAGAAATGGTAGTGATGATTGCAGAAGGAACAGGCTACCAAAACTAAAGAACTCTCTTGTTGAAATCTACACCCACATGACACGGTTTTTCATTACGTACAGTGGAATAAGTGAGCGGCTACTACGTGAAAGGACTGATGAGCACAAACAGCAATGAAGCATCTCCCTACAGTGTCCAGAAGAAAAGAGAAACCTAAGGGCTCACAGGCTGGCCACGTGGGGATCCCCAGAAGAGTAGGGGTGTGAGTGACATGGAAACTGAAAAGGAAAGCGCACTGCACTCCCTCCGCTGGAATCAGGAGGCTCTTCACGGGGAGGCCCCTTTAAATGAGCTCTTCAAAGGTAAGCAGGGTGGCAATACCCAGGAGGAAGGCCACAGGCGAAAGGCACAAGAGGGGACAGCACATCTTGGAGGCAGCTGGCAGCCTGGGGGACTGGAAGTTCAGGTGTCTGGGGTATGACAGCACCTGCCACAACACGTTGGGGTGCAACTGCCAAGGGCACTGAATGCCATGCTGGGACGTGACTATGTTTCTCTGCAGGAAATGGGTCCAGGGAAGGTTTTGAACAAAGTGCCTTAGGAAAGGTGAACTGGAGGCAAACCAAGGGACAGTGTGAAAGCCAGAGTAAAGAAGAAAGACTTGCTGAGAAAGGAGCGCACTGGTTCCCGTGAGAACCGGGTGGGCTTGTGCAGATGGTGGGGAGACAGGAACAAGACGAGGCTCAGTTCCGCAGTGAGTCAGCACTCGGTAAGTGATGGCATCGAGGGAGCAAGGGTGACACAGCTTTCTAAGTGGGAGAGGTAGAGAGAGAGGGATGCAACCAAGGAAGACAGAACACACAAGAGAAAGTCAGTGAGAAGATGGGAAAACCCAAGCAAAGACACTCAGAGCCCATCCCAAGGGGCGAGAAAAGAGGGCGGTGGCAACATGAAGGCTGCCACGGCTGGAATGGCGAAGTGGGGGCTGTGAGAGTCAGGAGCGAAATCGATGGCATCCGATGACTGCTTGGATGGAGAGGATAAAGGAGTCGGGGATATCGAGAGAGTCGCTCAGATTTCAAGCTTAAGTGACCCCGGGGATGTTATCCCCACATTTGAAATGGAGACAGATCGAGGACAGATGACTGATGTCATTTTGACTATTCTGAGCTTAAGGTACCCAGGAGGCAGAGAGGGTGCAGTCTCCCTGGAGACAGAGGGGCAGTGCTGAGCCTATAGAAATAGAAACCTAGGCTGGCGCCGCAGCTCACTAGGCTAATCCTCCGCCTTGCAGCGCCGGCACACCGGGTTCTAGTCCCGGTCGGGGCGCCGGATTCTGTCCCGGTTGCTCCTCTTCCAGGCCAGCTCTCTGCTGTGGCCCGGGAGTGCAGTGGAGGATGGCCCACGTGCTTGGGCACTGCACCCCATGGGAGACCAGGAGAGGCACTTGGCTCCTGCCTTCGGATCAGCGCGGTGTGCCAGCTGCGGCAGCCATTGGGGGGTGAACCAACGGCAAAGGAAGACCTTTCTCTCTGCCTCTCTCTCTCACTGTCTACTCTGCCTATCAAAAAAAAAAAAAAAAAAAAAAAAAAAGAAGAAGATGAAGGCTTGGGTGGGAGGGAGGCTTTTAGTCTAGGGAATGAGAAGCTGGTTATGCTACGCCTGCCTCCTAAGGGGCAGTGCCCGGATTTAGTCCCTGGTTCCAGCTCCTGACTTCAGCTTCCCGCTGATGCACACCCTGGGAGGCAGCAGTGACAGCTTAAGTAGGTGGGTCCCAGACACTCACGTGGGAGACTGGATGGAATTCCTGGCTCCCAGCTTCAGGGTGACCCAGTCTCAGCCTTTGTGAGTATTTGGGGAGTGAACAAGTAGAAGGAAGCACTCTTTGTCTCTTTTTTTTTTTCTCCCTGCCTCTCAACAAAATAAAAATAAAGTTACTTTTTTTTTTAAAGTATAAGGGACATCACCATTTAGGCAAAATATAAAACCATGTGTACCACAAGTGTCTCTCTGGGAGAGCAAAAAAAAAGCCCAGAGTATCTTTTTTCAGACAAAACAACCAAACACTTGAACCCCATTTAGATCAGAAGAGAAAGAACAATCAGATACGAGCATCCGACGAGGCATTGAAGACAAACTAGAAGTCATGGCAGTGGCAGCAGAGGACAAGGCAGAGACCCGGTCTCTGGCACACCGCTTACTCTGCCACTGACAAATTTAATCATGAGACTGAACAAACACTGCCCTTTTCATTAAAGTCATTTATTCCCCCCTAGCAATGGAGATGCCTTTTAATGATCGCAAGGATAACTGGAATGACGCTTCCCACTGTCCCTACCCAAGTTCCAGTTCAATCAATGCTTCACACGTCGCACATTCCAACGGCAGAGAGCAACCTGAACAGAAATGCCATTCGTAGAATAGATTGGAAAACATCTACTCAGTGCTCTATCTGAAAACGAGAGGATTTTGATCCTAGGATCTTATTAATAAAAAGTTCTATTAGCAAAACCCTTACCTTTGGGAAACTAAGACATGTCTTTTTTCACAGAGCTGGAGAAATAGCCCCAGGCGGTTGCCATGGGCTTCACCTGCAGATCTCCTGTGGGTTCCACTGGATCAGCCAGGGTACTATTCTCTTTTTGAGACTTAGAAAGTGAACGACATCACCTTAGACGAGAGCTCTCTGGGGAGCTGACACCATGTTCCACTGAAGCCTGAGCCATGCAACCACTCAATCAGCTCAACACCATCAGTGTGGCCCCTGAGCTACCAGGCAGCCCTTCCCAGGGAGCTCGTGTGATTAGGGAATGTCAGGGACCATGAGTTATGAAATGGTACAACTTACGTAACCAGCAACAGGCAATCTCATGGGCCTGCTGACCAGCCTGTGGGAAAGCAATGCCAGGAGTCTGGACCAGCAACCCCAACAGGGTGCAAAGGCACAGGGAAGGAAAGCAGGCCCCTGGCCACAGGTGAAGTCTGTGTCCCAGGCAAGCGTGGCTCATCCACGACTTCCCACCTGACTCTTCCATCTCCTCTCTGTCTCTCTCTCTCTGTGTCACCCACCCCAGCTCCCTCTCTCTCTCTCTCTCACCCATCTCTCTGTGTGTGTGTGTGTCTGTCACCCACCCCAGCTCCCTCTCTCTCTCTCTCTCTCTCTCTCTCTCTCTCACCCATCTCTCTCTCTGTGTGTGTGTCTGTCACCCACCCCAGCTCCCTCTCTCTCTCTGTCTCTCTCTCACCCATCTCTCTCTCTCTCTGTGTCTGTCACCCACCCCAGCTCCCTCTCTCTCTCTCTCTCTCACCCATCTCTCTCTCTGTGTGTGTGTCTGTCACCCACCCAGCTCCCTCTCTCTCTCTGTCTCTGTCTCACCCATCTCTCTCTCTCTCTCTGTGTCTGTCACCCACCCCCAGCTCCCTCTCTCTTCCCCATTTCTCTCCCCCTCTCTCCCCCACCTCCCCACCTCTCTCTCTCTCTCTCTCTCTCTCTCTCTCTCTCTCTCTCTCTCTCTCCGCTCTTTCTGCCCGCCACTCTCCCCCAGGGAGCCTGTGTCCTTCCTTCATGTCTTGGGTCAGGTTTCGGGCTGCCACGTGGTAATTGATTCTACTGCTGGTTAGCTGGGTGTCAGGTGGCAGGGATGAAGTGTCAGTGAAAACAAATAGCACTTCATGGGGCTGACCTTTCCTCCCCAAGCTTTTGTTGTGGTCGCCTCTGGGATGTGCAGTTCAAACCTGTGTGAGCCAGTTGTGTCTATGTGTGCCCTCCCCGCTCCCAACGTGCGATGACAGCCACGTTGTCTCCTTGTCACTTCTGGCTCGCTGACAGCCCCGCGGCAGGTGGGGGCTCTGTTTCCCACCCAAGTCTGGGGTCTGAGGGAGCCTGCCAGGATTCCACGGGGAGACTGACGTTCAGGAAATAAGAATGTGTCTCTGTGTGACAGTGCACGAGTCCAAGTGCAGCCTCCAAGCTGTGCACAACTCCAGCGTCCTGTTCCACTCCCCAGTAGCAGACATCAGCCACAAGCCTTGTAACATCCAACATTCCCCTGATTAGCCTGCGTCGGGCTATGGCTGCCTTTACATTTTGTAGATCCTCCCTCAGGACTACAAGACGAATTTCCCAGGGCTGGGAGGAATGTCAGGTGACAGCTCTCAGTGGTCCATCCTCTGCAGACCCACCTTTAGCTGAAGGGCATCACCTTGCCCAAGATCACTCCCTTGCGTGTGACAGCCAGCATCAAAGGAGTGATTGACAGGTCAAGAGTGTCATGGTCTCATCCTCCAGCCCTAACTCAGCATGAACATGTAGACCCCTGAGGGATGAGAGAGGCACTGCCCACACCTGCATCCACCCTCAGTGATGGCAGGAGTGTACCCTACAGATATCCAGCAAGCTCATCCCTCCCCCCAGAGTCCACCTCCTGGAAGTCCAGGGGGTGGGATTTTGGGGCTGGATAGCCCACAGCCAAGCCACCAATGAGGAGCACATCACATAGCTCCTGGCTCACAGTAGCAGTGGAAATGCTAGAAACTTTCCCCAGAGTGAACTGGGGTGTACCACGGGCAGGAAATGCGTGAGCTCTGAGCTAAGCCTCAGCGGTTGGAGAAATGCAAATTGGCATGAGTAATGATAAAAATCAGTGGGACCACACAGCTGCTGCTGGGAGCAATTGATGCTCAAGAGACAAGGAAAGGCTGTGAGGACATTCAACAGGAATTAAATGCCACGTGCGAAAGGCAAGACGCCTCGCCTCCTTCCTGGCCAGCACAGGAAGTGACTCTCACTTGTATTCAACAGGGAGGAAAAGCTAAGGACGGGCCCAGAACTCGGTCATCAAATCATCAGAGCTCCACAGGATTGTCGCCCTGAGCCAGGCAGTGAGCTACGGCACAGGCGGAACGCCCATGAGGGTCAATGCACTCGGAGCTGCTGTAACACCATCCCACGGCTGCGTGGCTCGAGTTGCAGACATCCATCACTCACCGCCCTGGAGGCCTCAAGTCCGAGGTCAAGATTTATCCATCCGGGTCCTCCCGAGAAACAGACCCCACATACAGAGATGAGCAAAGGGAAACGTACGGCGGGAACTGGCTCATGGGATACGGGGACTGAGAAGCCCGGTGCTCTGCTGTCTACAAGCTGCAGACTCAGGACAGTCCGAGGTGTCCTTAGTCCAAGGCTGAGGGCCCGAGGACCACGTGGAGGCAGGGGTGTAAGTGCACGGTCTGAAGGCCTGAGATGTCCACAGCAGGAGAAGACGGATGCCTCCACGCAAGGAGAGAGGCAACTCACCCCGCTCCAGCATTGTGTTCTATTCTGACTCCCGCAGATTGGAGGTGCTTGCCACACTGGGTAAAACCCAGTCTTCTGATTCAGTCTGCTAACTGAATGCTAGCCTCTTCCAGAGACACCCAACAGACACACCCAGAAGTCATGTGCTACCAGCTTTCCGGGCATCCCCTAAGCCGGTCAAGCTGACACAAGATTGAATCGCCCAAGGTGTAGGCAGGGTTGCCTCCCTCTGTGATCCCTCTCCTTGGCTTGAGGATGGCCACCTTCTCCCTGTGTCTTTGCGTACCCATCATGTCCTGGTCTCTTCTTTAATAATGGTGCTTGCCGTGGTGCACTGGGCCTCACGCTAATGACCTCACTTTCCCTAATTTACCTCTGCAGAGACCCTGTTTCCGAAGGCAGGCACATTTGTGGCTGGGGTGTCCACATATGCCTTTCAGGGGAGACCCAGACCCCACGATGAGAACCAGGAGTCGGTATTAGTGTGCTGATGGCATGGTTCTTGGAAGCTTGGAGCAAGCAATAGCCACACTCAGTGAAGCAGAAACACCAGAACGGCCATGACAGACCGTGGGGGAGGAATCCAAAGACTCGGTGGGTGAATAAGCACTTTGGACACGCCATGTAGGATCAGAAAGTCTACCAGGAGCTGTCCTGTGGGGGGATCCAAAGGAACAAGAAACGTGCTGGTAGGGGTCACCATCGGCCCTGGAAGCTCAGCAGGTGTCAGGAGGCAGAGCTGAGAGCAGGAGACAGCCGACAAGGGGAGGACAGGATCCTTAAATATTAGAGACAAGGATAATAATCCCAAGTGTCAGTGACACCCTCTCGGGGTCATCCAAGTGCAGATAGGAGGTGATGGCCAGGGAACAGCATGCATTTGAAGTCTGGCAGAGTAGCAACCACAGGGTTGCTAGATCTCTACCATAAAAAGAATCAATGATGATGATCAGGACGCTGAAGACCTACTGCCTGTTAAAAAAAAAAAAAAAAAATCAAGGTCCTTAGCTCAGTTTCCAGACCTGAGTGAATTTGCAGACTGTAAATGATTAACACTGACACGCGAAGACCTAAAGTGTTCTCAGGGACCTCCCTCCCATCACGTGCCACTACCTCCCAGGTAATAAGTAGCATCGAGGCCCAGGTCTGGCTCATAGGAGGCCCAGAGGGTGAGTGGACTCATGCCACAGTCACACACTGTATGATGTGAACGGACATACTTGAGAGTCGCAAGCACTGGGGGGTAAGAGGGCCGAGGGGAATCTTCTTAAAGTGCCCCCTTTCCACCAAGTTAATAAATCAACACCAATATCACACCTTGGGGTGCGAGTACAGGGAGGCTGGGAATGTACACCCCCAGAGCTTCCCCTATCCTGTCCCCAGTGAATCCACCTGGTCCCTGCAGAAACCGCCTGGGTCCTGGAAGATGACAGACTCTCACAGACTTACACAAGTAGCCACCCCGGCTGGCCCTGAAGCTCTCTTGCCAGATGCTGCTCCTTCACTAAGGCACAGGCTCAGGTACCTGGAATGCAGCCTTTGATGTGTGGACTCGTTCTTTTCATCTCTATCAAAAAGGAGGATCAGAAACCACTCGTATTTGCTCAGAACAGGCAACAGTATTCCCTTTGAGTGGTGACCCAGGGCTGTGTTAACTCTCCCCTCTCTGTCATCATACCTGGACCAGCCTGCTCTCTGCACAACATCACTCTCCTGATGACATCTTGCAAACCAGAGCCGATGAGCAACAGTGGCGAGTGAGCTGGGGCCTTCAGAAGTCAGACCCACACAGTCAGAAGTGGGAAACCATCTTGATGAAGATGCAGAGGCTGGCCACATCAATACACTCTTAAAAGTTCAGGATCTGAGGCATGCCGAGGCACCCCAATGAGAGCAAATTACTGTGTCCTGCCTCTTCTAAAACAAGGAATGTAACACAAAACCCAACAGACTTCTTTGGGTTCTAAGACATCAGTTGAGAATGTATCACTCAGACAAATATAATGATGTTTACAGAAGGCCATAGTTCTAAATGTGGACAAAAACAGGCAAAGGGTGCAGAACACCCAGGCTGCAGGGCAAGTGACCTTACAGCTTGGCTAAGAAACACAGTAGCCCCTGTGGTAGCAAAAGTATCAGTAATGAAAAAAGACACCATGTGGGGTTTTTGGCAATCTACATTTGGAAAACCAAAGACTTACAGTTCTGGAGAAACACCATGCCCAAAACAGCAAAGAACTCTATGAATTTAGAAAAATAGCTCCTAGCATGCTTTTGGCCCCTGAAAGAGATGGAATACAGGGTCGTGGTCACGATATACCCAGCCATTCATGATGAGCTCATTCCATCACACACTCAAAGCTGTACATTTGGGCGGACCAGCAGCACGTGTTGTAAAACGGATGTGGTATGTCTTTGTCCTTTTGGCAGCTATAATAAAATAGGTGAGACTGTCCTTATAAAGGACAGAAATTTACCTTTCACATGAGGGGAGGAGCCCTCATGGCTTAATCATATCTTAAAGCCCCCCCCCCCCCCCACTATACCATCACATGGGTCCTTATGTTCCAACACCTGAATTTTGGTGGCGAAACATTCAACCACAGCAGGGTACTTCCAGGTCAAAGGCCCAAGCAAGCCTGCTGGTAGTCCCGAGCCCCAGGTTCACCCCAGTGTTGCATCAGTGCCTCTTTGCAGCTCCTATCTGTAGTAGCCAAAAGGGGGCTCTTAGGACCACCTGATGGGGGAGGGGAAAAGTCCCAGCTTGATTTACCCATGAGTCCTCTGAGTCTAAAGGTACAAGCCAAGAATAGCCAGTGGCCACAACATGACATCATTCAGAGAGTGGCCTTGAAAGACAGTGGTGAGACATCTTCCCTGTGGACTGAGTTTCGGATGATGAGGTACACTCTCCTAGAAGGGGAACTAGACATAGCACGTGTGCAGATATGGTCACTGTCTTACACTTCGATTGGACTTGGTTAGACAGCAGCATTCATGGGGTCTATGTCAGTGATCCCCTTATTTTTCTGAAGGTAGGAATCACTTAAGAAGCTTTTGGCGAATACAGATCTCTAAGACCCACCCAAGATTCCTGAAATAGGAAACACAGAAATCCCTGTCTTAAATAAGATCCTTAGGTGATTCTAATATCACTAATCCACGCACTGGTGTTCAGGAATCATTTTTCCTATGTGATTAGCAATGCTTTAATGAAGAGTAAAATACTAATAATTAATGCAAGCATGCATAACACTGTGCTCATATAAATAAAGATTTATATACATATATGACTCAAAATCAGCCCATGAAGCATGTTATTACTCCCTTTCTACAGATGACCCCCAAGGTCGTGAATGATGGAGGAAGTGTCTGGACTCAGTCTGCCCATAGAGCCCTGATGCCATAGTGGGAAAGGTATTCAGGGAAAGAAAGGGCACCCAAAAAAGCCACAGTGCAAGAAGCATGCCCAGCTGGCAAGGCCAGTTTCGGTATTTACCTAAAATGAAGACAAATTATTTTTCCAAATAATTTAACTTCTGTGTCAAAATCCATTTACAATAGCCTACGAGCACCATCTAGTGGCTAGATCTGGCTGCTTGAATATTGAGCATTGAGATTAAACAGGATCAGGTCAGAATAGAAAAGTTGTTATTAAATTTGGTAGACACAAGTTCCCAATTCCAGATAGATGGGCTATTTGGCTTTCAGAAAAAAAATTTAAATAATGAGAGTGTAAAAACAAGGGAAAAGTGGCCAGCATTGTGGCATAGTAAATTAATCCATCACCTGCAGCACCGGCGTCCTGGATAGGCACTGGTTTGAGTCCCGACTGCTCCACTTCCCATCCAGCTCCCTGCTAATGCACCTGGGAAAGCAGTGGAAGATGGTCCAGGTGCTTGGGCCCCCCACATGGGAGACCCAGAAGAACCTGCTGGCTCTTGGCTTTGTCCTGGCCCAGCTCTGGCTGTTGCAGCCATTTGAGGAGTGAACAAGCAGATTGAAAATTTCTCTCTGTCTCTTCCTCCCTCTCTGTAACTCTGGCTTTCAAACAAATAAAATAAGAAAAAGGAGAGAAAAGATCAAAACAAGTGAAGTTAATAATAGAGATAAGAATGATATTGTATTAGAGTTTTCTTAAATGAAAAAACAATAGAAATAAAACATGGAAGAGCAAAGGCCATCTGGCATGTCACTTTTAAATTAATATTCTTTATAATTAATTTATTACAGGATCCACTCGAAGCTTTTCATGACTATGCTTCTCTTTCGGGAGTTATGCTAATTCAGCACCCTCCTGCTGTCCAGGTATTAAGACACTGTCTTCCCCAACCTCTTTCCCACAAGACCTCACAGCCACCTGATGAGAAGCATCCTGGGGCTTAGGCGCCCACCGTTGTACCTTCCCTGATTTCTGTGAGATCGTTTTCTCTCGGATCTATTGAACCCAGATATGCAGAGGCAGGGCAAGGCAGACTCAGCGACAGGCAGTGTCGTTGTTGAATATGTACAATGGGAAGCAGGGAGCAAAGCCGTGAGCATGGATCACACAGCAGCCCTAGCCATCACAACTCAGAGCCAGAGCCTGAAGGCAGAAGGGGCTTCCACCAGCAGGGCCAGCCTCCAGCTTGGAGGAGGTGGCAGCTCCTCGCAGCATCAGGATTCATTCAATGAATTCTTAAAGCTCCTACGTGCCTCAAGCAGAAGACAAGTAGCTCTTCAGTGGAATTTAGACATGGGTAGACTTCCAAAACATGACGCTAAGAACAGAACAGGCTCCTTGTCGTGTGGCTCCACCTACGTGGATTAACCAGAATAGCTACAGGAGGAATGAAGTTTGGTGGCTGGGAGGAGAATGGCATGAGACTGCTTATGGAGTCCAGGACTTTACCTTGGAGTGCTAGAAACATTTCACGCTAGACAGAGGTGTAGGTCACACAAATTGTGAATGCACAGAACCCTACTGAATTATTCACTTTAATGGGGTTAATTGTGTGTCACCTGAACTTCATCTCAATATAAAAATACATATGAACATCTTTTGTTGGATAATCCTAGAGACATTGCAAATGGAAAATCCCAAGTCTTAGGATTTTAGTTTTAAATATTGTCATGGTTGATGTCGGGGGTTGACTGTGTCTAAGATGAAAATTAATGTAGGGCGGCATTGATTTGGGGCACACAAAGGGAGCTGAGGGCTCCTGTTAACACCAGCCTCAAGCAAGCATGCACTTCAACTCCTGCACAGGGCTGTTCTGCCCATACCCCTCCCTGCACCTCCCAACCCCCAGTACTTGCAGACCTGGTGGACAGGGCTGAACTGCTATTTCCGGAACAAAACTCACCAGCCTCTGCATTCCTCTGGCTTCCTGAGACTATTCAGTCTGCTTCCTACAAGGCAGCGTGACCCCTCCTGCACAAGTCTCAAGCCCTGACAAGCAGTGCACGTGGTTAACAGCCCCTCTTGCTGTTGGGGTTATAAAGCCAACCACCACGCTGCAAAACCCTGGGACATATTTTCAAGGCTACGGGAGTTTTGTGCCTCCCAGATGGCAATCTTAATACACCACAAATTCATGTATCTCTTCTTTGTTCTCAACTAGGTAGGTTTTAACTTGGTCAACCATGGGAAGAAGGGACGTCCAAGTATCCGGTGAGGGCTTAGTTATCCTCAGGGCTTCAGGAGGATGCTGAAAGGAAAGCCAAGCAGTGCGACCTTTGAGCAGAATGACAGGGCTGACCCTGGTGCTTCGGCAAGGGTGTTTCCAGCTGAGACTGGCATTTGAGTTGCTGGGCTGAATGGGGACGCCCCAGCCTCCATGTGAGTCACATGACCCAACTGGCTCGGGCCTGATGGAACAAAAAGGTGGAGGCAGGATACACTGGAGCTGTGCAGCCCTTGGTCTCCTGCTGTTGGACACCAGCACTCTGGACTTTGGACTCTGCTACTCAACAAGGCAACCCCCTGAGCTCTCACACCTCCAACTTTGCAGGGAGAATTGTGCCATTGGCTTCCTTCGTCCTCAGGCCTTTGGACTTGGACAGAGCCAAGTTACCAGGTTTCCTGTGTCTCCAGATTACAGGTGGCCAATTGTGTGACTTCTGAGTTCCCATATCAAATGAGCCAATTCTCCTAGTTAATATCTCTCTCTCTCTCATATAAATATCCCATCCCTTCTGTCTCTCTGGAAGACCTGGACTAAAACAAATATTTGCTGAGAATTATTTATAAGATTTAGCTAGAGACCTCAAGCCACTCTCTACAGTGAGAAGGTTGTTAGAGCCTTCTGTGCAAACAGCATTTGAAAGTGAGAAGAGGAGAAGAAAGACAGCCAGGCTTCCGGGCAGGGAAAAGAGAGCTTGTCTTTGTTTTTTGTTTTTTTTTTTTTTTTGGGTTTTTTTTTTTTTTTTTTTTTTTTTTTTTTTTTTTTTTTTTTTTCAGCAAAGATATTAGAAGAAGCCACTAGAAACCAATCTACTAGGCTTGGTAGAGGATCTACTTTCAGATATCTGGGGTGGGTTTCCTGACACAAATAGAGAGGGTGTGGCCTTCTCTCTGGAATGTTCCCAGCTCTCCAGTTCCATGATCCTGGGGCACAAGAAACCTGAATTGGGGAGAATCCAGGGCCTCATCTACAGAGAATCAGCGTTGGCCGACAAGCACACATTCCAAACACACACCCAGTTAATGAAAACCACACACACACACACACACACGCAAGCTAGAAATGTTTTCTACCTGCCTGGGACAGTGGGAGAAGCAGATGGAAAATGCCCTGGGGGACTTTGTTCTGAATTCTCAACATCTTAGGGGGAATTGAGTTTCTCCAAAACAAGGTCTTTCTGTTTACAAACACACTGTTTTTGCCAGAGAGAATTCTTTATTTTAGGTACTTTGGGAAAACTGCAGAGTCTTCGGGTTTGGGGCCAAAGACGCCCGAATGTTGCAATCCTAAACCTTTGACAGTGACAAAAACATGTTTGCAAGTGGAAAGTTTTCTGCGCGGGGCTTCTCGCGTTGTTTTGTTTGGGTGCGTGTTTGCTGGCTTGCTTGGGACCAGAGGATTTCCTCCACATCTTCCCAGAACCAGCGAGTGGGGGTCGGGGCTCTGCTCAGGATGCTGGCCCCAAATCACCTGTATCCCTCTTTGGACTGCCTGTATGGTTTAAGGCCAAAACACTCAAGGGCCTTTGAGCTAAGAGAGCCACCTTATTCCTCCGTTCCACCCACAGTGAAGGCTGGGTGCTCAGACGCAGTGGCATGAGGCCGTCTGCCCCACAGCTGTGGGTTTCCAGTTTGCAGCCTCTGAGTGACCTGCTGTCAGCCTGCTCCATATACATCGCCCTGGCACACCACACTCCCACCTCTTTGCAGCTACTCCTGTGCTGGGGGAGAAGTTTCCTGCCTCTTGCAGCCAGATGTCAGGAAAAGACGAGCCCAGCAGAACGCAGAGACAGCAGCATGGAATTTCCAGAAGGCACTGGCACGTTCTAACAGGCGGGGACAATCGACTCGCAGATGAAGACTTCCAATGAACAAGGCTCAGGTACTGTGGAACCTAGCAAGGCTAAGCCTGGTCGCTGGGGGGAAAGTCGGGATCATGAGAGAATGGAGCGGGGTCGAAGTTCCCACCCAATACTGCACAAGGGCAGGTTGAGGGAGGAGGGGGCAGGGCAGGGGGGCAGATGTAGGACTAAGAGGGACAGCCGAGAGCGAGCTATCTGGTTCTCAAATCCATCTGTCGCCAACCCCAGAACCCACACCCGGATCCAGTCCTCTGGATATTTCAGAGAGTTCGGAGTTCGGGGGGCGCCCCCCCACCCACCCAAACAGCAGGGGAGCATCTGCTGATGGTAGCTGCACTGGGTCACCCATCCTCCCCTGGCGTGATGCCCAGCCCGGCCTTGGCATCTGTCATGTCTCATCAGCTCTTCCCACTCAGGAAACTCAAAACTGGTGGCCGCCACATGTGTCCCCTCCTCGTCTTCCCAACAACTGCCTTCCCACAATAACCACATCTCTGCGTCCCTCGTTCGAGACTCTGTCGCCCGACACCACGGCCCCTGCCTCCCTGGTGCCTTTTCCTGCCAGTGCTGGCTTCCAATACCAGGAATCGTCTGTTCCACCCTAACGGCCCCAACTGAACGTTCTCCAGGGAACGTCCACCTTCAGGCTCCCACACGTGAGTCCTTGCAAACTGCTAAGCTCCTTGCTAGTCTGGCTTCCACTTCTCTCCCCTGACCTTCCTCCTCTCTCCCCACCCTCCCCCTCCCCACAGTGACACGGGCATCCCCAGTCCCAGCTCTGTGCCAGACACACTACATCCCTTCAGGGTCTCAGTTTCTCTCTGCCTGAAACACACCATCCGCTTTTCTCCCACGTAACTCCTCTTGCCGATGTCCTGGCTATCACCTCCTGCAGGAAGGCCGCCATGCCTTCAGCAGTGAGTGTCAGAAATACAGACTCCCTCTGGCAGGAACAATAAGGCTGTGTATCGACGGAACCTCGAAGGTAGGGTGGTGGATGACTGGTGTGACGCTGTCATCAGACGCTCGTCCCCTCCTGTAGCCACTCCTGGTGTTAGCTTTATCGTCGGCTGTCTGTTCCTGGTGTTAGCTTTATTATCAAGACGTCTGTCCTGGCTCTAGTTCTAGACACCACAGCTTGCTCCCCGCAAGATGTTCCATACATCACAGCTAGACATCGAATGTCGGAGGAAGAAGGGAGCTGTTCTTCCTGTACCTCTTACCAGGCTTGAGGTGACCAGAGCACCCTCTTCCTCCCTGCCCCCCCCCCAGTCATTCTGCCAGTCACTAGCAAGGGGAGTGGCCTGACTGGCTACCTTTTGGGCAGGGTGAGGGGGTCAGTGTACACCAAGGCCACAGCTGTACTGAAGAGCATGTGGCTCCTGGTCAGAACCCAGGTTCCCCCTGGAAGGAAGCAGGGAGTAGCCCTCCATCCGCATTCACCACCCTTGACCTTCGGTTGTGTGTCCCTTTAAGACCTCACTCTCCTATCCCTCCTTGAAGGTGAGAATGCGTCCTGCTACCTCCGCCTCTGCCTGGCCTCCCTTCTCCCCATCATTTCTTCACACTGAAAGCCCCACTCTTCTATTTTTAAGATGTATTAATTTGTTTGAAAGCCAGAATTACAGATAGAGAATGGTAGAGAGAGAGAGAGAGAGATCCCCAATATGCTGGTTCATTCTTCAAATGGCACAAAGGCCAGGGCTAGGCCAGGCTGAAGCCAGGAGTCAGCAGCTTCTTCTCGGTCTCCCACGTGGGTAGCAGGGGCCCAAGCTTCCAGTGCTTTCCCAGGCACACTAGCAGGGAAGTAGATCACAAGTGGAGCAGCCGGGACTCAAACCAGCGCCCATGTGGGATGCTGGCACAGCGGATGGCAGCTTAACCCGCTACACCGCAGCACTGCCCCGAAATCCCATCTCTTAAGGCCCAGCCTCAAAGGCCAGTTCCAAATTGAGCCTTTCTGAACCTTGCATCCACACAAACCTGTCCCGAGGAGGCAGGTTTATAGCCCCAATGACACCACAGAGCCCCTTTCTCATCTATTTCTCAGTACTTGATATTTGAAAGTTGCTGAAGGGCAAAGCTGGCACGGCTTCCCTCTGTCCCGTCTGAAACTTGGCTTCATGCTTGGCACACACTGAGTGTGCTATAAATGGCCATGAGTGGGTGGACAGACACTGAACTTGGAGTCCACAGTCAAGTACTTCAGTCTGAGCTCAGCTGTGCACCTGCTCCGTGTCTGGGCAGGTCCGGGGCTCTCAACACTTACATGAGGCTCTTAGAGCAGAGGTGTACAAGACCCCTTCCAATTCTGCACTTGTCTTGTGGGCTGCAGAATCTCCATAAACTGCATGACTTCAGACCATGGAAATCCATCTTCCTGTTCCTGGAGGCCAGAGTCCGGGTGCTGGCAGATGTGGTACCTTCAGGAAGCTCTCAAGAGCAACCCTTGGCATTCCTTGACCTGTAGATGCATCTCTCCATCATGCACCTCGATTCTTACATTGCCTTCTCCTCAGTGTGTCTCGGTGTCTCAAATCCCCCTGCTCCTATAAGGAAGCTAGTCACTGGATTTGGGCTCCCCCTAAATCCAGGTTGATCTCATCCTGAGCTCCTCCACTCCCCCTAAATCCAGGTTGATCTCATCCTGAGCTCCTCCACGTCACAACATTCGCAAAGACTCTATTCCCAAGTGCAGCCATACTCTCAGGTACAAGGGCTGAGGCCTTCAACGTAGAGGGGGCCACAATTCCTGCAGCAGGCTGTGGAGTTCTAGTAGTTACTCACATCTGGCTAAACAACATCTAACAATCAAAACTAAGGACCACTCTAGGCTGAAATGTTGCTGTTCCTTTTGGTTTCATAATTACCTACATAGCCACATCACAGATCATTCAACCACCCTTAATTTGAAGGGTAAATATATATTTTTTTCTCTTTTAAGTTCTTACAGTACTTTCAGGAAGTCTCCCAATTTCAGATGCTGATCTTGAACCCGACCTCTATGCATTGGGGTCATTTGTTTTGGCTCCTGGGAGCACTGCTTCTCAGGCTATGTATAGGTCCCAGCTGCCTTCTCACTTCCCAGTGCCTTGAAGACCCTGACGATGAAGGCCAGAACCCTTGGGAAAATCCCATGGAGGTCTCCATGTCTACTGAGTTCTGTTTTGAGGGAAGCAAGGGCCACGAGGGGATCAGAAGCACCCCGGTGGCCATGGGTGTCACCGGCTGTTCCCAGGCTAGCACCATTTATTAAGTGCTTCTGCAGTGGGGAAAGGAACTCTTGATAATTCTACGCCAAGTTGCACCTAGTGGTGCTATTGATGGATGAGGTGGTCCATTCATCAACGGACACTTGCAATCCTTTTTCTTTCGTGACAAAGGCAGGCTGCAGGCTTCGTGGCTGGCAGGCCAACGGCATGGAATCCGTGTCCTCAGAGACAGAGCTGCACCGGCCAACAAGGCCAGGCTGTGTGCTGCTCTTACGTTATGTCTATTTCAGGAGTTGACTTTGGCAGAGGTGTTGACCACTCACACAATATATCTACTCCCAGAAAAGATAAGGAGGGGATAAAAAACCAAACACTGAATTCTCTTTCAATTCTCACTTGGCTGGAGAAGGGAAGTAGAACACTCACGGCGGTGATGATGAACGAGTTGGAACAAACGGTAAAGAAAACAGTGAAGCCATAAATAAGGCATTTCTAAAGAACCTGTGTGCTGAAGTGTCTCCCGACTGGCAGATTCCAAAGGATGTAAATCTCCGGATTATAGTCTATCTGAGGCCACGTTTTGCCAGGACTATTGGAACGCGTCTAAACCGTGAAGTAAACTCAATAATCCGTTTCAAGAGCTCACTGTTAAGAGCTGCTCAGGGTGCATGGATGATCAAGTACTCATGGTTGTACCTTTGAGCTAAGGAAAAAGAGAAAAGCTCGGAGTTATCCAAGATGAGGAAACTGCGCAGCCAGACTGTCCGGGTTCAGACACAGGAACATCTGTGTTCCGACACCAGCTTTCTCCATTGCAATCACGAACGATTCCAAAGGGTCCTCGCACCCCTTCCTAGCGTCTACTTCACTCCTCCCTCAAAACCCCAACAAAAGCCACCCACAACCCTTGTTTCTACACCCTAGAACCAAAATAACACAATCAAAGTTTCTAAAATGTTAATGGGAAAAAAAAAGAAATCTCACAAGAGGTCCAACAATGTATTTTTAAACCAATAACATGAACTTTTCCAGGCTAAAGAATTATGAAATTGGGTCACCAAATAAAAAAAGACATAGCTGTAATAGAAACCATTTAGGGACAAAAAAAAAAAAAACATAAAGTGATGCAGATCTGAAAGGAAATATTTAGATCGTATTTTTACCCAGCTGAGCAGTGAGATGTTTGGAAATGCCCTGGATTTTTCTAAATATTTCCTGCTGTTCATAGCAAAACAGCTCTGAGAGTCAGAAACAAAGGACACACTGGCAAAGTGTCTGTGCCTTTGGCCACGTTACAGCTGCTCCATCCCAGTGGCAACAGGAGGCCTAATTGTAAACACTTGAGAACCACCATGCCTGCCCTGAGCCGCCACATGAGTTATTTTTACGAAAATTTACTAAGAAGCGCGAATCTGGGAGCAAGCAGGGACCGTCGAGTGAGAGGCTGGGGAAGCAGTGGGGGCAAGGGACTGAGCATACGTCCAGTCGTTCCCCTTGCAATCTGGGAGAGGCTTCAGACGGCGGACAGGCTCCGGGAGCAAACGCAAGATGGCCACGCTCCAGGGAGTTTGGCAAAGCCCCGGGCGAGGGCCCGAGGCTCGTGGTGAGCCGGCCTCGGGGGGAGAAGGTGGTGACAGCCAAAGCCCAGTGACACAGAACGAGAGCCCAGAGGAAAGCTTGGCAATGCCTGAGTGGTCCCCAGAGGCCTTTTCTTCAAAAGTGAAGATGGGAATGCCTGGGCAACCACAGGTGAGGGGGCAATTCAGGGCCAAGCCCAGTGAGGACCAGACACAGCAGGGGGTGGGTGCAGAGCAGGGGTGGCCTGGCAGCGGGTCAGGCGGGAAGGTGCCAGTGTCCCCGGAACTCTCAGGGCAAAAAGCAGGCTTTTGCCCAGTTTTGTCCTGAGCGATTGCTTGGCCCTTACCCCAAAGGTGGAGAGCTAGCGGGGGTTTGCGCAGCATCCTTATGACCGACCACTTACTGGCATTTGTCGCCTGGCTCAGAGCCCATTCCTAAGAAACGGAGGCAGGGGGGAGACCCATGGCTTCCAAAAGACAGCAGCAGCGGGACCCAGCGAGCTGCAACCCAAGGCCCTCTGAGCCCAGCACCCCTGGGGATGGCCCACCCTCAGGAAGGGTCTGCGGACTCTAGAGTCCTGTCCACTGGACTCTCTGGAAACGTCACTCTTAGCAGTTCCTAAGATAAAGATTACTTTTTGTAGCTTGCTAAATCCAGCCACCTTCCCTTCAACGTGAGGTCAATGAAAAAAAGTGTTCTCATCAAATTCTGCAACACAATTTTCCAGCGTGTTCACGTGGGAACACCTACCCACCAGCAAAACTGGCTACGGGGGCAGCTGGTTGTTGTTATTCTGGGGGTGGGGAAGTGGAGGGAGCTGTAGCCACGGAGAGCCACAAACCACAAGACTCCCGCACTGGAGCCACATCCAACACAGCCTCCCGGTTACCAGGAGAGAAGCAGGGACGTCCCCCCAGGAGCCCGGGGTCACTGTTGTGGGCTGAACTTCCACCCCCTGCCCATTCATATGCTGAGATCCTAATCCACAGGACCTCAGAATGTGACCTTACTGGGAACCAGGGTCACTGAAGATGAAATTAGTCAAGATGAGGTCAGCCTGGCTTAGGGTGAGCTCCTAACCCAATGCAAGTGCAGTCTTTAAAAAAGAAATGGCCCCGTGAAGAGAGAGAAACTGTTCGGAGGAAGACGAGGTGCAGACATGGAGGGAAGATGCCGTCGTGTGTCCACGCAGCCTCAGGAGGAACCAGCCCTGCCCACACCTTGTTCTCAACCTTCTGGCTCCAGAACCTGAGATGACAAATGTCTACTGTAGGAGCCTTCTGCTCGGCGGCGATCTCTTCTGGCAGGCCCCTTCCTCCACAAACATATTCAAAATGACCCTACCCTGTGTCGAGAGAGAGAGAGAGAGAGAGAGAGAGAGAGAGAGAGAGAGAGAGAGATGCATAAAATCTAGGTAGAGAGCCGGCAGTGTGGTGTGGTGGGTCAAGCCACCACTTGAGATGCTCCCATCCCATAGCAGACTCCCGGGTTCTCTGCTTCTGGTCCAGCTCCCTGCTGATGTGTCTGGAAAGGCTCCTGTCTCAGTCCAAGCCCCTGGGCCCCCGCTACTCACGTAGGAGACCCAGAAGGAGCTCCTGGCTCCTGGCTTCTGCCTGGCCCAGCCCTGACTGGTGTGGCCATTTGGGAAATAAACCAGCAGATAGAAAATTCTCTCTCTCTCTCTCTCTCTCTCTCTCTCTCCCATGCTCTGTCTTTTAAATAAGTAAATAAATAAATCTTTTTTTTTAATCTAAGCAGGAGCATGTTTATTCTTTCCTTCTGATTTTAAAAGAAACAGAAAGCTTTTCGGGACACTGGTGTTCCCTGTGTTCACGGAGAAGTTAGTCCTGTAGGAACAGTCCCTGCAGTGCCCACACTTGGTCAGCTGCCTCCCCGGGCAGACTCAGCCTTGGCCCCATATTGAAGTCACGCGCTGATGTGTCCAGTGACCATGGCTCCCTACCCCTGGCTCCAAACGCCCAAGCCAAAAGATTCTGTCTCACCAGCCTTGCAGCCCGGCATAGCCTGGCCCATAGTAAGTGCTCAATAAATAAAACTTGAATGCAGCCCATAGGGATCTAGGGTTACTCAAGGCCGTGGCTGAAATCCGAAGCAAGGAGAGACGGGAAGAAGGAAGTGCTGGCAAGAGCAGACTTCGTGGCTGCAGCCTGAGCTCCTGGTAGCAGGGCGAGGATCCGGGAGCCCAGGCCAGGAAAGTTTTTGAAACTGCAATAAATTGAGTGTTTTATAACCGTCCGCTTGGGTCCATTTTTTTTCCCTCTCTCTTTAAATTTTGCTCTTCATTCTATAGGGCTTGGTGGGGATTCCTTCCTTCAGAATGTTTGACTGGATTCCAATGAGGGCTTCTCAAATTCGGACTTTTCCACCGAGACTTCCTGACAGCAGGACTGCCCTCCGGGTCGCAGCCTCACGTCCATTTCCCGATCATCACGTACTCTATGCTGCTCTTATCCCAGAATGGTCTTGCCTTTCCCTGCTGACCACGCTTTGTCTTCACTATACAAGGGTGCTTCCAAAAGTTTGTGAAAAGGTAGAGTTAAAAGATGTTGATTGGGCCAGTGCTGTGGCATAGCAGGTAAAGCCATCACCTGCAGTGCTGGCATCCCATATGGGTGCTGGTTCAAGTCCTGGCTGCTCCACTTCTGATCTAGCTCTGCCATGGCCTGGGAAAGCAGTGGAAGATGGCCCAAGTCCTTGGGGCCCTACACCCACATGGGAGACCTGAAAGAAGCTCCTGGCTCCTGGCTTCGGATCGGCACAGCTCCAGCCATTGTGGCCATCTGGGGAGTGAACCAGCGAATGGAAGACTTTCTCTCTCTCTCTCTCTCTCTCTCTCTCTCTCACTGCCTCTCTATAACTATGCCTTCAAATAAATAAATATATCTTTTAAAAAAATGTCATTGTGGTGCAAAACATTTTGAAATCCATGTACCACTTTTTTCATAATACACACTTTCCATGAACTTTCTGAAGTACTTGTCTCTCAGCAGGGAAGAAGTCGTGTTTCTTTACAGGAATTCACACTGGCAAACAAGCGAGGCTTCTGTAGCCCTTTTGCAGCCCCCATACCATTTTCAAATGGAAGAACGCATTGCCCTGGGCCCTGGGGAGAGATGAAGAACCATGGAAACATGAAGGATGCCCGGGAATGAGGCTTCTAAATTTCAAATTTTCTGCCATAAATTCCTAAAGGACATTTCTCCAAAGGCATGCCATGGGGTGCTCCTGGGCCACACACATGAAGGGTTCCAAGGACAAACAACTGGGCATGCACAGGGCTGAGCAGAGATGAGCCTGTTTGTAGCACAGCGCTTCTCAGGGCCTGGGGGCACTAACCAGCAGGAACGGATAAAGAGTGGGCGCTTCCTAACTGCACTGGAAGCAGAATCGCGGAAGTCAGATTCGATGAGGATGCAGTGCAAGGAGTTTCTGTTCCGGAAGTAATTCTGGAAACAGAATCAACAGACAGTGTGTCGGGGATGAGTCTGGAGGAGCTGCGCCGGTCCCTTCAGGCAGGAAATCACTGTCCTGAATTCTAAAGAGTATAATCAATGAGGCTCATGTTTTCTAATCCCCCAGCTGCTTCCTGAGCTACCAAGAGTCAATTAGCAGCTCCTGAGTGTGTAAAATTAGGAGATGAATAGCAGCTTCCCAGAGTGTCAGTGTGGCCTGAACGGCATAGGTGACACCAACACAAAACCCCGGGCCTGGCCCAGAGGGACGAATCGATACACGTTCACAGCCTCCGAGTCTGTGTACGTTGTGCTCAAACTGAATTATTTCCCAGGATGCATCACGGATGCATTGCCCCCTCCAACCAGCACCACTCCTCCCTGCCTGGCTGTGGGCCTGGGCTCCAGCCACATGCCAACGCTATGCCAATGTATGGTGGACAAAAGGAAGACTAGGAAAATATAGATCCACAGACGTCACCAACTCCTTGTGGTCTACGACTCACTCTAAAATTTTAGCTACAGTGATGGAATAATTTTGTTTTCTGCTATTTGCATGATTCCTGCTTACCAAGATGAAATATGATTTCCTTTGGTTAAAAAGAAATGCCCAATATGTTGTGAGAGATGACGTAATGCTTAGGAACCTGGGTTGTTTTTAAAAACGCCTTCCTATCAACTACTTAAGGGTCAGGTTGTAATGTTGATCCATGCCACAGCGTATTTGCTTTACTTCCTGCTTCTGGCTGACCTCTTAATAGGAAAATTAAATGGGTGACATGAGTCAATTAATCAGATTGCATAGTTATTTTTATGAACTCTACTGCCAGTGCATTAATTCATGACATGTGCTTCAAAAATGGAAGAATGGCTAAAATATACATATCGATTGTCTCATGATATATGTTCTGAAAGTCAGACACTCTGAACACTTCTTTAATCCCTTCATTTATGTAAGAAGTGTGAACGAGTACCTACCAAGAACCAGTCACAGTTCTGAGTGTTAGAGGTAAGGGGTACATCAAGGCAAACAGGGAAAAGAGACTTGCAAACCACTCCTTCCCTGCGGATTTAGGAAGGAGGTGGGTACATGCTAGGACAATGCAGTAAGTGGGGACCAAACCTTTGGCAGAGCTCAGCCAGAGATTCAGAGGGACAGAGCTTCAGTTCGTGGGATAATTAGGGATTCCCTGATTGATAGCTGGTAACAGGGGAAATAGTAATGGAAAACTTAAGAGATTGCCTTGAATTTCCCGAAAGCACCAGAAGGCAGAGTAGTTCAGAATGGCTGGAATGGAAGGTGCAAGGGAAGACAGGGAGAGTGATGAGCAGGAGCTAAATGGAGGCCATTCCAGGGCTTAGAAGCCCTGAGCCCCGTGCTCGAGAGCTTGGACTTCATTCTGAAGGCAATGAAGAATTCCTGAAAGGTGTAAGCCAGAGAGGCACTGCTGGCAGGTGTTGAAAAGGTCCCTGGAGACAATGAGGCTGATGGCTTGGGAAGGGCGAGACTGGTGGAAGGAGACTCCTTTCGAAGTGTATTCAGTCCCCACGAAGGAGAAGGCATCTGGGATGAGACAGAGATAAAGTAAGAAGAAAGAGTCTGGGGAGAGAAGTGGACAGAAGGCAGCTCCATCCACTCCAGTACAGGAGGGCAGAGGAGAAGCGGATGCCAGAAACCATCATGAGCGCCATAAGCTGCAAGATTTGAGGGCTCGGGTGATACCCGCAGTGCAGGTGCTGGGCAGCCTGTTGGACATGTGCCTCTGAAGCTCAGGAAGTTAGGTCGGGGCTGGTGGAAGACATTTGGAAAGCATCATGGCTTTCATCATCAAAAACAGGAGAGAGCATGAAACAGATTACCACGGGGAGGCAGGCGGAGCAAACGGAGCCCAGGAAAGAGCTAAGGGGAAGTCCAAGAAGAGAGATGATGAAGAGAGAAAGGGATCTGTAAGTGAAAGTTGCCAGAGTTGAGTATTTCAAGAGTGTGCCGTCAACAGCGTGGAGAGAACAAGGAGGGGGTTGGGATGAGCACTGGACACGCTGGCGGTGGCAAATCTCAATTCCGATGAGCTCAACAAACGGTACTGAGTACGAGGGGACTTGAAAAAGTTTGTGGGAAATGGTATCAAAGAAAAGTGCATTTTAGTGCAAAAAAAAAAAGATACCTGAAATCCATGAATAATATTTTTGTAATATGCATTTCCATGAACTTTTTCAAAAACCACATGTATCGGCCAGCGCCGTGGCTTAACAGGCTAATCCTCCGCCTTGCGGCGCCAACACACCGGGTTCTAGTCCCGGTTGGGGCGCCGGATTCTATCCCGGTTGCCCCTTTTCCAGGCCAGCTCTCTGCTATGGCCCGGGAAGGCAGTGGACGATGGCCCAAGTCCTTGGGAGACCAGGAGAAGCACCTGGCTCCTGGCTTCGGATCAGCGCGATGAGCCGGCCGCAGCGGCCATTGGAGGGTGAACCAACAGCAAAAAGGAAGACCTTTCTCTCTGTCTCTCTCTCTCACTATCCACTCTGCCTGTCAAAAAAAAAAAAAAAAAAAACACTTGTATCTACAATGAACAAGATGTCAACTGGCACAAAAAGAGAGATAATCCAGTGGCTCTCAAAGTTCATATGGCCCAGCAATAGCTGAAGGGTTCCCTAGATACCTGTGCACGGGTCCACCCCAGATAATTTGTGACAGTGGGATTTGGGGGGAGGGAGGGTACCTCAGGAATCCACATGCTCAACAAGGCCCCAGATATTATTTCTAGGAGGAAACATTATAAAAGGTTAAATGAAAACGGGAGTTTTTTTTTTTTTTAACAGAAATACTTTAATAATGAAAACTCATCCCATGGGCCCATAACATCAGCTTCTCTCCTGCCCAGAAAAGCCCAACGGATTTGAAGATTGACTGAATCCGCCAAGTGGCTCCAACCTTGCAGCACTAAGAGTCCTCGGGAAACAAGATCAGTCACTCTCCCAGCTGGAGGAAGAAGTGTGGCATCTAAGGACACAGATCCGCCGTGTCTTGCTTCCACCCTGCCACCTGAATCAGGCTCCGGGAAGCGAAGCCCACACACACGCACGCGCACACACACACAGCTGCCCGGTAGATTCTGCAGCTCAGCCAGATATAAAAACAACCAACCAGATAGTGTCCACTCCAACGCCAACCCTAACCGTTGGTGACTCCTACGAGCATCCGTGGGAGGAACTGTGTTTGAGCTGCCCACGTAGGCCCCAGCAAAACCCCCTGTCAAGAGGAAGTTCAAGATTCCTTGATGTCAGCAGGGCCTTGCAACAGAAACTTTGGTCCAACTGTGAGTTTGCAGAGTAAATATTATTACAATGAAGTAGAATCCAAGCCGGCCTGAGGAAGTGTGCAGCCGAAGCGCTTGAGGAGATCCTGGGTGCCCCCCACTGAAAGCCTTCCGCTCCCTGTTACAGTCAAGTTCAACGGTCTCCCCAAGCCGGCGGGCAGGGATGCACTGCTGTTGTTGTAACAACAAGAGACACCCGGGCGGGTGGAATGAATCCTTTCGTCAGCTCTACACCTGGCAACTTGGGTGAGCGTTTATCTGAGTCAGTGCCAGACAATCTGTTGGATTTTGAAGGGAAATGAGAGCCCAACTAAGTAGCTGTGATCAGGAGCATTTCAAAAGCTCCAGGTCGCCAGAGGAAAAGGGGACAAAGACATGGAAACGAGCCTTCACTTCTCTCCACTGGGGTGACCCCACCAGTGCCAGCAGTAGCCTGAACAATAAGGGAACCAGGCAGAGTGCTCCCTGCGCACGGCACATCAGCCCGGATAGCCCAGCAGGGACCGTCAGCTTCCCACAAAACAGTGACTTCCCCCGTTTAAACCTCAGTGGGCTTCCCAGCGCCTACATAAGAAACATCAAGGTGCTAGAGAGGCAAGAGCGTTCTCCACCTGACCTTTGCGCTTGTACTTCCTCCTACCCACCCTTCTCTGCGCCATCGCTCCACGTCCCACAAGTCCTCCGTTCCCTGACAGGAAGCAGCTTCCTTCATGCAATGCAGGCTCTTTCTCTGCTTGTTCGGAAGCCTCCTACGCAGTATCTTCCCTGCCCTCTTTCTCCCCTGCAAGTTTCTCTCAACTCTCAAGGCAGCTCAAACAGCACTTCCTCAATGAAGCCCTCCTAGACTATTCCTGGCAGAGTTAATCTACGCTTCATGCTCTGCAGTCCTTTATTTAAACCCCTTTAATACCAAGTATAGCGCTTGATCTAACTGCCCATCGACTCTTCCATTGGAACACGAGCAGACCAAGGGCAAGCCCATAGCCGATGCTCAATACCATTTGTTAGACAGAGAAAGGAGACGAAGGCAGGGAGAATTGAAGAGATGAAAGGCAGGAGGAGCAAGAAGGGAAGAGGGAAGGGTGATGAGTGGATGGGATGACAAGAGAAAGCAAAGAGAGAGAGAGAGAGAACAGGACTAGAGGCAGGAGGTCTCTATTTCTTCATCTGTTGGTACAACAAATGTGTATTGGAAGTAACTACTGAGTTCAAGGCCTTGTGCTAGCCACACTGAGACAAGTAAGACACACGTTTGACCCCCACGAAGAGCTCACAGGCCAGCAAAGGACAAATAAGATAAGCAAATAAGCAATTGCATTAAAGTCTGTGAAACCCATGGGGAGTACGTGCAGGATGCTGTGACATCATAGTGGAGAATTAGCCAAACAGAGCAGCAAGTCAAACTGAATCCTAAGATGTGAGTGAGACTGAAAAGGATCTACATTTCCAGAGAGGGACAGTACGTGCAAAGGTGGGAAAATAAGAGGAACTGAAATAAGGGTTCAAGGCCAGCGCCACGGCTCACTTGGCTAATCCTCTGCCTGCGGCCCCAGCACCCCGGTTCTAGTCCCAGTTGGGGCACCAGATTCTGTACAGGTTCCTCCTCTTCCAGTCCAGCTCTCTGCTGTGGCCCAGGAAGACAGTGGAGGATGGCCCAAGTCCTTGGGCCCTGCACCTGCATGGGAGACTGGGAGGAAGCACCTGGCTCCTGGCTTCCAATCGGTGCAGCGCGCCAGCCGTAGCAGCCATTTTGGGGGGTGAACCAACGGAAAGGAAGACCTTTCTCTCTGTCTCTCTCTCTCACTGTCTAACTCTGCCTGTCAAAAAAAAAATTAAAATAAGGGTTCAAAAAGGCGTGCTCGAGAAAAGTCAGAGAAATGATGTTGCAAAGAACAGCAGGGCGTGGCCACAGAAGTTCCTGGAGGAAGCGAGGACAGGAGAGTAGCCCGAGAGGAGGCTCTTGCTAAGCCACAGGACTCTGCTGTTCTTGTAGCCGACTCAATGCTGCCACTCAACAGGATTTTCCAAGCACCCTTACGCTTTCCCATTCCAATGCTCATCAAAGTCCAGAGGACTTGGTCTAATAGCCGGCTGCTCCCCCAAACTGGAAGACCCACCAGGGCAGCAGTTGTACCTGTCTTGGTCATCCTTTCCTGAGCACTGGCCTGTAGTGAGCCTTTGTCCCTGATGGAATGAATGCAAGGATTGCATCCCTTGCTCCTGTTGACCAGGTCTTCCTGCCACAGAATTTGCAAAACAATGAAAAGAGTTCCACTGGGGAAAAAGTTTGGGAAAAATCCCGGAGGTGGAAAGAGACCTAAAGAAGAGCTGGTTCTCACCCAGCCTCCCATACCTGGATGTGATGCGCTTCTGTCCTCACCAGGCCCTGGGTTCTTATTTATCAAACTTCCGGAGCTTCCGGAAGGGGGGGCTCTAAGGACGCTTCTGATATATAGTCAAGGCCACTTACACTTCAGTGACTTCTGGATGGGAGTTCTTTGGTGACAGGAGGAGAGAGGAAAGAACTGGGTGCCATTCACTTCCAAGATTGCGTCTCATTGATTCTGTGCTGAGGAAAGCAGGTCCCAAGCCCCCTCGTGGCCTCATCAGATGTGAAGACGTAGTTACAGAGATGGACAAAGAGGTCCCCAGTCCCAGGCAAACAGACTGTTTCGGTGAGTCCGCAGCAGACAGATGTGGAGAGTCCAATGTTGGCCACCGTCAAATCTTCAAATCCCAGAAAGAGCCACTGTCCCTAAAGCCAAATCCAGGAGAAACGCTCAAGGCTCCCCTGATGGCTGAGGGCCAGGTGGCCTGCTTTGTGCCCAGGAGACTCCGTGGGTTGGGAACAAATGGAAGCCACGATTAAAGTCATTTCATCTATGTGCTTCCAGAGCTTAATTATATTTATTGTAGCTGACACCCGTCAGGGATGGCAAACATCTTTTGTGAGCTTTACAACGAAAGTTAAAAAGCCTAACTCATAGTGGCTGATTTTGTTTTATTGTATCTGACTCCAAGCCAAGAGTGACAGCGCTTAGAACTGTCCAAGGACATTAACGTTTCCAAGTAGCACAGACGACTCCCCTCCCCAGCTTCCTCCCAGCACCTGCCCGTGCTGTCCACCCTGCTCAGGACAGTGGGAGATGGACTCCCAGAAGTCCTTGTGCAGGTGCTTTCTCCAGTGCACACATCCAGGCATCAATGGGTGCCCACAGATGGATAAGACAAGGCCTCTGTCCTCTGGGGATGCACAGAGATACCAAATGTTATCCTAAAAATTGGATACTACATGCCATAAAATGGGTGAGATCATTGCCGGGTGAGAATATATTGCAAAGGAACACATGAGCTGCAGTTGGGAGAGATACGAGAAGGAGGTGGCCCCTAAGGAAAACCAGGTACTACAAACGGGAACTGGGTTGTGGGGGCCAGGAAGAACGATCGACAAAGGGAAACTTAAGAAAGGCTGGGACGAAGGTTGCCTGTGTTCAGGCAAAGCTTTAGATGGCCTGCATTCACGTGGGGAGATAGCACATGTGGGACAGGAAAGAGAAGTGTGTGCTTGAAGGCTTTGACTGCTGCCTGAAGACCGGGCGTGCATTTGCTAATCTAAGGAACACACACGTCCCGGCTGCTCCACTTCTGATCCAGAGCCTTGATCATGGCCTGGGAAAAGTAGCAGAAGATGGCCCAAGTATGTGAGCCCCCGCCAACCACATGAGAGACCTGGATGAAGCTCCTGGCTGCTGGCTTCAATCTGGCCCAGCACTGCCTGTTGTAGCCATCAGGGGAGTGAACCAGTGAACGGAAGATCCCTCGCTCTCTCTCCCTCTCTCTGTAACTCTGACTTTCAAAGTACATAAATAATTTTTTTAAAAAGGAAAAAAGTTGAGAGCCACTGCTCCCAAATGGTCCACCTGGTGTTAGTGTCTCTAGTGTGGCTTCAGCACCGCCAAACCTAACGCAGGGGGCTGGCAGAGTCAGCTGGGTGTCTGGACACTGGTGCATTCGTGGAGAACTGCAATTCTGAATTTCACACCATCGCCTTAGAGACAACCTTGGCAGCTCACCCACTGTGAGTTCTGGATGATAAAGGTTGGCTTCACATCTTTAAGGGACATTTCCACTTTTTTAAAAAGATTTTTATTTATTAATTTGAGAAGGAGAGTTACAGACAGAGACAGGGAGAGACAAAGAGAGGTCTTCTATCCACGGGTTTACTCCCCAAATGGCTGCATGGCCAGAGCTAGGCTGATCCGAAGCCAGGAGCCAGGAGCTTCTTCCAAGTCTCCCACACAGGTGCAGGGGCCCAAGCACTCGGGCCATCATCTACTGCTTTCTCAGGCCATAGCCGGATCAGAAGAGCAGCTGGGATATGAACTGGCACCCATATGGAATATCAGCACTGCAGGCAGAGGCTTAGCCCACCATGCCACAGTGCTGGCCCTGGATGGTTCCACTTTTAAATAGAACTTGGCAATCTGCTGACAAAGGTGAAATATGTCAGACCAGGGATCCAACAGCACCAAACACAAATGCATTTACAATCACCTGTGCTCAAGACATCAGGGTCAAGATGTCACAGTAGGAGTCACCCACTGACTGCACAGTGGCCAGTCTGTATGAGCCTTAAACAAACACACACACACACACACACCACTATATTTCTTTAAAATCTGCAAAGTCTTCACAGAGAGTTCCTTTCACTGGAAAATTTTTCTCCCTTTCTAGAACATTAGTCTCTAGAGGCAGAGTAGAGGGGAGAAGACTGTTTTTATAAACTTGCCTAAGAAAACTGTTACACCCCAAAGCCCATTAGAGTTATGAAATTCCATTGCATATGTCCTTGTTTATTTATTTGAAACCATCAGTACAAACCTAACTGGGACACTCAATAATAGTTCTGTTTACCTTTACTTGGCTCTAAAGGAAAAGCACTGGGAGCTGGCGTTGTGGTGCCACGGTCTGCAATAGTAGCCTCCCATACCCAAGTGCAGGAGTTCAATCCCTGGCTGCTCCACTTCCGATGCTGCTAATGTGCCTTAGAAAGCAGAAGCAAAACATGGCCTGTGTAGGAGACTCAGATGGAGTTCCAGAGTTCTGGTTTCAGCCTGGCCCAGCTGTGGCCATCTGGGGAGTGAACCAACATATGGAAGATATCTATCTCTCTGTCTCTGTCTCTTTCTCCCTTCCACCTGTCATTTAAATAAATTAATATTTAACAAATTAAATAAACAAAAAAGTAGTGGAAGAAGGTGGACAAGGTCTCTGTTCATGATCAAGAAACTATGGCAGGGGGCTGGCACTGTGGCATAGCAGTAAAGCCGCCGCTTGCAGTGCCAGCATCCCTTATGGGCACCAGTTCAAGTCCCAGCTGCTCCTCTTCCAATCCAGGTCTCTGCTATGGCCTGGGAAAGTAGTGCAAGATGGCCAAAACCCTTGGGCCCCTGCACCCACATTGGAGACCTGGAAGAAGCTCCTGGCTCCTGCCTTCGTATCGGCTCAGCTCTATCCACCATGGCCATCTGGGGAGTGAACCCGCGGATAGAAGACCTCTCTCTCTCTCTCTCTCTCTCTCTCTCTCTCTCAACCTCTGCCTCTCTATAACTCTACCTTCCAATAAATAAATAAATCGAAAGAAAGAAAGAAAGAAAGAAAGAAAGAAAGAAAGAAAGAAAGAAAGAAAGAAAGAAACTATGGCAGAAGTTAACTGAGTCAAGATTGAATCATTGTATCAATGTATTGTCAATATTCTTGCTTCTTCTAAAAAAGACACATATGTCTTTCTTCCCTGTATACTTTCTGGACCCATAACTGAATCACATTTGGTAGTGCCAAGTCTAAAGTTTTAAACATCAAAAGCAGTTTCTACTATTTATCTCTGAACAAAATACAATCCAAAAAAGACAGCAAAACTGTACCATAAAGTTATAGGTGCTAGCATAAATGGCCATACATATAAATTTACATGGCTACTGAGAAACACATGTCCATGGAAATATTCTTTTGTTAACTCCTTTTTTATTTAAGATATACAAATTTCATATATTTCATACCTACAGATTTAGGAATATAAGTGATACTTTCCACCCACTCCTCCCTCCCACCCACATTCCCACACTTCCTCCTCCTTCTGCTCCTACTCCCTCTCTTAATTTTTATAATGATCTATTCTCAATCTACTTTATACTCATAAGATTAACCCCATAGGAAGTAAAGAGGTCAACTAATGGAAGAAGAAGAAAAAGAAACTGTTCCTCAACAGTAGTGACAAAGGCTGTAAACAACCATCAAATCTCAAAATGTCAATTTCTCTCCTATACATTACATTTCAGGTGCTCTATTAGTTATCACAGATCAGGGAGAACATATGGTATTTGCCTTTTTGGTACTAGCTTATTTCACTAAGTATAATGGTTTCCAGTTGCACATAGAAATATTCTTAAGTGCTTATTTCAACATAATCCTTTTAAAATCTATTCATTCATTCATTCATTCATTTGAAAGGCCAAGCCACAGAGAGAAAGTGGAAGAGACAGAGAGAGAGGGAGGTTTCCCATCCCCTAGTTCAGTCCCTAAATGGCCACAATGCCCGTGTCTGGGTCAGGGCAAAGGAAGGAGCCAGGAACCATGTCCCAGTCTCCCACAGGGTGACAGGGACCAAAGTGCTGGTGCCACCTTCCTCTGCCTTCCCAGGTGGGATAACAGAAGCAGACAGCACTACCATGCTGGGCCTCAACGCAATTTTAGACTTTCAGAAAAATTGAAGAATTTCAGAACTGCCACACACCTTTCACCTGACTCTCCAAATATTAACAATTATTGTGTGTAGATAAATCTGTAAGCTTCAAACATGATGCCCAACTATCCCTAAATGCTGAAGATCAGCTCCTAAAAACAAGAGCCTATCTCTGAAAGGCATGAATATTCTTACATAGCCATAGTATAATTATCAAAGAAAATTAATACTATATTATTATTATCTTTAAGACTTATTATAAACACTTTGTTAAAATTTCATCAACTGGGGCTGGCACTGTGGTACAGTAGACTAAGCCTCTGCCAGTAGTGCCGGCATCCTGTATGGGCACCGGTTCTAGTCCTGGCTGCTTCTTTTCTGATCCAGCTCTCTGCTATGGCCTGAGAAAGCAGTAGAAGATGGCCCAAGTCCTTGGGCCCCTGCACCCACGTGGGAGACCCAAAAGAAGCTCCTGGCTCCTGGCTTCGGATCGGCACATCTCCAGCCATTGTGGCAAATTGGGGAGTGAACCAGCGGATGGAAGCACGCTCTGTCTCTATCCCTCTCTCTCTCTCTCTTTCTTCCTCTCCTTCTCTCTCTGTGTAACTCCGACTTTCAAATAAATAAATAAACCTTTAAAAAAAAAAACAAAGGTAAAGGGAAACCCCTGGAGTCATGAATTTGAGCTAGAAATGACTGTGAATTCAGAAAGTTCTTCATCCTTATATAGAGACGCAGGATGGATGGATGGCTAGCTAAACTGTGTGTGTGTGTGTGTGTGTCTAGCTCTTTCTACTGAAAGTCTGAAACAATGACTAACTCAGTATCAATAGATCTGTAGCACATAGATTGTGGCCTTGAAATTCCATTTGTAACTTTAGAAATTAGAGCAGGCTGCTTCCATTGGCTCCATGTCTGGGGCAAGACATGTGCAAGGTGAGTGAGACTTCAGATGTCAGAGACAATAAGGTGACTATTGAGGATTTCTCGAATTGGGAAGACTCAAGACCAGGGTTCCAGGGGCCTCAACTCGAAGATCCCCCAGTGGTCAAAGATGGGAACATTTCAACTCTCTCAAGATAGGACTTCCAGTGGTTTTAAATTCATCAAGTACGTCTAAGCCTACAAGTGCATAATGATAATTTAAAACCTACTCAGTAAAGTTTTGAGGACAGCAGAGTATCCATTCATTATCTTGAAAGCTAAATAAATCAATGGAAAGTATTAAATGTTTTTCTGAGTTTCCTATACAAGCTATACCATTAGATAACCAACTAGTAACTGAAAGGAAGTATCCCCTTGGAAAATGAGCTAATAAATGAAATGATAAAATGAGAACATCACCATTCGGCAATCCCCAGGGAACAAGTAGATCTAGGCAATGAGCTCACATCAGCCAACATCCTAAACCAGGGGCTATCAGGCTTGTGAAAGAACACAGCCCCCCCACCCTCTGCTGGCCAGGGGACTGACCCAAGGGTGGCTAATACCTCCAGATCAGGTTGCCAGTTTATAGGAGGAGCTCATTGAACTGAACCAGGAGTGCACAGTCAGCAACTCCAGACCAGGGGACACCTAGGGGTCAACTGGCCCTAGGGAAATAGAAGGAAAGCCTACTGGTTAAGAGACAGGTTTAAATATACACATATACACATACACATCTGCATTTGTGGAAACATGCATGTGTGTCATATACCTTATATGTAAATTTACAATGGGGAAAACCAAAATATTTAGGGCTACATGCTTTTGATAAATCCATAAAGATGAAGAGAACTTACCACTATAAAAGCCAGTAAGGAAGTTTTTTGGTGGAAACAAAAACGTTTTCTGAGTAACAGGTAAATTCTAATACAACAAAAGATATGAAAATAAATTTAAAAGTAAAAAAGTAGTTATTGTTATAAGATTTTCATAAAAAGGACGCCATTATGATTGCAGGTATGACATCCCAAGCTACCAACCAAGAAAGATTAGCCTGGTGCTGGAGGACTGGGAATCAGAAAAATGGCCCAGGAAGCTCAGCATAGGAGCAAGTGCACTTTTTGTTCAATATATTTTTTCTTTTTTTAAATTTTTTTATTTATTTATTTGAGAGGTAGAGTTACAGACAGTGAGAGGGAGAGACAGAGAGAAAGGTCTTCCGTCTGTTGATTCACTCCCCAGTAACTGAGCAGCCGGAGCTGTGCAGATCCAAAGCCAGGAGCCAGGCGCTTCCTCCTCGTCTCTCGTGTGGGTGCAGGGGCCCAAGGACTTGGGCCATCTTCTACTGCTTTCCCAGGCCACAGCAGAGAGCTGGATTGGAAGAGGAGCAGCTGGGACTAGAACCGGCGCCCATATGGGATGCCAGTGTTGCAGGCAGAGGATTGACCTACTGCACCATGGTGCTGGCCCCTCAATATATTTTTGTACTATGTGCATTTTATAAGGAAGGATTCACGTATTACTTATTTAGAGTGAATAACACTGTCACTGTAAGAGTGAGTGAGCTAGAGAATGCCTGAGCATGTGGGTGAGTGAGTGAGAGTGAGTAGTGAGAGAGCAAATGAGAGCAAGTGAATGAGAATGAGTGGAGTGAGTGTATGAATGAGAGAGGAGCAAGTGAATGAGAGTAGTGAGAGTGAGAGAGCAAGTGAGATGGGAATGAATGGAGTGAGTGTATGAATGGGAGAGGAGTGAGTGAATGAGAGTGAGCGGGTGGATTCATGAGTGAGAGGGTGAATCAGACTGAGCCGTGGGTGAGCAATTGAGTAGGGAAAAAAAAGAACACCCTAACATGGCTGGCAGGCCCTGTTAGTAAGGCGTCCTGAAATCATGTTTCCCACAAAGACCAGACCAAGCCAAATTTGGTAAACCCCTCTATTTTTAGAGCCTGAATATTAGGAGACACAAATCCCTAGTCCCAGACTCAATGAAACTGTGCTCACAGTTCTAGAAATGGAAAATGTGTGACGAAAACTGACGATACACCAGTCAAATAGGAATTTAAAGCCAAGGAGCACCTCAAATGACCCCCACGCCATCCTCACCCCATCCCTCCTGCCTGCTCTCAGGAACCCCACAATCACGAGATCCTCCCAAGAAGTCTGCTGGCCCCTTAAATTTTGTAATCCCCAAGATGTTCAAAAGCACAACTCCCCATCCACCCTGAACAAGTCTCTTTGCAAACATTCCTTCTGAAAACTGAGCCACGGCCCCTAAATCTTACCACCCAGCGTCCCAATTCAGCATAGAGCAGCATTCTTTCAAAAATAAAAGCAATCAAAAAACAATTCCACCTCCAACCAAAAGTGATCATAGGAGAATGGAACTCTGGGAATGCTAGCTTCCAGGAGGCTGGTCTGAGGGAGCGTGTGCCACTTGCTTAACTGCTCTTGGCCTCAGTCCTCGTCTATCAAATGAGAAGGAAACCATCACCCACAGGGGCCGGCACTGCGGCATAGCTGGTAAAGCTGTGGCCTGTGATACCAGCATCCCATACGGGTGCCGGTTCAAGTCCCAGCTGATCCACTTCCTATCCAGCTCCCTGCTAATGCCTGGGAAAGCAGAGGAAGATGAGCCAAAGGGCTTGGGCCCCCGCACCCAAGTGGGAAACCCAGATGAAACTCTTGGCTCTGGCTTAGGCCTGGCCCAGCCTTGGCCTTTGCAGCCATTTGAGGAGTGAATCAATGGTTGGAAGATTTCTCTCTCTCTCTCTCAACTCTGCCTTTCAAATAATTTTTTTTTAAAAAAATCACCCACCTCACCAAGGTTCCATAGACAAAATGAAATTACCTACAGCACTAAGTATGGTGTTCAGTGTAGGGCAGGGCTCAGTAAGCATTTGCTGTCATCCTAATTGTTTTACCTGGGGCATGTTCTGGCCATATTACATCGGGGAGTGTCTGGGGAAGACAGATGTTAATCAGGACAGAGAAAGAGCTATTCAATGCTGTTCTCCCAGCTCCCTGGTGAGTCCACAGCCTATTACACAGGGGCCCAGGCAGAGGGAGAGTAAAGAAACTGAGTAAGCACCTGTCCACAGGAAAGTAGAGTGTGCAGGCTTAGAGTTGGCTGGCTTGAATAATTTCAGTAGGTGAGACCCGGGGCATGCAGGTAGCCTGGGGGTGATTACAGTAGGTGATAGTGGCCAGGAATATGAGAGTCTGCTAAGAGGGGTGGCTGTGGATGTGGACAGAATAGGCGGCCAAGAAGAGGAGCTGACCAGCCTCCACAAGAAGAGAAGCTGACCAGCCTCCAACCTCGGCCTCAAAGCTGAGTCAAGACAGCATTTAAACAGCTGCAATTCAAGCTGACAGCCATAGAACAGAAGCCAAGCATTTTTCAAAGAAAAATTCAAGGCCATCTAATATGTTCACAGTGTGTTGCAATCGCTCATCCACTGCCACCACCCCACTCCCCACCCCCTGCCAGCTCCCAACAGCCACTAGTCAGCCTTCTTACTCTACGGATTTTTTTTTAAACTTTTATTTAATGAATATAAATTTCCAAAGTATAGCCCATGGGTTACAATGGCTTCCCCCCTCCCATAACTTCCCTCCCGCCCGCAACCCTCCCCCTTCCCGCTCCCTTTCCCCTTCCATTCATGTAAAGATTCATTTTCAATTCTCTTTGTATACAGAAGATCAGTTCAGTATATATTAGGTAAAGATTTCAACATTTTGCCCATATAGCAACACAAAGTGAAAAAACTACCATTGGATTACTAATTATAGCATTAAATAGCAATGTACAGCACATTAAAGGCAGAGATCCTACATAATTTTTTTTTCAAATTAATTAATTTTCTATGCCATTTCCATTTTAACACCAGGTTGTTTTTTTTTTTTCATTTCCAATTCTCTTTATATACAGAAGATCAATTCAGTATATAATTAGTAAAGACCTCATCAGTTTGTGCCCACACAGAAACGCAAAGTATAAAAATACTGTTTCAGTACTAGTTATAGCATCACTTCGCTTTAGACGACATATTAGGGACAGATCCCACATGGGGTGTAAGTACACAGTGACTCCTGTTGCTGATTTAACAATTTGACAGTCCTGTTCATGGCGTCAGTAATCTCCCTAGGCTCTAGTCATGAGTTGCCAGGGCTATGGAAGCCTTTAGAGTTCGCTGACTTCGATCTTATTCCGATAGGGTCATAGTCAAAGTGGAAGTTCTCTCCTCCCTTCGGAGAAGGGTACCTCCTTCTTTGATGGCCCCGTTCTTTCCACTGGGATCTCACTCACAGAGATCATTCATTTAGGTCTTTTTTTTATTTTTCCCATGATATCTTGGCTTTCCATGCCTGCTATACTCTCATGGGCTCTTCAGCCAGATCTGAATGCCTTGAGGGCTGATTCTGAGGCCAGAGTGTTGTTTAGGACATCTGCCATCCTATGAGTCTGCTGTGTATCCCACTTCCCATGTTGGATCTTTCTCTCCCTTTTTGATTCTATCAGTTAGTATTAGCAGATACTTGTCTTGTTTGTGTGATCTCTTTGACTCTTAGACCTATCAGAGCCATCAATTGTGAACTGAAATTGATCACTTGGACTAGTGCGATGGCATTGGTACGTGCCATCTTGATGGGATTGTGTTGGAATCCCCTGGCACATTTCTAACTCCACCATTTGCGGCCAGTCCGATTGAGCATGTTCCAAATTGTTCATCTCCTCCCTCTCTTTTTCCACTCTTAGATTTAACAGGGATCACTTTTCAGTTAAAATTTAAACACCTAAGAATAATTGTGTGTTAATTACTGAGTTCAACCAATAGTACTAGGACAACAACAACAACAACAAATACTAAAAAGGATAAAGTATTACATTGTACATCTAAAGTCAGGACAGGAGCTGATCAGTTCATTGTTGCTTATAGTGTCCATTTCACTTAACAGGTTTCCCCTTTGGCGCTCAGTTGTCACCGATCAGGGAAAACAAATGATATTTTTCTCTTTGGGACTGGCTTAATTCACTCAGCATGATGTTTTCCAGATTGCTCCATCTTGTTGCAAATGACTGGGTTTCGTTGTTTCTTACTGCTGTATAGTATTCTATGGAGTACATGTCCCATAATTTCTTTATCCAGTCTACTGTTGATGGGACTCTATGGATTTTGCTCTTCAGGATACACATATAAAAGGATGACTGGTATGGACTGAATTGGGTCTCCCCAAAATTCATAGGCTGAAGCCCTAAATCTCCAATGTGGCCATATCTGGAGACAGAGCCTTGTAGGAAATGGTTAAGGTTACACAAGAGCAGAAGGGCAGGGCCCTAATCCAATGGGTCTAGTGTCCTTATGTGGAGAGGAAGGGACACAGAGAAGGTGGATGGCCATCTGCAAGCCAGGGCAGAGGCTTTGGCAGGAGCCAGGCCCACCTACAACTTGGTCTTGGACCTCCAGCCTCCAGAACTTTGAGAAATAAGTGTCCATTGCTTTAGCCATCCAGCTCATTGCTAGTTCATTAGGATAGCCTGAGCAGACGAACCGTGACATTTTATATCTCCCGGCATGAATCTGACACATTATCACATGCATCAGTATTTCATTCTTTTGATGGCTGTATCATCGTATACCTATACCACAAATTTTTTACCCATTTATCTGTTTATGCATATTTATACCTTATGGTACTGTGAATAATGCTAATATAAACATTCCTATATGTCTATTTTTTTTAAAAAAATATTATTTACTTGAAAGGCAAAGTTACAGAGAGAGAGAGAGATCTTCCATCTGCTGGTTAACTCCCTAAATGGCTACAACGGCTGGAGCAGGGCTGATCCAAAGCCAGGAACCAGGAGCTTCCTCTAGGTCTCCCATATGGGTATAGGAGCCCAAGTACTCGGGCCGTCTTCTACTGCTTTCCCAGGCACATTAGCAGGGAGCTGACTGGGAAGTGGAGCAGCCAGGACTCCAACTGGCGTCCATATTGGATAGCAGTGCTGCAGGCAGTGGCTTTGCCTGCTATGCTACAGCGACAGCCCCTATTTCTAATTTTTTTTTTTGAATACCTGTTCTCAGTTATTGTAAAGTTACACCTAAGAATGAAATTGCTGGATCATATGGTAATTCTAAATTTAACATTTTATAAAAACATCAAATTATTATAAGTTTTAAAGCATTCATTCCAGTGCCTGCTAAGTCCAGGCACTGTTTCATAGGAGTGATGTAAGTATCTATGAGGCAGCACCTCGCCTCTACAGCTTGTAGTCTGTGAGGATTAGTCCTCCAAAAATAAAGTACTTCTAATCTCCCATAAGTTCTTAATTTTATTCAAAATGACTGCCTAGGCAAATTCATGACAATTGAACCTCCAATTTCAAAGAAGACTTTATCCTCCCAATATTCATATTTCAAATGTTTATAAATCAATAAACTTATTCTCTTTTACATTTTTTATTTTTCTTTTTTTAAGATTTATTTATTTCTTTTAAAGACAGAGTTACAGAGAGAGGTAGAGACAAAGAGAGAGAGGTCTTCCATCCAATGGTTCACTCCCCAGATGGCCGCAATAGCCGGAGCTGTGCTGATCCGAAGCCAGGAGCCAGGAGCTTCTTCCAGGTCTCCCACGTGGGTGCAGGGGCCCAAGGACTTGGGCCATCTTCTACTGCCTTCCAAACCACAGCAGAGAGCTGGATCAGAAGTGGAGCAGCCAGGACTAGAAATGGCACCCACGTGGGATGCCAGCACTTCAGGCCAGGGCTTTAACCCGCTGTGCCACAGCGCCGGCCCCATTTTTTATTTTTCTAATTTTAATTCATTAGTTAATTATTTTAAAGTTAATTATTTTAAAGGCAGAGAAAGATCTTTCATGTGCTGATTCATTCCCCAAATGCCCACCAACACTTAGAGCTAAGTCAGACTGACGCTGGGAACCTAGAATTCAATCCAGGTCTCCCACATGGGTGGGAAGGACACTGCCACTTGAGTCATCACCTGTGGCCTCCCAGGGTGCACATCAGTAGAAAGCTGGAATCAGGAGCGGGGCCAGGACTTGAGCCCTGTCACTCAGATTGGGGGTGCAGGTGTGCCAAGCAGTGCCTTAACCGCTGTTCCAAACACCTGACCCAATTAACCTCATCTCCTAGTTAATGCTGATAGCTCCTACATAGGTCAAACTTGACCTTCTATCATATCAAATTCATGAAATCCATGTCTAGGCCATAACACACACATATCTGTGCACTCATGAAGGTAAGAAGGCAGAAGGTCAGCCTGGCATCGTTGTTCCCATGGACCTGTGCCTGATTGAAGACAGGCCAGAGAAGCAACAAGAAGCAAGATGGGTGACGAACCTTGGACACAGTCCATAGAAACACGGATGGGAGGGAAACATGGGAGGCTTGAGAAAAACAAAGCCAGGGCAAAGATTCAAAGAACAACGCAAGCATGCCAGGATGTAGGGAAGAATTGCCAGTTATGGAAGGAGATGGGGTTAAGAGAAGTGGGAGGAATGTTAGCTCCATGCCGTTGCCAGTATCTTTTATGGCTAATTACACCCCGACAGCCTGTGAATTCCTCTAATAGTTTTCAATGGAGAAACTATTCTTCCACCCACCCCTGAAACACTGAGCAGTGTGGCTGGTTTAGACAGCTTCCAGAATCACCCAAGTGGCACTGAGTATCAATGGTGGGTGTGGACAAGGAAGGAAGCAAGAATGCATTCTCCTGCGAGCCTTGTGGGCAAAAATTGCCATGTATGGTTAATATCAGATTGCACACATCAGATGTCCCTATGTTCCTAACAGAAACAAATGTCTGAGGGTCTCTCCCCTGAGACGAGGACCCAACACCATAGCCAACCTGACCAGCCACCCCATCCTCAAGGTCCATTTTTCAAAGTTATGGGATCTCTCGTTCTCACTGTTGAAGCATTCTGCTTCACATAGGACAGCTAAGAAACAGAAACTCAATGTTTCAGAAAAAAAAAAAAATCCTACACATCTCCTCCTAGAAGATTCTTTTGTGGTTTCAGATGAAGTCAACAATATGAAGTATTTATATGATAGTTTTCATCTTCAGGATATTTTTTTTCAAGGTATTTTAAAGACATAGTCCAGAAAGAGAAAGGGGCATGGAAAGAGGTTGACCAAAGACTTTCAAAACCCTAGATCATTGCTTTTCAAGTCTATACCTCGACTGTTGAAATAAGGCTGAACTCAGACACAGGTCCAGATTCTAAAAAGTGAGTAAATTATCTCTTTGGCAGAAGAAAATATGTAATAAACTGTTCTCAAAAGGTTAATGTCAGCTAAAAGTCACTGCCTTTGAAATCAAGCACACACTATTTTAAATTCTTATCCTATCACCTACAAGCTCTATATCCTCTGAAAGCATCAATATTCTCAGTAGGAAAAAAAAAAAGGAGAGAGAACTTCACCTATAAAACAGGTCCTACCTGATGGTCATTGGTGGTGGTGGCATTAGTGATAGTAAAAAGCCCTGTATTGATGACCCAGCTTTTAGACCATAATTTATTGTCATTGGACTAAATCTTTCTAAAATGGTAGTTTGAAGATATTTAAAAACATTGAAAATGTAAAAAAGCATTTTGCATTCTGGAACACATTTTGGGTGTGGTTGAGTGGTTTTAGATCCCAAGCAGTTAACAACAGGGCATTATTATTATTATTGTAGTGTGAGTGGGTAAACTAAGGCTTCTCCAAGGGTATCTGGGGTATGATGGATGAGCCAAGTCAAACCCACACAGGCTTTTTCTCCAGTCCACCCCCACATTTGCCATCATTCACTTTCCTTTTTAGTGTGGCCTGGGAGGCAGTACCATGTGTGGAAGGATTTCCTCCAAGACACGGAGAGGCTGGCACAGAAGTACTGGCTTAAAACTAAAAATTGCTTGTGACCTTTATGGGTGAATCTCAGCGTGAAGAACATTGAGGCTTAAAATTGTTCTCTTATCAGCAGAGAGAAATGTTAGATCTTTTTTTTTACCACAGAGCAGGACAATGTCCCCACTTACATATAGCCAATCGAACTGGGACAACCCAACGAATTCTAAATGACCAACTGGATACTCACCTCTGACTTCAGAACCTCTCTCTCTCGTCCTGAGCCTGCCTATGAATTTCCTGACCATAAACCCCTCAGGAGCATCTCAAATTCCACACTTACAACACTGGCCTTGTGATTTTCTCCCCAAGTCCTGGTCCTTCCTCCCCTCCCTTACACCTCTCTTGGGGCATCTTCCTGCCTCCAGTTCTGCTGGGGAGACTCTGAGGGGCCATTCTTGGCACTGTCTTCTCTCCAGCACACATTCCACCCAACCCATAACCAACTCATGTCTATTTTCCTTCTGAGTAAAAGCCGGATTTCTTCCCTTCTGTCCAACTCCTTGGCCACCAACCTACAAGCCCAAGAGACTGATATTTGTTGCATCGAAGACCCCAGTGTCCTCCCCAGTCCTATCCCATTCCCTTCCCCAGAGTTGCTAGAATGATTTTCCCAAAACTCTAATTTCCACCTTAAATCCCAGATTGTCTTCCCATTGTCCTCAAGTAGAGGAGACATCTCTGAATAAGGCCTAGGACACCCACTAAGGTCTGACCTCACAGACTTTCCCTACTACAAGCTACAGCCAGAGTCTCCCTGTAACTGCATGCCCTCTCATGTCAAGGGTCTTTTCCCAAGTTCTTACCCTCTTGGAGACTCCATTTCCCCTAAATCCTCCTACATCTGGACAATTCCACCTGCCCTTCAAATCTCTATGCAAAAGCTGCTCCCCAAGAAACTACTGCGGTTGATATCCTGGCTTCATTGGGTTCCATCCATTCCTGAAACCACATCTCTTTCCTTCACTGTTCTTCTTTTCATCTGCCTTCATTTCCTGGGTGTTGTGCCCAAGTGTTACTGTCTGCCTCCTGCCGGTCTGTAAGTACAAGAAGAGCAAGGATTCTGTGTGGTTTGCTAACCAACCATAATATCCTCACCATCAAGCCCAGTGCCTGGTAAGACACTGGTACTTGATGGAAATGGATATTGAATGAATGAGTGAGTGAATGAATGTGAAAAGGCATATGGCCCATCTAAGAGTGCCTGGGGAGACGTCCCAGAACTTGGCAAGGCAAGGGCAGAGGGGCTCTATAGGAATGCCACAAAGCCCTCTGTCTTCTTTCGGCTACCGAATTTTTTTTTTTTTTTTTTGACAGGCAGGGTTACAGACAGTGAGAGAGAGAGACAAAGAGAAAAGTCTTCCCTCCACTGGTTCACTCCCTAAATGGCCGCCATGGCCAGCGCTGTGACAATCTGAAGCCAGGAGCCAGGTGCTTCCCCCCACTCTCCCATGCAGGTGCAGGGCCCAAGCACATGGGCCATCCTCTACTGCCCTCCCAGGCCACAGCAGAGAGCTGGACTGAAGAGAAGCAACTGGGACTAGAACCCGGTGCCCATATGGTATGCAGGTGCAGCAGGCGGAGGATCAACCAAGTGATCCAAGGCGCTGGCCCCATTGGCTACCGAGTTCTGTAGGAAGTGAAGTTGCAGACACTTGGGCATCTCCCCTGCACATGACCACTCTGAGAACTCAGCTTCCAAACGGAAGGTCAACAGGGGAGGGGGAATGAGCGTGTGAATGGGGGAAAACACAATCTCAGAACATTCTCAAGCTCCCAGGACGAAAGGAAGCACGCCAGAGAATACCAGATAGAAAGTAGATGTGTGCACCTCTCCTCGGCCTTTTGGTTAAGGTCAAGTGAAAGTCGGTGTTGTCTATGGCTTTGAAAAATGTGCGAAGAGTTGTCATAAATGCATGCGCATTTTGTATCCTTTGCAAGTTGCACAGCCCCTTCCCCAGTCAAAGGCAATGGCAAATCTCCAAATAATGAGGAGTAGTCTTCTGTCTCACTTCAAGAAGCGCGAGGAAGTGAGACTGGACCGGGGGCTTGTGGTGTGTCACAAAACCACGTCACGTTCCAGAGTGAAGATGGCAGGAGACCCACAGAGGCCCAGCTGGGAGCACCTGGGAACAACGGCTGTGCTCAGGACCACAGGAGGATTTCACCCAAACACTGAGCAGACTGCAGCGAATGCTTTTTCTGTTTTGATCATTATTCGTTCATTTAAAAAGAAAAAGAGAGACATGAAAATGAACATTTTCTCACATGCATGTCTATGCTTAAAATAAAGCTTTCACACAGGGCCTGGAAGGAATCCAAACCCTAACTAACAATACAATACAAGGAAACAGCACCTTGCCAAAGACCTGGCACCCTCCCAAAGAGCTATCAGTCAGTTCTTGCCAGCGCTGACAGTGAAAGTTTGCTGCTTTGTTAACCTTTACTGCTCAACTTTAAAGCAATAGCTATGACAAAGTGACATTGCACTTCAAGTAGAACAACAAGATTCTGTGGTCAAGTTTTATATGAAAGTAAAAACGAATACATGGTCAGCGCCCTTGCTCATCATGCAATTGGGAAAATGTTTGAAGCCAAACCCACCGAAACACACGTGGTGCTGTCACGTGCCCTGCTTTCTCTCACCCCAGCTGCGAGACTCCACCCCCTACCTGAACCACCTGCAAGCCAACCACACGGAGCCCTTTTCTTCTAAGTGGGCTAAACTTTCATCTTTACCCCCTCTGACATTTTTCTCACCTTGGCAAAAACCCTAAAGCTTCCAGGGAGGTGAACAAACAGCAGATGTCAGCCTAGGGGTTAAGAATTCATGCCCCTAGACGATAATCATCAGTAGATTGTTCTGGAAAATTAAATACACCTGGGCCAATTTCTTAAGGCTGTACTCTTTGGAGAAGTTTCAATTTTTTTGAAAAGCAGAAACACTCAAGAATGTGAACTTTGTTTCTCACATGTATTTTCCTAGGCCTCTTTTCCTTCTCTCCCCCCAACCCCCACCCTACTTGCCGTTTTGGTCTTTCATTATGTCCTTTGGGTTTTCCCCGGGTTTTTACCTTCATTGTCCTCTCTGACATCTGAACAATGTTCTTGCATTCTGTCATCTTAGCAGAGGCATCCGTTGACAAAAGAAACTGCTCATTCAAGACATTGCAACTAACCCACCCTTAGATCCAGATCCACTTATCCACCCAGTCCGGCAGAGGCAAGGGTGAAGCACACACATCTAGCTCACAGGGTGGGGACGCTCAGTCAGACGGTGCTTGGTTGATGCCTACTATGCGTCAAACACTGTGCTGGCATTGAGGGTCTACCGGGCAGCTCTGATGATGGAGGAATTCACATCTGCTGTGACGGAATAGAACAGAAATGAGCCCAGGCTGCCGGACACGTGATTGGAGGTGGAAGGCCAGGAAGGCAGCTTGTGATGTGGCCACCGCTTTACTGGGTGGTGCAGGTGTGTGACTGCCTTCCAGACACCAGCCGAGGCACAGGCAAGGGAACAGGCTGGGCGGTGAGACACCAGCATTTCAAAGTGGTTGTACCAGAAAGAGTGGCACAAAGGAAGCCCCAACGTATCTGATGAGGACAGAATGTCATCCTGCATTACAGGAAGGGCCAGCGTAAGGGGAGCTTCCTGGTTGGCAAGGGGCTGCACAAGTCATACGACGCATCTCCCTCTGGCTCTAGGACTGGTGGAGAGAACAAAGGGGAGAAAGAGTCCTTTTTGTCAAAGACAACTTGGGGGTCTTCGAGGAGAAGGTCACTTTGAAATAACTCCTTAGGTGCAGGAAGCTAAGTTGGTGCCTGCGATGCTGGAATCCCAGATGGGCACCGGTTTGAGACCCGGTTGCTTCACTTCTGATCCAGCTCCCTGCTAATGTGCCTGGGGAAGAAGATGGCCCAAGTATTTGGGCCTCTGCACCCATGTGGGTGATCTGGAAGAAACTCCTGGCTCCTGGGCCAGCCCAGGTCGTTGCAGCCATTTGGACATGAACCAGCAAATGGAAACTAACTAACTAACTCTCTCTCTCTCTCTCTCTCTCTCCTTCCCGCTTTCTCTCTTTCCCCTCTCTCTCTCTAACTCTGCATTTCAAATACATTTAAAAAAGGAAATCTAAAATAAGAAAAAAATGCAAAAAAAAAGACCATGCCTTGATGAATGAACAGAACTTACACCATGAGTGATGGACAGAGACATGGGTAGGTGAGGGTGCCTGGCTCATTCAGGAGGGAGCATGGAGTCTGCCAGGACTGGCCTGAGGCCATGGAAGGGAGAGAGTAGGGGATAAACTGATGTGCTAGACAGAAATTACCTGGGGGAGACCTTTGAATGTCAAGTTACAAGAGAGGTTTTGGAGGCCATAGGATTGGTGACTTGGGAGTTCACTCTGGCAACGTTTTGGGACGTGATTTGGATGTAGAGACTAGGTAAGGAGACCCATGCAGGAGCAACTGCAAAAAGCAGGTGAGAGCTGAGAAGGGCCTCAGGGCTGAGGCCAGGCATGCAGGTGGACCACACCTCCCAGCCTCCCTTGCGCTTGAGTGCAAATAGAATGTGAGCAGTGACGTGCTCATGGCAGACCTGTCCATCAAAATCCCCAGAGCACCTCCTCATTGCTTTGTCCCTTCCAGCCATGAGGGACAAAGCTGAGCTCAGAAGCCCAGTGAATACAGCTGAGCCTCCGTCAACCTGAATCCCTGAACCACTGCATGGGTAGGGTGACCTGATGACTGGTTTACTCACCCAGTACCATCAGAGGAGCAAAGCCTAACCTTCTAGGAGTTTTGTGTCATTTTATACTTGGAGGTGTATTCCTTATATCAGCAATGCCTACCCTACCTAACACAGCCCTCAACCAGGATGACAGCAGTGAAGATGGAGAGAGCCACAGTCAAGCAACATTATGGCACTCGCTCCTCAGGGTCGACTTCCCATTTTAAGTACAAAGTGAGAATTATGAGGCAATGGCACTGCCAGCATTCCAGCCTGGATGTAGAGGACTATGACACCTCTGATCTAAAAGTGAGACTGCAGAAGGGGAAGGCTTGAGAGGAAGGGGATGAGATGATTTGGAACCTGTTAGAGATGGGGTATGTGTGGGGCAGACCCCACAGAGCTGTCCATGGGCAGGTAGGAACACACACAAGAAGTAACCATGGAAACCTCTGGAAAGCAGTGCGGATAACTCCGGAACATCTCTGCCCCCCGAGAGGCATCATTTCCTCACACTAAGAAAATGTTGCCAATGTTAAGCATTGGCACAGATTGCATTAGTCATTTTTCTTTTTCTTTTTTTTTTTTTGGACAGGCAGAGTTAGACAGTGAGAGAGAGAGAGACAGAGAGAAAGGTCTTCCTTCCATTGGTTCACGCCCCAAATGGCTGCTACAGCCAGTGTGCTGTGCTGATCCAAAGCCAGGAGTCTGGTGCTTCTTCCTGGTCTCCCACGCGGGTGCAGGGCCCAAGCACTTGGGCCATCCTCCACTGCACTCCTGGGCCACAGCAGAGAGCTGGACTGGAAGAGGGGCAACCGGGACAGAACCGGTGCCCCAACTGAGACTAGAACCCAGAGTACCAGTGCCACAGGTGGAGGATTAGCCTAGTGAGCCATGGCGCTAGCCTCAATTCTTAATATTTTAAAGGATTTCTAACCTTTTAAGGTCAACATTAAATGAATTACTATTCTGGGTTACACGGCTCTGCCACTTACTAAGACAGTAAGAAATGTCCCACCTCAGGGGCTCTGCTCCCCTCCAGTTTGAATGAATGCCCAAGTGTGGTTGTGATGAACAAATGAGGTAATGTGGTCACCAGCCCACTATATGGGCTCAGCATGCCATATGGGATTACCATAAACCATTAATTTAATAATGACAAGAGCTGGAATGTATTGAATTATTCTATGTTGGCTACCTGAGGCGCCCACACCATCTGATAACACTCCTAAGTAGTTAATCACGTTCTCTGTTATGTAGATAAGGAGATGGAGACCTGAATGATTAAGTCGCTTGCTCGGCATCCCACAGCTAATGGCAATGATCTATGGCCCCAGCTGATGGTGTCTGGCTTGTGTGCTCTTCCTTGTCCCATGGCACAGTCATGGCAGGACACACACCCCAACAAGACACGGGCCTCTTGGGTGCGTGGGGTCCCCCTTCCTCCCCGGAACATCTGCAACTTTGCTCCTCGTTTTCACCGAGCATTCCGCAAGAGAACAGCCAGTTCTCAGCAGGTTGAGTGGTTATGAGAACCTCAGCTTGGTTCAAGCAATTTCACAATAAAGGGAAAAAAAATCAAGAATTCCAGAGGAGTGAGTGCCAACGGGGCAAGATACTAATCCCAGGGCTTATATAATACTCTTAATTTTCCAAAGCATGTCCACAAGCTGCCTCTAACATCTGCCAGAGGAGCCTGACATACAGGTCACTCAAAGGCTTGGGGAGAGGACTGGAGTGCACTGGCAGAGAACACGCAAAGCCTCACCCTTGAAAGAGGCCATGCATGGTACTGGACCCATCTCATCCTGGACCATCATGGGCCTGGAGGACGAGTGCGATGGGAGAACAGGCAGAGATGGGTCGCTCAGCTGGTTTTTTTGGCCTGCTTGTGGATTGTGGGACCCACTCTATTGGCAACAGCCCTCTATCCCCACAACTGCTGTGCCCACAAGTGCCTCTCTTCCAGGCGCTCCTACCGCATAATTTGTTCTGGGGGACAAGGTCAGAAGGGAGAACAGGCTCTGTTATAAATTGCTGAACGTTAAAGAATCAAAAGCTAAGACCACAGCAGTAGGGTGACGCCTGGGAAGCCTCCAGGGCTGGGGGCAGACCCAATCCCAGTGCTCCACTTGGCAGGGTATGAAGTCCCAACCAGGGAGACCCAGACACTGCATTGTCTCCATGTTATTCATCAAAATCCCAAGCAGTTGCAAGACCAAAGAGTCTAGAGGGCAGTTTCTAACCCTGTATCCCAGACCTCCTGCAGGATTGAAACTTCCACGAGCATCTCAAATGATGGTCTATCCACGGCCCCTCCCTGACTCTCACCATGACCGTCTGAGGGGAGCCATGGGCACTGTGGCCTCAGGCCCCACTCAGGGTTCCACACAGCTTGTGGATCTTCCTCTGCCAACTTACTCCGAATTCCTGGATTCTGATGCTCCTCAAACCCCACTCCCAGCCCCCCTCCTCTTCCTCACGCAGCAGGCCAGGGGATTCCACCATCTACATTAGGTTGGCCAATTCACAGGTCTAATGGGGCTCTTCTACCAGGGGCATATTTTAAAAGCTGCCCCTGCCGGCACCGTGGCTCAATAGGCTAATCCTCTGCCTTGTCGGGGCACCAGATTCTGTCCCGGTTGCCCCTCTTCCAGGCCGGCTCTCTGCTGTGGCCTGGGATTACAGTGGAGGATGGCCCAAGTGCTTGGGCCCTGCACCCCATGGGAGACCAGGATAAGCACCTGGCTCCTGCCTTCGGATCAGCACGGTGTGCCAGCCGCAGCGCGCCGGCCACGGCAGCCATTGGAGGGTGAACCAACAGCAAAGGAAGACCTTTCTCTCTCTGTCTATCTCTCTCTCTCTCACTGTCCACTCTGCCTGTCAAAAAAAAAAAATCTGCCCCAAGGGGGTCAGAATGTGTATACCTTGATCAGTAAGATCCACTGACTCAAGGTGTCTTGTTTGCTACTGAGAAAGCCAAGCCTAGAAGGATCAAAGATTTGCCGTAATCACATAGCTGTGAAGAAAACCTGGCCACCCATGTGACACAGCTGCTCAGACAGCTCTCGTATTTTCCCCAGGCCTAATGCAGAGAAACTGCCTCTTGTTTTCTAATCCTTCTTCAATGAACAATCTTTAGTTCTTGTTGATAACAGTAACTTCTAAGGAAGAGTTCACGGTGAGGAGAATGTAGGTGGAAGGAGGAAACACCACTGGGTATGAGCAGGTGGAGGGAGGCTAGCTAGGCAGCATGAGCAAAGGCCCAATGGAGGTGGGACTTCTTGAGATACGTGACAGGCACACAGAGCAAGCAGTGCAGCAGGGTAGAGCATGGGCAGATGAAAAAGATGGCAAGACCCAGATATAAACAGCTGATATCCTTATAGCTGCTCTTCAGAAATATTCAATGTCCAATATATCCATATGGATGCAGACTTTTAAGTCCCATTGTATGTGATTCTACCTTATTGAAGTGTCAAGAAGTTCCCAGCCCAGAACATTATTATTATCAGGAGAAAGGATCAAATTTTTCTGAGCTTAGAAGTGAGACCTTAATCTAAAGAAGAATTTTCTGATCGTTGGAAGTCATGAGCTTCCCACTCTCATTGTATTCAGTCAGGGGCTGTGTGGCTACCCGACTGGAAGGTCAGAGAGATTTCTATTTGCATGGGAAGTTGGTGAGAGGACAGTTAAACAGGACTGTAAGCATACCCAATGGTTTCCTGCACGTTTGCTCCATGAACACATTCTGTCTCACTGATGTGTGAGTCCATGCTGTGTCCACAGTTTCACCAGGTTCAGAGGGTAGGGCTCTAGGACTTTGAACTTCACAACACCAGCTGCGTGAATGAATCTAGCAACAGTAAATCCATCCCCCTGCTGGCTGCTCATGTGTCTTTATGAAAAGCTCCATGGATTGGGAAGGAAATTTGACCCATAGCAAAGCCAGAAGATGCTATGGCTTTTGAATGCTCAAATTGTGGCTAATCCTAATTAAAGGGTGCTGAAAAATACAAACCAAGTTTTAAAAATTGAATGCCCCCCAAAAGAAGAAAAAGGCACATACCTCATTAATATCTTTTTATAAAGATTATATAATGACAGTTTTTTATTTGGATTAAATAAAATAGATTACAGCCATGTACCACATAATGATGTTTCTATCCACAATGGACAATGTTATATGAATAATGGTCTCTAGGATTATAACAGAACTGAAAAAACCCTATCACCTATTGATACCAGAGTCATCACAATTTCATAGACAACTCAGGACTCCTGTGGGGTGATGCTGGCATAAACAAAACTACTGCACCATCAGTAATATAAAAGTATAGCCTGATTATGTACAGGACACAATACTGGATAACGTCACGACTGATCATTCAGTGTTCCTGAATCACTCCACTACAGTTTGTGTGGCTACTTAGAATGTACTTTCTACTTATAGAAAGAGTTTACTGCAAAACAATATGCATGCCGCATCAGCAAGAAACTCCTACATCATCTTTCAATTGCATCATGAGGTCATGTGGAGTGCCTGCCTGTGCCTTGGAGCTTTGTCTAAGTACAGTCTAGGGAGTTTGCACAGCAGCAAAATCACAAGGAGTGTTCCAAAAGTTTATAGGAATGCATCTTGTGGAAAATTACATGCAGGTTTTAATTTTTTTGCACCAAAATAAACTTATCTTTTAATTCCATTTTTCCAGGAACTTTTTGAAGTGCCCTCATGTTATCTGTTTGCATGTACATACACATGCATACAAGCTGAGCATTCCTAACCCATAAATCCAAACTCAAAATGCTATGAAATCTAAAATTTTTGGATGTCAACATGATGTCACAAATAGAAAATCTCACACTTGATCTCATATGATGGGTTGCAGTCAAAATGCAGGTGCACTAAAAATAGTGTAGAAAATTATCTGCAGCCTATGCATCTAGGATGTACATGAAACAAATGAAATTCATGTCTAGATTTGGGTCTCAGCTCAAGATGGCTCATTATGTATATAAAAATACTCCAAAATCAGAAGCACTTTTGGTCCCAAGAAGTTTGGATAAGGGTCATTCAACCTGTATGTCTAAAAATAACGGATGAATTGGATTTCATAAGCAACACCAGGATTTGTTGAAGGAAGAACAACAGGAAGCAAAGAAGGAAGTGGGTATGATTTGCCCAGGAAAGATCTCTGGGGTGTCTCCAGATTCCTCACTACCAGGGAGCAACATTTCCAACAGATGTTTGCTGACTCGCGTGTCAGGAGAAAATTCAGATGGCATAAAGCAGGAGATCTTATCCAAAACCCTTTCTTTAATCAATGTCGTAAGCCTCTTTCCCACATCAGTTTACAGACAGAAAAAAAAGGATTGAAGAGGAAGCAGCTACCACTGGGCAGTCTGCACCCACCTAGACATCAATGCAAGGACCCTCTATGGTCAGGGATCTATAACGCACATGAAAGGGACTTCTCTCCCCTGAAATAAGGATCTTTTACATAGGGTTGTGCCACGGCAAGACACCAATTTCTTTATCTTGCTTTGCAAAGGATTCATGGCGTTAGCCTCCAATCTTCCTAGATGACAACTTAGCATGAGTTCTCCTGTTTGATCAAAACGTCAGCTTCTGACCAAGCTTGGTAAGCAGGGGCTGGCCCTTCCACAGGGACCTTACCATCTCACCAAGGCAAAGCTTGCTGGCAGACACGAGGAGGAAGACAGACAAACATATAAGACGTGCAATCAACAGAACTGGGACCTAAATTATGAGCTAAGGCCATGAATAAACAGAAAGAGAGAAATTCCAGGTAAACTGCGATTGTTTGCCGTGGAACAGAGCGTTCTTTCCTGGGACTCCTCCTCCTAACTTATCTGATGAGCAGCTCCTAGTTCACTCGATCTTCTCAAAATTCTCCATTGCCTCAGATGAGGGAGTGACGTGTTGTGCAAGATGAGCCTGGCTAGAGGCAGGATGGGCTGGGTAATCAGTCATAGGAATTGTCATATTTGACTTCTACTAATATCACCAGCTGGTGTGACTACTCAACAGATGTGGTCCCATATCTTCCTCTGCACAGAAAACAGTTGATATCAAACTATCGTTGGATTATGACTAAAGAGCTGGTTTGCCAGGTGTTATGGTTTGAATGGAATCCGGCACCCCACACACATGTAGACCTTTAAACCCAAAAGTCTTATGTTAACAAACTAATGAATGGTTAGCAGATAAACGTCAAAGGTGGATGGATTAGGGTGGAAGATTGATCCAGTTATGGTACCTGAAGTAGGCCCTTTGGGAAGTGGTTGGATTGGATAAGGTGGAGCCCATGATCGAATCGTGATGGTTTTATCAGGAGAGACCACAACATAGAGGTAGAAGAGTGTGCTCCCTAGGTCTTCTCTGCCCCCCTCTCTTAAGCTCCAGGAGATGTGTGATCTTAACCACAACTTACAAATTCAAACCTTTTCCAGGATACAAAAATTGCAGACATTCTGAAAAGGCTGTGAGTGCCTCCAAATCACTGTGTTCCAATCTCTCTTCAAACTCCAGTGTTGTTTCTGACTTAATATGAAACTCACAGGAGCTGAAAGGGAGACCTGTCAGATGAGTAGATGGGGCTGCTGCCCTGAGATTGTTAGCCATCATTGGAACCCAGTGCCAAAGGGCACCAGTGGCTTCCACCTGTCTGGTGTATGATCCTTCCACTAAGAAGAGGGCCATCTAACAGTCACAGCCACACCACTTCCTACTCTATGCCTTAGAGCAAGAGAGAATAAAGAGTGCTGGCTTTGGAATCATAGATGTGGGTTCAAATCCAGCTTGTCCCCTTGCTTGTAGTATGAATGGTGACAAATGAGGTGACCTCCCTGCACCATGGACACCTCAGCTACCAAATAGGGGTTCCAATCAATGACCTGCAGGGTTTCTCTGAGAGTTAAATATCTAAAGCTCTAAATGGAGTGTCCAGAATACAGTAGTTGCTTAAGAGAGAATCTATGAACTAGCTGATTTTAAATTGCTTTGTTACACATAAACAAGGCACAAAAACAAGTTAGAGATGGATACTACTAATGGAGGGGCAAGGACAGCAAGTGTGTTTATAAAGCCACTCGATGGGTGACGTTTCATCAATTACATGGGCTAAGTCCCTTGCTTCCTAGATATAGAACCAGGGCTAAGTATCAAAATAAGGACACACTCAATGACAGAGAGAATGGGACCCAAATCCATGCTTAGCTACTGCTGTGGATTGTATTGTGTTCTTCAAAATAAGCTATGCTGGAGTAGGATCCCTGGTTTGTTGGGAGGTGACCTTTATGGAAGAAATCAAGATAACCAAGGTCATTAGTGTGGGCCTTAACCCAGTATGTCTGTCATCCTTATAAAAAGGGAGCCTTGGCGACAGAGATACATGCACACATGTACACACACACACACAGGATGCCACATGAAACCTGGAGTGATGCAGCCACATGCCAAGGAACTACCAGAAGCAGGGAGAGTGGCCTTGGACCAATGCTTCTCTGACAGCATCAGAGGAATGTGGCTCTGCAGACTCCTGGATCCCAGACTGCTGCTCCCCAGAGCTGTGGAACAGTACACTTCCATAGTTCAAGCAGCCCTATCAACTTAATTCAACTACTTCCCATACACTAAGACCCCACACTAGTAATTATCAATGCTATTCCACATGTCCCTAGGGTCTCTGATGGATGTGCTGATGAATGTTTGATAAGCAGGTCTCATGAAGGGTGATGAGGAGACCTCACGTGTGCTATCTGCCAATTTCCATGGTGTAAATATTCCCACCATGGTCAGCTTCAAGCTACCAGGGGCAAGGTCACTCAATACAGAGTGAGAGTTGGGGCACACAGTCTCTCTAATGATTGCGTGTGCCCACCAGAAGCTGCTATTGTACAAGGGAAAGACCAACGAAACAGGACTGCAGCATCTCCACTAGCCCAAAATAGGTCTTAGATCCTGGTGAGAGTAATGCTGCAGATAATTGTAGACTCCAGGGGCAGGTGTTTAGCGCCATGGTTTGGACATCACTTGGGATATACGCATGCATCCCATATCCAAGTGCTTGGTTTGAGTCCAAGCTCCTCTTATGATTCCATTTTCTGGATAATGCACACCCTAAGAGCCAGCAGGTGATGGCTCAAGTAGTTGGGTACCTGCCGCCCACATGGAAGACCCAGATTCCGGATCTTTGGCTTTGACCTGGCCCAGCTCCAACTTTTGTGGACATCTGAGGAGAGAACTAGCAGAAGCAAGATCTCTGTCTGTCTCTGTCCCTAGCTCCCTGCTTTTCAAATAAATGCATTTCTGTTGATGGTCTGTATTGCATTAGTCCCTGATCTTCATGGGAATGGGCCCCCTATTTCCTCACCTTAAAACTTCAGTTGTATCTGTTGCATGCAGGGTTCTGTAACTCCAGCTAAGTGTCTGCAGACTTTCAACAGGTTTGGCAGTCAGCCCAACGCGTCCCTGTCAGAGACCACCCTGCTCCTTCCCGCCTCTACTTCCTGCCCATTAAAAGTTACACAGCTTCTCCCTCACCCAGAGATGAATCTCAAAAATAATGCCTTGGGGCTGGTGCTGTGGCAACAGCAGGTTAACGGCCTGGCCTGAAGTGCCGGCATCCCATATGGGCACCGGTTCAAGACCCAGCTGCTCCACTTCCAATCCAGCTCTCTGCTATGGCCTGGGAAAGCAGCAGAAGATGGCCAAGTCCTTGGGCTCCTGTGCCCATGTGGGAGACCCAGAAGACTCTGGCTCCTGGCTTCAGATCAGCCTAGCTCTGACCATTGGGCCATCTGGGGAGTGAGCCAGTGGATGGAAGACTTCTCTCTCTCTCTCTCTCTCTCTCTCTCTCTCTCTCTCTCTCTGCCTCTCCTTCTCTCTCTCTGTGTAACTCCAACTTTCAAATAAATAAATAAATCTTAAAAAACAGAATGTCTTCCCCATTCAGCACAGGACCAATTTTTTTACTCCTCTCCCTCCATAAAAAAAATCTATTTGGGAGAAAATTTCCAGAAGAGTCTCATATCAGATTCTAAGTCATTAGCTTTCAGGGTGACACAGAACCCAGACCTTGTGAGAAGGCCTATGCTTTTCACTTGTAGCACTGATGCTTCAGTTTTGTGATCATTACATTTAAGTTTCTCTGCCAAGGTAACAGCTTCACCCCACCGTCAACTGTCTCTAACAGACTCAATTTTTAGACTAAGTATATAAAAAAAAATTATTGTGAATGGAAGAAGGATTTGTGTAGTGGTTTTGTACTGAGAGTGACTTTGTCTCCAGCAGACATCTGGCAATGTTTGGGCACGACTGTCTTTTATTTATTTACTGGAGAGGCAGAGTAAGAGATCTTCCATTCACCAATTCACTCCACAAATGGCTGCAACAGCCAGGGCTGGGCCACGCTGAAGCCAGGATTCAAGAAGTGCATCAAGGGGCCAGCGTCGTGGCACACAGGGTGTCCTTTATGGGTGACACTTCAGGTCCCAGCTGCTCCTCTTCCAATCCAGCTCCCTGCGAATGTACCAGGGAAAGCAGTGGACAATGGACAAATACTTGGGTCCCTGCACCCATGTGGGAGGCCCAGATAGAGTTCCAGGCTCCTGGCTTCAGCTTGGCTCAGCCCCAGTCATTGCTGCCATTTGGAGAGTGAACCAATGGATGGAGGACCTCTCTCTTGCTCTCTCTCTCTCTCTCTCTTTCTCTCTTTCTCTCTCTCTCTCTTTCTCGCTCTCTCTCTCTTTCTCTCTTTCTCGCTCTCTCTCTCTCTTTCCCTTCCCTTCCCTTCCCTTCCCTTCCCTTCCCTTCTCTCTCTTCTCTTCTCTTCTCTTCTCTTTCTGTAACTCTACCTTTCAAATAAACAAACAAATCTTAAGAAAAGAAACAAAGAGCTCCACCAAAGTCCCTCACATGTGTGGAAGCTGCTTTGCAGGTGGATTAGCATCAAGCTGGGTAGGAAGCAGGGCAGCCAGGACTCTAACCAGCAGATACAGGATGCCAGCGCTGCAAGCGACGGCTTAACATGCTGTGCCACGGTGCCAGTCCTGAGACACAACGCTGATGACCAGGATAGTGATGGGGTGCTCCTGACCTCTGGTGCATAGAAGCCAGGATCGCTTCTATCCATTCTATAAGCCACAGACATCTCCCCAAGAATTAAGAACATACTGGAATACACCTGCTCATTGTCCCATCACTGGACTAATGGGCCAGACACAGAGATGGTTTGAAGATAAGGGCATATCTTACATACTGGACACCCAAGAACAGACTCTATACAGCTGAGGTGCTTTTCATAATAGTGTAATAATGGAGAATAATCATTATTTTCTTGATGCATTCTTTAATTTTAAAACAAATAATTAAAACCATAACAAGAATGAATTTCCATTTCAAAAATTCTATTCAAGTTCAGGAAAACATTTCATATATGAAATAAAATTTGCATGTATCCAACAAAAATATTTGATCTTACAGCCCTCAATGTTCCATGTCCAAATTAATGTTCAATTTTAGACACAAAAACTCTAAGTGGTTCTTCAGAATAACAGAATTCAAGTTACTCATTTCATTCCTTCGTCTCCACAATTACTGCGCTAACCTCATTTCACATCCACAGTTCAAAGGCAGGAATGTGTAGGACCATGGGGTTGAAGGCACAGCCTGCACCCAAAGCAAACTCATTTATGCATCTTTTTGAACTAGTTTCAAAAAGAACAGATGTAGCCGAGCCCACACGTGTGCCTGTATAATGGAGACTTCTACAAATTTACTTCCATGGAGAGTAGAGTTCACCTTGTTCCCTCTTCTGTTGATCGCCCAGGCCAGATCCTTCATTGTGGGAAGGGAGCCATCTAGGAGGCAGCCCACCACACCAGGGGGTTCAGTGTTGTCTGTCAGTTGTGCTCGAAGGGGACCCCATTGCACAACAGCACAGCAGAGCTGAGTTTCTCTGCTTCGGTGCAAGGCATGACTTTCTTATTACAAAATGGCACGTCTTCAGAACCTGTTTGCATTTTGTTGTCTCAGTGATGGCCAGTCCTGTTCCTACAAGAGCACAAAGTTACCGAGCCAACTAAGCATGGTGATTACACACAATATGTTACGATGGTCCCAGACAATTCCAATTAGCAAAAAATACGAGCAGCAACCAGTTCTGAATTGCAGTAACACTTAGATGTGTTGTTTTGATGGATGACCAAGACTTTTCAAATCCCAAGTTCATTGCCTGCAACAAGTTGTTGAATCTCCTGCAACTCAGTCAACTACTCCTTTGTTCAATGAACCTCTCCCTTTGCACCCAGCATTTAGAAAGTTCACAAAGACTCATTGAATCAAAAATACTGTTAATAGGTAAAGACTTGTAATAATTTGACATTTTCATCCTAAATTTTCCATGGAAAAAAATAATCATTGACACTTCCACCAACAAAATATTACATAATTCTAAACATGATATTGATGAAAACCAAATAATGTGAGGAATTACCTGTGACAAAGCAGGAAACCAGAAATAGTTCTGATATGATTTTCAAGCTGAAAAAGTGGCTATTATAGAAGATACATTCTCGATCAATTTATAGTAATCGGACATATTTGTTGTGTTTGAGGAATATATTGGCATTTTTTTGTTTACTTTGAGAAATCACAGCCAGCTCCTTTCTTTTGGAAGTTAAGTATTTCCTTTATAAGTGTCTTTGTGCCTTGCAGTCATACCCATGCCAGCTCTTGCATACCTGAGCTGGAGAATACACCAGACACCTCAGACAAGAGCCCAGCACCATACACCACAGCGTGGAACACAGGGAAAAGCTCCAAGATGGACAACAGAATGTGTAGAGAAAACTCCGGAAGAATCAGGACCCCCTCCCGCCATTCCCGTTTGAACTATTCCCTTTGTGTGTATGTATGAGTACATGTATGTAAATCTGCGGATCTATGTGGTTCTCCCGAATTGCCTAAAAACAATAATGCATCACCGATTCTCCAAGATGACAGAGTAGAAGCATCCACGGAGAAGAAACTAAAAAGCAAATAAGTACCTGCATTGTAAAGTGAGTGCTCAAGACAGAGCAGTGGAACTCAGCCAAGGAGGACACAGAGCCCTGGGATGGCAGATGAAAGAGGAAAACAGCACAGCGGTGACCACAACCCTGCCCCCACTTTCCGGCCAAGAGGGGCCCCCACTGCAGGGCAAGAAGCACCAAGGACATTGGCATCTTCACTACAGGATGGATCCCCAGCCACCCCAGGCATGGAGCCCAGCAAGGGGACTATCTCGAGGACAGAGCCAGTAGCTTTGATTCAGAAAAGGAGCTCCAGCCTCTCCGCCACCAACTGCCAGAGCACAGACTGCAGCTGTGTGATACCATCTTGAGAAAGGGGGCACCAGCAGAATCTCTACTGCCCTAGGGAACCAAAGCCCCTGCAAGTCCCCATGTCTGGGGCTTTAAAATTCATTAAAGACATTCCACCACATTTGCAAAAGGGACTGCAGCATCACAAACCCAGCTGTGACCCTGACACCTTAGCCCAAGCAGTGCCCTGCTGTACAGGAGATAGGCAGCTCATCACAGAGAGGTGTGTCCTGCTCCCTGGACCTTAGAAGAGGGGCGTGGGCCTCTGAAGACTTGAGACGGTCCCCCTCATACTCCCTCTCACTTCCCAGGGCAGCATATACCACTGCAGACTTGGGTCCAGCTCCACCAGAGCTCCTTCTCCAAGCCTAGCTTTGATGGATGCCACAACTGTGTATGCCTACCGTGGACATGAGCACAGCTCCACCACGGCCCTCCCTGAGCTTAGTCTGGCTTTAGTGGGCATGGGCCACCATAGGTGACCACCCCAGCCATCACCATCAGGACCCATACACCCCTGGCTGGGATTTAGAGAGGCCCCACACATCCTTGCCCCTGTTGGCATATATTACAGTAGAAGAAAATATAGGGAGAACACACTTTAGTGTCCAACTGCAACTAAAGCCAAAATAACCTGCCAAATAACCTAACACCAAAAGACACGACTTCAGCTTACAGCACTTAATCCACAAAAGCTGCCCTTGAAGAAAATCATAGAGACAACTGGTCTACCAGAGGGAAACAACACGAGTGTGAAAACTCCAGGCAATGAGACTCCAAAGAAATGGAGGTTAATTAAATGCCTGGCACAGAATACCAAAAAAATGGCTGTAAAGATACTCAAAGACAAACAGGAGAATATGGATGGCTAAGTGAATTTTGGAAATAAATACATGATATGAGAGAGATGTTCATTCAAGGTAACAGAGATCTTAGAAATGTGAACTCAATAAAAAATACAGTTGAGGGCTGGCACTGTGGCATAAAAGGTAAAGCCTCTACCTGCGATGCTGGCAACCCATATGGGCATCAATCTGAGACCTGGCTGCTCTACTTCTAATACAGCTCCCTGTTTATGCACCTGGGAAAGCAGCAGACATTGGCCCAAGTCTTTGGGCTCCTAAATTCTCTCTCTCTCTCTCTCTCTCTCTCTCTCTCTCTCTCTCATTATCTCTCTCTGCCTCTGCTTCTCTGCAACTCTGATTTTCAAGTAAATAAATTAATCTTAAAATAAAATTAAATTTAAATTATAGTTTAAAGACTCAACAACAGACTAGAGCTAGCAGCAGAGAGAATATCTAAAACTGAAAAAAGGTCATTTTAAATATCCAAGTCAGGGGGCTGGCACTGTGACATAGCAGGTAAAGCTGCCACCTGCAGTGTTAGCATCCCATATGGACGCCAGTTCAAGTCCCAGCTGCTCCACTTCCAATCCAGCTCTCTGCTATGGCCTGGAAAATCAGCAGAAGATAGCCCAAATCCTTGGACCCCTGCACCAGCAATGGGAGATCTGAAGAGGCTCCTGGCTCCTGGCTTCAGATAGGCCCAGCTCCGGCCATTGCAGCCATTTGGGGAGTGAACCAGCAGATGGAAGACTCTCTCTCTCTCTCTCTCTCTCTCTCTCTCTCTCTGCTCCTGCCTCTCTGTAACTCTCACTTTCAAATAATAATGAAATCTTAAAAAGAAAAAAACATATAATGAACACGAACTGGCTAGGCATAGTATAAAAATAAATAAATATCCAAGTCAGACCAAAGTAGATAAATACATAAATGATAGAGAGAGAGGGAGAGAAGGAGGGAAGGAGGGAGGGAGGGAGGGAGAGAGAGAGAGAAATACAGCCTAAAAATCTTTGGGATGCAATCAAATATTCAAATTTTAGGAATATCTGAAAGAGCATTGAGGAGAAAAGGCACAGAATATCTATTCCAGTGTCACATTGTTTTCCATAAATATGTACCATTACTGCTAATCAAAAAAAAAGTTAATGCTTTGAAAAGTAGATACATTTTTAACATTTTTGAAAAAGAAATAACAGTTGGGAGGAGGAAGGAGATGTCATGATGTTCTTAGAATCATACCTACAAATCACATTGAATCTGTTAGACAAAAATTAAAATAAAAAACAAACAAATTGACACAAAGGAAAAAAAGAAATCATTTTTCCCAAAAGAAAAAACTAGAAATAACAGATGAAAACTTTTCCAATCTGGAGAAAGATATGGACATCTAAATACAGGAAGTCCTTAGGAAATCAAATAGACATGACAAGGCAAGATCCTCACCAGGACACAGCAGTACAACACGAGAAAGAATTTGAAAATCTGCGAGATAAAAGCACCACATGTCTTTGAAAAGAATTCCCATTAGATTAATAGCAGATTTTCAACAGAAACTTCACAGGTCAGGAGGGAATAGAATGATATAATCCAAGTTCTGAAAGAAGAAAAAACCCTACCAATCAAGAATACTTTGCCCTAGTGAAACTATCTTTAAATAAATGGAAAAGAAATGCAGACTTTACAAGACAAGCAAAAGCTGAAAGAATTTATAATCACCAGACTGGCCTTGAAAAGATACTTAAAAGCGTACTATATTTAGAAAAAAAGAAAGATGCATGAGCACATGTGGAATTATAAAACCCACTAGAAAACAAATGATAGTAGACATAAACAAGAATCTTTCTAATGTCAGGACTAGTAATTGTTCACCAAAAATCACTTTTAATGCAAATGCACTACATTTACATTAAAAGCTAGCTGAATTGATAAATAAAACAAGAACTAACAATATGTTGATTACAAGAAACTTGCTCCACCATTAAAGACACACACAGACTGAAAGAGGATGGAAAAAGATAACTCATGCAAATGAAAACTCAAGGTGAACCTGAGTTACTATACTTATTTCTGTAAAATAGACTTTAAGATGAAAATCTGTAAAAAGAAATATAGAAAATCACAATTTAATGATGAATGTATCAATTCAATGAGATGACATCACTGCTGTAATTATATAAGCAACCAATGTTGGAGCATCCAATATTATAAACAAACATAATCGACCTAAAGGAATAAACTGCAACCCAATAGTTTTGTGGGCTTGCCACACCCTACTTTCCTCAATGGAAAGATGATTGAGACAACAAAATCCATGAGGAAACACCAGAGTTAAGCCATGCTATGGACCAAATGGAAGTAACAGGCATGTACAGAACATTCCATCTACCAGCTACAGAATATACATCCCCTCCAATAGCACATGGAACATTCTCTATTCCAGACCACATATTAGACCAAAAATCAAGATGCATCAAATTCAAAAAAATTGAAATGCTATCATATCTAAGAGTAATCCCATTCACAATAGCTACAAAAATAGAATAAAATATGTTGGAAGACCTCTGCAATGAAAATTACAAATGAAAGAAACTGAAGAAGACAGACAAAGCATGGGAGAATCTCCCATTTTCATGGATTAGAAAGATTGTTATTATTACAATATCCATTACTACCCAAAGCAACTTAAAGATTCAATAAAATCATCATCAAAATATCAATGGCATTATTCCCAGAACTAGGGAAAAAAATCCCAAAATTCATGTCGTAACACAAAAAAAACCCAAATAACCAAAGCAATCTTGAACAAAAAGAACAAAGGTAGATTACAAGGCATACAGAAGATGTCTGTGCATGGTACTGGCATAGAAATAGACACATAGACCAAAGGAACAGAACAGAGACCCTAGAAATGAACACACACATCTACAGCCAACCTTTGTTTGAAAAAGGTAAAAAAACATTCACTGGGTAACTGGGTATTCACATGCAGAAGATGAAAACTTGACCCTTCACCTCTCCCCCTCGACAACAAAAAAAAAAAATCAACTAAAAATAGATCAAAGATCTAAACATAAGACTTGAAACTGTGAAACTAACAGAAGAGAATATAGGGGAAACACTTTAAGGTATCAGTCTAGGCAATAATATATTGGCTAAGATCCCAAAAACACAGGCGACAAAAAACAAATTGGATTATATCCAACTAAGAAGCTTCTGCACAGCAAAGGTAACAAATCAGTAGAGTGAAGAGACAAGTGACAAACAGGAAAAAAATTTGCAAACTATTCATCTGAAAAAGGATTATTCTCCAGAACATAGAAGAAGCTGAACAATGACAACAAAAAATCTAGTTAAGGAGTGGACAAAGGGGCACAAGCACATGGCCCAGCAGCCAAGATGCCACTTGGAATGCCTACATCCCACATCACGGTGCCCAGCGTTCAAGCACCTGTTCTGCTCTTCCAGTTAGCAGGTGATGGCTCAAGTTGTTTGGTCCCCGTCACTCACACAGGATACCTGGGTTGAGTTCCCAGCTCCTCACTTCAGGCTGGTCCAGGCCTGGCTGTTGCAGGCATTTCATAGATCTAGCTTTCTGTCTGTCTCTCTGCCTTTCAAATAAGTAAAGTTTTAAAAAAGAAATGGACAGGGCCAGCACTGTGGTGTAGCGGGAAAAGACACACCTGCAATATCAGCATCATATGTGTGCTGGTTCCAGTCCCGGCCACTCCACTTCTTTTTTTTTTTTTTTTTAAGATTTTATAGAGTTACAGACAGTGAGAGGGAGAGACAGAGAGAAAAGTCTTCCCTCCATTGGTTCACCCCCAAAATGGCCACAACAGCCGAAGCTACAGCGATCCAAAGCCAGGAGCCAGGTGCCTCCTCCCAGTCTCCACACAGGTGCAGGGGCCCAAGGACTTGGGCCATCCTCTATTGCTTTCCCAGGCCACAGCAGAGAGCTGGACTGGAAAAGGAGCAGCCAGGACTAGAACTGGCACCCATATGGGATGCCAGCACCGCAGGTGGAAGATTAACCTAGTGAGCCACAGTGCCGGCCCCATGGCCACTCTACTTCTGACCCAGCTCTCTGCTGTAGCCTGGGAAGGCAGTAGAAGATGGCCCAAGTGCTTGGGCCCCTGTGCCCATATTGGAGACCTGGAAGAAGGTCCTGGCTCCTGGCTTCACATCATCCCAGCTCTGGCCATTGCAGCCATTTGGGGAATGAACCAGCAGATGGAAGGCTTCTCTCTGCCTCTGCCTCTCTGTAACTGTCTTTCAAATAAGTAAATCAATCTTAAAAAAGTAATGGACTCAGGATCTGAATAGACATGTCTCAAAAGAAGATACACAAAAGGCCAAAACAAATACAAGAAACAATGCTCAATATCACTAGTCACCAGGGAAATGGAAACACAAATCAAAACCACAATGAGGCTTACACTACGTGCGTGGGTTGAAATACTGCACTGAACCCCCAAAATGTACATGTATCATGTTTTAATCAAAAATCTCAGGAAGTAAGAAGAAAAAAATGAGCAGCAGCTCAGCACCCAGCAGGTGAACTTCTTGGTGCAGGGTAACAGCTCCCATGAGCAGGTGTTCTCATTTTCATACGAGGAAAAAGTGAAGGCCGTACGACGCAGGGCTGCAGGATCAAGATACTGCTGCTTAAAGGAGAAAAGGAAATCAAAGGAAAAAGTCCAGATCTCCTTGTTTGGGAGGATGGGGAACAAGAAGAGGACAGCGTTAACAAGAGCAGGAGTGGGGCCGGCGCCGCGACTCACTAAGGTAATCCTCCGCCTGAGGTGCTGGCACCCTGGGTTCTAGTCCTGGTTGGGGTGCTGGATTCTGTCCCGGTTGCTCCTCTTCCGCTCCAGCTCTCTGCTGTGGCCTGGGAGTGCAGTGGAGGATGGCTCAAGTCCTTGGGCCCTGCACCTGCATGGGAGACCAGGAAGAAGCACCTGGCTCCTGGCTTTGGATTGACACAGCACGCCAGCCGTAGCAGCCATTTGAGGGGTACTCTCTCTCTCTCTCTCTCACTGTCTAACTCTGCTTGTCAAAAAAAACAACAACAACAACAACAAAGAAACAAGAACAGGAGTGGAAGTTTTGGCTCCAGGAAATGTTGATATCTCTCTCCACTTCTGAAGCTGGAAATAGTTATGAAATAGGGAGAGTAGGCTTCATCCTCTCCACTTCTGAAGCAGGGTCAGCAGACTCACAAGTCACATGCCCAGTGCATCATATGATGTTACCAAAAAAGGAAAGGCAGGAGGTCTTCAATGGCATGGGGAAGGTCCCAGCACAGGAGGGAGCAGAAGAACACTCAGACGAGAAATAGCACAGGCATCTCCAGTTATAGACGCTGAGGCAGGAACAGAGAAAACAAATTCCCATCAAAACCATGTTGTCATCCAGGCCTTGTTATCCAAAGAAAGAGGCATGGGGCAAAACAAGATCTTGTTTTCATCTGGGGAGCGGATGTGTTCACCACTCCCACTTCACAACGTGCCTTCCTGAGCAGCTCTCCCCAGACCCTTCCCCATGGCAGGGCCTCATCTAAAAGAAGATTTTCAAGAGAATAGACTTTCACCATTTGGAGTACTGAGATTTCCAAAGCTCCCAAGAAAATAAGAAGAAGAAGAATTCCAGACACGTCAGATTGTCAGTCACTGCTAACTACTTTAGAGGGTGAGAATAATTTAGGAACACATTAAATAAATATCATCTCAACACTTAAAAAAGAAAGGTGATTTGTAGAATAAACCACAGGTCTTCAACTCAAGCCCCCTTAAAATCTATAGCAAATTAATAAGCAATTGCTATAAAACCTGGATATTTTCACATGGATATGCCCCTGTTCCACTTTATATTTTGCTTTCTAGGCAGAATATCCCTGGTTGCTTCTTTTTTTATTACCTAGAAACCTTTTATTTAAGGTATACAAACAATTCATTTCATAAATTCAAATTTGGGAACATAGGGTCAGAAGAATCACTATGTTCCTGGTTGTTTCTATGATGACCCCATGGTGTGTTTTCCAGAAGAATCACCATCATGGATGTTCTCTACTTGATAAAATCAAGCTTGTCCAAGTTTTTCAGTTAATAAATTTAAACATACACAATGAGATATCTTCTGGAAGGGACCAAGCCTGAACATGAAATTTACTTACTTTGCATAGACACCAGGTACACATAGCCTAAAGTAATTGTTTACAATATTCATGCATGAAACAGTTTCATGGTACAGAATTTGTCAATGTCTGTAATACATTGCAATATCCAGAATTAGAAATAATATTCCAAATAATAAGAGAGCATAGAATTGTTACTCAGCATTTTGGTAGCAAATCATTCTATCCAGCTAGCCAGTGGTTTCATTACTCTTTGATCTAGCTCTTCACATGGCACATTGGAACCATTCCAAAGCCAATTATTTCATACCCCCACAACGTTCATAAAAAGGTGAAAACATTGGACCATGATAGCACATTTAGGATCACATTCTATTCTGCACCGTTAAAAATGGGGGGGAGATGATTTTAAATACTGAAGCCATAAGAGCTGTGACAGACAAGGAACAGTGACCAACACAAATCAGGAATTTTGAGATGAAAAGCACAGACACAGAGCAAGCAGGATCAACTTGTGAGAGTAAACTACAGCCAAATTTTCCTTTTTTTAGATGCATTTATTTATTTGAAAGGCAGAGATACAGAGAGAGAGAGAGGGTGAGGGGAAAGACAAAAAAAATAGATTTTCCATTCTCTGGTTCACTCCCCAAATGGTTGCAATGGCCAGAACTGGGCCAATCCAAAACCAGGAGCAAGGAACTTCTTTTAGGTCTTCCATATGGGTACAGGGGCCCAAGCACTTGGGTCATCTGCTACTGCTTTCCCAAGGACATTAGCAGGGAGCTGAATTGGAAGTAGAGCAGCCAGTACTTGAACCAGTGCCCATTTGGGATGCTGGAGCCACAAGTAGTGGCTTTACCCGCTGTGGCACAGCGCCAGCCCCTGCACCTAAATTCTTGCACAGAGAGGCCTGCTCCAGGAGGGGGTAGCTGAGTCCGAGCAACATATCTAAGAAGCAAGAGGATAAATGGGGGAAGGGAAGGGAAGGGAAGGGAAGGGAAGGGAAGGGAAGGGAAGGGAAGGGAAGGGAAGGGAAGGGAAGGGAAGGGAAGGGAAGGGAAGGAATACGGATGAGCTGGGTCCTTGCATTTAGAGTGGTATACTCTGTCAAACAGTTTTACAGAGTCCAGATCCAATCTGTCTCTGGACACAAGGGATTCACATCACTCATATGTGCAAAATAAACTCACTCCTCCCAGGGCCCTCTGAAAGTCTCACTCCTCTACATCATGTCCAGCAGGGAATGAAGCTCCCCGCACGTGGCTCTTCATGTACAACACACTGAGAACTGCTCGTCACCATCTGGACACTATGACCTGGAGAGACAAGTTCAGTCTACTCTCCCCACTCCCCACGCACACACTCTGCGTGCAATGGTACACAAGCACAGCATAATCACAATAGACACTCCTGGTCCCAAAGGAAGGAAGCAGGCAGCACACAGCTAACACTGTTCCAAAGAAGTTCTAAAATCTGGCTGCACAGGGGTGGCCAGCTTCTTTGTAGAGCTGAGTTCTCCACAGTGCTCTTGGGTGCACCCTCGGCTCTCTTCTTTCTGCCCCCCGAGGATCCTCCTTTTCTCTAAGAATATCGAGTTGGTGGCTTTGTGGTTCCTGCCCCTAGAGGTTGGAGCTCTCTTGTCCCTTTCCCCATCTGCTGGTGACTCCAGCTCATTGGTATTGTTATTAACGACATGGATAAAGATAAAGATGCCTGACCCAGAGGACAAGACTTACCAATACAGTTGGAGAACAGAATGAAATAGGTTACAGTCCACAAGGCAGACACTTAGTAAGCCTGAATGTAAGTCTTGTATTTAGACTTTAAAAGAAAATTTCGTCATTATAGGACAGGGAAGCTTTGGTTTAGTTCCATGCTTATCTCCCCTAACTAAGCAGTGAGATTTCAGCGGGAGAAAATCGTGGGGATTTAGCTGGCAGTAATCTCACAATGGAACAAAAACATGAAGAGACACACACTGCAATGGCATCCTGATGATATAACCCGTGATCACGATGGTGAAGAAGACCACGCCGAATCACAGCAGTATCCTCCGAGAAAACAAGTGACTTTGCCTGGACAAGAAAGGGCACCAGGGAAGTGATGGACAGGTTATCAACTTTATGCGATTAAAAGACTGACAGTGCAGACGAGAGAGTGGACCTAGGTCCAGAGAACACAATGAGCGTGGACAAGCGGTGATGCAGGAAAGCCAACGTCTGTTGGAGAAAAAAGCATTTCCTAACCCCCGAGCCCTCGCTCCCAACCTCGGTTGGCCATTGGCATCACTGCGAAACCAGAACGTGGGAGATGGGTCTCAAACAGCACAGACTCTGTGAGATTCATCAGGGGATTCCTCTGTACTGTGTGTTGGACAGACCTAAAGCAAAAACTGATGAATGAGCTGACCCCCAGGAACTGGCTAATCTATCACCAAAACTGTCCAAACAAGCATCTGAGTGACTCGGTGTTGCTAATACAGAGGGTCCTGCATCGAGAGGGGTCCTGCATCGAGAGGGGTCCTGCATCAAGAGGGGAGAGTGGGTGAGCTTGAAGCTCACCTCTGGAACCATCAAATTCAAGGGTAAAGAATGAATCAATTCCACTGAACAACAGACAAGATTCCAGGGATTCTAAGTGAGGGGAGCTGTGTCTGCACGTTCAGACCATGATTCTCCCCTTCTCTGGCTTTTTGGGGCAGGCTGCTGGATCCTAGCTTCAGAGTGGACTTTTTTTTCTTTAATGATTTTATTTATTTATTTAAGAGGTAGAGTTACAGACAGTGAGAGGGAGAGATAGAGAGAAAGGTCTTCTGTCCGTTGGTTCATTCCCCAAATGGCCACAACAGCTGGAGCTGCACCGACCTGAAGCCAGGAGCCAGGTACTTCTTCCTGGTCTCCCATGTGGGTGCAAGGTCCCAAGAGCTTGGGCTGTCTTTTACTGCTTTCCCAGGCCATAGCAAAGAACTGGATCGTAAGAGGAGCAGCGGGGACTAGAACCAGTGTCCATATGGGATGCTGGCACCATAGGCAGAGGACTAACCTGCTGCGCTATGGTGCCGGCCCCCAGAGTGGCCTTGCACAAATAGACTGTTAGAAGTCAGAGAGAATCATCTATTTTGAATAGTTATGAAAATAGAAAGCTTTGGAGAGAGAGAGGGAGGAAAGGGGATACTTGGGTACTTTAATGTGAAGTTCTGTGACCTTATAGCCACAAGCAGGCTCTGCTAATCCCATAGCTTCTACCCACTGAGCCCCCAGTCCAACTCCATCTCTCTGCATCAGCTTTCATTTTGTCCTTTCTTTGAATCCCCCTCCGTTCATGTTGTGCGCAGACGGCTGGTGTTTCCCACATTGGCCATTACTGAGTCAAAGTCCACATGAGGTATTTTGTTCCTTTAAATATAAATAAGAGCCCAGAGCACCAAATACCTGACTCTCTGCCCCTCTCTGATCTCTCTCCAGGTTCACTTCTACACCTTTCTATTATTAAAGTGCCACAGATGTGTTAAAACATCCCAGCTGTGTTGCCAGCAGCCAAGGACACGAAGTAAACCATATTGATCTTACTCCTAAGAAACTCAGAGTTCACAAACATAGTTCCTGCTCATTTGCATAATAGCCCCCATCACGAGAAGACAAACAGCACCGCAGTGCTGGATCCCACGAACCAAGGGCAGTCTCCAGCATCTATCACATGAATATCTTGGTTTCCTGTGGGAGATTGTTTCCTTACTTTTCTATGTGCAGACCAGTGTATCCTTCAGCCCAGACATTGATCAAGATGGGTGGCCAAAGAGAGAAGATTTTTTAACACAAATTCAGATGAAAGAGAGAAGAATCGCTATAAACCACAGCACCATCTTCTGAAGGCAGAATGCACATCACAGAACGTCCCCAGGTTCGTGTCAGATCGCTGTGGGGTTCATCAATGCTTCCCGTGCGAAGGCCTCCGCTCGGCTAGCCAGAACGTCTCTAACAGCCACGACTCAGCACTCTGAGGCTTTCCTGCTTGTCGGGAGTCATGGCTACGATACAGACGTCTGCGTAATACAAGCCGACTTCCACGTGTCACAGACCTTTATAATCTTAGAGGAAGAATGAGGGAGGAGGGGAAAGAGCTGCCCTTCACTCTTCTTTTCCCGTGTAAACGACCTTCGTGAAGTGTCCTTGTACTTGAAAGGAACCAAAAGATTTTTGGGACAATGACCCCTTCTGTAGGAAGCTAGCATTGAGGTGGGTACACGTCATTACGCACCTCTCCAGGCCCACAGAATAAACGCTCACGTGAACTCCGCCCTCTGGGTGACAATTATGTCTCAGCTTAGCTTCAGCAGTTGTAAGTAACGCACCACTCTGGGAGGGAGTGTTGATGATGGGGAGGGCTGCACCTGTGTGGGGGCCGAAGGTGGACAGGAAATCTCTCTATCTTCTGCTCAGTGTTGGGGTGTCCTGAAGCTGCTCTAAAAGGCTAAGTCCAAGGGCCAGTGTTGTGGTGCATTGGGATGGGCTGCTGCCTGCAATGCCAACATCCCATATGGGCATCTGTCGAGTACGGGCTGCTCCAATTCTGATCCAGCTCCCTGCCTGGGAAAAGAGTAGAAGATGGCCCAAGTCCTTGGGCCCCTGCATCCGCATGGGAGACCCAGAGGAAGCTCCTGGCCCCTGGCTTTGGACCTCCCCAGCCCTGGCTATCGCAACCATTTGGAAAGTGAACCAGCAGATAGAAGATCTCTTCTCTTCTCCTCTAAAAGATTGATTGATTGATTGATTTGAATGGCAGAGTCACCGAGAGGCAGAGGCAGAAAGAGAGAGAAGTCTTCCGTTTGCTGGTTCACTCCCTAAATGGCTGCAACAGCTGGAGCTGAGCCCATCCACAGCCCGGAGCCAGGAGCCAGGAGCCAAGAGTTTCCTCCAAGTCTCCCACACTGGTGCAGGGGCCCGAGGACTTGGGCCATCCTCCACTGTTTTCCCAGGCCATAGCAGAGAGCTGGATTGGAAGTGGAGCAGCCAGGACTCAAACAGGCACCCATATGGCACGCTAGAACTACAGGCAGCAGCTTTACCAGCTATACCACAGCACCACCCCCCACTTCTCCCCCTCTTTCTCTGTAATTCTGCCTTTCAAATAAAATAAATAAATATTTTTTTAAAAATGGCAAAGTTCTTTAAGGAGTCAATAATGAACCCTGTTGGAAGTTGGCCTTCCTTGCTTGTATTAGTTTATAGTCTTACCCACACCAGAAAGTTTTCCTAGTGCTGAAAAAGCATGACCCTCCCTTATTCTGTCAATGTTTACCGAGTGCCGTGCACTGCAATAAAGTGAGACATCTGCCCAGGTGACAGAGAGGAAGACACAGCGTCGTGGTTGCCACCCGCTGTTTTTGTGGTGCATCCACTTGAGCCTTAGTCCATGCTACCAGCGTGAGGGGGAGGTAGGAGGATGAAGGGAGAGAGAGATGCAGGCAGCCCCACAGCTGCCGGAAACGCCAGGGCGGACTCCTACGGACTGGCAGCAGCCAGGGGAGGAGAGGGGCAGAGACGGCCATGTAGCAGAGCGACTCTACCGTTTCCTAAAACAATGGATCCAGTCTGTTGAAGGGGCAGCTGCATGTCTGTGTTTGTTGCAGCGCTGTTCACAATAACCCAGAAATGGAAGCAACTTAAGTGCCCACCCACTGAAGAATGGAGAGAGAAAACGTGGGACATATACACAACGGAATACTGCTCAGCCGCAAAGAAGACGAAATCTTGTCATCGGCGTCAACATGGATGGAACTGGAAATCATCATCTTAACTGAAATAAGCCGGGCACGGGAAGACAAATACGGCATGTTCCCGCTCAGGTGTGGAGTCTAAAGAAAGGCGACCTCACAAAAGTCAAAGTCTAACGGTGGTTACCGCAGGCTGGGGAAGGAAGTGGGGAGGGATGGCGAGAGGTTGTTCAATGGATACTAAGCTATAGTAAGTTCTGGGCTTTGTGTTGCATACTAGGGTAACTATAGATAATTTCAATGTGCTATACTTTTCTCTATTAAAAACATCTAGAAGAGGATTTAGGACATTGTCGCTATAGGAAGTGTTAAATATTTGAGGAGATAAATATTTTATCCTCGTGGGATACAGTGTACATACGTATTGAAAGCTCACATAGTACCGCATAGATATGCACCACTATCATATGTCTGGTACAATTTCCAATTAAAAAATGGATTCCCCAGACACAGTCCAGATGTATTGTTATTGTCTATCTAGAAAGCATTCAGAAACTAAAAAATCTGCACTGCTTCTTGGTTCATATTGACAGAATTTGCCCCTTATGCGGACATCGTGTCCCATGATACATTTGAAGGTTATAAAAGGGATCAAACATCATCACCCTACTGGAAAAGTGGCACAAAAACTCAATGAGGCCATTCATAAGCCCTGAAGCCTCCTAACTGATCAGCGGAAAGTTTCTTTGGAGGTTTCATGATGTGTTCACCAATCACACACACACACACACACAGCTGCAACCAGGCCTGCTACATCTCACGCCTCTGAACCTTGCTAGCAGAGATGAACTAAGCCATAATAACGGGCCCCTGGCTGAGATGTAACTCCCTTCTAATATCTTCTTTCCCAACGTCTATCATCGATGCCACCTCCCTTTCCCACTCCCTAGTTCTAATCACCAAATTAACCAAAAACCTGCACAGTGACTCCAGCTGGGGTGCAGAAGCCGGCAGACTCACACAGCCCTCAGGGATCTGGTTGCCATCACTCATGCGTCAGACTACACCCGGGCGGGAGTGGGGAGAATGGGCGAGTACAGGGGCAGGTGTCATTTATCCTAAATGACAAGAAGCAATGGGAAGCCAGGAATCACAAGTGAGAAGCTATCAGCTCTCAGAGTTAAACATCATTATCATCAAGTTTTTGCTTGTCTCCAGTGTCCCCTAAAGGCTTCACTTATAAACGATCCACTATGGCCAGGGCTGTAGTGGTTCTTAAGCTGGGGAGCCCTGGACCTGGGTGAGACCAGCCAAGCTTGGAAACCTCTCCCTCTGTGCCCCACCACTGCCTCATCCACCACTCCTGAGCTTCACTCACGCACAGCTCAGCTCAGCCACTCTCAGGATCTCAGCTGGACCCTGGGAGACTTTGGCCAAGGTTCTGAGCTCTCTCAGTCAACACAACCAACTCCACATCCTTTTACAGATTACGAACCATTTCCCCTTGCAGTTGGCCCTGAAGCCCCCTCTTTGAGCTGCCTGACACGTCACCTGGCGTCTCCTCCTGCGGCTCACTTAGAACTGGCCAGCCTGGCAGCCAGACACACAAGCAGACACTGGACAGGGGGCGTTCTGCTGAGAAAGTGGCTGCAAGGAGAGAATTCTATCCTTAGTGACTGATTGATAGCCTGTTGGTGCATTCTAGAAATCAAAATAACAGTGTCATAAACCTCCATACCTTGCCCAATTAGAGGGACCACACAGTATTTAGTTCCAGAACATACCATGGCTCAAGCTAGAAACGTCTAATGAGCTGGACCGGGTGCTTAACTGAGGAGACTCTTGGAACCCCCTGCATCTTCCATTAACCTTTTCGGAAGGCACTGGGTCTTGCACAGATCCTGGCCATGGCAGAATGGGTAGAGCAATGAGATGCTTATCTTGTAACCATAACAAAGGATATGAGCAGGTACCTTCATCCAGATCCACTCTCATCTCTGGGCCACCTTCTACTTACACAGCCCTTCTGTTATTTCAGATTGGTCCAGGGAAATCACTGTACTGAATTTAACCAAAACGATTGAATTCTTGCAGTCCACCCCAAATATCAAAAAGAACCTAGCCACTACCAGACTCAAGTTGGCTGGCAAGCATCTTTTATTACGTGAGCTAAAATCGGCCCCAGGATTAAAAACAGCAAATAAAAAGTGATTTGCCTTCATTAAATAGCCAGGCTGTTCCCATGTAAGGAAAATACTAACCTTTCTCACAGTACCACTTTGAGATGCAGGCGAGCTAAAGATCATTTCGGCCTCCTCTGGGCGATTCCTATACACGCAAGGCAGCCATGCGCATCCCAGGCATCACCAGGTACCGCGTCGGCTCTACCTCTACCACAGTCGCCGTCTGGTACCAAGATCAAAGAGGCCGTTTCACTCTGCAGATTCCTTGTCTGAGGCTCCCTGGCCTGTCCAGGTGACAAGCCGCCACCCAGATCCTCCAGCTGGGTGACTGGGCTACCAGGCTGCTAATGACAGTGACTGCCAGTCCACTCAGTCACCTCCGACCCCAAAGGAAAGTGCCCTCCACATACACTTCGCAGGCCCACATGAAGAGATAAGAATGAATTCACAGACAAAAATAACTCGGGCCTGTTTCTACTCTGCCACTCAGACCAGCAGATGTTTCTGCTTTTCATGAATGGTTTTCCAGTGCTGGAAAGCATGGCTTCTGAGTCTTTGCACAGCCTGCTCTGGTTTACCGGCAGCAAGTTCAGCAGACACCCGCCGAGGGTCCCAGCATGCTCCCTGTGGCTGCTTCGAGCCCAGGGCAATTGTGGTTTCCTGCAGTTACAAACCTTGAAATAAACTTGTCTCCCCCTTCTTGCTCCTTCCTCCCTCCCAAGTCAGGTACTACCCAATCTTGATGCGACATTCCTTCTATGTAGCACCTTTTAAACAGAGCGGCACACTGATCAGAGACTGACAGTTGTCGTGCAACCACGCCATCCCCCTGGAGTTTCTGCAATGAAGCAAATGCTAATCACAGGTTAAAGAGGACACCAAGGTCATCTCATCCAAACCCATGCAGGAATTAGGAGTGAAAATTTAACCCCATCAATTCTCCTTCTAAGACTAACGCAAAGTCAGATGAGTGTTCTGATCCCCGTTCCAACTACCTTAGGTTTTGATTTTGTGCCTGTTGGTTTGGGGTCTGCCATCTGGGTCCCATGCATGGTTGACGGGAGATGTCAGGCATTGTCACTGAATCTGCACTAACGTGGCAGCTATTGAGTGCCGGCACTTTGACCTGTGCACAGGCACGGGATATAGACAGAAGAGCTTCCCAAACCCACTGGAAGGAGCCCCACTGGGAATACTCCACCACACATTCATCAAAATCAAATGGCAAAGCAAATTGAACTGGTTCATTAATTATGAAAATTTTCTCACAAAGTGACAGCTTGTTAACTGTATGGAAGCCTAGCACATTTTCACAGGGTCCTTTTTGTCTACTTGGATCTAAAATGTCTCATTGAATAAAGAGCTGGGGCTTTTCTTCTCCTTATTTGGGAATAAAAGGCTATTTCTTGCCTAATCTACATATGCACTTGTGTGTCTTTACAAATGCCCAGTATGTGGACAGAGCTAGCCTGTTGGTAAAAGGAACTTTACTACCTATGGTAGAATTTGTTTTATAACATATATGGAAGCAATTCGGAAAACAAATGCCAACAATTTTCAAATCCTTTGAATCCATGTCAATTGCCCACAAACCCCAATGAACCGGGAACATGCAGCTCTCCTATGGCATTATTTCTCTACGCATGTTGGCTAAAATAGTGAGAAGAACCTGTGCTCCTCTCCACCATGCCTGAAAGGAACTTCAGTTCCTTTTGATCTCCTGTTCTCCCAACATGTGGCAATGAAAACTGCAACATGCTCCCTTTCTACGTCCAGGCCTCCTCTATAACCACGATGGCCAGATATGCTGCTTGTCTGAAAGAGTCCCCAGACATCTCGTGATGTAGTCAATAATCCATGGCAATGATCGATCGATCGTGATGTAGTCAATAATCTATGGCAATGATCGATGCCTCTGAATCATTTTTGGGGTCTGTTGCTTTACTGCTTCGGTTGCCATCAGGAAGAACAAAGGAACACTGAGCTGAATGGATGGAAGTGTGTTTTTTCCCCTGCATGATCTAACCACGAATCCGTCAATATACTCCATAGTATCAGAGTCCCATGTAAAACATGGCTTCCACCATTCCACCAGCTACAGACATGTGTACCACGGGGCCAGGGCAGAGAGGTCAAGGAATAGCTGTGCACACAGCCCTTAAGGTCACCTCCCCTTGGCCAGAATGTAGGCACATGTCACTCCTTACAGAAAAGGAAGCTGGGAAACTTTCTTTATCTGGGTTACCATTTGCTCAACTTTGCTAAGTAAGGAGGGGGTGGCCAGTCTTCACTTCTTTTTCTTTTTTTAAGATTTATTTTATTTATTTGAAAGGCGGAGTTACAGAGAGGGGAAGGGAGGTGCGGAGGGAGGGAGGGAGGTAGATAAAGATAAAGAGAGATCTTCCATCTGCTGGTTCATTCCCCAGATGGCTGCAGTGGCCAGGGCTGGGCCAGATGGAAACCAGAATCCAGGAGCTTCTTCCAGGGCTCTTGTGTGACTGCAAGGGCCCAAGCACTTGGGCCATCTTCCATTGCTTTCCCAGGGACTTTAGCAGGGAGCTGGGTCAGAAGTGGAGCAGCTGGAACTCTCATCGGTGCCCATGTGGGATGCCAGCATTGCAGGTGGCAGCTTTACCCACTGTACCACAACACTGGCTCCTACTCACTTTTTCGCTAAGGTGCAGTGTCTCTCTAAGTATTGGTATGGAGAAGACATGAAATTGATTCATGTTAAATGAACAAATAAACAAATGAGTGGCCAAAATCCTTAGGAAATAATCATCTAAAAACAGATGTAAGAACAGACTAAGATGCTAAGATGGTCATGGTTCCTTATTTCCATCAGTTTCTCAGAAGTAAAATTCACTTTAGTTAATTATATAAATTCCAACAGACATTTCTATGTCAGAATCAGGATTGGTGGGCCAGCATTGTGCTACAGCAAAACTTATCTTTTTTTTTTCCATTTACACAACTTTTTGATGTGTTCTCGTAAAGTACATACTTTTGAAAAGTAATCCTTGATGAAGACCAGCATGTGGCATAGTAAGTGAAGCCACCGCCTGTAGTGCCACCGTCCCATATGGGTACCGGTTCTACTCCTGGCTGCTCCACTTCCAACCCAGCTCTCTGCTATGGCCTGGGAAAGCAGTAGAAGATGGCCCAGGTCCTTGAGCCCCTGCACCCATGTGGCTCCTGGCTCCTTGCTTTGGATCAGTCCAGCTCCAGCTGTTACAGCCATTTGAGGAGTGAACCAGCAGATAGAAGACCTTTCTCTCTGTCTCTCCCTCTCTTTCCCTCTGTAACTCTGCCTCTCAAATAAATAAATAAAATCTTTTAAAAAGAAAAGTAATTCGTGAGGGCATAGTGGTAACAGCTTCGTGGTCTCTTCCCATGGCTGTTAATAACTAGTAGGTCCACCTGCCACCCTAGAGGGGATCCTCATGCACTCAGTGATTCCCCAGTGATCGTGGAAGACCAGAAACAACAGTTACCTTAAGACGCCATCCAGGCACTTTCAGATCCTGGAGTCTCAACAGCAGAAGGAGCTCTCATGACATCTACCCCGCGTCTGGATAACATCAACCTCTACTTTAAGTAAACACTGATGAGGGAAGATTATCCAGACAATCTGAGACCTGCTGTGCTGGAGAACTGTGGAGCTGTCACCTGCAGTCCCAGGAAATCTGGCGTTTGTTTGCAAGAGCTCTGCCTGACACATCAGTCTACGCCCAGAGGCCTCCGAGGCAGCAGGTGCACTCGTGAAGGGGAGGTGGCGGTGTCAGACTTGATGACGGATACCACGTGCACACCGCACCTCTCACTTAAAAGGGAAGGTGGTCCAGGCCCCTCTTTGAAACAGCTCCCCAGGAGCAGGGGGCTACAGGCACGTGAGACAAGCCTTGAAATCCCGCAGTTCCACAATGATTCCCCTTGCATCCATTAGGAGGACATGAGAGTAAGGGCTGAGAGGGTAGAAGTTCTCATCTCTGGTCATCACGGAAGCAACGGATTACAGTGAGCAGGGTCAATCGTCCCATCGCAAAGAAATGTCATTAAGCATTCATGAAAATTTCAGTGTTGGCAAACCTCAGTAAGGAGTTTGGTTTAGGGAATGAGCGTTGAGAAACTCAATCAAAAAGTGTTCGGAACAACCTGTTAGCCAACTATCCCCAAAATTAGTGAATGCTGAGTCTCCAGAAAAAGAGGCTATTTCTTGACCTATGTGGGCAGGAATCTGGTTTATTGAGACCAAATAAGGAAACAGAGGGAAGCTAGATTATAATAGAAAGAACTGTGTTTAAGAATGGGAATAGGAGAGATAGGAGGAAGAAGGGTAGGAGTGTGGGTGGGCAGGTGGGTACAGTGGGAAGAATCATTATGTTCCTAAAGTTGTATTTATGAAATGCATGAAGTTTTTATTCCTTAAATAGAAGGTTTCTGGGGGGAAAGGATTGTGCTGGTTGTAAAAAGAAAAGAGAAGGAGTAATATTAAGGTTGCTGGAAGTGAATAATAAAGAAAAATGTCTGTTATCCAATACAGCCACTAGAGGATACACATATTTTCAAACATGACTCCTTCCAATAGAAACAGGAAGGGAGGCAAAAACATGAGCATCCGCCAAGGCAGCAAACCTGTAAAGTCAGAGCAATGCTGCCCCTGCAAGGAGGAAACTGCCCACTGCCCAGTAGGCCTGAACCAGCTCGCTCCAGCCAGGCTCTTCTGGAGAAAGTCACACACTCACACACACACACACACACACTCAATATCCAGCCAGAGACCATGAAAGAAGAGAAGGCTATGATAACCCCTAAGGGACCAAAGCAGATAGCAAACATCTTTCAAAAACGAAAGAAATCATGTTTAAAAAAAAAAGTCAATGGATCAGGCCAGCCATGTGGCCTAACGGGTAAAACTGTGGCCTGCAAAGCCGGCATCTCATATGAGCACTGGTTCAAGTCTTGTCTGCTCCACTTGGAATCCAGCTCTCTGCTATGGCCTGGGGCAGCAGTGGAAGATGGCCCAAGTGCTTGGGCCCCTGCCACCCAGGTTAGAGACCCAGTGGGGTTCCATGTTCCTGGCTTGGGCCTCGCTTAACCCCGACTGTTACCATCAGCTGGGGAATGAACCAGCAGATGGAAAACCTCTGTCTCCCCCTCTCTGTCACTCTGTCTTTCAAATAAACAAAATAAATCTTTCTTAAAAAGTCAAGAGACAATCTAGGTCAAAATCATGTTGGCAGAATGTTGACCAGTTCTCTGGATCCAGAGCCCCAAGACAAACTTGTAAATGAGCTTGAATCTCTTCCATTGGCACAGCAGGTTCTAGGGCTGACTTGGAGGGAAAGAGAAGGATGCCCCTTGGGAATAATGTGGCACAAACAAGACCACTTGAATACACTACACCTTCCAAATCTGGTCTGGGGATCTGCAACCTGAAGGAAATGCCTGAGTTACTTCTGCAGGCTAGAAAACACCTAAAACACTCTAAAACATCAGGGCTGCGGGAATCAGGAAAAGGAGTGAGTCTAGGTTCCCGCTTTAACTTCTTCAACTGGAAAAACACTTTGCTGTAAATGATACTTTTAAAGCCTATAAGCAGAAACCTAGCTGAAAAATAATCAGCGTGAACAGGCAGAGAACATAAGAAAACTCTCACACGTATCCAACTTCCTTGTAAAAGAAGCTATGTACTCTATCGGACAGAAGAAGGAAAGGGTGTTATTTGTTCTGGATTTGTTTCATCATATCATGTAAAAGGCAATACAATCTTCTTTCTCCTGTTAAAAATGGAGAGGGAGGAATGGCGAGGACTCCTGGTGGTGCTTTGTTTTTAATGTGAGTGTTGGCTATGAGTGTGATCAGAGAATAAAATACTTATTATCTATTATCTGCATACTTGCTTGCATTTCTCAGTATGTATACTGTATTTCAATAAAATGCTTTTAAAGTAAATTCAATCAAAACTTTATTAAAAAGATTTTATTTAGTCTAATTAAGGTTTTAGTAGAGGTGGAATCGACTACCCAAGAAAGGCAGATGGAATCGCAGCTCTGAGGTGCAAGGCAGATCTAGACATTTTCTTGCGAGTTGTCCCCAGCTCAGCCTTAGCTGCCATTGCACACTTGCCCACGAGGAGACACAGACTCTCCACTCTGCACAGCCAGCCTGAACCTGGGCCCTTCCTTCTATTTCCACTCTACTTCACCTCTTCTCCTCCTGTCAGCTGTCACTCTACTTTGTCTGCACTTGATTTTCTCTTTCACTGTATTTATTCTTCCCTTTTCAGCCTCCTATAGCGTCCTGTGCTACATATCAGCCACTGGAGGAACCAACCATCCAGTTTCCAATGCAAGTAATATGTTGGCACATTCTTGCTTAAAATAACTCTGTAACCTTCTCACCCCACCCCCAGCATGGTATGGAAAAGTCCTTCACAGTCAGGTCCCTGTCAACTTTCAAACCCATATACCCTCCCTACTCCATGCTCCACCAAAGAATCCTGCAAGCCCTCATCCCCAATCACATTCCCTTCACCTGGGTGCTCCCCTGCCCTTCTTGGTCTGGGCAACTGCCATCCACTTCAAGGCTCCTCTGAAACAATGCCTCCTCTCTGAAGCCCTCCCTAACTCACTACTAGGATTTTAACAGGATTTGACTCCCCAAACCGAAGCAGACATTTAAACCTCAACGTCTATGTCAATGTTTACTGGATTCATGTTAATGACTGATGGATTAAGGGTGGAACACGTCTGGGAGGTAGGCCTAGTAGGAGGCTGTAGGTCACTAGTGTAGGGGCTTACACTTGGAAGGGTGTTCCCATGAGAGAGTTGGTCACGTTAGCTGAGCCTGCACCCTGTCCTTCTCAGCTTCCTCGCTTGCCATGTGATCTTCTCTCTGCACTTTTTTGTCCTCACTGGACACCGGACCAATAGGGCCACCTGACCTTGGACTGTGAACCTCCAAAACTGTAAGCAAGCCTCCTTCCTTCCTAAGAAGCTCTTCTCAGTTATTTTAGTTGTAGTAACAAAAAGCTGGTTAATATACTCCCCAAGCAAAGTCAGTCTCTTTTATCTTCCCATCACCTTGAGTTTATATAATAGTGCTTATCTTGCTGGTAGATAATTGCTGTTTCTAAGTCTCAGTGAATTACTGAAAGGCAAGAAGATAACTCATTAATCTTTCTTTGTGAACCCTAAGCCCATCAGACACTTTACCTAAAGTTGCAGCCCCTACATCTATTCTTCCTATTTGTCTTTTCCTCTCTAGAACTAACATATACACACATCTTTCTTTATTGCCTGTCAACCCCCTTCCTACACACACACACACACACACCTACAAACACTCACAGGAATATGAGCTCCATGAAAGCAGCTATTATTGTCCAATCCTTTCTCCCTTGTGTCACTAATGCTGAGAATAACTTTTGGCATGTGGTGGGCACTTGAATAAATGAATATGAATCCAAAGTAGTTAGAACAGTGTCTAGTACATTCAACATATCAATCTTCGAATAAAGGCTGGAGATCCACTTACTCATTAGAACTTTTGTCAATCTTCCTCCACCTTTTCAATACCTTCTCTCAACTCCTAAAACAGCCACAGTGAGGTTCCCGTATATTGGAATTTTACTTTATCATTGTATTTTTATCTTGTGTTTCTAAGGAGATATAAGTATTCCAAGGGTATCATGTCTTTTAAAAAATATAATATCAAATACAACTAGTGCTAGGTGCTTTCATACTTGTTGAATCACTTAATTTTCTCCAAAACATATTGCAAAAGCATTTCATTGTTCCTATTTGACAAATAATCTGAGATGCAGATTAACCCAAGCTCATAAAGCCTTTAAATAGCCACCAAATCAGTTTTGACTCTACCTTTGATGTCCCTTCCATGACCTCACATTGCTTCTGTTGATAAAGCTCTATCATGGGGCCAGCGCTGCGGCTCAATAGGCTAATCCTCCACCTGTGGCGCCGGCACACCAGGTTCTAGTCCCATTTGGGGCGCCGGATTCTTTCCTAGTTGCTCCTCTCCCTGTCCAGCTCTCTGCTGTGGCCGCAGAGTGAAGTGGAGGATGGCCCAAGTCCTTGGGCCCTGCACCCGCATGGGAGACCAGGAGAAGCACCTGGCTCCTGGCTTCAGATCAGCACGGTGCGCCGGCCGCAGCGGCCGTTGGAGGGTGAACCAACGGCAAAGGAAGACCTTTCTCTCTATCTCTCTCTCTCTCACTGTCCACTCTGCCTGTCAAAATAAATAAAAAAGCTCTATTATGGGATCTATTATGCCCCCCAAATTCATGTGTTGAAGCCCTGACCCCAATGTTCCTACTTAATAGGACATTTAAGGAGATAATTAAGGTCAAAGGAGATCATGGGGGTGACCCAAATCCCACAAGAAGAGGCAGAGATGCTGTGGATGTAGTGCACAGAACAAAAGCCATAGAGGATGCAGGGAGAAGACCATTCTCTGCAAGCCATGGGGAGAAAACTCAGGAGAAACCAACCCTGTCGACACCTTGATCTTGGACTTCCAGCTGCTGTCCAAGCCACCCAGACTGTGTAGTCAGTGATAGAAACTCTAGTACAACAACACAGGCTCATTGTTCAACTTCCTCAAGACTATAGAAAAGGCAAAGAAAGAAAAACCATTGCCCAAACTCAACAACCAAAGACGATCATTATTAACATGTAGTCTACTGTCTGGTCTTTTAAATTCTCCATGTTTTTCAGTAATTGAAATTATATTGCACATTCAAATTGGCCACACCAAATTTTTCACTAACACATTTAAGTTTGTGCACCATTTTATAGATTAATATTACAATTATGTCATTTTGTCTGCTTACTTGGAACAAAAAATATTTTTCATGCATTTTTAGCATGTTTTCTCATTGGGGCTGCCTATTCTTTGCCTATTCATATGTTTTCTTGAACATTATATAAAATATTCTCTTACTTATCCTTTTTACAGATTGACTTTCTGTGCTCTGCCTCACTTATCTTGCCCAACAAATGCCTAGCATTGTGTCAGATGCAGAATAGATGTGACATAATAGTGTTGATTAGGCCAGCACCGAGGCTCAACAGGTTAATCCTCCGCCTAGCGGCGCCAGCACACCAGGTTCTAGTCCCGGTCGGGGCACCGATCCTATCCCGGTTGCTCCTCTTCCAGGCCAGCTCTCTGCTGTGGCCAGGGAGTGCAGTGGAGGATGGCCCAAGTCCTTGGACCCTGCACCCCATGGGAGACCAGGAGAAGCACCTGGCTCCTGCCATCGGATCAGCGCGGAGCGCCGCCCACAGTGCGCCTGCCGCGGCGGCCATTGGAGGGTGAACCAACGGCAAAGGAAGACCTTTCTCTCTGTCTCTCTCTCTCACTGTCCACTCTGCCTGTCAAAAAAAAAGATAGTGTTGATTAGTCGTTTTCAAAACATTCACCCAACCAAATGGCCAACGTTAGCATCACCAGAAGTAAGGAATATTGACACCATAGACCTTTGATCTCATGCAATGAGAAGGGCATTTCACCTTTGTGGTATTCTTCCCAAAAATCCATAACCTTTGTCTGAATCATAAGAAAACATCCAACCAAGTCAAATGGGAGCACTCCACACAATACCTGACCCAACCTCTTTGGAAACATCAAGGACATGAAAAACACTAAAAGATAGAGAAACTGTTGTAGACTAGAGAAGACTAAGGAGCTGTAATTACGAATGCAACGTAGTGTTCAAGATCAGATCCTGCAAGAGCCAAAAGACATTGGTGAATAAACTAGTGACCGCATAATAAAATCTGTAGTCTAATGGGTAGTCTTGTGTCAACGGAGCCTGGGCTCAGGGAGCGTGGACTTGAGTGGAATCCAGCAAGCCTGAGCAGCCTGGGGTGCTGAGCATGTGAGGCCTGGAGAGTGACAAGCAGTCAGCAGTGACAAGAAGGACCCTGCAGGCCAACTTCTCCTGTAGCACACCTGCCCACCCTGTTTGCACGGAGCCCAAGGCTCAGGGCAGGCCAGATGCCAGGAGCCTCTGACAACCTGCCTGGAGGCACCAATGAACTTGAAAGAGTGTGGGAAAAGTGGCAGGACACAAACCAGAGGGCCAGGAAAGAAACACTGCACAGAACCCTTGTTTCTGAGCCATGACTTCCATAATTTGTGACATCCAAAGCAGAACGAGAACATTAAAAGACCTGTACACACACAGGTTTAAAGAAGAACTGTCTGCTTTTCCCAGAACAACAAAAACACCATTCACCATTTCAGGAAGGAAACACATCTTTCATTTCATTTCATTTTTTTAAAGAACTCCATTTGAAAAAAAAAAAAAACAAAAGAGCGAGAGAGAGCTTCTCTTGTGTATCAAAGATGACTTTTAGAAACGAATTAATTTTTATTTCAAAAGACATTAAAAGTTAAATTAATATCTTTTTAGTTCAATGTCAGCCTTTTAAAAATTAAAACAGAGCTTTTTTCCACGCTAATTGTCACTGAAATGCTTTCAAACCTGGACATTTTAGATCCCATTAGAATGAGAATAAAACGTGTCCTTCCTGGTTGGTTCCAAGAACTGTGCTGGCAACACTGTTCTTTAGACTCCAAAGTCTTTTTTTATTGTTTGCTCTATTATTGTTGTCTCCATTGAGAGGCAGAGAGAGACAGAGACAGAGAGCTCTTATCCATTGGTTCCTCTTCCAAATTCCCACAAAGCTGGGAGCCAGGAATGCAGTATAGGTCTCCCAACTTGAGTGGCAGGAACCCAGTCACCTGAACTCTCACCTACTGCCTCAGGGTCCGCGGTATCAGGAGCTGGAGACAGGTGTTCCACCCAGGTGCTCAGACGTGAGACCTCAGCATCCTGACGAGCAGCTGAACCGCAAACCCAAACACCTGCCCCTAAATTCCAGACTTCCTGTGAAAGATTTATTCATTGTTTCAAAAAGCAGAGTTATAGAGAGGGAAACAGACAGAGACAAAGAGAGAGCGAGAGCGAGCGCACACTTCCATCACTGGTTCATTCCCCAAATGACCACAGCTGGACCAAGATGAAGCCAAGAGCCTGGACCTCCATCCAGGCTGCACGTGGATGCAGGGACCCAAGCACTTGGGCCATCTTCTACTGCTTTTCTAGGCACATTAGCAAGGAGCTGGATCAGAAGTGGAAAAGGCAGGACTAGAACTAGAGTTCATATGGGATGCCAGCATTGTGGGAAGCAACTTAACTCTCTGTGACACAACACCAGCCCTGATTCCAAACTTTTTAATCAAGGCAAGCCTCACTGGTAACATCTACATTAAGGGTACCAGTGATGGGTCAGGTGCCACAGAGGGCACTGGATGCCCTTAACAATACACTGAAGGCCTCAGAGGTCTCTCCAGACAATTGAACACTCTGTAAACTTAAGTAGGGTTATAAAAAAGCAAAAGCCTTTAGATTTAAACTGTCAGGAAATGAGTGATACTGGTGTGAAGCAACAAGAAAAATAACTTATTTGCAAAGTGGAACAATCTGGGTGTTCTACCACTGATATTGTTCTATATGAAAAGGATGCTGAGAAATATTTTCCAGAATTCAGATTCTGTCCTAATTTCAAGGTCTCCTGATCAAACAAAAGACGGAGGAATTCTTTCTGAGAAAGGCTGCATTTTGCTTGCACATTACAAATATGTGTGTGGCCAGCGTTGTAGCACAGCAGATTAGAACGCCTGCATCTCACATCAGACTGCCTGGTTCAAGTCCTGGCTACTCAACACTTCTGATCCAGTTTCCTGATGATGCACCTGGGAGGCCGTGGGAGATGGTCCAAGTGCTTGGGTTCCTGCTACCCATGTGGAGGGCCAGAAGGAATTCCTGGCTCCCAGAAGCAGCCTGGCCCAGCCCTGACTGTTCAGGCATTTGGGGGGTGAAGCAGTGAAGGAAGATCTTCCCAGCCCCTTTCCGCCTTTCAAACGAATAATTGAATTTTAATCACAGAAAGAATCAGAGATATGCATGAAAATGTGTGTTTCATCACAATTTCTGAAAGTCAAGAAGTTAAAACAAAACCAAAGTGTCCACCCGTGGGAAAATTGTTGAACAAAATGCAGCGAAAGATGGGATCAAATGCTTGCCATATAAACTCAGATTTTTTTTTTGAAGATTTATTTATTATTCGAAAAACTGAACTACAGAGAGAGGGGAAGAGACAGAGAGATCTTCCATCCTCTGGTTTATTCCCTAGAAGGTCACAATGGCTGGGGCTGGGGCTGGGGCTGGGGCTGGGGCTAAGGCTGGGGTTGGGGCTGGGCCAGGCTGATATCAGGGGCCCAGAACTCCATCTGGGTCTCCCGTATGAGTGGCAAGGGCCCAAGGATTTGGGCTACCTTCCACTGCTTTTCCAGACACATTAGCAATGAACTGGATAGAGAATTTGGGATTCCAATCCTCCAACTGGTCAGTGCCCATATAGGCACCAGCTTCCCAGTGATGCTTTAACCCACTATGCCACAATGCCAACCCCAAAACTCGGGTCTTTGGAGAATATTTAATGATATGGGAATATATTCATGAGAAAATATGATGTGAAAAAGAGGATATAAAGGTATATACACAATATGATTTCAATTTTGTCTCTAAAATGATAAAAAAGTATTACTTTCCGGATTCTGTCCTAGTTGCTCCTCTTCCAGGCCAGCTCTCTGCTGTGGCCCGGGAAGGCAGTGGAGGATGGCCCAAGTGCTTGGGCCCTGCACCCGCATGGGAGACCAGGAGAAGCACCCGGCTCCTGCTTTCGGATCAGTGCGGTGCGCCGGCCGCAGCAGAGAGGCAGAGAGAGAGAGAAAAAGAGAGAGAGGGTTCTTCCATCCACTGTTTCTCTCCCCAGTTGGCTGCAACGGCAGCCCAGCCGAAGCCAGGAGCCAGGAGCTTCTTCCAGGTCTCCCACGTGGGTGCAGGGTCCAAGGACTTCGACCATCTTTACTGCTTTCCCAGCCTTAGCAGAGAGCTGGATCGGAAGTGAAGCAGCAGGGACTTGAACTGACGCCCATATGGGATGTCAGCACTGCAGGCAGCGGCTTTACCCACTAAGCCACAGCGCCCACTGCTCAAAGAAATGTTTTGTCCCAAAGAGAACTCCTCCTTGTCAATGCTATTCTTTTGCAGTAGCCCTGCACACGGATGTGAGAAGTAACTGTGAGAAGTAACTATATATTAGCCACAACCTTGCAAACTGTGTTGTACCTCCACCCTGTTCACCACTGTGTCTACCCCTGCAGGGGGAAACCCCACTACAGACACTCTGAAAGCCAGGCCAGCTGTAACTCTTCTGTTACGCCAATGGTCCAAAGTGCGACCGCCAAGCACAGAGCACAGTGGGTAGCATCTATCTGCCAACAGGTGGTCCTGCCCCCTAGCAATGACGGATGAGCAGGCCAACCACGGCTCCATCAGCCCAAACAACATTTGCGGGATCCAACGCTCTGCCATGAGCCCTCCTGCAGGCTCCTGAAGTCCCTGCCTGGCCGGTTTCCACATTTGCTGAACGCGGAATGCCCCCGCATTTTCAGCACAGGGAGGAACAGAGCTCCAGCCCTCCCTACGGGACAACATCTGCTCTGATTGTTCTCCCAAACCACTGGTGTGCCGGTGGCCTGGAGTGCCTGAAACCGGTGCCCCGAGAGAAGGGAAAATCACGGAGTTTAAGCAGCACTCCAGGGCTGAACAGTTCGCTCTGTGTGCACCACGTAGCACAGATAGGTAGAGACATCTAGTGACCAGCAGAGCAAAACACAGGACCGCACGCACACCACACAGAGGGAACCATTCGGCCTCATTTGGTAAGTCATTATTGAACACTCCGTGTGTGCAAGCACTGTGTTTGGGGGTGGGCGAGGTAAAAGCCTTCATGAAAAAGAGAATTTCCCACATTTAAATCCGGTGGCAATACATCTCAGTAGAAAACATCTTTCTTCTGTTGCTCGATTTATGAAAGACAAAATGAAATTTTACTTTCCAAACAGATCATCCCCCGAAGAAAGACTAAATCATTTGCTTTCCTATTATAACTTTCCAAAGTTCTAGAAATAAGAGAATATTCTGTCATTCATTCGAAATTTGCAATACTTACAACAGGTTGCTTGATTTCTTTATTTTTAGATTTATTTTCACTTCATTTGACGGGCAGAGATTCGGGGGCGGGGAGGAACAGAGAGACAGAGAAGAATCTCCACTCGGCTGGTTCACTCCCCAAATGCCTCCGACACCCAGGGCTGGGCCAGGCTGAAGCCAGGAGCCTGGAACTCAATCCAGGTCTCCCACCTGGGTGGCAGGGACCCAGGTAGTTGAGCACCACTGCTGCCTCCCACGGTATGCGTTAGCAGGAATTTGGATCAGAAGCAGAGTAACCAGGACTTAAACCAGGCCCTGGAAACGGGTTCTGGGCACCTGCCCTGGGCCACCTGCCCATCACTATTTCCTTGTTTTTTGTAACTTCATAATGCTCTCTCTCCTAAACCAAAGGGATAATTACAGAATATTTTAGTTTAAAAAGAGATTTACCTCTCACCGTCCATTGCTGCCTTTGTCTTCTCCCCAGTCTCCTTCCCAGATTGCCCAGGTTCTGCTGCCTGCAGCCTCCCGGGCCCGGGCAGCTCCAGGCAAAGCATCCTGCTGAGCTGGCTTCTCTTGTGACACTTCCAGCCCCACACCCCTGTGGCCCTTCTTGTCTGCCTGCACTGTCGCCACCCCTGGCCTCACGCTGCCCAACACACAAGACCCTGGCCGGTCTCAGCTGAGCCCACTTTCTCCACCCCCTCCCGCTGTCCCTGTTCTGAAACACCCACCTGCCAGCCGCTTTTCAACAAGTATCTTCCCGACGGTTTTGAACACCAGCTCTAGACCTGGCTGAGCCTGAGCAGGGGACCCCCCGAGATGGGCCATGGAGATGAGGCTGGGGAAGACCTATTCGCACCCGCACAAGCACGGGCTCACGTGCACACACACATACACTCCTGCTTGCATCAGACACGTGTGCACACACATCCCCTGTGGAGAATGTGGTCCCCGACCCACAGCTGAACCTGCCGGCACCATGACCTGGCACGTGCCAGCCTCCAGAACCCTGAGAAAATAAACCTCTTCATAAATTTCCCAGTCTCAGACTGCTAAGGCGGCTGCCTTTTTCTGCATTGGCTGAACCATAAATGGAATTATTAGCGCCCACGCAGGCCCAAAGCTCTGGGAGCTGAGTTAGATGCTGCGCAGGTCATGTCTGCACACGGAAGCTCACACAGCACGGCTACTGTCACCGTGACACAGCGATCCAGAGAGAGAGCCCACAGCCAGGTAAGTCTAGATTCAACCCAGATGTATCCTACCCTGTCTCCTATTACTTAAAATAACAGCTTCTCTTTGTTTTCCCTTTTGCAATGACACAGGTAAACATGGAGAGAAGATGACTCCAACAGCACAGGACCTGAAACAATGCCAAATTATTCCTTCCAAGTGGAAGTGCTTCAAAAGGCCTCCTGCTTTCGTTCTTAGAAAGGAAGAATGGGCCGGCGCCTCGGCTCACTAGGCTAATCCTCCGCCTGCGGCGCTGGCACCCTGGGTTCTAGTCCTGGTCGGGGCGCCGGATTCTGTCCCGGTTGCTCCTCTTCCAGGCCAGCTCTCTGCTGTGGCCCGGGAGGGCAATGGAGGATGACCCAGGTGCTTGGGCCCTGCACCCCAATGGGAGACCAGGAGGAAGCACCTGGCTCCTGGCTTCGGATCGGCACAGCGCCGGCAGTGGCGGCCATTGGGGAGTGAACCAATGGAAGGAAGACCTTTCTCTCTCTCTCTCTCTCTCTCTCTCTCTCTCTCTCTCTCTCACTGTCTAACTCTATTGTCAAAAAAGAAGGAAGAATGATTTGCACTTTTTACTGTAGAGACATATGCCGTAAAGAACCATAATTTCCTGAGCTCACAAGGAGAGGCTCAGTAAGCAATGAGCCCTTATGGGTTGATTGCCTTCTGCAAAAAATACGCATTGGATTTCTGAACCTACTGCCTCGGGGTAGGACCTCATCTATCAGGCGTTGCATTTGCATTCAACACCAGCCTGAGCTAAACCCTCCTACTGAGGTTTAACCACTTCTACAATTTTGGCCTTTCAGGAGGGAAGATAAGATGTGCGTTAGACAACTCAGAAAGAGAAGAGGCAGCACCAACTACCGCTCTCATCGTAAGTCAGATCCATCCTGACGCTGAGATGCAGACGTGATGCCTCGAGGAGTCAGATGCCTGCCACCCACGCGGGCGACCTGACTCGAGTTCTCAGCTCCTGACTTCAGCCCAGTCCAGCCCAGGACATTGCAGACATCTGGGGAATGCACCAGCACATGGGAGCGCTCTGCCTCTCTGCCTCTCAAATAATTAAAATTTCAAATAGCACTCGCTCTGTAGATGAAACACACCTATGTCCCTCTTTAATAAACAGAACATATCCTTTATGTGATGTTCTGTTGGAATCATCAGATATGTAGCCACACCAAGGATGAAATCATCTTACGTTGACCAATGGATTTCAAACTTTTTGGCACCACTATAAACTTACCTCTTAATTCTCTCTGCAAACTTTTTCTAACCTTCATAGATTATATAATGTATATGGACTGTATATCATGTAATGGACTGGAAGAGGAGCAGCCGGGACTAGAACCGGAGCCGATATGGAATGCTGGCGCCAAAGGCGGAGGATTAACCTACTGCACCACTGTGCCGGCCTCCATTACTTTTTTTTTTAAATCAGAGGAAAGTGCTCTGTTTTAACCTCTCACTTATTAATAACAGACAGACTTCAGGAACATAGGAGCACCTGATTACTTTTGTATGAGAGGCCTCTTTCCCATTAGGTGAGATTCTATCACCAAACCCACAGAAGCTGAAGATACACACCTGGAAACAAAATCCAAAGAAACACATGGGGTGTTTCTATTTGGGCAAGGATAGTTTCCAGTAACCAATTCTGCTTCGTGTGACACTAGAAGGACATCCCCGCTGTGCTGTCTCTGGGTGTCTAGAATGACAGGTTACACAGCAATCAAGTCAGAGAGGTCCAAGCACCTAGACCATGAGTATCTGCAGGTTGTGATTCCCTTCGTAAAGACCCCTGGGAGGGACCGGTGCCATGGCGCAGTGGGTTAACCCTCCAACTGTGGCGCTGGCATCCCATATGGGCGCCGGTCCTAGTCCCAGCTGCTCCTCTTCCAGTCCAGCTCTCTGCTGTGGCCTGGGAAAGCAGTAGAAGATGGCCCAAGTCCTTGGGCCCCTGCACCCACGTGGGAAACCCAGAAGAAGCTCCTGGCTCCTGGCTTCAGATCGGCGCAGCTCCTGCTGTTGCAGCCATCTGGGGAGTGAACCAACAGAAGGAAGACCTTTCTCTGTCTCTTCCTCTCACTGTCTGTAACTCTACCTCTCAAATAAATCTTTAAACAAACAAACAAACAAACAAAAGAGCCCTGGGACTCAGAGGGATTTCTGTTTATTCAGCATTTACCCCTCAACCCCAGCGAACAGAAGAGAAAAGGACAAGGAGGGGCTGAAGCTCAGGGCTCGGCCCATGTTTGCAAAGAACCAAGAACAAAGGCGTGAGCAGGCTCAGCCAGACAGAATATGGGCTAGAAGTTCCCTGTATCTGGAAAAGCAAATGTTTGACCAGTAAGATTCTGTTTGACTAACTCCAGTTTGTGTGATCTCAGAGAGAAAAACTGTACCCCAGCAGGTGGTGAAGAAATCCTGGCTTGGTATTTTTTTATTTCCTTTTTCCTTTCTTTCTTTAATCGAGTGAGCACCTGTGGCGTGCCAGACACGGCACTAGGAACATAAGATGCCAGGATGGGTGCAGACACTGTGAGACAAGATGCTTGGAAGATGGGGGCCACGTCCTGCTCACTCCCGAGGGTTTGAATCGGCTGGCCCCTGGACTCAGGCAGATATTTAAAGTTTAAGCCTCCAAGTCTTGGGCCAATGGTGCTGAGAGGGTGGAAATGTAACCCAATTATGGGGTCTGGGAGGTGGCCTAGCAGGAGGTCCCTGTGTGCGAGACCAAGGTAGTTCCCTGCGAGGGCTGGCTTTGGGTTGGTTCCAACAGGCGACTCAGATCCAGCCACTCTTGGCTTCCTGGCTCACCATGTGGTTGTGTCTCAGCACACACTTGCCCATGGCCACCCTCCAGCCTCACCAGAGGGCCAGCCAGTGGGAGGCCCCTGCTGCTGAATTGTGAACCTCAAAAACCAGGAGCCAAAGTAAACTGCCTTCCCTTCGTAAGTCCACTGGGTTAGACATTTTGCTACAATGAAAAACTGACTAATATACCACTTGTTGATCTTTTTTTTTCTTTTTTAAAGATTTATTTCATTTATTTGAAAGACAGAGTTACAGAGAGAACGAGAGAGAGAGAGAGGTCTTCCATCTGCTTGTTTACTCCCACAATGGCCAGGGCTGGGCCAGTCTGCAGTCAGGAGCCTGGAACTCCATCCAGGTTTCCCACATGGGTAGTAGAGGCCCAAGGACTTGGGTCATCTTCTGCTACATTCCCAGGTGCATTATCAGGAAGCTGGAGGGGAAGTTGACTCAAACCAGCTCTCACACGGGATGCTGGCTTCACAGGTGGAAGTTGAACCCGCTACGCCACAACACCGGCCCCTGATCACTTTTCCTACTTGGGGTTGAATGCATGTTATGGAAGCATAACTCCCCTTCCAGAAACACCTGGTAGCTAACATTAGCTTAATTGTGTAGAATTCTTATTTTGGCTTTAATCAAAACATACCTGGATTATGGATTTTGATAAAGATGGAAGAGTTGAGGGCAGAATGCCAGGTGGGTTAAGCCTGTCACCTGTGGCACCAGCATCCCATATCAGTGCCAGTTCCAGTCTCAGCTGCTCCACTTCTGACCCAGCTCCCCAATGAGCCTGAGAAAGCTGTGGATGATGATTTAAGTGCTTGGGTCCCTGCCACCCACATCGGAGATCAGGATAGAGTTCCAAGCTCCAGGCTGTGGCCTTCAGCCTTAGCCATTGTGACCATTTGTGGAGTGAACCAGCAGATGGAAGACCTCTCTGTCTCTCCTTGTCTCTCCCTCTCTGTAACTCCGCCTTTCACATAAAAAAAAAAAAACTTAAAAAAAAAAAAAAAGATGGAGAGTCAAGCCCTGTGTGGTATAGCCCATGGTTCCCTGCCATTCCTCTCGCTCCAACTCTAAGCTGCCTCATGGAACAGTTTACCTGGGGCAATAAAACCTCAACCCTAATGACCTGCTCCTAACAGGGTTACTGCTTTCGCACACACCTTGCTACTTGTAAGTCATGTGTGCTTCAGCACCGCTTGGAAACAGTGGGGGGACAGGAAACGTGATGCGAACTGCAACACAGAGTCCTAAAGCCTCGCAACCCAAGATCATGTTCCACCTTGACTCTGGCTCCTCACTCCCACGGTCTGCGCCGTGGTTCAGCCGGCTTGGTTCCCAGTGTGACCGTGGTGGGAGACAGCGAGGGCTGTGAGAAGTGTTTGGGTCAGAGAAGCCCTCGTGAAGGGGTCCACGCTGCTGTCCTGGAGCTGGGCTGGTTCTCACAGGTGAGAGCGAGCCCTTGCCCTTGCAGTACTGGGTGAGTTACTGCAGGAGCGAGGCAAGTTGTTATAAGGTGAGGGTGCCTCTCGTGTTGTTTCTTTTACGCACATCCACTTGCCTTCCCACTCCTCTGTCAGCATGAGGCCTTCCCCAGACGTGACCAATCATGGACTTCAGCTTCCAGGACCACGCGCTTCTTTCCTTTACAAATTACCCAGTCTTGGGTATTCTGCCGTAGCAACAGAAAACAGACTGAAAGAGTTTGCCAGCTCTTCCTCTGCCTCCTCCACCATCACCCCACTCCACCCCAGCATGCTGCCAAAGGGCTCCGGCCGGAATCCAATCTGATCGCGACACCCTCCTGCCTGGCTCTCCCCAGGGGCTCCAATCACCCACCAACAGCTGCTCAGTGTGCAAAGCAGGTCTTCCCAGTCATCCCTGCTGGCTGCTTCCCTCCTCCTGCAGTCGACATGAGAGCCCCATCAAAGCCTCAGGCCACCCACACCCCGATCTCCGTGTCAGAACCACTGCGCATCCCCCAGAGGCAGCACAAGCATTCTGTCTTCCATGAAACTTGTTTCCTAGGAAAACTCTCCTTTAAATTAGGAAAGACATCTGAACCAGCGTCTCTTCACAGCCTGACCACTGATGAAGCGACAGTGCACCTACCACCGCACAGTTCACAACTAAAGCCCCAGGAGAAGAAACAAGTCGTGGAACCACTCGGAGCTGGTGAGTTCGTGCAAAGAAATGAAAGGTACCTTTTGGGAATTCCAGCCTTACGGAACACACTTTCTGCAGAGGTGTCTCCTCCACCTTTATCACTGCCCTCAAGAACGCTTGCGGTATAAGGTGCTCACTCAGAATTAAACTCCAAACCCATCAGGGCAGAGGAGTCCAAAGAGCAAGTCTAAGAGGAAGAATCGCTCCCAGGCCGGGAAGACCCCCATGGATGCCCTAAGTCTAACAACTAAACATGTTCCTCCTGGAGGAAGGTGATCGGTCAGGGAAGTGCCCGGGGCTGAGGGCAAATGTTGCCAAGGCCCATGTCAGCACCGTGCAGAGGAGGAGGGGCCTGACCTCGGGCCATCTCTGGGGAAATAGAGAGTGCACTGGCTTCCTATAACATATTCCATAACAAATACCATCAACGGGGCAGCTTAAAATGTATTTTTTTCATGGTTCTGGAAGCCAGAAAGCTCATATCAAGGTGTGGGCAAGGTGGGTTCCTACACGCGATCTCAGCCAAAAGGCTGAGAAGCAGTGGGGTGGGTTCCTTGTAGGGGCTCTGAAGCAGAACGGGTCTACACCTCTCCCTGGCTCTGCTGGCCGAGTGCGAACCTTGGCTCCCTCCGTGACACCAGCCCCTGCCACTGTCTTCACACAGCCACCCTTTCTTCCTAATCAGGACACTTTGTCCGTGGTCACTGGATTCAGAGCGCACCCTAACCCCGGATGATCCCATCCCGGGAGTCTTAGTTATATCCACATGAACACTTTTTCCAAAAAGGTCACGTTCATCACATTCACAGCTTTCAGACAATCATACCTTTGGGGGCGGGAGGAGCACCACTCCACCTCCATGGAGCACGCACGTGACTCTGAGTAGCATCGTCACTAACACCCCAGCTGAGTCCATGCCCACAACACTTCCTCCTGACTGCGACTCCATCCCCCACCTGGTGTTACCTGCCTGGCATTCTTGAGAATTTAGCCTCTATGCAGTTCTCTGTCTTGTAGAAAATCAACAGGTTGGAGTTCCAGCTTCCACTTGAGTCTTCTGAGTAAAGTTACTCTGCTGTCTGTGCCAGAGAGGAAGGGACCCCCTCTCTTAACATGTTGACCCCCACCTCTCTCTGTCCCTGCCTGCCTGGGGCTGGTCAGCTCCCCCAAGGTAAGCTATCCAGGGAGGCTCCTGCAGGGTGCAGTTTTCCAGTGATTGGAACTACACTCTGTGACAGCCACAGGATTACGAGTTAAGATTTCGGGTGTCACCATGACACTAGGTGTATGTCCCTCAGCTGAGAGACTACAGAGTCCAGAAGCTTCTAGGAAACCTGTGAGCTTCCGGCCACAACAGAAACCCTCAGACCGAATACGTCGTCGTCCTCACCAAACCCAGGAGCACCGACGTGGGAGAGCAGGACTGGTTGGGAAGGCACTGGGGTAGGGCAGGTCTGGAGAGCCAGAGCCAGTGCCCAGGAACTGACGGGCGCCCTCACGGAAGTCATCTTGGCTCTCGCTGCTGGCATTCATCCAACTTAAAAAGACACTTTCCGTGGGTTTGTATTGCCTGTCCTACCTGGCTCCCTTTCATTTTCTGTGCCAAAAATCAGCCTGCACGCTGTGTCTGCCCAGTCCTTGGACACTGGGGACCAATAAGGCAGAAATGTAGGGATTAGGGCCCCCAGCACATTCCTGCCCAGTCTCTCCCCACCCCTGCGTCACCAACAGCAACAGGAGGTTGTCCGTTCGCAGTGGCTTCTGGAGGGAAGAAAACAATTTACTTGTAAGAAGACCGCAGCCCAGGGGCCATACGTGGTTTTGCATTTGATGTCTGACCTATGGCCCCTGTGTCTCTGCCCCATAGAAAGAAAGAGCAAAGTGCTCTGGGGATATTAGCAGGAGAATGATTAAATGAGCACTCGTAGGGACCACCCGCAAGGCTCTGCAGACGGGAAATAGCAATGGGATTTCAAGAAGTACCAGCGAATGTGGTGTCTTGGCATTTCCTATAAGGAAGGAGTAAAGAAAAGGGCAAGAGGCCGGCGCCACGGCTCACTAGGCTAATCCTCTGCCTGCAGCGCCGGCACACCGGGTTCTAGTCCTGGTCGGGGCGCCGGATTCTGTTCCGGTTGCTCCTCTTCCAGCCCAGCTCTCTGCTTTGGCCCGGGAGGGCCCTGCACCCCATGGGAGACCAGGAGGAGGCACCTGGCTCCTGGCTTAGGATCGGTGCAGCACACAGGCCGCAACGCAGGAGCTGTAGCAGCCACTTGGGGGGTAAACCAACAGATAAAGGAAGACCTTTCTCTCTGCCTCTCTCTCTCTCTCTCACTGTCCAACTCTGCCTGTCAAAAAAAAAATAATAATAATAATAATAAAGAAAAGGACAAGAGTGATGTGTTCAGCTCACAAAGATCTCAGGGTCTCACATGCGCCAAACTGTGGCCCCATCCGCGTTCAGAGGCATCACTGATCCAGACTGTGCCTGTCTGCTTTCCTTCTCTCACAAAGCCCCCCAAACGCAACCTGAGAATTTTCTACAGAGGCTGTGGGCTGTGTCGTGGAAAGCCCTGGCAATTTTATCATAGACACTTTTGTGACACTGACCCCAAGGTAAGTATCACCCATGAACCTTAAACGACAATTTCTTAAAACGTTGTCTGCCTTTTTTTTTTTTTTTTAAGTGGGAGCTTTCTTTTGCAAAGGTGAAGTCTGTGGTTTTCCATGGCAGCTTTGTTGCCACCAACAGAAATTCCAGGTCGAGGCCTGAAGGTGAATCAGGCAGTGACTTACGGTGCTGTTCTTGGAACCCAGCTCGGCTTACAGCAGAGGGGTCAGCTGTTCCATTATTCCATTTTCCAGGAAAACAGAGTCCGTGTTCACCAGGAGCCCAGTAAATTCCACGGCAGCCAATCCACAAGGCGCGCTCTGTCAGCAGGCGAGATACGACTACATCTGGGTCAACAACATGAAGAAATTCGTTATCAGTGTGCAAACAGAAAGTCAACCAGGAAGCAGACCTTTTGTTTCACTGAAACCGGGACATGGCATTCGCACTTCCAGACAAAGTCGAGTCCAGCCGGCCTCTTGCTCCCAACAGAGGAATCAACACTCCCAGAAGCCAGACGGTTGCCTGACTGAAACCAACGAATGTTCTAGCAACCCCCACGTGTGGCCCCGGCAGCAGTCTTTACAAAGGGAGTCTGAGAAGTATGATACGTCTCAGAAAAGTACCCGGAAAATAGCAATATTATTATACCCACCAGGGAAAGTCTCTCTGGGGGTTATGGTGGGTCCCCCTCAAGCTTCCGTAATTGTCATCCTAATTAATGGAGTGCAATCGTCATTCTTACATTCCAGGTACAACACAGCCCCTTTCCTTTGAGGCTCACCCAGGCATCCGCTCTACACTTACCTCCAGGAGGGAGCCCGAGGTTAACAACCCTCCACACACACCCAACATCCACCTGCTACACAAACAAGTATTCTTTGCATTTCAGTCATGGCCTGACCTTGGCGGGGACAATGCAGAAGGGAGAGCCTGATTAATTTTCCATTTATAAACCAATTATTTTACTATCGGCACCTTCCTTCTGCAGTCACTGACATAAAATCTTTTACAAAACAAAATGTAATAAACGAGGAATTGATTCGATTTTTTTAAAAAAGTTTGCTTGGAAGCTGACCATAAATAAGAAGTGTCCTTTAACACAGAAAAAGTCTGTCTTAGCACCCAGGAGGAAGATAGGCAACCACACTCTATCACGGCCCAGAAATTTCTCATTTGTGTTTGACTACATTGACAGACAACTGCTATTTTTCCACCTAAAGAGGAGAGTAAGGATGTTTTTGTGTAGGTCTGTACAGGCTACAATTACACCAAGAACCCACCCAGGGTTAAGAAAGAACAAAGTTAGCTGCCCCCGCCACACAGTCTGTGCACTGCTTGTGACCTTCCCCAATGCCCTTTTCCAGGGGTCAGCACAGCTCCCTCCTTTATCTTCTTTAGGTCTTCACTCAAATGCTACTGATGTGGACAAGGGTGTATTAATCTTACTCCAAGCTCTTGCCTCGCACCAAGACAAGCATGCTAGGTACAGACGCATAGAAGGTGCACAAAGTGATAATAAAATTAATTCATTCAACAGGTGAAAAAGTGAGCCCACGTTCAAGCATCAGCATGGGTTACCCCACATGGAGCAATACCCAACGTAAGTGGGCAGTGGGCCAGAGGATTACCCGGGACGGGGGGATGGGGGGTGGGATGGGAGGAGAGACAGAGAGGGCACCTGTGCAGCACCTGCAGCTGTGGTCTGCGGCAAAAGAGAGAGAGCTGCCCCCGGTCGCTGGCCTCTCTCATGCGGTACAGGGTGGTGCCTCAGCAGGTGTAAAGCTACCTGGGGATTTTGTGATACCTCTACCAGTCCCACGTGGAGCTTAATGCCCACATTTCCATGACGACCCCTCTTAGGACCTGGACGATGCAGGTGCATCTTGTGAAAGGGGGCATTTTGATTAAAAGTAGGAGGACAGAATTGCATTGGAGGCCTCAAAACAGCTTCCAGATCACACAGACCCAAACTAGCTACCCGCCTATTCACCCCGGGTCATTACCTTCTGGGGAGGCCTCTCCTAAGCACACTGTTGCTGATTGTGAACCAGCCACCCAGCACCCCACCCCATTCCTCCGCCTGACTTTCCCCCACAGCACTCCTGTTCTAGAAGATCTTCACATTGCGTTTGCCCCTTCATTCCATTTGTTGCACACCTGTCCCTGTGAGAGTATACACTCCATGAAGTCAAGGCTGCTTCGGAAACATCTAGAACAGAAACCAGCGTAGCACAGACTCTCATCCAGGGTCATAACGTATTTAACACCAGATGTCAGCATAAGGTGGCTTTCCATGGACAAGTAATCCCCTCTCTCTCCAGGAAGGTACACGTGTGGTGAGTCCATTGTTCAGAGGGGTCAGGAAAAAGACACGTGCCCTGTTCCTGCACGTCAGATACAAAGCCTTGTGCACCTGTGAGCCTGGACTCAGGCTCCAGCCATGACCTTTGCTCACACCTCCAGCCAAGACCCTGGAGGGAAAAGGGAGGCGGTCCCAAATACGACCCTGCTTGCTCATATCTCGCCGTGAGTTCTATTCAGAGCTAACTTCCTCGGGGTCCAACCTATGTAGTCACACAGAATCCTGCCAGCCGAAGGACCCAGGCTTGATTCCGTGCTCTGCTATTGCTGTCCGGAAACGCTCAGCAACTTCACTTTTGAACTTGTGTTTTGTGAAGTCCAGTGGGATAATGGAGCATGCCTCGGAGTAGAAGAGATAAAGAAAGAAATAATAAAGAAAAAAGCTGTATATGTTTGTAGCTTTAATGGTATTTTTTTTCCTGCTTTTTCAAATATCAGTTCCTCATTTTCATTTTGCACTGGGCCCAAAAATTTATGCAGTTGGTCCTGGATGTACTCACATTCTTTCTAGAGGATGATCAGAGCTCCCAAAGGTGGAGAGAATCCATTCTGACATAGGACCCTGTCCTCCCAGCCTGAACAAGGCATGGTATCTCCCTTTCGCTAATGGCAATAGCAGCAATGCTTAGATGCAATTGAATCTGAAATTAAGGACAGCAATGAACGTGATGAGTGGCTTTAAAGGAAAGAAAAACTAAAGAAATTATTTTATAAAAAATAGCAACTGGAAATGTTAAGGAAGCTGGGAAATTATTTTCGCTGTTTGGAAATCTTTCAGAAAGTTATTTATTGGGACATTTGGCCATGTAAAGTAAGATGATACTTAGGGAGCCCACATCCCATACTAGAGAGCCAGCTTCCTGCTACTGCACATACCGGGAAGCAGCAGGGGTGGTTCTGGTAGTTGGGGACCTGCCACCCTCACGGGAGACCTGGCTGTAACTCCCAGCTCCTGGCTTCAGCACGGCCCAACCCAGGCTGCTATGGGCATATAGGGAATGAACCAGTGGATAGGAAATTGATCTCTGTCTCTCTCTCTTTCTCTCTCTCTCTTTCTCACACACACACACACACACACATTCCCTCCCTCCCTTCAAGTGCACCATAGAGTAAAAGAGAATTGTACTTAATTCACCTCTTCCCAAGGAAAGAGTTCAGATTAGTGAAAGTAACAATGCTTCATAAATACTGGAGAGCATTTAGTCATTCAATAATTATGCAAATTAATAAAAGGCAAGTACATCTTTAGTTCTAACATTTTCTAATTTTGAGAAAATTCTATGGGCTCAAAGGTTAAATTAAAAGAGAAAATTTAAATAAACTTAAAAACAAAAGTTGGATGGGTCATTTATATATTGAAATATCACAATAATTGGCCGGCGCCGTGGCTCAACAGGCTAATCCTCCGCCTTGCGGCGCCGGCACACCGGGTTCTAGTCCCGGTCGGGGCACCGATCCTGTCCCGGTTGCCCCTCTTCCAGGCCAGCTCTCTGCTGTGGCCAGGGAGTGCAGTGGAGGATGGCCCAAGTGCTTGGGCCCTGCACCCCATGGGAGACCAGGAGAAGCACCTGGCTCCTGCCATCGGAACAGCGCGGTGCGCCGGCCGCAGCGCGCTACCGCGGCGGCCATTAGAGGGTGAACCAACGGCAAAGGAAGACCTTTCTCTCTGTCTCTCTCTCTCTCTCACTGTCCACTCTGCCTGTCAAAAATAAAAATAAAAATAAAATAAAAAAAGAAATATCACAATATTCAAGTGTGATAACTTTTAAGAAAATGATTTAACCTCACATTCCCAACTGGGTAGCATTTTCCTCATGAGCCAGTCCTTCCCTATTTCTCTTGCTCGTCTATCTATAAAAGAGAATATAAGGCCTGGGAGGTAAATTCAAATACCTACAGGGAAGAGCTGGCATGGAAGATGGAAGTGTACAAGACTGAAGAGGAGGCACAACAGTGGGCACTGCCTGTGTCCTTTCCAGAGAGCTGTGGGGTCGGTCGGTTGGTTGGTTTTAGATGAGGGGCCGGGTTAGTAGTCTTCTGAAAAGCAGAAACCAAAACAGGATGTAATTCCCAGGACTTTTTTTTTTATCTTACAGGTAGAGTTATAGACAGTGAGATAGAGAGACAGAAAAAGGTCTTCCTTCCATTGGTTCACCCCCCAAATGGCCACTACGGCCAGCACTGCGCTGATCCGAAGCCAGGAGCCAGGTGCTTCCTCCTGGTCTCCCATGCAGGTGCAGACACCCAAGCACCTGGGCCATCTTCCTCTGCCCTCCTGGGCCACAGCAGAGAGCTGGACTGGAAGAGGAGCAGCCGGGACTAGAACCCGGCGCCCATATGGGATGCGGGCACCGAGGCAGTGGATTAACCAAGTGAGCCACAGTGTCGGCCCCGTACAGGACTTTATAAGAGACATGCCTGTGAGCATTCTGGGTCAGGCTGCTATAGGCTGGGAGGCTGATGGACAGCAGATCTTTTTCCTCCCAAGGGCTGGAAGCTGGAAGTGTGGGATCGGGATGTCTGCATGGTCAGGTCAAGGTTACGGGCCACAGATCCCTGACTTCAGGTCAAGGTTACGGGCCACAGATCCCTGACTTCAGGTCAAGGTTACGGGCCACATATCCCTGACTTCAGGTCAAGGTTACGGGCCACAGATCCCTGACTTCAGGTCAAGGTTATGGGCCACAGATCCCTGACTTCAGGTCAAGGTTACGGGCCACAGATCCCTGACTTCAGGTCAAGGTTACGGGCCACAGATCCCTGACTTCAGGTGAAGGTTACGGGCCACAGATCCCTGACTTCAGGTCAAGGTTACGGGCCACAGATCCCTGACTTCTCCTTGTATCCTCACGTGCTAAAGAGGGCAAGCGAACTCTCTGGGTCTCCTTTATAAGGGCACTAATCCCACTCTTGGGGGCTCTATCCTGAGGACATAATCACCTCCCAAAGGCCCTAACCCTGGGGATTAGGACTTCAACAAATGAATTCAGGAAAAGGGACACATTCAGTCCCTACCAGAGAGAGCCTGGGGAAGGGGTGGGGGAGGCTATGAAAGCTGTGAGACCAGGACGCAGGTCTGACCCACGTGAGGGAGAAAGGGAAGGAAGGAACCTGAACCGTAAACTTTTTGAAGACCCCTCGTGTGTCACTACCAACCGAATATGCATTTAGTCATTGGCCCTCCAGTTCAGAGACATCCAAAGTATACATGAGCTGGAAGATAGGCCTTGCACTGCAGGGAGCAAACACCTTATCCAAACAAGCCTCTGTCCGTGCAGTCCTGTTACAACTCAGTCACCCCAGATACCTTCAGGACCCCTAGTTTGGCGCAGGAGCTTAACTTACTTGTCCTCAACTGAACGGGGCTGCATTGTTGAACTGAGCTATGCAGTCTTTGAAAACTGCATTCCATTTTGTGCCAGTATCAAAAGCATAAGAGAATCTCCCATCGTCTCCTTTCCATATGGATAAAAAGCAATGACCCCACTGCTGCTTCCATGAATACAAGAAGCAACATCAGTGTTAGGGCTGCATTCCCTGAGCCGGTCTCAGGTCACCAAGAGCCTTCTGTGCAAGACCGAGAGAAAACAAAGAAAGTCCCCTGCAGACACAAAAGTGGTGAGCAACACCCAGGGCAGACTTTCAAAAGCAGAGGAAACCTGAAACACGAAGGGTTAGGGCCAAGCCTCTGCAGGTGAGCCAGGAGAGAGTGACAGCTACAGGGAGACAGATGGCCCAGCCTCAACACGTTCACCTGAACACCCCGGCGCCTGGTCTCTTTCCAGGAAATGCCAGCCGCACGTGCTCAATGGCACCCCCCCCCCCCCCAGAGACCACACTTGCCTCACGGCTCTCTGCTTAGTCCCTCATCAAACCCTTTGTCCAGCCACCTTGGCTTTGCTTTCCCTCAAGTCCATCTCCTCCTCGTCACCGTGACTTCCACCATGGTCCAAACAAAGGTCACTTTTTGCCTACTCTAGCAACAGCCACCCAGTGGATCAACCCCTGTTCCATACCCCAGGCGTTCCCCAAAGTGTCCCCGGTGATCTTCTTAAAATGCTGCCGGAAGCACATTGTTCCCCTTCCCTCGTAGCCTCCACCTGGTTTTCATGACACAGACCCTCATCTTGGGCATCTTCCCCAGATTCTACATGTGCCTACCCCTCGCCCTGTGACACATCTGCCCATATCCTCAACCCCCACACAGCAGCACGGGCTCTACCCGGGTGCTTCAAATTCTGTGACTCCTTCTTGCCCAAAACTTCTGCAAACACTGTCCCCTCTGCCTTTCCTCTCTCTCTGCCCATCAGCTTTTTTTTTTTTTAAGAATTATTTTATTTATTTGAAAGACAGAATTACAGAGAGAAGTAGAGAGAGAGGTCTTCCATCTGCTGGTTCACCCCCCAGATGGCCACAACGGCCAGAGCTGTGCTGATCCAAGGCCAGGAGCCAGGAGCCTCTTCTGGGTCTCCCATGCAGGTGCAGGGTTCCAAGGACTTGGGCCATCTTCTACTGCTTTTCCAGGCCATAGTAGAGAGCTGGATCAGAAGTGGAGCAGCCGGGACAAGAACCTGCGCCCATGTGGGATGTCAGCACTGCAGGCGGGGGCTTTAACCCGCTATGCCACAGTGCTGGCCCCTCTGCCTATCATCTTCTGCACTTCCTGAGGTTCTGAAGCCATTTTCTCAGGAAAGACTTGCCCAAAATATCTTCTCTGGCTCATCCCAGAATTACTGCTACACTTTTGTAGCATCGTTGACATTTTCATATATTTCTGGGGTAATCTGACTGGTCTCCATCTTTATGTCTAGGTTTATAGCAGCAGCTATGTTTGCTTCCTCAACCACTTCCTCTGTGGCTAGCCCAGCCCCTGGAATCGAGATGAACGAATGGGCTAAATCAATGGATTGATTGATCCATCAGTTGATGGCTAAGTGAAGGAATATTATGAGCTTATAAACCAAATACATCTTTCCAGGGGCAGAAACAAGTTCCAAACGCAGAGAAATGTGAATGGGTAAGTGTGCCACCCTTGAGGAATTGTAATGCTTTGGTAGCTGCCACACTAACAGAGTTCAAATCTAAAGACATCCACTGAGAAGTCCCTCTACTCCCTTCATCATCCTTACGAGTAACTACCTCAGGAAGAATCTCACAGCCTGCAGGAGACATCCTTCATACAGACAAGCAAATACCTTCCCGCTTTCACTCTTTCTTACACAAATGGGAGCATACCAGGCCCAGAGTTTGACATACTGGGTGTGGTGTTGCTGTCTGTTCAACTTGACCGTGGACCCCAAAGATCTCTCTGCATAATTCAGGGAGAGCTTCCTCCGCTTTTGTAGAACTACAGGGTAGTCCATTGCGTGAATAGTTGAATTAATCCTTCTGCCTCTACTGTTTTCAGCCTTTTGCTATTCTCAGGTAATGTTAGAGGCAAAATTGCCTGGATTTGAATATTAGTTTCATCACTTATCAGCTATGAGTTTAAAATGCTCTCTGAGTCTTTATTTTATTTGTTTGTTTGTTTGTTTGTTTGAAAGGCAGAATGACAGAGAGACAGACAGATAGAGATCTTCCATCTGCTGGTTTACTCCCCAAATGTCCACAATGGCTAGAGCTGGGCCTGGCTGAAGACAGGAGGTCAGAACTCCATCCTGGTCTCCCACATGGGTGACACAGACCAAGTACTTACCTGATTTCCTAAGCACATTAGCAGGAAGCTGGATCAAAGCAGAGCAGCCAGGACTCAAACCGGCACTCTGATATGGGATGCCAGCATTTCAGGCCACTGATGATTCTTCCTAACAAAGCCACAAAATCTGTTTCGTCTTTATTTCCATTCTGCCCCAGAACAGGTATCCATGGCTCCCCAGTTGGACCATTGCAAAAAAGGGGCCAGACTAGTTGACCTGACCCTGGCCTTATAGCCTTGCAGAACAACCTCTAACCAGCCCCAGCGTGATCTTTCTAGAACACAGGCCTTGTCTCTCCTCTGATGAAAGTCTCTTGTTTTCTTCTACCTCCCGTGGGTGAGCATCCAGATGAATTACACGTAAACCACACAAGCCACAGCCTACTCCCAGGCTGCATCACAGCCCCTTTCCTGGCCTCAGGCCACAGCAAACTTCTGCCTTCTGGGAAACTCTGCCTCTCACTCAGCTCTCTCTGCACGGGGAGCTTCCCCACGCGCCTTTCATTCCCTTTATTCTTTTAGTAAATACCCATAAGTACCTAGAATGTACCATTCATCCTTCAACTGTAGAATGTTCTAGCACTCCCTCACCTACTGGAAGCGTGACTGATGTGGTAGACCCCTGCATTTTCTTAGGGTTGAACTCCACCTCTGGAGCACAGCTGTCTCCCAGGGCAGTGTTTCTTGACTGGCGCTACAGGCATTTGGGGCCAGATAATTCTCTGTTGTGGTTGGGAGCTATTCTCTTCATTGTGGGATGTGCAGTAGCATCTCTGGGCTCTACTCATTGGATGTCAATTGCACACACCCCGACAGTGCTGGCAACCCAAAATGTCAATAGATGTTCCCAAATGTCCCTGGGTAAAAACCACCCCGGGTTGAAAACCACTGCCTCCATGCATCTGTGATACTTATCTCTCCGTGATCAGCAGGTCCACACATGGCTAATAGGCGGGCAGAGCAATGTTCTGTTGATGATGAAGGTTCCCGTAGGCTTGTAGAGCGTGGATATACAGTGCTACCATTTCCATATCAAAGGTGACCATCACAGGCTCTCACTGTTAGAACTGAGAAGCTCCGGCGCCGTGGCTCAATAGGCTAATCCTCTGCCTGCGGCGCCGGCACCCCAGGTTCTAGTCCTGGT